>NC_136482.1:27614140-28309140 GCF_053919585.1 Euprymna scolopes
GGTTGGCTGCTGCTGCTGCTGGCTTAATCTGCTGACGGGACGAACCTCACTGCTCGGCTGTCTAGCCTGTTCTACCTGCTTGTCGAATAACCAGCTGTATTTATACTCATTCTGCGGACGTAGTTGTAGATAGGAGTGGCTCTAGATGTTAATGCGCCGTTTCCGTTTTAGATTTGTGTTTTCATGTTTTAATGTACAGTAAGGAGTCATCTGTCTGGAGGGTATGTTCACTTGTCCGTATCAAATTGAGGCTGATAAAGCTGTGGATGTATTCGAGCGGGAATTGTACTCTTATTGCGTTCCATGGGTCACTTATTTGTGTCGATGTACGTGCCGGAGGGACGTCGGCTGTGATGTTTATGCTTTGAATTTGATTCTATTTTATTTTTTTATGGACGGTTTCCTCTGGCGGTTTTCTTTGCGAATTATGCCGTTAATGTAGGCATAGAAAGACATCAGGTTTGATGCTGTTGCGTGCGTTTAGTACGATCGTTTATTTTGCGTCAACAAACGGGGGCTGTCGCCATCGTTGTCACGATCACTACTCCTTTCTGTTTTGTTTATACAAATATGAAGGGATATGTAATATAACATATTTGACAAGATGATATTTCTAAAAATGTTAACAAATGTTTTCTTTGTAATTGATTGAAATTAGTGAGGGAACTAAAGGTTTATTCCTCTCTCTCTCTCTCTGTCTCTCTCTCTCTCTGTCTCTGTCTGTCTGTCTGTCTGTCTGTCTGTCTCTCTCTCTCTCTCTCTCTCTCTCTCTCTCTCTCTCTATATATATATATATATATATATATATATATATATATATATATATATATATCCTTGTTTTTGGTGCATCTATAGCATAATCGCGTTGACACACTGGTTTTCGTCTGATCACCGAAGTTAAGCAATTTTGAGCCTGGTTAATACCAAATGGGTGACCATTGGGGTATTCTAGGTGCTGTGTGTGCTCTCTGCTTATCTCGGCACTTGTTTCCAGTCGTCCTGTACATACACTTCACTTGCCACTAGTATTTAACAATGTCAACTCAGAAGGAGGTCGTGCATCTCTTGTCACAACAATTTCACGCGCAGGCACCCCTCCGTTGGTATTAATAGTCTGTCAAAGACTGAAGGAGCCTATGTTTTGCCGCAATTGCGTGCGGACAGTTCGAGTATTTTTATAATTATATAGATTTTATATACTTTCCTTATAGCAAAGAACTTTATGATTTTAACATAATTATATAGAGTTGGTCAGTTATTGTTACTCTTAATGACTTTAGGAAAATTAGGCAACGAAGAATCAAGCATCGAAAAATTTTGGCATGGAAGGAAAATTATGCAAATATGGAAAAAAATATGGTTTTAAATAAGCCCTAATATTTGAAAATAAATGTAATATATTTACTGTTGTATTCATGGAAATTAAGAAAATTAAATCCATTTTTAAAGTTAAATTTTTGTTCTAAGATTGTATTATATTTTCCAATTATTTTATTAATAAAAGAGGCATTTAATTAAAATCCTATTACGAAATTAAATTCCTCATAATGTATATCAGTTTCTTCGTAAACAAGTCTGTCATTTTAATAATTTGTTTATAGTTGAAAAAGAATCAGTTCCTTCATGACTGTTCGAAATTTGAAGGGAATTTTGGAAGTATTTAAACGGTGCTCGGAAAACTCGTCCATGGAAAACTCGTCAATTTTAGCTCGGTAGGAAAACTGACCTATTATTGAATAAATGCCGATTGAAAACTAGTCACAACTAAAAAGCCGAATAGCTGAAAAATATTAAATACTAGCCTGTGTGTCCGGTGTTTCCCGGGTGTTTAGAGATGTGTGTTGAGCAAAACAAAAAAAAAAAGTGGTAGTAGGCAGGCAGGCTCGAACCCGTACCGCAAAGGAGGAAAAGAATGTGAAAAAAAACAAAACAAAAGCAACAACAAAAAAGAACGTGACGTCTTTGCTCTTGCGTCCATTGACAAACCGGAAATAACTACAGACCAATAAGCATGTTTTAAAATTTTAACGGCATGATTGATAGAATAGGTATACCACTCTCTTAACATCTGACTGAGATAAGAATATGGAGAGATATTTTCCAATAATACGAAGGTCGTTCCAAAAGCAATGCCTTCTACTTTTTAACGCAAAAAGTTGAAAAGCTACGAATACTGGAGTGGTTACATTAAAACGAGCAACCTTTGTGCTCCATAATTTATTTTTCTACATAGTCACTACCATTCTCAGTGCACTGCGATGAATGAGAGTCTTGATGTCTCGGTTGTAAGAGTCAGCACCTTACGAGGCGGTTCATTTTATTATGATTTCAATTATGGCGTTGTTGTCAGGAAAATGCTGCCAATGTAACGCATCCTTCAGAGGTCCAAATAAGTGGAAGTTTGACGGTGCCAGGTCGGGACTATGTGGTGGGTGAAACAACAGCATCTAGCCGAACTTAATCACATATTCCATTGTCTTCAAACTTGTGTGTGGCCTGGTGTTGTCATGTTGCAAACGGAATGTTTTCTTTTTTTTTTTTGTCCTTACACGAGTAACCCCGGCCTTCAGCTTTATCAACGTTTTAAATGTAACAGTCAAAGGTGACAGTCATCCCTGGTTCCAAGAAATCCAGGAGGATAATGCCTTTCCTATCCCAGCAGACAGTGCACTTCATTTTGCCTGCAAACGTCTGTGTCTTAAACTTCTTTGCTGGGGATGTCAATCTAACGATTGTCGTTTTTTACTTCAGCTCATAATTGTGACACCGCGTTTCGTCACCAATGATGATACGGTTTTGATTCAACAAGTTCTAATTGATACTCCATCGGTGGTCCTTTTGATCCTGCGTGAACATACATGGAACCCACCTAGCACATAATTTGCTGTATTCTAGGAATCAGGAATGACAACATCGTTTCCAGCACACTGACACTCACATTCAAATTTACACACATTTCATTCATCATTATCCACTGACCAGCGCTGATGAGTTGGTACAGGTACATAGTGTTTTTTTTTTGGGGGGGGGGTTAGTGGCTCTCTGAAATCGACGACCCTATCTCATAACTGTGCTGATATCAACTACACCGCTTTCCTAAACGTTCAACAGGCGCGGGTAAATGTTGATCGGTTAAATTTTTTATGTATGAAGAAATTCAGTGACGTATCTCTGTTTTTAACAGATGTCCATAACAGGAGTTGTTTTCTTATGGACTCACATCATCAATATCTGCAACAGAGAGATGAAACTTTCAGATTATGAATGCATAAGTTCAGTCATCATAAGAATGCAATTTGTAATCCCCCTGATCAATTCAAGCAGAATAAAAAATAGGGGGCATTACTTTTGGAACAATCTTCGTACTCTCCTTCACCACTATTGTTTATCATAACCATGCTGCCACTCAAGAACATACCCAGGGAGTGTAATATCGGATACTAGTTCACAGACATAGGGAAAGAATAAGCAACCTCATGTATATGGACGACCTGAAGCTATTTGCAAAACCCAAAAATGGAACTGAAAAAGTTTATAAAAGCAAACAGAATATTCTACTAAGACATTTGAATGGAATTCGGAATAGGAAAGTGTGCACTACGTGAAATGAAAAGCGGGAAAGTTGAGACAGCATAGGACATAGAACTATCGATCTAAGAATAGGTTAAAACAATAAGCGAACATGCTACCTATAAAAATCTGGGTGTTCTGGGAGCAGACATAATGAAATCAACATAAATGAAAAAGAAGACTGTATCAGCTAAGGAGAAGAAAAAAAAAACTCTTATAGAAAAAATCGGTAAAAGGAATAAATGAATGAAAATTACTCCCAGTGGGATATTGCGGATCTTTCATGGGCTGGACAAAAGAAGCACAGATATCTACATCAGAAAATAATGACAATTGAAATTTCATTACACTCAAAAGATGATGTTCATCGACTCTAAAAAAAAAAAGTAGCGAATGAGAAACATTATTAGCAATTATAGAATACTGTATATGACATGAAAAAGAATTAGAACACAGAAACTTTGATCATCGCAGAAAGAAGCACAGCCAAAACAAGCAATGTAAGGAGGCAGCGAAACTGGAAACAGAAAGGTGAGGAAAGGAAAAATGAGAAGAGAAGCAGGTACATGAACAATTTATAAGAATGACATGAAAGGAGACACATAAAAACACCTGGACATGGTTACGAAAAGGGCACATAAATAGAGAAACGAAATAATTACAGACAGACGCACAGAACAAGGCGACGAAACAAGCTATATCAGAGCTAAATAGATAAAACACAGCAAACAGTTAATGTGGAAATTAAAACAAAGAGTAAGTTATATAAGTGAATCCAACAAGCTACTCCCCAAAGAGAATAATAATTAAAAAAAAACATGACTGCATAAGACAGGAAGTCGGGTTAGAGTTAGGGTTGAGTTAAGGTTTTATTTAAAGCATATTTTATTAGATTAGTCTGTTCAAATTTGTAACGAGCTTACATAAGTCTGACTATTTCTTTGTTTAACATATTTTCATCTGTTGGAAGTTGTATGTTGGCCAGGGCTATACAAAATGACTTTCCCCATACAATTACATCATTTACGTTGGTTTCCATGTACCATTGTTTGAGGTCATATTTAACAAAGTCATTCCAAGTCTTCTTTTGTCTGCCTTTTCCTGGCTTATCCTCAGCTGGGATGTGCTTATATCTATTAAACTAATCAGAGCTCCGTTCAACATGTCCACATCAACAGAACTATCTTTGGATAAAATGTCATCAGTCTCAATAGCAGGAAGTCAGAACTCTCTATTCAAGACGCTCGCCACAAATCGACTGGACCGCAACCTTGTCATTCCTCAGCATCCTCAGATGTACCATGCTGTTGTAAACCAAGTAACAAGTGAAAGACTGGTTAACATGGAAAGAAGAAACTTACCCCAAATGCAGTTCGTATATGTAAGAACAAACTTAATTTGTATTTCCCAGCAGCACAGATCATATCTGGGAATTATGCAAACGTGTACACTTTGAACATGCAGGTAAATATTACAAACACAAACTGGAGAAGCATTGGAAAAAAAAAATCACAAAATCTTCAAGAATATGGACGTACAAACAAGGAATCCAGACATGATAATAGACGGTAAAAAAAAAAAAGAAAACTGTTGAACCGTAGATTTCATCGTTCCATCAGTTCACAGATCAGAAAAAAAAAAAATGAAGCAAATGCATGGAAATCGCAGAACTAAAAGGATTATAAAACATAAAAAATCAGGTACAAACGCAAATTTACACAGACGAACGACTTCCGGCTTTGAAAATGTCTCGCACTAAACTGTGTAGCCTATACTGAAGATAAAAAGAATATTTTTCAGTAATATTATCAACTGAATCCGTGTTTCCATTATGTTTATTTTATTTAATTTATGTAAAAAAAATATGTATATATATAAAAACAACACAAATGAGTAAATAAAACTGCGTCACCGAATGCGAAATGATTTTTTATGCAAATATGATCTGAAGGATCCGTGTTTATTATGTAGTTTAATTAATTTTATACTGATGCACATTTTCTTTTATGTTACTTTTATCTTATTATGTACGTGCAAAATGAATGCCGATGCTCAAAATCACCAAAAAATCAGGAAATTAATCAATTTTAATGAAATTTGCAGTATTTATCAAATAATGATCACGGAATATAATGAATCATTATTTTTATTTGAATCTTACTCAAAATGTATTATTTTGTTAAAACACCTTTAATAAAGTAAAGTAAAATGAATGAATTTATTTTTTGCTATTTTTACGAAAATAAAGAATGAAAAATTGTAACAATAAAAACAGAAAATTTATTTTTGCAGAAACATGACGAAAAAAGCCTCTAAAGTCTGTATTAATGAATTTGATATAACTCGCAAAAAAATAATTTATCGAACTACTGATATTATCATTGAATTAAGCATTATTTATTTAATATTTTCACACAAAAAATTACAATTGAAAAAAATATATTTTCTCTTTTTTTTTAGATTATTTGTTTCGCATGATTTTTAAATGTAAGATTCTAATATTTTCGTAGCTTGAATGAACGTGAAACTTCCGGCGTAACATATTTTTTATATAATCTTTAAAAAAATTAATTTAGAATACAGATATAAATTAAAAAAAGGTAAAAATTATACAAACGTCCATAATAGTAATGTACGGATGCACGACTGGATAAAAACAAGAAAATCAGCGCTCCCTGCTTCCTTCCAACTACCTGACGTCATTTTCAGACAGCCTTTTGACTTTCTGACATTTTGAGCTTCCGTAGAATCCACACTTAGACGAATCCGTTTGTTTTCGCTTAAGCGAAGCTAGAATATCTCGCTTTTGGTGGCTAATTAAGCTATTTTTTGTACAGTGCGATTTAAAAAAAATTAATTCAATATCTTAGAACTTTATTCATTATCTTTGAAATAGACCTAGAAAACTAATATTTATCGTTCAAAGGATTTTTACAATGAATTTATTCCACTTCAAAATTTAGCTGAATTTCTCAGCTTCCGAAAGTCGCCATGAAAATATTTTTCATTATAACTTTATTTTTCGTGTGTACAAATATTTTTCCTTTTGGAAATTAACTTTAGTCTTTAATCTTCGAAATACAATCAAAAAGTAGTTGGAAACCTCCAAAAAATTATGATAAACTGGCTTTCAAAACTATGTCCTCCCTATTTTTTCCCCGCCATTATTGCCCGTACCTATATGTTATTTCATTTATTATATGTGAAAAACGACGACTGGAAACAAAACGGAGACCAGCAGAGAGCACATATAGCAGCAGATATTTCCAAATAGTCACCCATTTTAGTACTGAATAAGCTCAACGTTGCTTAATTTAAGAGGTTCACTATCTATAAATATATTAAGCACATTTTATAAGAATGTATAATTATCTCATATATAATCAGCTATTTGCCTGTCTGCCTGTCTGTCTGTCGGTCGGTCGGTCTGTCTTCATATTTTCAAACTTTATCTCCTCTGAAACTAAAAGTCGCAGAATGTTTTTACGGGGCGTTATTTTATGGGTTTTTAGTATGTTAAAATTCTTTTTAAGGGTCCAAAAGTGGTTAAAATTGTTTTTAAGGGGTCAAAAGTGGTTACAATTGTTTTAAGGGTTCAAAAGTGGTTAAATTGTTTTTAAGGGTGTAAAAGTGGTTAAAATTGTTTTTAAGGGTCCAAAAGTGGTTAAAATTGTTTTTAAGGGTGTAAAAGTGGTTAACATTGTTTTTAAGGGTGTAAAAGTGGTTAAAATTGTTTTTAAGGGTCCAAAAGTGGTTAAAATTGTTTTTAAGGGTCCAAAAGTGGTTAAATTGTTTTTAAGGGTGTAAAAGTGGTTAACATTGTTTTAAGGGGCCAAAAATGGATCAAAAATGAAAAAAAAAATCGTTAAACATGTTGTAGATTCATGTTAGTTTATTTTTAATTTTTAATTTTTAACCGATTTGTATGCGTTTCACGTTCGTGCAGTGGTAATGACATCAACTGTAATTGCTACAGATCCGGTTTCAGTTCTAACTGATGGCATCTAAATACTTTTTACTCTTGAAATCATACTCTATAATAATATATACGAAATCTGGAAAAATTAAAATATCATCTTTAAGCGTATTTTACGGCCGGGCAAAGCCCCTTCCCCCGCTAGTGAATATATAAAAAAGAAAATCGTGTCTAAAAAAAGAAACTAATCAAAATCGTATTATAAAAAGAGTTGCAATCAGTAAAATGCTTTGTTTTAACTGTCAATCAGGAAACGGGCAATTATTATTTGTTGACGATCAGGAGAATAAAGAATATTTGTTCATGGAAATCTTTCCAGACAATGCATGAACCATTTAATGTTAAGAACTAAAAACAATACTATTTAGTCAAAAAGTAGACAACGATAAGTGTTACATGGAGAGATTTCGATCCTGATCCTAATCTGTCAGAAACATCACACATGGAATGTGAGGACTAAAAGACAAAAGAAGGGAAGTGAGAGTTACAAGGTGAGTCAATTTAAAAAAAAATCGTTTCTAAAAAGAAACAAATAAAAATTGTTTACCGTAAATAGTTGCGCGCCAGAAAAAATAGACCAACGAGTTCGGCTCTATTCGTTTTCTTCGAAAGCGTTTGCAATAAATTCCCACGTGTTTTGAATCGACGAGCTGGCTGGATTGTTCGTCCGTTTATCCGCTGACAAGCCGTGATGCATCTGACGTGCTGACACCCGATAAGTGGGCGGAAAAGGAGAAGGCAGAGGAAGGTGGTGACTGTGATGCTATTAATTAAGACACTGATAACGCTGTGTGTTGGTAGTAGGGGTATGGGTAGAAGTTAGGGGTAGTGTCAATAGGGTTGTTTGGGAGGTTGGCAGTTAGTCGGTATCCCGTGGTTTGGGATGGAGGTCTGAAGTGTTTAAAATGTTTTTAGCTTGATCCCCCGTTGCTTAGCGACAAAAAATAATAAAAAAAAACGATAGACACGTACGTTTCTCGTCTCCGATTAAAATGCAAACTCCCAGTTTGGAATCTCTAATCCGGTTCAGATCAGTTTCCCGCAGCATCCGATCGACGAACACATTAACTTATCAATGACACGGCATAATCACGTTGACACACTAGTTCTCATTAGATCACTCAAGTTAAGCAACGTTAAGCATGTTTAGTACCAGATGGATGATCCTTTGGGAATACCAGGTGCTGTATGTAGGATGACGTCGAAATCTCCCTGCAAGAACTACAAAAAAAAAAAAAAAAAAAGATAACATCGTCATCTTCCTTGACTTGGATATACAAGCGATTGGGAACCGTTTGTGAATTTCAATTCAATTCAATTTATTTGACAAAAATGAATAAATAAATAAATAAAGTAATCTTCAATTGCAATGGAAAAAGTGGAAGATATTTACACAGAAGAGGATACAGTAGCTTATTCAAATTCACCTTGTTGTGTTGTTGAAGCATGTGTTGCCTCACTTGGAAATCTATTCTACGGTCCAGTGATCCTGATTACAAAAGCGGTCCTCTAACAGTTCAATTGAAATCAGCGATGAAATAGTTTCTTGTAGTACTCGTGTTACACAACGATGCAGAAACACCAAAAATTTGATAACGTAATTTTATTGATGGTGAGCACCGACACACGTCGGACAGTGAACATTACCAAAGTTACAGTATCAGATGTGGAGCCCAAATAAAAAAAAAACATAGGAAAGGGGTTGATAATCGATATCTGCTTGTTATTTTTCATTAATCGTTAAGTAAAAGTTAACAAAGTAATCAAACATTTTTTGTTTGTTTTGAATAGATATCAATCAATCTTTTGTTTCTCTTGTCGTCTTTGACTCATCTTGTTTTGATGGTTTAAAATGAAACAAAAACGAAAGCCTATGTTTACAAAAAAATATCCGAGAAAAACACGAAACTGGAATTATTTCTCTCAGTTCATTTAATGATCCCATCATTTTCCGGTACGTGTGCAGTTTAGATATCATGCTGAAATAATCTGCAAATGGCGCCCTAGGCTATTTCGGATATGCCCTAAGATTGTCCCCTGAGAGAATTGCTCACCAAGTGTTCGAATGGACCTTTGATGGAAAACGAAGATGAGGAATACTAAAAATGAACTGGAAGCAAACAGGAAAATAAAGAATATTTGTTCATGGAAATCTCTCCAGACAATGCATGAACCATTTAATGTTAAGAACTAAAAACAATACTATTTAGTCAAAAAGTAGACAACGATAAGTGTTACATGGAGAGATTTCGATCCTGATCCTAATCTGTCAGAAACATCACACATGGAATGTGAGGACTAAAAGACAAAAGAAGGGAAGTGAGAGTTACAAGGTGGGTCAATTCAGAAAAAAATCGTTTCTAAAAAGAAACAAATAAAAATCATTTATCGTAAATGATTTGCTCGCAGCGGGATGCAGCTGGAGAGATGCTATGAATCTGGCGTCAGTCTGAAAACGACGGCATACTTCATGCGTTCCTAAGTTTAAGTCTAACCCTTTGACCATGGTAAACCAGACGACTGAAAGAGAAAAAGGCGCATTTCACTGTTCAGATTATTTTTCTTGTTAGTAATTTTTATAGAAACAGGTAACGCATGTTTTTTATTGAAAGTGTCGATTGTTGAAGAAGATACAAAAGAATTTCAAGCAGAATCATCCGAAAAAGAAAACTTTCTTCACTAAGAGAATGAATAAAGTTTTTATGGACTTTTTTTTTAACGTAATGCATTGTTGTCTACATGTATTATGATGTGAAGAAATTTATTCATTTCAGAAAATTGGATGCAGCAGAAGGAACTTTATTTTGTGGCGGATTCTCAGTTGAGGCATAATAAGTAGGAACAATCGAACTAAAAGTGATTCTAATAAAAAGGAAACACAAAAAATGCGGGTTGTATGAGACGCTGTATGTCCCCAGGTTATCTTATAACTTATTAAGTGTGTTTAAAGCTTATCAATCTGGAAAGACTTGCATATTTACTGAGTCAGATTGTGAAATTCTGGATGGTAAGCGGAAAATGATAGCTACAGGTTGCAAAAACTGGGAAAATGCACTGCAGTGAATTAAAAGAAAGAGCCTATGTAGCAACTACATGCTCAGGTAGTAAGACAAACCAGGAGGTTTGGCATAGACGTTTTGGCCACCTTGGAGCAAAGAACTAGTAGCTGATCTTGACTATGATGTTACCACGGATATTAATTTTTGTGGACCATGCTTGGATGAAAAATATCATCGTTCCTTATTGCCAAAACCTGGTGGAAGGCGAACCATTCAACTTCTCGGAATTGTACATAGCGATGTTTGTGGAAGAACAGAGGCAAAGTCGCTTAGTGGAGCTAAATATTTTGTCACATTTATTGATAATAAATCAATATTTGTTTGGATTTATGTGTTCCAGCCCAAAAGAGATGTTTTTAAAAAGTTCATGGAATGGAAAACCATGGTCGAGAAATCCACTGGATGAAATGTTAATACTATAGAGACCGATAATGGTGGGGAGTACACTTTAAGGGGATTTCAGGATTATTTAAAGAAGAAGGGTATACAACATGGATGTACTGTTCCTAAAACACTAGAACAAAATGGAGTAACTGAAAGAATGAACCGAACATTGGTGGAAATAGTGCAAGCAATGCTGTCGAATTCGAAGATACCTAAGAAATTTTGGGAAGACGCTTTATCCAATGCTTCATATTTTCGTAATTAGATTCCAACAAATGCTGCACAAGGTATGACGCAATATGAAGTATGGAAGAGCTACACACCAAATGTGAAACGCTTTCGCATTTTTGTATGTGATGCTTTTGCCCATATACCAAAGGATGAGAGACATAAGATGGACTCCAAAGCAAAGAAAAATATATTCCTTGGAGATGGTATTGGAGTTAAAGGATACAGAATCTACAATAAAATCAAGACATATTCATCCTCAACAAATCAGACTCAATAGCTGAACAGGAGAGAAAGGATGTAAAACCATCTCCAGTAGTAATTGAACATTAAAACATGTAACGATAATGATAACAACTTGCGGAAGATGACAGGATCTCGAAGATCTCCAAGGATTAAGAAAATTAAAGATTAGTATTGTGAATGAGTCTACATGATTTAATAACCCCTTGACAATGAAAGAAACACTTTCCCGTCCTGATAAAAATGGATGAATAAAAGCAATGAATAGAGAAATTACTTCTCTACATACTAATAAAGTCATACTTTAGACCTTACGAAATTGCTCAGTGAACTAAAAGCTATTGGTAACAAGTGAGTGTTTAAGCGAAAGTATAACGTTGATAGAAACATAGAACACCATAAAGCTTGATTGGTAACTCAAGTTTTTTTTTTCAAAAGCACAGAATGTAAATATTCCCCCTGGTCGCAGTTTACCAGATGTGTCCTCTGACACTGTTGAAACTACAATAGTCGTGATCGTCCTCTTCCAGGAGGTCTTTACAAGATTCTTCTGCGTCGCAAACCCCGTCGTCGGTTCCCGATGCCGGCGTCCGCTGAAAATTAATTAGCTTCTCATGCAGGCCAAAAGAAAACAAACGCAGCTGGTTTCTTGTCTACAAAAAGTTAATTCACGAAATTTACAGGTGTTTTACATATGTACAATTGTTCAGTTCGATCTCGTTACACCAGAAAATAGCTCAGAATCTTATTCTTCGTTCTCTACAGTGACGACGGTGACGGAAGGGGGTGGGTGGCGTTTTCTTGGGTGAGTGTTCTTGCCTCGAGATTTGGCTTCAATTTGCTAATTTTGGCGCGGTCATTTCCTTAAATATTGAGGAAAGGGTTGGTTGGGGTGAACCGCTAGACCAATCATCGATCAACACATTATTTTGGGGAAGTCACGATTCCTTGCACGGTCTGAAAACCTGGGATTACAGCTCAATTTCATTCACACGCTAGCTCTTTTTCACGTTTGACCTTGCTTGACCTTGCACTCAAAAGCCAGACGTTTCACCAAGCCAAGAACGAAATTATATTTCGTTCTAGCTTTCCAAATGACATTCCTTGTCATTTTTCTCAAACAATAAAATATGTCTGTTTTACAAAAACACAATAAATTCATCCTTTCAGATAGGTTGCCGCCGCTGTCCAGGCACCCAATAGTTCTTAAGAGACAATATCAGCATAATTACCCGGCCTTACTCAGTGTTTAGGGGGTGTCACCCCCCCCAATGGGGAGCTGTATCGCTCCCTGAGGCGGTCACGTCACAGAATGTACTATGATGAAACCTTCTGCCAGTTGTTAGATTTGAATCAGTGTGAACTGTTATTGTGTAGGCAGCACACCCGTACCAAAGCTACATCAATTAGACAAGACCACTGCATTCTTAAAAGGTGAGCTGAACGAAGAAATTTACATGAAGCAGCCAGAAGGATTTAAAGTTAAGCATGGAACATCTTGTTTGTAAACTGAACTGAAGCGTCTATAATTTGAAACAATCGCCAAGATGTTGGAATGAAGCACTGGATTGTCGGCTGAAAAAGATGCATTTCAAGCAGTTAGAGAATGATCCTTTTATCTACATAAAATCTTCAGGAGGAGAAATTTTTATAGCTGCTGTTTACGTTGACATTCTGGCAGACAAGTCTCTGACATGTATCCAAGAATTTGTTAAAACAATATCAAAAAGTTTCAGCATCAAGGACATGGAGAAACTACATTACTTCTTGGGTGTTAAGATCACTTATCCCAAACCAGGTAAAAATATGGATCGGACAATCGGCATACACAATACAAGTTTTGAAAAGATTCCAAATGGAGAACCTACATTAATTGCAATTGATGCTGGAGCAAGATTAACCAAAGCCAGTAAGGAAAAAAAGCTGGTTAACCAAGAGTTGTATTAATCAACAATTGGAAGTCTACTATATCTATCAACGAGAACACGGCATGATATTGCTTATGCTATCGGAAATGTTACAAGATTTGGTTCCCAACCTACAATGGAACACTGGAAATCTGTAAAACATCCTACTCTACCTAAACAGTATACAGGAGTATGGTTTATTATATGACAAAGAGAAGGCAACCAAGCTCAAATGCAGACTGGGCTGGTGATCTAAATGACAAAAGATCGACCTCAGGGTATGTATTCAAATTATGTGGAGCGGCTGTCAGCTGGAGAAGTAAGAAACAAACCTGTGTTGCATTATCAACAGCTGGAGCGGAATACATGGCATTTACAAGTGCGGCACAGAAGGCAGTATAGATGCATTGTTTTCAGGGTGATTTGGAGGGATCTTCAGTTTAGCCAACGCTCATCTATGATAGCAGTCGGTTAGCGATATGTGTGGCAGGGGGGGGTGTCAAAATATTATGGAGGAGCCGAACATGTTGACATTGAGTGTAATTGCACCTGAAAGCAGGTGGAAGATAGGGCTGTAAAGCTGGAGTTTTGTCAGAGCAGGGATATGATGGCTGTTATATTAATAAAAGGACTTGTTAGCACACAATGTGTGAAGCTCAGAGAACTGTTAGAGATAATAAAACTGACATAGTAATCTAACAGATTGAAGCAGATTGTTGAAAATAGCAAATTGTTAGAAGTTATCTCCCCTGGACCGTGTGAAATGTTGTTGGCAGCTATTTCTTTTTAACTGTATTTTAACTAACATAACTAACTTTCTCGTTTATTTGTAATATAAACGATATTGCTTACGTATAAAAATCAGCCTCTCAAAGATGTAAATAAATCGACTCACACGTCTCTCTCAGTGTGTGTATGTGTGTGTGTGTATGTGTGTGTGTGTGTGTGTGTGTGTGTGTGTGTGTGTGTGTGTGTGTGTGTGTGTGTGTGTGTGTGTGTGTGTGTGTGTGTTTGAATGTGTTATAATGGAATAACATAGCACCTGTCCGTACAATAATATACAGACAATGTAGAAATACTCGTCCGGGAATGAGAGAGTTTCAAGACACCGAGAGAGACAGACTCGCGCCTTGTATCCCTTTTGTAAATAAACCTTTGTATTAATCCTAAGTGAATGTCCTGTGTTATGACTATCTAAAGAAAGATATATCATTTGGTGACGAAAGATGAGCGTATATTTTGGAGACAAGAAAAAAAAAATTTCTATGAAGAACTCAAAAGGAAAAAAGAGAAACTGAATTCAGGAACGTACATGGTCGAAGGAAACGAACACCATTGAGTTTAAACAAAAGATGGAAATAAGTTCTAAAAACTTAACTGATAAAATAATTCAACTTTTTGTGTGGTATTCTTTGTAAAATATAAAAATCCCAGGAATGACTCACGCACTTCATATCGCTGATGTGTACATATCTAATTACTGTTGACATTTGATCTGCATGCGAAACGTCTGATGTGCTACCAAAAAATATACCAAAGTATTTTGCATTTTTTTATGTCAGCAACGAGTTTTCCAATCACATGTTTTGCCAAAAGAGAAATAAGCTCGTTCTGTGTTTCAAGCGACATGTATGAACATATTGCCTGACTGTCCGTGTTTTACTGGAAGCTGAACAGGTGCTCATTTAACACTACATCAAAGTGAAATAACAATTCGACAAGTTCCAAGAAGTTACCTTAATTTAATGAGGACGTATTCTCGTGATGTCCTCTTAATTCCAGGTTTTGTCGTGCCAAAAAAGTGTTAGGTCTAAAACTGTGTGGAACTTCCTTTTCTCGTTTTTCCATAAGGGAAATGTGCGCTGCATCGATAGTTTTTATAGCTGGAGTCGTGAAGCTAGTATTTTCCAATTCTCCCAGCACGACAGATGGTCCTTTGACTGTTCATGCTCAATAATTTTGGGATTTAGCTTCTACCAGGCTTCAAAACCAGTAACAAAAGTAGATGTTCAAGGAGCCTTGTCATCTTTGGCAAACAACCGACAGCAAAAGCACTACAACTTTCCGTCACGCAGCGAGTAAGCCATCCACAATCGAAGCACCCTGTTGCCATTTGACAATGAGGAATAAACCCAGATTGTAGAAAGTTGCCGAAATTCACCTTTAACCTTTGCACCTGGTATTTTAACCAACTTGAAAAGTCCCTACTTATTCTGGAATGGCACGCTTTCTCTTTTGATGATATGAATTCTTACACTATCAGGCACAGGAATTTGCCACGATGACACATCGTTGAATGATGACAAATTCCTAGCAGTGCTGGCGGCTGAGTTTTCAAACTTTTCTTCTGATCGAGTTGCAATTGCTGTATCATAATGATCTTCAATATAAGTTTGTTCTGTGTCGCTGTCTCTCGATTGATCGCTATCACTTGAAAAATGGCTTTCGAACTGTTTTCATGCGCTCTACTTTCAGCTCAAATAAAATCAGAACTTTTGACAGTTTCTGGTTTTTGTATCCACTTCAGCAAAGATCCTTTAATGTCGTTTAGCGCTGCCTATGCTTTTTTAGCTTAATGTTGCTGATAGCCGCTTGGACGGTTCACTCGTTTCATAATTATCCACGTTTCGGTTCTGAAAATAAATGAAATGCATGCTTTTTCAGAAACCCTGGCACTGTGCACCTATGAAACTCGACAGAATTGGACATTCGTTTTTAAAGTTACAACAATATTAACTTAAAATAGAACATTTTATTCCAAGTCAAGAATATTAGGATGGTCACACACACACACACACACACACACACACACACACACACACACACACACACACACATATATATATATTAACTTCATATATATATATATATATATATATATATATATATATATATATATATATATATATATATATTCAAGCAAATATTATTACATGCAACGGAAACACTTTGCCTTATGATTCTTTTTTTTTAATTCTTCGATTTTCCGTATAATCTTTTTTTATATCAAAAGCAAAAATATTTATAAAAGTCGTTCAAAAATATAGGTTGATTAAAAATTCGAGTATTAAAATCAGCAAGTTCGTCGACACCGTCAGCAAAGTCCGTCCACTACGAACTACGCAAGAACGTTACTGCTTTTCTCGAATGCAATATCATTTATAGTGGGGTGAGGGGTTCTAATACATGACGCTTCAAGAATTTTTAATTTCTTAATATTATTTTCATGTTGTATAATTTTTATGTTGTCAACGAGGACCTTTCTAAGATTGGAGGGGGGGGGGCAGTTATGTTCTTTTAGTAAATGTTTATATATAGCACTGGTATTATTTAGATGCATGGTTATTCGCCGGTACAACGTATGCCCAATTATTTTCAGAGTTACATTCTCCCATATAGCATTGGAATTTATACACTACATTGATTTGTTCCAACGTTTTTTATAGCCGGTGATCAGTTGGTTTTGTGTTCTAAACTTCTTGGAGTAAATAATAAATTTAATTTTAGAATTACTGTCAGAAGGTGTCAAGTATCTACGTATGATATTTTTAATTGCATTTTCTTCGATTCTGAAATTAGGTGTCATTTGATTTTGATAAAATATATTAATGGAGTTTGCGTTAGCGGTGTTGGCTAATATTATTATTAGGGTTTTCAAGGGAGCGTAACATTCGTTTTATTTGTTCATCAACAATGTAATTAGGAAAATGATTGCTGATGAGTATTGTTTAATGTTTTTTTATTTCAATGAGTAATGCTTTTTGTGGATGATATCATTTTAGCGTGATTTAATACATTTTTTTTTATTGTGGCTATTTTGTACCTTTGTGGGCACTCACTTTTAAAGTTCAGGAGGCTGGAGTTTATGCTCGTTGGTTTTTATATACAGAGGTATTAAAAGTATTATTGGACGTATCAATAAAGGCATCAAGAAATGAAATTTTTTTTTTATTATTATTATTATTATTCAACTCTACTGTATATAAGAATTGAGTTTTTTTTTGTTTTTATTTTTAAAAAGGTACTGTAGTTGGTATATCATTTCATTATTTTCAGCTAAAATAAGAATGCCGTCCACATAGTGTACATATATAGGAGGCTTTATATTATTTATAAATATTTTGTCCTCTAAATCAGCCATGTAGAATTCACTTAGGGTCGGTCCAAGGACTGATCCCATTACTACTCCGTCTATTTGAGTATATATGTTACGCTCGTGACAGCAACAATTATGGAACTTTTATTAATATTTTTGATTTTGATATAAAATTGGAAAATCGAAAAAAGAATCATAAAGCAAAGTGTCTCCGTTATATATATATATATATATATATAATGAAATAAGAATTGCAGTAAAGTTTACCAAAATAATCCAAGATGGCAAAACAAAAGTATATTATAAATATTGAAGAGTTAATATTTATAAAGTAATCTCAACCAGACGTAAAAGCTCGATAAAACCAAATAGGAAATAGAGCTTATAATAAGAACAAGTAGTTAATAAAACGCGTTAAAAACACTTTAAAAAAGAGTTAAAAACATATTTAATTTTAAAAAGGAAGCACAAAATAAGTGGATAGTCCTTAATCCACGGAATTTCGAAGAAATACTTTGCTTCTCATCAGAGGGTAGGATTTAGCAAAATGCAGGATCGGATTTTGCTTACAAATGTATTTAATGAAAGTCATAGATCTTACTTGGTAACAAATAGTGAAGTAGAGGGAATAAGGTGAAGAAAAAGGTGATTTCATGTGAATGGATTGTCTGGTGAAGGGTAAAATATTCAATAACGATAAAATCCAAAAAAGTTGATTAAATTTCCATTTCCACAAGTAAAATCCAAGGGAATCGCGTAATTGCAAGAAAAATCCGATCCCCATTTTACTAAATCCTACCCTCTGATGAGAAGGAAAGTATTTCTTTGAAACTCCGCGGATTAAGGACTATCCGCTTATTTCGTGTTTCCTTTTTAAAAATTAAATATGTTTTTAACTCTTTTTCAAAGTGTTTTTTAACATGTTTTATTAACTACTTGCTCTTATATATATATATATATATATATATATATATATAGATATATATATATATAAAGCTGAATGTGTGTGTGTGTGTGTGTGTGTGTGCGTGTGTATGTGGTCACGAATAGAAACCTATATGGTTGACTATTTTTACAAACTAATTACATATAATGATAGATGTATCGAGACACAGGAATGGATATGTTTGATCCTGCAGAACGGTGGTTCATTAAAATTGTGGGGTCTGCGTTCGCGCCTGGTGCACAAAGTATGGAAATAAAAAATTTAAAAATTAAAAAAAAACCTTTACAAGTGTTTTTGATATAGATGTACATAAGAATACTTTGATAAGTATGTTTTAACTTAAATAGGGATGGTATAATAAAATTTTTGGGGTCTGCGTTCGCACCTGGCCTCCATGGAATGGAAATAGGCACAAACTTTAATAAAGACTTTTCATATCTATCTGTGTAAGTATACTTTGATAATTATGTTTCAGTTTGAAGAAATATGGTATAATAAAATTATGGGGTGTTCGTTCGCGCCTGACCTCCATAGAATGGAAATATGTCACAAAGTTTAACAAGTTTTTTTTTTAATATAGATCCACAGAATATTGTGATAAGTGTTTCAGTGTGAACTGGTATGGTATAATAAATTATGGGGTTTATCTATTACATTTTTACTTTCATCATATTTTGGTTTGATTTTGATACCCCCTGAATTCGAAACTATCTCTTTACAACCCTCTCTTTTCATAACCTATCATACTTTAATAAATCAGAGTCCATTTTCTGTAGGCTGTTTTTGAACCCAGTCAACGACGTGTACTTTAGCTAGTATATATATATATATATATATATATATATATATATATATATATATATATATATATATATATAATGTGTGTCTAGCAAGAAAAAACTGCTCGACTGCGGACAACAACAACTAATAATAAGTGTGGTTTAATTGTTAATTAATCTGCACTTGTTATGAATATGTTAATAATTAAATAACTAAATTTTTTATTACACTAGACTGTAATTTCACGTAAACAAAAGATACCGTAAAAATTGAATTCATCGTCCTTTCTCTGTATAATTAATTACCAAAACAAAACCATGAAATAAAACATAAAACAAAAACAACGAAATGAAATAACTAAAAAATAATGTATTCCTCCAGAATAGGAAACAACGCAATTTTAATGTCTTTTTTTAATTAAGAAAAAAGTAGTGGGGGGGGATGCTAGGCTGTACAGTGGACTCGCTAATTTCATTTCGCTAAAATTTGTGTTCCGTTCCTTTTTTACATCCTTTCTCGGCCGCCGTATTGCATACGATCTATGTTGGCACACACACACACACACACACACACACACACACACACACACACACACACACACACACACACACACACACACAGAGGATATTTTTATGGAAACATAAACCGTAAAATTGCCTACTCATCAATGAAACAGCTGTAATGGAAAAAATCCAGGAAATAAACGAAGGCTATAAAAAAGAAAACGTGAGTCTTTGAATTTTCAACAAAATTTTACACTATATATATATATATATATATATATATATATATATATATATATATATATATATAGAGAGAGAGAGAGAGAGAGAGAGAGAGAGAGAGAGAGAGATTAAGTTGAGTGTTAGGTAGATGTTGAAACAAAAATCAGTCGGACCCCGAACATATATATATATATATTCTCATAAGCCTGACGAATCCTAGCGTGGATGAAACGCGGAATATTCTGTGTAGTATTCTGTGTATTGCCATATATATTTTTATAACTTACTACCTTGCTCTACCTATGTATTGAGGTAAATACTTAAAGTTTACGTATAAAATAATACTTTAGTATATTAATTTATGTGATTAAATGAAGTAGTCATATACATATATATATACACATATATACATATATATGTGTATACATATATATGTATATATATACATATATATGTACATATATACATATATACATATATATTTACATATATATATATATATATATATATATATATATATATATATATATATAATCCTTTCTTTCGAATGTTTTTCACAGTTAAAAAATGGAATAAATGTCATCAAATTGTTTCAAAAGTACAGGGTTTAGAGTTTTCAATAAAAATCGTCATAATTAACTTTATTTAAGAGTATGTAATATTCTAAAAAAAATTAAACTAAAACTTAAAAATTACATAATAATAATAAATTCTATTTGCGACTATTTTCGCATCTTAGCCTAGCTGAAAAATTTTGTGGGTAGGGGGAAATTTTGTCAACCCTCTATGGCTGTCACCTGGGGCGGACCGCCCTTAGCTACGCTTGTGGTTTAAACCTAAAAGGAAGGTTCCATTCCATTCACTTAAAACAATAGATGAAGAACTAAAGAAACTCGACGAAAATGTAGATGGTCTGTCCAGATTAATTCCAAGTAAAACGGAATTGATCGAAGAAACGGTTATAACAGCACTAAAAGAAGAAAATGAACTAATAGACATACTAATAAATATTGTTAGAGAACTACCTGTAATACTCGAAGAAATAAAAAAAAGCAGCGAAAATGGACTAATACATTACCAAGATAAAAAAGCAAGTGTGACAAAACGAAAAGAAGAAAAAAAGGATGAAAAGTGCTTCCGTTTTCGATATGTGATGAAACTCTAATGTATGCAGATAAAGTGGTAATACCGCAAGTGTTACAAATGAAAATTCTGAAAGAATTTCATATGGGCCATCTTGGAATTTCCAGAATGAAAACTTTAATAAGACGATATACATACTAAAATTGATCAGGACATAGAAAAAATGGTAAAATTATGCAACTAGCAGCGAAAGCTCCACCCATGACACAAGCTTGGCCTAACACAGATGTACCCTGGACACGCATCCATATAGATTACGTAGGACCACTAAAAGGATATTATTACCTGGTAATTGTGGATAGTTTTTCAAAATGGCCGGAAATTTTTAAATACAAACACCCCACAGCTGCAAACACTATAGAAGCGTTAGACGAGGTGTTTGGTCGTTGTGGAGTACCAAAAACAATTGTTAGTGACACTGGTACCATATTCACAGGACAGGAAGTTAAGAACTGCTATGATCCACTGGCCATGGAACATATCACAACACCAACGTATAACCCTCGGTCTAATTGACAAGCAGAAAGGTTTGTCGATATCTTCAAGAGAGCATTGAAAAAGAATAACAACATCGACACTGAAGAAAAGAGCATTAAAAAATTCCTAACAATTTATAGGATAACGCCAAACCAGAATACTAATGCAAATTTATTATCAGTCGATGTAATGTTTGTCAGAAAAGTGTTTTCTGTTTTCGACCGATTAATTCCAAGAAAAAAGAGACAAAAATTATTAAAAATAATGCAAAGTACAGGACGGATAAAAACGGTAATAAAGTTTTCTTTAAAAGCTATCGGTCAGGAAAGAGTTTTGGGGAAGATAAAATAGTCTAAAAAAAATCGGGAGAATGATCTATATCATAAAAGGACGCACATTTTCCCATAAAGACATATAAGCCAATTGATACCAAGATACACGGAAACGGTCGAAAACCGAGAGCTACTAAATAATAATAATAAAGTTGCATTAGTATTCTGGTTTGGCGTTATCCTATAAATTCTTAGGAATCGAACTGTTGTACGACACTTTTCATACTGAACCTCCAAACAACAAGAAAATATCATCAAGTATCAATAACTCCGAACACTAGTCACTCTCCAAAATCGAAGAATTCACAAATGCAAACTGTAAGAAGTGAAAGAAAAAAAAAGGCCTGAACGCTTTGGTTCAAGCTCAAAAAGAACTAAATGTAAAGCCAAATTCTAGGGAAATAATTTATTTTGGGGGAAGGTGTTATAATGGAATGACAGCACCCCTCCATCTAATCGAAAAAAAAAACCTGGACTCGATTCTCAGCGACACTCTCTGCTCTAACTAGGTTCCATCCGGTTCTCGAGAACTCAACGGCTCGACTCTCCCAAAGGTCTTAACTCCCGGCCTTATATTATCTCATTTATGCAAATTAATGCGCGATCGAACCTGATGATTTGTCACCTTCTCGTGTCCCATCGGTCGAGTTTCGAGTTCGCACATGCAGCCCACCTCCGTGACTGTAGCCACACTCAATTTTCATTACACCCCCCCCTGATCTCATGATTATAAACTGGGTAGGGAAATAGTGTCCGTCTTTGCTAGACACAGCTAGCGCTCAACACTCCGCTAGACACAGCTAGCCATCACTACTCAGCTAGACACAGCTAGCCCTCACTACTCTCCGACAAAGAGATACTACTTAGCAAAAGTGGGGCTACACAGCTAGACACAAATTACTTTTTAAATTTCTCATTTAAAAACGACTTTACATACAAGTCGACTCAATCGCATTGTAATTCTTTTTAACAGCGACTGCTTTTTCTTCAGAACAAAATTGACTTAAATTGTACTCTCACCAAAATAACTATCGGTTAAAAACGACACCTTTTTTCTCTTTTTCAGCACGACACGATTTCATGTTAAATTCCGTATTTAAAAATAACTTTTAAATACATACACGTCGTCCGAATCACATTTTAAGTCCTTTTAACAGCGATGACTTTTTTCAAACACAATAAAATCCGACTCGAATTGTACTCGTGTAAAATATTTTTCGTTTAAAAACGATAACTTTTTTCTTTTCAACACAACAGGATTTTCCTCTAAATTCCTCGATGAAAAACGACGACTTTAATACAAACAAGTAGACCGAACAGCATTTCCACACGTTCATCTGACGACGATAGTTAAAGAAATCCAATGAATCCCACTGAGATTAACAAACAAAAAGACAAAAAAAAGTCCGACTCACTTCATATCTTCAACCTTCGCAGTTTGACACGACTCATTCAATTTTCTCTTTGACAACGCTTTTCAATTTTCAACGCGACTTTTAATTTTACAGGTTCGACGCGAATCATTTAAAATTTCCCATTTCATCTCGGCCGCATTAGTTCCATATTTAACGCCGAAATAGCTTCTAATCGAAAAAAAAAAAACCTGGATTCGATTCTCAGCGACACTCTCCGCTCTAACCAGGTTCCATCCGGTTCTCGAGAACTCAATGACTCGACTCTCCCAAACATCTTAACTCCCAGCCTTATATTATTTCATTTATGCAAATTAATGCGCATTCGAACCTGCTGATTCGTCGCCTTCTCGTCTCCCATCGCTCGGGTTTCGAGTTCGCACATGCAGCCCACCTCTGTGACTGCAGTCACACTCAATTTTCACTACACTCCGTACAATAATGTACAGACAATATAGAAATACTCCTCCGAGAATGAGAGCGTTCCAAGGCACCGAGAGAGACATACTCTCGCCTTGTATCCCCATTTTAATTAAACCTTTGTATTAACCCTAAGTGAATGTTCTGTGTTATGATTATCTAAAGAAAGATATATATTAGTGTGTTAATAGTAAAAGCCTTCATTTTTTATCCTTTCTTTTTTATGGTCAGTTTTCAGCATAAAGTCAACAGTCACGTTACGTCCTTTTTAAATTGTTGGTTTTATTAATTAATCATCAATAACATTCCCCCTGTTTAGTTGTATGTGCATATTTATTTTATGTGTGCATTTGTTGTTTATTTTGTCTTTGATTCATAGTGTGTGACGGTGTTATGATCTATGGTATTATGATCTATGGAATCAGATCAGTCTTTGTATGGTGAGGGTGTTCTTATAGTTCTGCCTGATTTGGTCTTGGTGGGTCATACTTGTTTTTGTCTAGGTTAAGTCCAATGATGGTGTGTTTGATGATTTCGTGCTCAACTCTTAGTTTATTCGTGCTCTGTATGGTGTCAAAGTGAACCTTTTTATCATCAGTATTGGCATAGAACGCAAATGGGTGCGATTCCATTGGACATGTCTACTATGTAGTTTCTAGGTTCTTCGTCATTCTTGATGATAGTCTCAGAGTGCCATGTATTATTGAGATTATTTACTATCCGTACACACTGACCTGGGTATATAATGCTGATAATTTCCTGGTTCCACTATTATGGTCATGATGGGTTTTGATGTTTGAATATCTCTCACGTAACTGTTCGCAGTTCCTTTCCTGAATCTGGTCGGTTGTTGGGTAAGGTGATTGGAATATGAATTCCAAAACGTATTTCATTTGTGTGGGGCTAGAGTTTCTATGGCAATCGCTCCAGACAAGGCATTAAGCCACTTTGTGGAAGAAGCTAAAATGCTACTTGAAGACTAAAGATTAGTCAACGATAAGTGTTAGATGGTTAGATTCCGATTCCCAAAAGAGCAATTTTTCCCCCATTTGTGAGAAACATCGCTCATGGAATATGAGTATTACAGGACAAAATAAAAGAAGCGAGAGTTACGAGGCTGCTGAAAGTAAAGCCAAGATTCACTTTCTATTTTTCTTTATGCTGTTTGTGTAAATTGATGTGTTGTACAACTGATGAATGAGCTGAGTTGTCTCCGATGATTTTTTTAATGGTTGCTAAATCTTTGGTGGGATCGAGTGCTTCTATTTCTAACACATTCTTTTTGATTGCAAAAGTGACGCAAAACTATCGATTTCATTTCTATATCATGTCTATGTGTTTTGTGCATCTCTTCTTTGGCTAGTCTTCCAATTCTTCTTTTCTTGTCTTTTTGTTTCCAGTTCAGAAAAGCACTGGTAAAACAGATTTTCATTGTTTGAAAGATCCTATTTGTTTTGTACTGTTAAGATTTGTATCTATATCGTCCCAGTCTTTCTCTTTTTCTAGTATTATCTGTTTTAATTCTTCATGTTTCTTGCATAGTCTTTCTTCTTTACAAGTTATATTTACACTCTTTATGGGGTATATACGAAAGGAAAAAAAAAAGGTACCGTTAAAGGCTAGGTTATGGTTAGAAACAAAAACAAAAACAAAAAAAAGTAATATATGACGTACCGGGCGTATCTACATCGCTCTTTGGGAAAGAAGGAGAGGATGGCTAGCTCATTTATATACCCGAAGGGCATCTTGGAAAGGCAAGGCATGATGGAAGAAGCTATTTTTTTTTCTTGTCGCTTCCTTTTTTTTTGATAGGAGGATATAAAAGCTGGGAAAAATTCGCTGCAAGACAGAAAAAGAAAAGAGTCGTGAACATCTTCTCTTGAAAAGTATTTCGTGTTGCTGACATTCATATTGTGCGGTGTGACATTGGTGGCGAGAGGCCAGGTGTGGTCGATTGGAAAAGAAGAGGACAGAAACGTGCTGTTGTCGAACGAGTGACTCACTCCTTCCCGAACCCCAGAACCGAATCCTGATCATAAGCTTAGCAGCTATTTTGGCTTGTTACACAGATTAACATGGCTGACTGGAGACTCTCAACTCAAATGTTGAGAGTCTCCAGTCAGCCATGTTAACCTGCTTGACTCTGGGGAGGATGACTTAATTAAATGGCTGGAAAAATTAAAGATGGTGGCAAGGTTGAAAAAAATCGAACACGTGATCACCCTGCTGCCGCTATACTTAGAGGGGAAGCCCTCACAATTAACCAGCAGATGCACGATGAAGATAAGGGAGACCTTGCCTCAGTGGAGCAAAAACTGAAATAGGCTTTCGCTGAGAGTCCATTTGAAGCACTCGGCAAGCTTGCAAGTTTGAGGTGGACTGGCGAGTCTGTTGACGTCTTTGCTGCAGAGATCAGGAGACTGGCAGTATTGGCTGGTTATGTGGGGAGGAGCCTGGAGATGACTGTAAAGCTATACCTAGTGAACGGCTTCCCAGAAGAAATCTCTGCGAACATGCAGAGAATCACTGAGATCAATACTATGGAAGTGGACGATTTCTTGGTCTACACCAGAGTGCTAGTCAAGAATGTTAAGGGCCCAATCATGGCTGCAGCTGTGAGTGGAAATAAGTGCATGAGGCCTCATTTGATTGATGAGAGACAGGCAGCGAGGCGACAGGAGGGGAGACCTGCCATCAAGTGCTTCCAGTGCCAGGGTCCTCACCTGCTCAAGGACTGCAAAGAGCCGAGACCGGGGGTCACCTACTACCAATGAGGACGCGTGGGGCACATTAGCTGCTATTGTGTCGAGTGAAGAGGAGCCATTGCGCCACTGCGCCAGTGGTTCCCCCTTCTATGTGGAAATGGCACACACTGAAACGTTGCCTCAGTTACCGGTAGTAGTCAATGGGAAGAGAGCCATGGCCCTTGTTGACACAGGCTGCATCACAACGTTGGTAGCAAAAAATGTTGCTAGGTCATGGAGCAGAGCCAGGAGTATTAAGACCATGGATGGCAGGGAGGTGAAATGCCTAGGAGAGACAACAGCGGAAGTACTGGTGCAAGATGTGCCTATTGGACTGTGAGCCCTAGTGTTGGATTGTCTGGTCAGTGATGTTGATGTGGTTTTAGGTGTAAGTGCGATCAATCAAATGGGAGGGAGCGCTACATTGAGAGGAGGCCAAGTAACTTTCGGATGTGTCGGTGCAATAGGGATGGCAGGAGTGGAAGGTGATAGAAACATCAGAACGCAAAAAAATGAGGCTTGCTGCATCGAGGACGAGGATTTCCTGGCGAGGTTCGATGGCGAGAGGTGGGCGGTGGAATGAAAATGGATCTCCGGGCCTCCGAAACAAAGTAAGCTGCTACGAGAAAACACTGCGAGGAGAAATAAGAAAAGGATTCGAGGAAGAAGTGGAGAAGTGAATAAAGGAGGGAATTCTGAAACCGTGGACAGGGGAAGAAAAAGGAGTGCTACCATTACTGGCGGTTGTTCAAACCACGAAGAACAAAGTTAGACTGGAACTGGATTTCAGAGAATTAAACAGACACATAGCCTGCCACACTGGACACAATATCAGGACCTAAAAAATGATCTAAAAACGACATGGTCTCTGAAAGAAATAAACATTATACCGGTTGTGATAGGAGCAACTGGCTTAATAAAAAAAGAATCTTCATAAATACTTAGAAGCAATCCCTGGAAGATCAAGCTGTAACGAAATACAAATAGCAGCCATAAAGGGAACAGCATCTATTCTTAAAAGAGCTCTCGGATATAAATTTAAATCATAACAGAATCAAGTGTTAGCTCCAGGAGGGAGCCCCTTGATCTCTTAATACTTACTGAAGTAAAATAAATAAAAAAAAGACACAAATGAATTTAAGAAAATGGCTGCTCTACAAAAAACCAACCAATGCAGATTCTGTCACTCAGCTGTTGAAAGCCCAAGCCACCTAATGTCTGGATGCAAGATCCTTCTAGCCGATGGTCATTACAAAGTATGTAGATAGTTACATTGGAAGATCTGTGGAGAGATGCAACTAGATAGGTCGTTGAACATCTGGAGTCATGAACTACCACCGATAACATCAAATGGAAAAGTGACAGTGTTCTACAACAAAGGCATACAGGCAGGCAGATACATAAAAGACAAGGCCATCAAGCCAGATATAGTAATATTGAACAAGACCGAAAGGACTGCACTCATTATCAATGTCACAGTTCCAAACGACTTTGGCCTTAATAGAGCAGAATGGGAAAAGGTAACAAAATATCAGGACCTAAACAATGATCTAAAAACAACATAGTCTCTGAAAGAAATAAACATTATACCAGTTGTGACAGGAGCAACTGACCTAATCAAAAATAACCTTCAAAATTACTTAGAAGCAATCCCTGGAAAACCAAGCTGTAAGGAAATACAGATAGCAGCTATAAAGGGAACAGTGTCTATTCTTAAAAGAACCCTTGGATCTAAATTTAATCTATAATAGAATCAAGTGTTAGCCCCAGGAAGGAGCCCCTTGATCTCGTCAAACTAACAAAAGTAAAATAAAAAAAAAGAAAAAAAAGGGGATTGACGTATGTGAAGAGGTTATGAGGAAATGGAGGAGGATGGAGCGAGCCACTAAAATTGTTGACCTGAAGTCGGCTTATCTCCAGATTCATGTAGATGAAAAACTCTGGCAACATCAATTGGTCCGGTACAAGGGGAAGATGTATTGCCTGATGAGGTTAGGCTTTGGGCTGAGCTCAGCCTCCAAAATTATGACTGCCGTGCTGAAGACAGTGCTGAGTAAAGACTGTACAGTGGACAAGGCCACTAGTTCGTACATTGACAACATTCTCGTGGAAGATGCAGAGGTGACAGCGGAGAAAATGAGAGGACATGTCAAGAGGTATAGGTTGACTGCAAAACCAGCAGAGTCCCTGGATAGAGGAGCAGCGTTGGGGTTGAAACTATGCCGAGATGGAAAAGGAAGCCTTGTCTTTAGACGAGGGAATGCGATACCTGAAGTTGGAACTGACCTGACAAAATGAGAACTGTTCTCAGTCTGCGGGAGACTAGTGGGACACTATCCAATCGCCGGCTGGCTCAGGATAGCATGCAGCTTTATTAATCGACAAACGGGCACTGATGGCTGGGAGGGCCTTGTGACAAAGGAGGTCATGAACATACTGCAAGAAATCATCGCGAGAGTGACAAAAGAAAACCCAGTGAAGCGGGAATAGTACGTCAGCGGCGGAGATGCATGGCTGATTTGGTGCGATGCCAGCAGCCTGGCATTGGGCATCATATTAGAGATGGGAGGTGTAACTGCGGAAGATGCGGCATGGCTAAAAAAGAAAAACGACTATTCCCATATCAATGTAGCCAAACTGGAGGCCGCTATGAAAGGAATCAATCTGGCCCTGAAGTGGGGAATGAAAATAATTGAAATCAAATCCAATTCGGCAATGGTAGTTTCATGGATCAGGTCAGCAGTGACTGGCGATAAGAGAGTTAGGACCAAAGATGCTGCAGAAATGCTGATCAAGCGCAGGCTCAGAGCACTCGCAGATTTTATAGCGGAATTCCAGTTGAAGGTATCTGTAGTGCTGGTCCCATCGGAAAAGAACTAGGCGGATTCGATGACACAGGTAAAGAAGGCCTGACTGCAAGAGGGAAAGGAGGTCTCCTCGGTATGCTGTGCAGGGGAGGAAGTTAAAGAGTTACATGAAATGCATCACTTTGGTCGTGAACAGATGTTATTCCTGGCAAGAGAGGTTTACCCAGAAACCACCGAGGAGGAGGTCAGGGAGGTACTGGAGCACTGTCAGAAGTGCCAATCGATAGACTCCAAACCATCCAGACATGAAGCAGGAGAGTTACACATTGCAGAAGTCTGGAAGTAATTGGCCATTGATGTGACCCATTATCGCCATAAGCTGTATCTGTCGATAGTCGACTGTGGACTGGGGGAGTTTGCCATCTGGAGAGAGATCAGGGCAGAAGCTGCATGGGCGATCGGAGGGGTCATCGAAGAAATATTTTTGGAGAGAGGGCTGGTTGAGGAACTGTTAATGGACAATGGCCCCGCTTTCCGATCAGAAGCCTTTAAAGAGGTGTGTGATAAGTGGGGAGTAAGGCAATTTTTTAGGGCAGCGTATCGGCCGAGTGGCAATGGGATAGTGGAGAGGAATCATGGCACCATCAAGGCTGCTGCGGCAAAAAGCAACATTTCACCCATGGAGGTTGTGTTTTGGTACAACATCTCACCAAAAACCAGACAACATGAGACAATTGTGCCTCATAGAGCCATCTTCGCATATAAGTGGTGGCATCCGTGCAACAAAACAGTAGGAATTGAGGGTGAAGAAGCTACCATTAAAGTGGGTGAGGAGGTGTGGGTGAAGCCCCCCAATGCAAAATGTACCACTCGCTGGGGAAGGGGGTCGTAACAGGAATGCAGTTGAAGAACAACGTAATGGTGAATGGTGTTCCCTGGCATATCCTAGACCTGCGTCGTGTGACCCTGCCAGTGTGTAGTGATGGCAGTGAAGAGGAGGAAGTCGATATCCAACAAGAAGCTAACAATGCACCCCAATTCGACTTAGCCCCACATTGCGGTTCTTTACAACTGGACGAGAAGGTCTGTAGTGAACCTGAAAACGTCAACCCCCCCCCAAGAAGTTGTCCCCTAGAGGCCTCAATGTGAGAGGAGAAGGCCTGCTTGGATGAAGGATTATGAAGTGTCTTATTGATCTCGAAGATCAGGGGGGCGTGTGGGGTATATGCGAAAGGTGGGGAAAAAGGTACCGTTAAAGGTTAGGTTGTGGTTAGAAACAAAAACAAAAGAAAATGTAATATACGATGTACCGGGCGTATCTACATCGCTCTTTGAGAAAGAAGAAGGAAAGGATGGCTAGCTTATTTATATACCCGAAGGGCATCTTGGGAAGGCAAGGCATGATGGAAGAAGCTATTTTTTTTTTCTTGTCTCTTCCTTTTTTTTTCTTTTTTTTTTGATAGGAGGATATAAAAGCTGGGAAAAATTCCCTGCAAGACAGAAAAAGAAAGACCTCATAAAGCTGAGGTTGAGAACAATAGCATCCCTAGCAAATAATCTTTCCTCTACCAATGTATGGTAAGAATTTGAGGACATGCTTAGGTCTTTAAAATATGAAATAAATGTAAACTAAAGCCAAATAAATGTCACACAGAATTCGAACTAAATTTTAAAAGTAGAGTTTCTCTTATAGACAGTTAAAACAAATATGCATTAAACTGAGGTTTTTTTTTTACACGGTGGTCACCACTTATCAAGGCCCGGAAGCCACTCAGGGATAAAGGTTATTGCAAGTACAGTACGTTAGTGTGGAGATTTGATGAAGTGTTTACTTAAGGGGGCGGTTCATTAGGAATTTGTTAACGTTGGACTTGAAGACATACAAGTTGTAGTCAGGTGGGAAGCAGGCAGATGGAACAGAGTTCCACAGGCGTGCAGTTCTAAGAAAGAAACTTTGTTCATGGAATCCACGTTTTGATTTAGGCACAGATAAAGAGTTTGCGTTAGTAATAATTTTAAACAATATAATTGTACAAATAAAATTATCAATTATTCACTCTTAGGTGTAAGTGGACACAAAGTCGGGCTTAACGAAGGAGAAAATCTAATTCCAAGGATGCACTTTGGATCGGGACAAATTGAATAACCTATTAATGCTAAGTCCGGGGGCAAATTCCCACGTTGTAGGCTTACAATAATTAAATGCATTCAACTGCCAACTATTGGCGAAAACAAAGAAAGGAAATATTTATTTTAAAACTTTCTTCTTAAAACCTAAGGCGCTAAGGTTTGGGGGTATATGAATTAACAAAGAAGAAATAAATCCTTTGTAGAAATAAACGTATAGAATTTACTGGAATAAAAATATCTCCCGGGAAACCTATTTCCTTTTTAAGTCTTTTTCTTTTAAATAATAAACCCACTAAGACTATGGGAAAATAATTTGCTTGTTGATAAATAAATTTATCGTAAATTAAAAAATTATAGGAGAGTAAAATATCTCTTAAGAACCTGCTGTTTATGACTAAATTATCGGGAGGTAAATATCTTATTAAATTCTCGCTTAACTCACGAGGTAAAAGGTAATTTCTACATACCAAAAGTAAAGAAAATTAAATACATTCAATTTTCAAATTATCAATAAATTTTCAAATTTGTATCAATAAATGTTACATGTGTTCCACTAAAGTAACAAATAAAAGGAAAATGCAAATTTATAGGGGAAAAAATTCAAGCAAAAATGTTTAAATTTCAATTCCCTAAAAAATTCAAAATGGCGACATGATCAAGGGAGGAGGCACATAAAAAGTGGGAGGTAGCGCAGAGTCAGGCAAAAATGGTGGGAAACAGCTGACAAAATTACATATAAAACATACAAAAATGTAAATAAAGCAATCAATAACCGGATCAAATTAAATGAGTCTTGCTCAAAATGTAAGTCTAAAATAGTAACAAAACAAAAAGAAACGGACTAATGTAAAGCTTAATGGAACAGGAAAATCACAACTTATTTGCTGACGTCACGCAGACAAGTTGAAATAGCGGGAGAATTTAAAAGCTCCCACGTGGTTGGAAACATATCAGTCTTGGAGAGGTTAAAAGCAAAATTTAGAAAATTTAGAAAAATGTCTTATGCATCTCGTAAATACATAAGACTTTGAAAACATAAATGCAAAGTGTAGAGGTTTAAAGGCAAAGTATAGAGGTTTAAAAGAAAATGTCTTATGCTGTTTGTAAACGCATAAGACTTGGGATCATAAAGGCAAAATGACGGAATTTTTTAGATTCGTCACAAAAACCCATTTTTTATAGTAACAAAATGAAAGAAAAAAAGGGGGGAAAAACATATAAAGCAAATTTCTCGGAAATGGGGAACTAATGGAAATGAGCAAAAGAAATGCAGACCCGAATATGTTTAAAATGATCCAAGTTTATTAAACAAAAAGTTATCAATTGCCTTTATTTCCCAATGCTGGGGTTAAAAAAAAAACCCTTAAGAAACATTTAAAAATACATAAAAGAATAAAACAAAAAAGACGACAATTCTTACTTGTAAGAAAGGCAGAAAGAAAACATAAAAAAAACGGAAAACAGTCCTTTTAACGAAATGTTCAGTCTTTCTTTGACAAAATGTTTTTTTTTTTCTTTTCCGAAAGGAATCACAAACAAAAAGTTTCTTTGACCTAAAATGGGAGAAAGAAGTAAAATATTTTTCCTTTGTGAAGACTCAGGTACCTTTTAATTCAAAGGGGAGAAACAGAAGACCATAAAGCCGCTTTGGTAGGCTTTATGTGTACAAATACAGGGTAAATTCTTGTATTATGGAAGATTTCCTTTCTGAAGGAAACTTCGTTGAATAATCTTTTAAGTTTCTAGAACAAAGAGAGAATTTTCTTTCTAGGGCCGATATTCTGCTTGTCTCGTCGGCGAAATTAATTTTTGTTCTTTACAGAAAAGAACTCCTCAACATACGGCGGTTTCCTTCGTTAATCCTTTGAGAATAATAATTTACCAGTTGTAAGACTCTTTGTTTGCCTTTTAATAACTGATACTAATTTTCCAGTCGTAAGACCTTGTTGTCTTATAATGACTGAGAATAAAATAACGTTAACAGTTTAGTACTTTCCAATGGAGTTCTAAACAAACGTCTTTCTCCAAAGGAGGAGAGAAAAAAAAACCGTAAGAATTTAACATCAAAAATCCTTTTTTGACGGAGCCGAATTTAGCGTCCTTCTTCTTGGCCGGCTAGGTTCGAACTAATGAAAACGGGCAAAAGCCCTTTCCTCCTCCTCCTCCTCCTCCTCCTCCTCCTCCTCCTCCTCCTCCAGAGGGTAGGAGTGTAACGATGATGATGATGATGATGATGATGATGATGATGATGATGATGATGATGATGATGATGAAAGTGACCTGCAAAGGCCGGTCAAGGAATGCGTTCCTTTCCCCAAATGCCGAGATGTTGAATGTGTGTAAATAAAAATTATTTCTTTATTAAAAATTTCAACACATTTAATAAAAAGGCGGACCTGTATGAGAGTGCCCGCTCCCTAAAAATGCGCGTTTTTACCCCCCTTGTTTTAAAAAGTTTTTTTCTGACGATTATCATAGATTACAGACTTAAGTATCATCTTAGCAAAAAAAAAAAAATAAATAAATAAATAAAAAATAAATAAATTTAATGATTTTTAAGTCGGTGAAGAAATGGGCAGTAAGTCAGGTAGCAATGAAGTAGAACGTTATAACGAGAAAGTGCCCCCTCCCCCTTCTTAAATATTATTAAATTTTTTTCTTCAACATATTGAATTTTTAAAAAAGTTTTTTTGCTTATACATTATAATTGAACTCATTTAGAAACATTTAGGGTACTTCTACACTTTATCGCCGAAACTGGGGACGCCATTTTATTTCGCGCACCTGTCGTTGAAATCCAAGGAATAAATCAGTATTTTAAACTATGATCGAAGCATGAAATAAATAACAAAATTAAACTAGATAATGATTTTTCGGTTTCATTTAAATTAATTTGTTGTTGGCCCTTCAAAGTTGCTTTGATTCAAAAAATGTTTTAAATTATTTATTTGTTCAAAAAAAAAAAAAAAAATTTTTTTTATAAAAATCCAATGTTGCTTTCATTAACTCCTTACTCTTTTGACTCCCAATATTTCGTATGCTAAATTTTTAATCACCTGATTACGATGTAATATCAATAAAATAAACCATTAATTCAAGTGCTGCTATGGATTTAGCTGAATACACTATTAGATATCATTTTTTAATACTTATGCACTTATGTTACCGGGCTGGCGGGTGTATCGTAACTATTCTGTACTTTCACCTAACAATTTAGTATTTTGCGTGAACAGTTGACAGAGATGGCGGAAATTTTCTGTTCTATGTCTATCCTTGTAGCCATGTCACTAGTAAGGGTGCTGGAGGTAAACGTTTTATCTGGGCTGACGTTATCCACCTGATAGTCAGGGACCCGAACCTTGGATTAACCACTAAGGAGGCTGTCCTATCAGCAGGCGCAAAGTACTGGGGCTGCTGTATTGCCATTTGGTGAATGGATTCTGGACCATGCAGTAGTCTCTGGTGGGGCCTCTCGATGCCATACTAGTGGGTAATTGTTACGGCTTTACCTTATGTGCTACAAAAAAAAAAAAAATTCTTTGTTACTTTTCTCTCTTTGTTTCCCCTCTCTGTCCTGCTCTAAGCAAGTCTGACTACCTAGTCCACAAACTCCAAAATTCCATCATGACAAGTTTCAATAAAAAATACACAATTAAACCCGGATCTGAAACTTCCAACGTAGACCCCCACTACCATGTCTCCTTCTCCAACATCAGGGGTCTACGTTCTAACCTTCCAGAGGTTGAAGCCCAATTACAGGAGACTAAACCAGACCTTTTATTTTTAAGGGAAACTGGAATTGGACAGACTATTTCCCTAAATGAGTTCGTAATTAAAGGATACTCTAACCTAACTTCCAAATCTGACACCCAAGATCGCCATGGGCATGGAATATGTGCCTATATAAAAGATGGCTTTCCATGTGGTAGGGACATCTCCAGAGCAGATCCTAACTTACCCTATATGTGCTTCTGAGTAGCACTAGCTCACACTACGGCATTTATATTTACTCTCTATCGCCCCCCATAACAGCAGAGTTACTATCTTTAAAAGCATATCTGAGAAAATTGACCAAGTTCTATCAGCATATCCTTCAGTCAACATTCACGTATGTGGAGACTTCAATGTTCACAATGTGGAATGGTTGACCCACTCAAACAAGACCGATGATGAGGGGAGATTCTGTCATGATTTCTCCATTGCTTATGACCTCACTCAGATTGTTCACGAACCCACCCATGTGCCCGACAATGACGGCCAGTATGCAAGTCTCCTAGACCTTTTTCTCACAACATGCCCTGAACTATGTTCAGCTTCCATTCTGTCTCCTCTTGGATCTTCCGACCACTCAGTTGTATCAATTAAGATAAAAATGAAATGTAATAAGTCCTCAGACGTACCTCTCCATCGTACAGTATATCGATACACTATGGCTGACTGGGATAGTTTCCGTACATTTATATCGGATCTTCCTCTGCATTCCATGTTTAAAAAGGATGTGTCGTCTATAGTATCAGACCTGACGGAATGGTTAATTATAGGTATAGACAATTTCATACCCTCAAAAGTTCCAGCAAAAACCTAACAGCCAGCCATGGTTTTCTCCAGAATGTGCTGCTTCTATTGCGCACAGAAATCACTTTTTCCACTGCTTCCAACGTAATAGATGTATGGAAACTAAAGCCGCTTTCAGGACTGCCAGCAACCATTGTAAGAAAGTAATAAAGAACGCAAGAGAGTTGTATGCTCAGTCCGTCAAGTCCAAAGTAGCTGAGCAGCGGCTTGGTTCCCACCAGTTTTGGCAAATTGCAAACAGAATCCTGAACAGAAGCGTGTGCTCTATCCCAACTATCATCAATGGACCTGAGTTAATCTCGTCAGCATCAGACAAAGCCAAACTCTTTGCCAAGAACTTTGCAGCCAATTCTACCCTTTGCGACCAAGGCCGCCAACCCCCAATATTTCCCCCTGTATCAGAAAACACACTATGTGATATACAAATATCTATACGTGATGTTGCCAAGCTAATCAAAAACCTTGATTCGAGTAAAGCAACCGGTCCTGACCGGTATTCCAATTATATTACTCAAAAAACTTCAACCAGAACAAGCACCCATACTTACAAAACTGTTTAAACGTTGTCTTAAGGAGAATTGCTTCCCACCACCCTGGAAAATCTCATCAGTATGCCCTGTATTTAAGAATTCAGGTGATTGTTCACCCCCCTCTCAGTACAGGCCAATAAGTCTCCTGTGCGTCATGAGTAAGTTGCTGGAATCTGTGTTAAATAGAGAAGTAATCAACCATCTCAGCAAAAATAACCTTCTTAGTGACACACAATATGGTTTCTATTCTGCTAGATCTACAGCAGATGCGATTACAGTTATATCTCATAGGATTAGCAAATCTCTCGACAGAGGCAACCTTTCTAGGGCAATTGCTCTTGACATATCAAAGGCCTTTGATAGGGTATGGCATAAAGGTTTACTTCACAAGATCTCCAGCTATGGTATAGCTGGAAATGTCTTCTCAATTATTAAATCATTTCCCTCTGATAGGTTCATAAGAGTAGTAGTTGATGGGCAAAAATCAGAAGCTCACAGTATAAATGCTGGAGTCCCTCAGGGGTCCATCCTGGGCCCAACTCTTTTCCTGATCTACATTAATGATCTTCCAAATCACACCCTTACATCATTCGTAGACATTTTTGCTGACGACACTACCATCTATGGTAGCACATCTAAGACAGTAAATGACCAAGTTCTCTCCGATTCTCTCTCCTCTGACCTTGATCACGTTGTACAATGGGGAAACGAGTGGCTGGTTACTTTTAATGCATCTAAAACCAAGCTTCTATCTTTACATCATCAACGTTCTGATCCCCATCTGGCATCAATTAAAATGAATGGCTCTCGTCTTGAGGAGGCCTCAAGTTTTGACAGGCTTCTGGGCTTGACCTTTACTCCTGATCTTAAATGGAATACGTACATCAAATCTGTTGCCAAGGCCGCTGGAAAAATGGTGGGATCCTTCTATCGATCCAGTAGATATCTCACTGCTGATGCAATTCTCTATCTATATAAGAGCCAGATACGTCCAAGGATGGAATACTGTTGCCACATATGGGCAGGAGCTGCTAGAAAAGACTTGTCCTGCCTTGATAAGGTTCAAAATAGACTTTGTGGCCTGGTGGGAGATGTCCTTTTCTCTTCGCTGCAACCTCTATCTCACAGCAGAGATGTTGCGAGTTTGTCTCTGCTTTATTGTTATTTTCATGGAAAGTGTTCGACTGAGCTTCAATCTATGGTCCCCCCTTGCCAAACTTTCACAAAAAACACTAGACTAGCTGAAAACATTATCAATAATTTTCCCCACTCTTTATCTGTGCCTAAACCTAAACATAGATTCCATGATCAAAGCTTCTTTCTTAGAACTGCACGCCTGTGGAATTGTCTTCCGTTTTCCTGCTTTCCAGCTGTCTATAATATGGTTGTCTTCAAGTCCAACGTGAACAAGTTTCTGATGAGCCGTTCCACTTAAGTTAACAAATTTACCGAACTTCCATTACTATCGATTACTATATTGTCCTTTTGACTACTCTACACTCTTTAACCCTTATCCTTGAGTGGCCTATCGGCCTTGATAAGTGGTGACGCCTATGTAAAAAAAAAAAAAAAAAAAAGATATCGTAAAACTTGAATTTGACTTGATAATGATGCACCACTTTATTTTACATATTTCTTTTCCAAAGGACCATTTGAATACATTGATTTAAATTTAAAATGTTGTGTAATTATTTAAAAAAAAAAAAAAAGTACTGAAAAATAATGAGTAATGTATGTAGAGAAGTAACTTTTATTAGTCCTGGTAACATTTATTTATTTATTGTGTGTGTGTGTGTGTGTGTGTGTGTGTGTGTGTGTGTGTGTGTTTTCTTTCTTTCTTTTTTACACTTTTGTTCGTTTGCTGGCTTCTTTCAATTCAATTCAAATAAGACAAACCAAATAATAATTTGATTAAAATACTTTTTTTTTAAAAGTACACGCGAATTAATTCATAATTGTGAAATCATTCAAAATTGAAGAAATAAAGCATAAGCGCAATGATTTTTTTTTTAAATAATTACACAACACTTTAAATTTAAATTTTAAATCAATGTATTCGAACGGTCCTTACTCCTTCTCTTCAAGTTTTACGATATCTTTCTGTTTATTAAATTGTTAGGTGAAAGTACAGAATAGTTACAATACATCTGCCAGTCCGGTAACATAAGTGCATAAGCATCCAAAAAATGATTTTTAATATCGTATTCCGCTAAATCCATAACAAGCGACACTTGGTTTATTTTATTGATGCTACATAGGTGATTAAAATTTTAGCAGACGAAACATTGGGAGTCAAAAGATGAGAAGTATTAATTTGTATACAGTGAATAATGTTTTGGTTTTCAAATGGCGCTCGCCCAGTTTAAACAATTATGAATATGTTATTTTCATTTTCTGATTTAAAAAAAATATGTACATATACGTTTCATGAAAAACTTTCCCGTTTTCATTAATTAAATCGAAACATTTTCAATTAAACAATTACGGATAATACGTTCTCTTTCACTTTCTTTATTTACTTTTTTTCATCGTTCTTTCTTAATATCTAGTTTAATTTTTTTTTTTGTTATTTATTGATTTAATTTAATTTGATTGGATTTAAACGACAGGTGCGCGAAATAAAATGGCGTCTCGAGTTTCGGCGATAAATTGTAGAAGCACCAAAATTAGAAATACTCTTTATTTCCGTGGTTAGAATAAAAAAGGTATTGACTTTAAAATTAAAAAAAAAAACAAGTTTTCAAAAATGAAAAGTAATGCAAAGACAATTATGGTTTTGGATAATTAAAAACTATAAACTGCAAAAAGTATAATAAAATTAAAAAACACGATTGGGCTCGTCCGGGAATTGAACCCGGGACCTCTCGCACCCGAAGCGAGAATCATACCCCTAGACCAACGAGCCGCTCACTTTGCAGCGCCGTACCATATATATTTATTATCGATTCACTTTTATTTTATTAGTTGACAACTTTTTAAATTAAAATTTGTTTTTAAATTAAACTCATGTAAAAAAGCAACGATAAAATTTCCAAAAAGGTAAAAATTAGTTTCTTTAATATCGAATTTCCTTATTTGAGATTCCATACGTAAGATTTTAAAGTATGGAAGCTTCGACGTGAAACAAACGACAACAAACACTTGTTTTTAAATTGCAGTTCGAGAAAGAAAGAACAAAGTGGAAAATTACTTTTCAAATTTTTATTTCCATGTTTTTAGATAAAAGGAACACTTTTAATTATTTCGTACTTCTGTAGATTAGTCCCTATGGCTACCAATACTGGCTCGGTGAAATCCGGTACGACAATACCTGAAAGCCGATCAGGCAAATGTCAACTCGGATCCCTGAAATACGAAAAATACTATGAGAATTTGCACAAATTCTCATTATTCAATAATAACATTCTTTTTTCTGATAGTTACCTTATTGTATTAAAACAATTATCGTTGTTTTTTTATCTTATCTATAATTATTTTCTATTATTAGTAGTAGTATTTTAATTACAAAAAAAAAAACAACAACAAATAAACTGCTTCTGTCACTGAAATGTACAAAAATATAAGATTATGAAACAATAATTACGAAATAACAACACACAAACATAAAGAAAAAAAAACGAAACAGTGAAAGAAATGCTATAGAACAATGTAAGTTTAGTTAAAAAAAAAATATATATTTTCGTTTCAGAAAACCGAGTTCAATTTTTGCCTTTCGTAACTTGGTTTTGTATTTTCTTGCGGGGAGGGGGGGGGGCAAACATGCCGAAAAGCGTTCCACAATTTCTTGTTTGTTTCAATCAATATTCAATATTCAATATTCACTGATGTCGCTGTAACTAATTCAGAATAGAGGCCTGTGACCGAGAAAAAGCGAAAGTAGAATCAGGGACACATCTGCTACAAGATAACCTTGTCTTTGACTAAATAAAAAGGTTTCCCCCCCCCCCAATATTTTCCTTTTCGTCTTTTTTCAACAATTTCTGCGAATTATTATCGATTGGACACTAAGCTAGCGGATTATTTTTTAAAAATTGAAAAAAAAAAAAAGTCAATTTTTTAAAGATTTGGTAGGGGTTCAATTTCGAATATAACGTTCTAGTAAATCGATCCCCCATTTCTTGAACTAATTTACGATAACCTCATTTCATTTTGACGTTGGGTCTTTCAAGCCCCTGCTCCCACCATTATTATTATTATTATTATTATTATTATTATTATTATTATTATTATTATTATGTGATTTTTTTTTTTACTTTGGGAAAAGTTCGGTCTGCCCCCCCCCGCTCATTATTTTTTAAAAATTTATTTACGACTTTTTGAGAGATTATCTAGATTCCAAACGAGAGAACATCATGAATTTTGGAGCTTTAGGGTATATAAATAACACTTAGGACTCTACCAATTTTTTTTTTTTTTTTTTTAAATAGGCTTTCGTCAATTTGTACTATCTGTCCAGAGCCCAGAGAGAGCCACCCATTCCTGTCTTTAGCCATTTTGCTAGTACATATATCTCCACAATATTCATACCACTGAATTGCAGATTTACACGAAATTCCATTCAAGGTTGGTGAACATGTCACAGTAGTTGACAGGCAAAATAAAAAAATAAAAAAATAACGATAATAACACTGATAAACTAAGGTGTGACCCTTCAAAGAAGGTCTCACTCCTTTTTGAAAATTGTTTTTTACATTTACATCTCCAGCAAACTTTATCTAATTTGGCTTTTAAGTAAGCCTACATGGACATAGGATGCCTACATAAACAAAACTTCTTCTCGGCAATTAATTTTTTGGTTTGACAATATTGTAGAGCTGAATCCTTGAAGTTTTTTAATCTATATATCTATAAAAATGTAAATGTTTGTGTGTCTGTCTGTGATTTCCCTACCAAATAACTCGGTCAATTTTTGGTCTAGAGACTCGAGATTAAACATAAGGGGTATTGAGATTTGGGAAAATCTTTTTAATCGATTTCTGTCCAGAAATTTGACTGTTAAGGGGGTCAAAGTTCAACGATTTTACCTTTAAAAACTCTACCAAACTCCTCCGTCAATTTTGGGTCTAAACACTTGAAATTTTAAATGTAGGTTACTTGGACAAACTTTATAATTTGATTTGAGCCCCAAAAAATAAATGTTAAGGGGTTAAAAAGGAGGTCAAAGTTTTTTAAAAAATTTGACCTCTGCGCTCTCTACCAAATTACTCAGCCAATTTCTGGTCTAACACATTTGAAATTTTATATAAAGAGTATTCAAAGATAGGGCAAGCTTTTTAATTAGTTTGGGTCGAAAATTTGGGCTGCCAAAAGGGCAGATTTGACCTTTGCTGTGTCAATTTTGGGTCTAAACATTTGAAATTTATACATTCAGACATGTGGCAAGCATTTTAACCAGTTTTGGGGCGAAAATTTGGCTGCTAAAAGGTCAAAGATGAAAGAGTTGACCTTTGCAGATTCTACCAAATTTCTCCATTAATTTTTGGTCTAAACACTTGAAATTTTAGATGTAGGTAACTTGGACAGGTATAAAACTTTGTATTTTAATTTGAGACCAAAATAATGGATGTTAAGGGGTCAAAATTCAGGTTCAAGTTAGAAAAAATTGACCTCTGCGGTCTCTACGAAATTACTCAGACAAATTTTGGTTTAAACATTTGAAATTTTACATAAAGTGTATTCACACATAGGGCAAGTTATGAACAGTACATAGGGTTCAAGCAAAGCAGGGCTGACCTGCTAATAAATAATAATACCATAATAATAATGGCGGTGGGAGTTAAAATATAAATAGAATAATAAATAAACAAACAAAACTTGTCAATAGGAAAGTGAAGTCGCCACCAGAAAAGAAAAAAAACAACCATAAAAACCTAAAATAGGAAAGTAGCGACAAGAGTATAATATAACTTCGAATCAAAGCAAAAACTAAGACCAATAAACAATCACCAAGTTAAAAGAATACTAACACCTCCCCACTGCGACAGCTTAACTAAGCAAAATCGTACTCTCTCTCTCCTACCTCACTCCTACTTCCTTCCTTCGCCCCCCTCCAAAACCCCTACTGCTCACATTCACAAAGTATACACCCAACTTTCTTTCAGAAAGTAAACCACACCCTAATATATTGTAAAAACTAATGTAATTTAGACTCTCATTTCAATATTGATTCTATTTTGGTCTGATGAACTGTTATTTTGAATTGGGATTCCACTGAAATATGTGTGCACATATGTAACTATTAATGTTTGTATAATAAACAAACAATATATATATATATATATATATATATATATATATATATATATATATATATATATGTATATATATATATATATATAAAAGCAATACTCTATGCATGGAGTATTGTTGCCACATCTGGGCTGGTGCATCTACCACTAGTCTCTCCCTCTTGGATAGACTCAAAAAAAGAGTCTTCAATCTAATAGGTCCCACATATTTTTTATTTTAATGGTTATCTTTACAATTATTTTTTCCACTATACTTCCGGTTGCTTCTTCGTTTTTAATTGATTTTTTTTATACGGTATTCCTTGTTTATTAAATTGCTAGCTAAAAATACAGAACTGATAAAGGAACTCCTGTCCCTAATGTTAAGAAGGGCTTTTCTAAATAATAACGTTATTATTTAAAAAAAACAAATTCTTAACATGGAGAGGAGCAACAGGAAGTGAAGTCGAAGGATAACCATTTTATTTTGTTCTGGGTTAAAAAAAACAAACAAGAAAGTAAATAAATAATATTATCGAAAAAACAATATGCCATAGGGCAAATGATGAGATTGCATGCCTGAATAGTTTCCTGGGAAATTTTCCCCCACTAACCAACAATCACGAGGTTGTCTCCTCAGCAACTGACAAGGCTAACATGCTTGCCAGTCGGTTTGCCTCAAACTCCACACTGGACCCTTCCAACCACCCCCTACCTGACTTTCCTATGCGGACAGACGCCACGCTAGACGATCTGAAAATCACCCCTGCTCAGGTGCATGCTATCATAAAAAACCTTGACACTTCAAAAACATGTGGACCCGATCTCATCCCAGCTGTGCTATTAAAAAAGTGTTCAGCCGAAGTAGCTCCAGTTCTCTCCAAACTCTACAACAAATGCCTTAATGAAGCTTGCTTTCCGGGCTGTTGGAAAACTGCTTCTGTTGTACCAGTATTCAAGAATTCTGGCGAAAGGACAGACCCATCAAATTATCGCCCCATTAGCTTCCTCCCACTTTTTGCCAAAATATTTGAGACCTTAATTAACCATGCTCTAGTCCATCACCTTACAGATGCTAAACTTCTGACTGACAAACAATATGGATTTAGACAAGCCCGTTCCACAGCAGACATCCTAACTGTAATTTCTGAACGTATATACCATTCATTGGACAAAGCGGGGGAGGGCAGAGCGGTAGGTCTAGATATATCTAAGGCTTTTGACAGGGTATGGCATGAGGGTCTCCTCAGGAAAATTAGATCATACGGTATCACTGGTAGAATACTTAACATAATTAAATCCTTCTTAGATAAGAGAAAAATCCAGGTTGTCCTCGATGGTCGTACATCTAAACAATATGATATAAATGCGGGGATGCTCCAGGGTTCTATCCTTGGACCTCTATTGTTCCTGATATTCATAAATGACCTCCCCGACAAAATTGCCTCTGAGATGGCTATATATGCTGATGACACTACACTCTATGGCAGGCACGACAGAAAGACGAATGAACACTATTCTAAAGAAATGGCAGAAACACTAGAGGAAGACCTCCAATCTGTGGTGGAATGGGGACAAAAGTGGTTGGTCGCGTTCAATGCTGTCAAGACTAAACTAGTTTCATTCAATAATTACAAGAAACCTTCTCTACCACCTATAGCAATGGCCAACGAATCTTTATCTGAGAGTACATCTTTCAAACTCCTTGGCCTAACGTTCACAGGAAACATGAGTTGGAACAATTACATTGAAGGCATTGCCAGGGCCGCTGCAAGAAAGGTGGGCTCTCTCTACCGTGCTAGACAACTACTAAAACCCGAAAGTATCCTGTACTTCTATAAGGCCACCAATTCGCCCATGTATGGAGTATTGCTGTCACATCTGGGCTGGTGCATCTGCTACTAGTCTCTCGCTCCTTGATAAGGTTCAAAAGAGAGTTGCAAACCTGATAGGCCCTGAACTGGCATCTAAGCTTCAGCCTCTGTCCCATCGACGAAATGTTGCATCCCTCTGCCTTTTCTACAAGTATTTTAGTGGTGAATGCTCTGACGAACTGCAATCACTTGTGCCCCCACAACATGAGCACCCTCGACAAACCCGACAGGCTGCTAAATCCCACCCCCACACTGTAGAGATCTCTAGATGTAAAAGATCTTTTTACTCCAATAGTTTCTTCCCCAGAACCGCTAGACTCTGGAATTCCATTCCAGGTCCCTGCTTCCCCAACAGTACTGACATGCAGAAGTTCAAGTGTAACGTGAACCGACATCTTGCTGCCCAAATCCCTACATAATACCTCAGTAGTTGTTTCCCCTGATAGTAGCCCCCTACACCAAAGTGGCAATTTGCCTTGTTTGGGGTGAAAATGTAATAAAAAAAATTTTTAAAAATTGAATAAATTTAGTGTACACGCGTGCTCGTGCATGTGTGCGGTGGTTGTCTATTTTAATTTAGAATAGGTATTCACTTCTTTCTTACCACAGGAAGATGTGACACAAAGTCGGAAAGTGGGAAAAATCTAGCTAGTGCCCATAAACAAGGAACACTAACATTTTAAAATTTTCCTGGGCAGTTCTGTTGGCATTCTTCAGTTGTGCACCTCAGGCAAAAAGCAATAAACTTACTCTAGGCTTCCTAGGATTACCAAAATTATACTTCAATCCAACAAATACAAGGTTATACCATACTCAAAAATGGCCAAAACTCCATCAAACTGTTTCAAGGATGTATCCTTGATGAGTATGAATACAACTTACTCAACCTCTGCCAGATGTATTGATGCGATATTAGTGTAAAACTTTCCAGTGAGAGGTGCAGATATGGCTCTTTAGGCCTGCTAAATTTTTACAAATCATACCATAGAACTACTAAATTTTTACAAATCATACCATAAAACCGGCATATGTTGTGATGATCTGAAGGGATGACATAATTGAAATCTCTTGTCCGTGATTGTTTCTGCAGCACATGCAATCATTGGTAATTCTACAAACTGGCACATGATATAGTTACCAAATTATAAGCTTGTTAGTTATTCCATATTTCCTGAATTAGTTGGAGATGTCACATCCTGTCTCTTCCTTGTTGCTCTCTTCAGCTGCTGATGTTTCATACTATTCTTTTCAAAAATCCGGCTACCTTCAAAAAAAAAAAACACTTTTCTCCACCTTGATCTATTTATAGCCACCCTCTTCCATCTTCCAACATCAATTCTAAAGCACTTCAAATCGTCTTTGAGACAATCGCTTACATGAATTGTGCTGTGGGTGAGTATTCCCAATTAGTTTCCCACAAATACTTGAACAATCTATCATCAATAAGATGAACCAGATGAACAGCCCAACAAACTCTATATTTACTCACATAAGACTCAATGCTTGGAACATCAGCTCACTCCAACATTTCCGTATAAGAGGTAAAGTTATCCCAATGGATGTTAAGCAAATGCCTAAGGCAATTTTCATAGAAACGTTCTAACAGGGAAATATAAGCTCTGTAAGTAATCCATATCTCACAAGCATATAACAAAGTTGATACAACATAGGCTCCATACATGAAGATCTCAGTTTCCAGTTTTATATGAAACACAACTGCTTTTCTAAATAATCAAAAGATTGACCAGTTTGTTCAATAAATCTACTTTGTGGTGTAGTCTCTAGATATATATGATTTTTTTTTTTGTTTTGTCTTTTGTTAATTTCCTTTGCTAAATTGTTTATGTTTGTTTGTTTTTTGTTGGTTTTCATTATTATTTTTTTCATGTTTCTTTGTTTTCAGAAGGTTTTGTTTTTATATTATTATTATTATTTCCATCACATCGGTCTCACATGGTGTGATCCTTGGCTATACGCAAAGATACTATCATCATTTCAAGATAGCCTCTACCAAAACTAGGGACCCCGTCACAACTTATCTCAGTATCTGACGAAATAACACTACCCAGATACATAAATAGATCCACTAAAGACAGTCTGTAATCTTCAACAAATGTATTTGATTCCTGATATAGGTTGTTAGGAGTCGGGAAACATAGCCTTTGTCAGGTTTGGGTTAGGTCCAGTTTTTATTGTGAGATCTATGATTCTACACATCCATGCAAAATGATCCATGATATCCTGCATATCAATCTGTGAGCGAACTATAAGATCCATGTTGTCTGCATAGAATAAGTCTTGAAGAATGCTATATTACTCATTACTAGGGTTGTGACAATAGAATATTCGGACCAAGTAAAAAATAAATACCCTGTAGCAGACGACGCCGCATGGCGGTGACCGGCACACAATTCAACTAACACCGGTGATTCGACCTTGACATTGGCACAAGCACATGGTATCGATTGTTTGTAAACACATCAAATAGCAAACATGCTCGAATATTCGCCAGCAATTCTTTTTAAAAATATATTTACAAAACTTTTGAAGATTTAAAAGAAAAAATATATATTTATAAAACATTTTTTTAAGTAAGTAACAAAACGAACGTATTTAAATAAAAGATATTTAAATAAATGGGTGTCTTTCTGTTGCGGATTTTTGCGACCAAGATTGATTTTTATGTACCGTGTTTTTTTTCGGGGGTGGGGGGTTCTGTGTGCGTTTTTAAGACAATTCAATATTTATTTAATTATTCTTTAAAACATTAACTTCAGCGAGAATTAATATATTTTTAAAATAATATTTTTAAATATTAAATTTTGACGAATATTCGTGAGCAAGATTTTTTTTTAAATAAAAGATATTTAAATAAATGGGTGTCTTTCTGAGTGCGTTTTTAATATATTTACAGAACTTTTTAATAACTTTTATTCTTTTTATCAAACAAAAATAGAACTTTTATAATGACATATATATTATGGACTGTTTTTCAAACATCGAAATTTTAAATTAAAGTTAATTTTATTTAAAAAAAAAAAAAAAAGACGAGGTGTTTTTTTTTAAATAAACATCGAAATTTTAAATTAAAGTTAGTTTTATTTAAAAAAAAAAAAAGACGAGGTGTTTTTTTAATTAAATTATAAACTTTATTTGAACTTTCAACAAACTTTTACATACAGACATAAAAAATAGACTTTATAGATATTTTATAATAAATTTTTTTAAATATATTTTACGAAAAGTTTTTTTTATTATTTCATTGTTGAATAAAATTTCAAAGTGATAAATGGTGAAAAGAAAAAAAAATATCTCGACAAGAAAAAACACCTTTAAATAAATAAAACTTTAATTTTAAAATTTCGATGTTTGAAAAACAGTCCATAATATATTTCATTATAAAAGTTCTATTTTTGTTTGATAAAAAGAATAAAAGTAAAACAGTTAATAAATACAAAAATTAAAAAAAAAAAAGTCCATTAAGTTCAAGTAAAGACTGTTTGAATAAAACTTATAACAAAAAAGGGGTTCATTCTTTGACACCTTATTTTTCTTTTTTCTTTTTTTTTTTTTTGTTTTGGCCATTTTTTTTTTGTGTACGTTTTTAATACAATTCAATATTTATTTAAAGTGTGATGTATGTCGGTGGTCAGTGAAGGAGAAATCCTTCTAGGCCGAGGCAATTTTTATGCATAATAAAAATCACAAGTATAAACAATCGATATTTAAAAAATATATTATTTTATTCACATATCTTTTTATAACTTTTATTTTTATAAAGATGAAATGTAGTATCACAAGATAGAAATCTTTTTATAATTTTCATTTTTATTAAAAAAAAAAAAAAACTTCCTATTTGCTTACTTCTCCACAAAGGCAAATTAAATACAAGTTTTTAATGTAACGAAACACAACATTCAAACAAAATACATTTAAATAAATGGATGTTGTGCAGAAATGGTATCACACAATTTGAAAAATGTATTTTCTGAATTTCTTTCATGCCACAGGAATTCCTTCAGATAGGAATCTAAGTGAGATCTTCTACAGCCGAGCATTGATTTAATAAATCGTTTATGGCGATTCCAATAGCTTTCTTATTGTCTGTGTAAGGACTTGGTTGTTTGGGTCCACAAAATATAGTGAATGGTTTACAGTGTAATGGGGAAATCCCAAATCAGTCTCTATTGTATTATATGCTTTCCATTTGTAGAAGACTAGGTTACATAAATCCTAATCTCGTTACAAAAGAAAAATAATGAAACGAATGGAAAGAAGGAAACAAAGACTCAATTGATGGAATAGATAAACGTGTCGTTTATTTACTGTTGAAAGAATGAATGTTTTAGATATAACACGTGTTCATGTCAGCGCGAGTGTAACCACCGTTTGTTGCGGGATTGGTAGTATAGAAGGAAAAAGAAAATGTGTGTTCATCTCACATTCGGGTCACTATCGTTTGTTTGCGCGTGGGAACAGAAGTGAGTGATGTAGTGGAAAATGGAATGATAGTCCAGCGTGTAGATAAAGAAAAAGATAGAGGGTTGACATCAGTTAAACTGTGCGCCATGTTAGCAGTCAATTACGCGGTGGTGTTCTCTGGCATAAGTAGTAGATAGAGAGAGAAATAGTGAGAATGTTAATCCAGTTCATGGAGAGAGAAAGCGTATAAAGTGTACGTACTGTCTGTTGGCTTTTTGTCCCACATAGTAGCAAGTGGCGTGAGGTACGCGCGTGCGCGCGCATGCCGAAAAGGCACGCTGTCGGTCCGTAGACCACCCAGCTAGGAAGCTAGTCTGAAAAGGAAGATGCTGCTTATTGCTCGTGCTTTTATACTTGTTTCCGGTGGTCTTTTGCGCATGTGTGGATTTCCTTTGAAAGGAAAGTGACGTCATCCATCTGTGCGTACGTTAGCGTGTGTGTGTATATACACATGAATGTGAGTGTATGTATGCGAATAAGCCTTTCCATTTATCCTCACAGAATTAAATTCAATTTAAACATATTCTGCCTATGTTCTTCCAAGTTTTGCTACCATATCCAAAAATATAACAATGTACATATACCCGGAAAACCTCACAAGCAGCAAAATCATACTCCTTCACTGTATATGTCCCTAGATGCCAGAAAGTCTTCTATTCTAATAGTTTATTCCTTTGGGCTGCTACATTTGGGAATTCTCTTCCTATTTCTTACTTTCTTGATTTTAATAACATGCAGAAGTTTAAATGCAATGCAAACAACCATCTCACTCATCTCCTCACATAGACTCTAGTAGACATGGTCCCAAATAGTAGCCCCTTATGTCCAAATGGTAATATGTCGATTAGGGGGGAGCAACAAAAATGTTGCAATATTTTTTACTCATAATGGCATATGGTCCCTCACAGTTGGGAGATTCTATTTATAAATGCTGCTGATAGGAACTGACGAATCAAATTAATTCACTTTCTGCTACCAACCAATCAGAAACCAGAATTGCTCCATAAAAATTAAACCTTTTTTAGCAACCTTGCATATGTTTTTTTTTTTTTTTTGTATCATCATGAGAAGGAGCTTTTTTTGCTCTTTGACTGCAAAATTATAAAGTCTGGAACCTGTACGGAACCGCTGTCTGCTGAGAATTCATCATCTCCAGGACTTCCATAGAGTAACTACTCATCAGAAATTCTTCTGAAACTAAACATGGCTTACAACTGAAGAAAAAAAAAATTCTCTGTGAATATTAATTGATAAATGCTACAGGAGGACACAACCAGGAGATGATATTTGTGGTGGCGTTTGACATGTACAGAAAATAACAAAATCATGTCAAACACATTTTCAGCATTCATGGGCAAAATTTTGACAGGCAACTTGCTGGTCGTAACCTCAAAGCGATTTTATGCTCATGTGCAAAAAACTGCTCTATCATTATTTTCATGGAAGGTGCTCGACTGAGCTTCAGTCTGTGCCCTCCCTTTGTAAAACATTCACAGCAAACCAGCCATCTAGCCATCTGCGGCACCCAATACCACAAGGCTACTTCCCAGTTGGCTACAATATGATCGTTTTTAAGTCTAATGTAAACAAGTTCTTGTAGAGCTATCCTCTTAAATAATCAAATCCTACCCAATTTCCACTATTACCAATCATCATTGCTCACGTCATACTTATTAACCCTTATCTGGGAATATCCTTTGAGCCTTGCCCCCACCCAGTAAAAAAAACAAAAAGAAATTATTAATTTAGTAATCAAATCTTAACTCTGTGTAATTTCAAAGGAGAAAAAATTGAGCACTCAAACCAATGAGCTTTTTTCTTTGCCGATGCTTTCACAAATATTTTCAAAGGGGACAAAGAAAATCTGTAAAACTGGATATGATAGTGCCACCAAGACAGACAATTATCATCACTTCAGGTGAGGTTGAGAAGCAGCTTACTTGCGTGGATATGAATAAGAGGCAAGGTTCAGAGAGAATAGACCCAGCAATTTTATGGAGTGTTGCATCCAAACTAGTTGACCCTCAACCAATTCTTTGTAAACTTTCACTAACTACCGGAGTTGTTCCTGCTGATTAGTGAGGGTGGCCACAATCTGCCCTATTTTTAAAAAGTGATAAAGAATTTATTTATCTCCCTCTCACGATAGGATGATGTAAGACAAGAATGAGGTGTGTTTATTTGCTTCCCCACTGAGCAAATTAGGCACAAGGTCGTTTTTTAATGTGGAGAGAGGGGGGGGGGCAGCTCCCAAAGGTGGGAAATGGGAGCTGGATAGTAAGAGCCTCTTGGTATATAGGGTTGCCCCTACATGGACCAAAAGATTGCCACAAGGACGATGGTCTTTGATTGCAGCATCTTCCGGAACAGATGGTATTTATTTGCTCCCCCACTGAGCAAATTAGGCACAAGGCCGTTTTTAATGTGAGGTAAAAACCAGCTCCCCTAAAAGTAGGCAAAAAGGAGGCACTCTGGTTACCAAAAATAATAATTGCCCCAGTATAGAGGGTTTCCCCTCCATTGACTGGTACAAATTATCTTAAGTGCAGCATCTTCCGGAACAGATGGTATTTATTTGCTCCCCCACTGAGCAAATTAGGCACAAGGCCGTTTTTAATGTGAGGTAAAAACCAGCTCCCCTAAAAGTAGGCAAAAAGGGGGCACTCTGGTTACCAAAAATAATAATTGTCCCAGTATAGAGGGTTTCCCCTCCATTGAATGGTACAAATTATCTTAAGTGCAGCATCTGCCGGAACAGATGGTGTTTATTTGCTCCCCCACTGAGCAAATTAGGCACAAGGCCGTTTTTAATGTGAGGTAAAAACCAGCTCCCCTAAAAGGGGTCACTCTGGTTACCAAAAATAATAATTGTCCCAGTATAGAGGGTTTCCCCTCCATTGACTGGTACAAATTATCTTAAGTGCAGTATCCGTCGGAACAGATACTACACTTTGATCTTGGCCCGAAGGCCACAAAGGTCCCTTGATGTGAGACAAGAATGGAGAAAGTGGGATTCTCCCTTGAGAAAGACCACTCTAGCCTGCAAAAATGCCTGGGCAGCCCCATCAGCATTTCTCAGTAGGGATGTCTCAAGTGATTAACAATAAAATGGACTAACAGGGTGAGAAGGCAAAGCTTGAGAGGATGGACTTCCTATAACTGCACAGGACCAAAACCATACCTCAACCAACAGAGAAAAGGTCGTCTAGATTCTGGTGGCTTAAAGAAGACCCAATGGATTATAGAACAGTGAGCTTTCACCCTATAATCTCCAGATCCATGGAAACTCTACTGGGCAATCATGGCTCATCTTACATCTGTTGATGCTATCTCAACATGATTTCATTCCGAAACGTCTGTGTATCATAAATTTACTTGTGATTAAAGAGTCACAAACCTAATTGATGATGGAAATAAATATGACATTGCCTGTCCAAGCTTTTATATAAACTCCACTTTTATATAAACTCAACACCTATGACCTCTATGAATCTACAATAGCTCCTTTCTTGGTGATCATACATATAGGATTCAGATAAATGTCAGTCTGTCATCTGAGGTCCTTCGAAGCTTTGTGCTGGACCGCATTCTGTTTCTACTTGTTATCGCTGAAATGTTGATTGTGAAAATATGCTTCTATTTGCACATGATATTAAATTAGTATTCCGTATGAACCCAAATGACAAACATAATTTGAGCTTTCAAAGTGCTTGAAAATAGTTCATTGAACAAGATTTATACCTCACTGTCGATAAATGCTGCCATAATGGAGCTAGTTTTTCTAATAACTCAGCTCTTTTGACGGTGGTACAATTTTGCTCAAGTAACAAAAGAACTCATCCTTCAAGCCATCTAAACATTGCATTTGTCGAAGTCATAAATAAAGACTTATTTTCTCTTGCGAAGTAATACCTTGCTAAGGAATTTGATTACAGTGTGCATTGATTTCCTTAGCCCCTTTGAGTATCATGGTCACCAGAGAGTGTTCTGAAAGTAACAAGGAAAAACGTCTTTAACCTCTCTTTTGTCCCTATCCATTGAATGCTCAAGCATCGACTACATTCGACAGCCCAAAGAACTTATTTCTTACACATATATCAAACGATGTAATTAAATAAATTCTTTCATCGTTGTTATAAAAAGATTTTGTTTTTCCTTTTGTTTTCATTACATGCCACTAATATATAGCTATTGGTCTTAACACCTCCCAAATAAGACCAGCTCTTAGAGCATTAAGGCTGTAAATAAAGCAAGGACCTACCTATTTCTCATTCAACACTTCTTTAGTAAACTCACTCATGAAATATTTATCCCAATCTCTCTGGTCAAATCACTGTTAGAGTATGGTGCCCAGACCTCTGTTCACACCTAATCTGTGATATCCAGCACCTAAAGAGTTCAACAATTGGTTACTTGAATAGTGCCATTCCCCTTGACAATTGCCAACTCTACTTTCTGTGGTTTTCAATTCCATTTCATGTTTTTTTTTCTGCTTGTTCTGACCGTCTTGTTGTCTCTCACATTGATGATTGCTGATGGCAAGAGCAGTGATTTACAAATATCAAATAAAACAACACAAACTCACAAAAGAAAACACAATCTCCAATCTCCAACACATTCTGTAGATATCACTGTGTGTGTGTGTGTGTGTGTGTGATACAAAGCTAGAAAATGACTCTCCAAACGTTAACGTCCACATCTTATGTTTCATTGTATGGGTATATATGCTAATGACACTACACTCTATGGCAGGCACGACAGGAAAACGAATGAACACATTTCTAAAGAAATGGCAGAAACACTAGAGGAAGACCTCCAATCTGTAATGGAATGGGAACAAAAGTGGTTGGTCACGTTCAATGCTGCCAAGACTAAACTTGTTTCATTCAATAATTACAAGAAACCTTCTTTACCACGTATAGCAATGGCCAACGAATCTTTATCTGAGAGTACATCTTTCAAACTCCTTGGCCTAACGTTCACAGGAAGCATGAGTTGGAACAATTACATTGAAGGCATTGCCAGGGCCGCTGCAAGAAAGGTGGGCTCTCTCTACCGTGCTAGACAACTACTAACACCCGAAAGTATCCTGTACCTCTATAAGGCCATCATTCGCCCATGTATGGAGTATTGCTGTCACATCTGGGCTGGTGCATCTGCTACTAGTCTCTCGCTCCTTGATAAGGTTCAAAAGAGAGTCGCAAACCTGATAGGCCCTGAACTGGCATCTAAGCTTCAGCCTCTGTCCCATCGACAAAATGTTGCATCCCTCTGCCTTTTCTACAAGTATTTTAGTGGTGAATGCTGACGAACTGCAATCACTTGTGCCCCCACGACGTGAGCACCCTCGACAAACCCGACAGGCTGCTAAATCCCACCCCCACACTGTAGAGATCCCTAGATGTAAAAGATCTTTTTACCCCAATAGTTTCTTCCCCAGAACCGCTAGACTCTGGAATTCCATTCCAGGTCCCTGCTTCCCCAACAGTATTGACGTGCAGAAGTTCAAGTGTAACGTGAACCGACATCTTGCTGCCCAAATCCCTACATAGTACCCCAGTAGTTGTTGCCCCTGATAGTAGCCCCCTACACCAAAGTAGCAATTTGTCTTGTTTGGGGTGAAAATGTAATAAAAAAAAAAATACTTTTGCACTGCTAATGAATTACTTCCTTCCATTGTTGAGGATCTTGGCTCTGGGCAAGGGGTGGGGTACATCCAACGGTATCACACATTAGTAAACATTTACTATTAATAAAAATAAAACTTTCTATAAAAAATATCTATGATTTTAAAAAGAAATTTTTTTTTTCTTTTATCTCAATGGAACATTTTCTTTTTATATTTAACTCGTATTTTAAAAAATATTCCTCCTAAGTTTAGACCAAAAAGTTTTTTTTAAAATAGCAGTAGCAATTTGCTGTGATCAATTGTATATTTTAATTTGTCGTAGTAGAACAAACATTTTCAAAAGAATTTTTTAAAAAAGCAACAACAAAAAAAAAATAAGGTAATAAATTATTTATTCTTTTGTTTTAGTTACATCTTCTTCAATTAAAAAATCGTCTGTTGGTTCATTGTCATGAGGAATCGTGAAATCTGTGACTGTAGGATTTGGATTTGAGGCTGAAGTAAGGTATTGTTCTAGAATCTCTCCTTCCTGAAATTCCAAATAAAAAAAAGTTAACATGAAGCAGAGACAAAAATAAATAAAGAAAGAAAATAAACAGAAGAAGAGACTTTATTAAAAAAAAACTGCATTATCAAATTATATTAGCTTATGTTAGTTTACTGATATCTTATGAATAGCCACACAATCTGTTCCAATTTAAATCTTTATTTCAGTTTAAAAGTGCCAGTTTATTTGTGCCTTCCATATTTGATTTGTGAAAAACTCAAGAAACAAAAAAACTTAAGAGCTCAAATTTACAAAATGGCAGTTTTTGAGTTTGTGCACTTTCATAAAAGCTGACTGACACCAATTCAAGTAACATAAGAAATGATTCTGACTTGACCATTTCAAGTTCAAATTTGGACTTGACTATCTCAAGTTCGAATTTGTCTTTTTAAATCACAAATTTGAAAATGTGGTTAAGATTCAAATGAAGAAATTATCTAGGTGATTGGTCACATCATTCATGCCAGCTGCACAAACATACACATTGCTTCAGATTAACAACAATTGTCAATAACACTGGACAAATCCTTCTCTCTCTATGAGGGACTGACCCCTTAGTGTTAATACCGCTATAAAAATGAAGTGAAAATAAAACTAAAGGTATCTTACACCGAAAGTCTCAGAAAAAATATTATTTTAATCATTTAATGACATTTTTCAAATTAAACTTAAGAAATTATCTGACTTTTTCAAGTTTTACTCATACTTTCAGAGAAGAATGTGAAGGTATAAAATTGTAAAAATTATAGCATTTATCAATTTTGCTTATTTTTGGTGTAAACTACATCCGAGAATAATGCATTAAGTATTGGTATGACTCTGCAAATCTGTAGGTAACAAAGGTTTGTTTGCATTCATTTTACTGCATATCAACCCTTTTGGAGTCATTTAATGCCAAATCTTGTCATTTTGATAAAACTTTTATACTTCAAGTGTTTAATATGTTCAAATATTTATTCATGGTGTTTGGTTTGGTTGTTTTGTAGAGAAAAAGTTTTGGTTTTAGTTTTAGCTTAGGAGAATATGATTGAGTTTTGCAAAAGAAAAAAAAAATCAATAACATTAATGTTTGCTGCATTTTATGTCAGGAAGTCAGCATCTTCAGACAGCCTGATCTAGTAAAATCAGTGGGAGGAGGGGGAAATATGTTATCATTTGTCAGAGCGTAACATATTACTTAGCAGCAATATGTTTTGGGATGAAGCGAGTGCAATGTGTTAAGGGCATCAAGTCAGTAAATACGACTGACCATAGCTTTATCATTTAATCATATAATATAGAAAGAAGAATTGTGAGTTAGTTTAAGAATTGCAGTTTTATAGTTATTGAGGAAACATTAGAGGCAAATTCTATAGCTTGTGTAAGATAAGGTTGGAAGAACTTTAAGGAACTACAACCCCTCTTGACAAATCGTGTTTTCTCTTACGAAGTAAAAGGAAAACTATATACAGCTTGTGTGAGGAGTGACATGATGCATGGTAGTGAGACTTGGCCCCTTAAGGAGGAGGACATTAATAGAATTTCTAGAACAGATATGCAGATGGCGAAGTGCATGTGTGGTGTAATTCAAAGAGAAAGGAAGTCATCAGAAGAATTGAGAAATAGATTACACATTCGCAACGTAGTTGATGTTTTGCATTAAAATAGTTGTATAGACATGTCAAAAGGATGGATGATGCAAGGTCCAGTCAGCAGATGTAATTTTATTGAGGTTGATGGATTTAGAGGTGGGAGCTGGGGGGAGGGGGGTAAACCATGTAAGGCATGAAATCAGTTAAAGGTGACCTTAGAAAATTGAGATTATGATCAACCCTTGTACAACACCAAGAGGCCTGGAGAAGAGCCACCAGGCAAAGCCATCCAACTCATGCTAACATGAAAATGGAGATTAAGTGATGATGATATTTTAGCGTTATATTAAACAATGATGACAATGTAAAATCATGTGAGATAAGGGTGCTCATTTGAGGAATGATTCTGCAATCTATAGTAAATATCACAAATCAGCCTGGAGGCAGACAGCCTGATCTGGTAGCACCAGGGATATCAAAGGAATCTGTTTGTTAGTTGAGTATGCTTGAGATGGAAGTATGGGACACATTACCTTTTCAGCTAGGGTTCTCAAGCGGATTCCTTCACTTTTGAGGCGCTCAATAGCTGCATTGAAGATTTCTTCCTGAGGAAGATCCTCTTTATCTTGAAGTTCAAAGAATTTTTCCACCAATCTGAAATTAGAAAAACAAAGATTATTCATGTGAATAACAAAAAATAAAGAAAAATATTAATAGTGACGCAAACAAAATATTGCATAAAAAAAATCATGTAAATTGATCAAATAGTATTATGAAAATAGAAAATCCAATTTAAATGACGATTTGCAACCTCCAGACACCATTTTGCAGAAAAAGGGAGACAATTCCAAATAATTCAAACTTTTGTGGGATTTAAGGAAGCCATTCTTAATATGGCAAAGGAGAGGGCCAACAAATTCACATTATTCCCAGTGATGGTTGGAGATGAAAATGTTCAAAACAGATTTTGTCATTCAATACGTAAAAAATCTTTTATTGAGAAAAGCAAACTTTCTTTACAAACAATTATCTTTATAAAATTCTAAATTCAGTGGCCATTTTCTTTTTAGACCACTGTGTCTACATATAATCAAAAACTGTGTGAAAGATGTGTATGTATAATAATAATAATAATGATGAGATTACAGAACATATTTTTTGTTAAGATTTTATGACGTTTAATCAGAATTAAGATTTTTAAAAAAGTAGATATTTTTGTTATTTTATGCAAAGATTTCAAATACATTTCTGGAAACACTTCTGAATTTCGAAAACTACCTGGAAAATATACCCGGTGAATCAAGTGCAAGAGAGATTTAAACAATCGCACTTAAAGGGACGGTCAGAATCTTAAAAAGATTTCTCGGTTGGAATACCTGAGTTAGCGAGTGAATGTTTGACATCTGATAGGGTGCCCCATCTACAGGTTGAAAAAAACTGATATGAAAATTTTAGAAAACTGATTGTCAATAAAACTTAGACTGTTGTAACGAATTTTTGGTTTTGAAAATGAAAAATAAAATAAGAAACTTACTTTTGACATGTTGTTTTGACATTTTCATTTGTTAAGTCAACAACATCTGGGTTACCATAGGTAGCATAAAACTTACTGTCAAAAATAAAAACAAAAAAATCATCAAATACAAAAAAAGAAGTAGTGTTTTTTCTTGGTAAAGATAGTAAAGATGATTTAAATTTTATTTGATGAAAAATTAACAAACAAGTACTTTGGTTTTAAGATTTTCAAATTATACAAATGTTTGAAGACTTTTTAATACTTGTGCAGTTTATGGACTGTGCTGAAATAATAACATTATATAGACAAGCATTTTTTAGGAGGGTAACTATTTTGTACTGAATTGAATTTAATTTAAAAATCCTATCTAAAAAATAGAACAGTTAGTAAACTGCACAAGCACTGATTTTTTAGTCATATTCATTTATTCGGACCGTGTTATCATCCTTGACATTTTATTGATAAAAATGTCAGTTTGACTTGTTCAAATTTAAATTTACAAAAATTTGAGAATCTTAAAAACCTCCAGAACATTCTACTTGTTTGTGGTATTATTCAGACTACTGTTGTCATCTTGAATGTCATTTTCACAATAAATATCATCGTGAAGTTACATCAGTTTAAATGTTGTGAATATAACAACGCAGATGAAAATAGTAGTTTGAAAAATCCAAATAATACAAATTATCAATCCTCATCTCAAACATTCTGATTTAATGAATATGATTACATCCGGGTATTTCCTAGAGCCACCTGGGATAGGCATTGAAAGGTATGCCTATCATCTCAAGAAGATATATCACTAAATTAAATGGTGGTAAAGTGTTTTCAAAGTTGGATTTGCCTGAAACTTACCTTTGGGTTAAAGTCAATGAAGAATGTTTGAATTACCTGACAATAAACACACAAAGGAATTTTTAAGCTTAATCATCTTCCTTTTGGATTGAAGATTGCTCGAAGGCTATTCCAGCCAATAATGGATACAATGTTGGCTGATATGAAATATGAAATTGCATATTTGAATGATATTTTGATTAAAAGCAAAAAATGAGACAACACAAAGCCCATATTAGAGCAGTATTTCAAAGAATTGAAGAACAAAGGTTCAAGCTGAGTTATGAAAAATGCAAGTTCTTAGAGATTAACTATTTTAGGCAAATCATTGGCAGTAAAGGAAGAAAACCAGACACAAGAAGGGCTGAAAACATCAAGAATATGCCTGTACTTGATAATATTGCTAAATTCCAAGCATTCTTGGGATTAGTAAGTTATTATAGCATATATATTTCAAAAGTATTATTATATGAGAGCTCCGTTGAATAAGTTGGTAAATAAAGGGCACAAAGTGGATATGGTCAGAAGAATGCAAACAGGGTAAAAAAAAAAATAAAAAGCTGGGTGCTATACTGCTTCATAAATTTTGAGGATAGATTTACTGTCTGTGGAATGAAATTGCAGTCAAATCAAAACAGAAGAGTTTAGTAATAATTTATGCTCTAAAAAAAAAAAAAATAAAAAGCTGGGTGCTATACTGCTTCATAAATTTTGAGGATGGATTTACTGTCTGTGGAATGAAATTGCAGTCAAATCAAAACAGAAGAGTTTAGTAATAATTTATGCTCTAAAAAAAAAAAAAAAAAAAAGCTGGGTGCTATACTGCTTCATAAATTTTGAGGATGGATTTACTGTCTGTGGAATGAAATTGCAGTCAAATCAAAACAGAAGAGTTTAGTAATAATTTATGCTTTAAAAAAAAAAAAATAAAAAGCTGGGTGCTATACTGCTTCATAAATTTTGAGGATGGATTTACTGTCTGTGGAATGAAATTGCAGTCAAATCAAAACAGAAGAGTTTAGTAATAATTTATGCTCTAAAAAAAAAAAAAAAATAAAAAGCTGGGTGCTATACTGCTTCATAAATTTTGAGGATGGATTTACTGTCTGTGGAATGAAATTGCAGTCAAATCAAAACAGAAGAGTTTAGTAATAATTTATGCTCTAAAAAAAAAATAAAATAAAAAGCTGGGTGCTATACTGCTTCATAAATTTTGAGGATGGATTTACTGTCTGTGGAATGAAATTGTAGTCAAATCAAAACAGAAGAGTTTAGTAATAATTTATGCTCTAAAATAAAAAAAAATAAAAAGCTGGGTGCTATACTGCTTCATAAATTTTGAGGATGGATTTACTGTCTGTGGAATGAAATTGCAGTCAAATCAAAACAGAAGAGTTTAGTAATAATTTATGCTCTAAAAAAAAAAAAAATAAAAAGCTGGGTGCTATACTGCTTCATAAATTTTGAGGATGGATTTACTGTCTGTGGAATGAAATTGCAGTCAAATCAAAACAGAAGAGTTTAGTAATAATTTATGCTCTAAAAAAAAAAAAAAATAAAAAGCTGGGTGCTATACTGCTTCATAAATTTTGAGGATGGATTTACTGTCTGTGGAATGAAATTGCAGTCAAATCAAAACAGAAGAGTTTAGTAATAATTTATGCTCTAAAAAAAAAAATAAAATAAAAAGCTGGGTGCTATACTGCTTCATAAATTTTGAGGATGGATTTACTGTCTGTGGAATGAAATTGCAGTCAAATCAAAACAGAAGAGTTTAGTAATAATTTATGCTCTAAAATAAAAAAATAAAATAAAAAGCTGGGTGCTATACTGCTTCATAAATTTTGAGGATGGATTTACTGTCTGTGGAATGAAATTGCAGTCAAATCAAAACAGAAGAGTTTAGTAATAATTTATGCTCTAAAAAAAAAAATAAATAAAAAGCTGGGTGCTATACTGCTTCATAAATTTTGAGGATGGATTTACTGTCTGTGGAATGAAATTGCAGTCAAATCAAAACAGAAGAGTTTAGTAATAATTTATGCTCTAAAAAAAAAAAAATAAAAAGCTGGGTGCTATACTGCTTCATAAATTTTGAGGATGGATTTACTGTCTGTGGAATGAAATTGCAGTCAAATCAAAACAGAAGAGTTTAGTAATAATTTATGCTCTAAAAAAAAAAAAAATAAAAAGCTGGGTGCTATACTGCTTCATAAATTTTGAGGATGGATTTACTGTCTGTGGAATGAAATTGCAGTCAAATCAAAACAGAAGAGTTTAGTAATAATTTATGCTCTAAAAAAAAAAAAAAATAAAAAGCTGGGTGCTATACTGCTTCATAAATTTTGAGGATGGATTTACTGTCTGTGGAATGAAATTGCAGTCAAATCAAAACAGAAGAGTTTAGTAATAATTTATGCTCTAAAAAAAAATAAAATAAAAAGCTGGGTGCTATACTGCTTCATAAATTTTGAGGATGGATTTACTGTCTGTGGAATGAAATTGCAGTCAAATCAAAACAGAAGAGTTTAGTAATAATTTATGCTCTAAAAAAAAAAATAAAAAGCTGGGTGCTATACTGCTTCATAAATTTTGAGGATGGATTTACTGTCTGTGGAATGAAATTGCAGTCAAATCAAAACAGAAGAGTTTAGTAATAATTTATGCTCTAAAAAAATAAAAATAAAAAGCTGGGTGCTATACTGCTTCATAAATTTTGAGGATGGATTTACTGTCTGTGGAATGAAATTGCAGTCAAATCAAAACAGAAGAGTTTAGTAATAATTTATGCTCTAAAAAAAAAAAAAAATAAAAAGCTGGGTGCTATACTGCTTCATAAATTTTGAGGATGGATTTACTGTCTGTGGAATGAAATTGCAGTCAAATCAAAACAGAAGAGTTTAGTAATAATTTATGCTCTAAAATAAAAAAATAAAATAAAAAGCTGGGTGCTATACTGCTTCATAAATTTTGAGGATGGATTTACTGTCTGTGGAATGAAATTGCAGTCAAATCAAAACAGAAGAGTTTAGTAATAATTTATGCTCTAAAAAAAAAAAAATCACATATTTTTATACGGAAGAGAATTTATTCTGCAAGTAGACTATACACAGCTGATAACAATATTTGGTTAAAAAAAAGTTTATCAACTCACACGGCAAATCAACTATAACATCAGGGCTTAATTCTATTGAATCATAATTTTAAAATAGAATATGTATCTTCAAAGATGAAGGTAAGTCACCTCAATAGATTATCAAGATTGAAACCAAAATATCCAGAACCATTTGAAGAAACAGTAATAGTGTTGCTAAAAGACAAAAGTGAATTGTTGGGTGTGTTAAGCAATACTATTAGAGAACTTCTAATGACGCTAGATGTGAAAAAAGTAGCAGTAAAAGATCAATTGCATTAGAAAAGTTAAAAAGCAAACAAGAAAAGTTAAAAGGGAAATAGTATATCACCCTTTTCAATATGTAAACAAATATTACTCTACACAGATAGAGTAATGCCAGCTACTCTGCAAAAGAAATTTTTAAAAGAATTTCACTTGGCCATCCAGGGATTTCACAAATGAAATCTTTAATGAACAGTTATACTTATTGATCGAGAACAGACCAAGACATAGAAAATCTAGTAAAACAGTGCAGAGGATGCCAACTGGCAACAAGGGGTCCAGAAAAAAAAGGGGAATAGATTTTGTCCAGACCCTAAAAAGAGAAAATATTAAAACTCAGGTGATGAAATGAATATAAGATATCCACGTCTTTTCTTCTTACACGATAATGATTGGCTGGTTAAACCATAAATACTGACTGGTAGAGCAACCTGGGATAAATGCTGAAAGGTGTGCAAACCTGATGCTAAGAATACCAGCTTGCAGTATAGTGACATGAGAATAATTGGAAACTGTAGCAAAACCCACTCAGCTACTTCAGCGCTATATACTCCTTTCACAAGACATATCAAATTCTGATAGAATTTTTTTTTTCATTAAAACTTAAAATAAGATTCAGTTGTAAATGACATTCTTCTGGAGGTTGAAGGTTCAATTGTCAGTGTGGGGTGATACTCAAAATACAATCACAAATTACCTAGGACTTCTACTCGGTCATGGCTGACAGAATGAGAGCATGCTATCTCCATGGATTAAATAAAGGGTTCCGTTTGAAATTCTGTGCAGATTCCCCAGTTCAACAAGATGCGCCTGAAGGTTAACACTCTAATACAGCCTAATATTACAAATGCATTTTAGAAGTTTTAACACCGCACAAGTAGACGAGCTCGGCATATAAAATCAACAGTAGGTTCTATAATAAGACAGGGGCGCCTTCAGAATGAATGTTTCTGTTTAGAGTGCAATTCAACCATGATACTTTTGCATTTTAAACTTTAATTTACACTGTTATATGAAACTAATTTTATAAAGTCACTGCGAAGAGGCATATGAAGCTTTTTACCAGTGCACTGTGGTGGGTCTGATTAAAGTAGGCCATCAATCGATTTGATTAAAAAATGAGCAATTTTACTGATTTGGAGGACAATAGAAGTATTTGAAGTGTAGAACATTCGTTGATCATAATTCAATTCCAAGCAACATGAGGTCTCCCCTAGTAGTGACATTATATGTGTAAAGATTTTTCACTTGTTTAAAGCGTGTATTGTTTTAGTTATATACAGAGAAAATTGGTTTTTCGATAAATAACACACAAAAAGGAAAAGTTTTTAATTTCCAGCAAACTGTGAACAACAATCAGAATTTGGTAGCTAATTCTTCTACTAAAATTAATTGGATGCGATTGTTTATAAAATGTTTATAAAAGTACATAAAAGATTACATTTGAAATTCGGTCCAATTGTTCGACAGAAACATTGACAAGCTCGACAAGATACACCTGAAGAAATTTGGAGGTTATACTGACCAAAACGTTGTGAAAATGACACTCAAGTCCGAAGAATCAAAATAATATGCCATTGTTTATGTTTGGCACTTATCTTGTTTAAAACACAATCTCTGGCAACTTTGCATCGGCATCTTCCAGCAGGTTAGATAAACAACAAGATGATTAATTAAAAATACTGCATTCCCCCCTCCCCATATTAAGAATGGCTTTCTATTTAGAAAATGATTTTTAACATGTGGAAAAAGCAGAGATTTCACATTGACATGTTGAAAGTCATTTTCAATTTTCAAATTTTTTTCTTGATTTTAATAAATTTCATGCCTTCATTGGAATTTGTCTTCTGACAGCTGATTGGCTGATTGCTTTGACATCTTCAACTGCTTACATAATCTGCTGGAAAATTCCAACACAAAATTGCCAATGATTAAGTTGTAAATTGGATAAGTACTGAAAAGTTTTAAAATATAAACAAAATAAAATTTTGGCTTGGAATACATAACTGAAATCGATGATAAGAAAAATTAAAATATTTTGGTTACATTATTGAGGGGAGGGGTTGCTGTAGTGAGTTATTTATTTCTTCGTGGTGACAATCCCTCTTAAGTAGTGTGCAGTAGGCTTTAGTGCTACGCAAACTGAAGTTATTCCACCATCGTTGCCTATGCTGCATCATCCGTGTCTGCTGGCAACAGTTTATCCCCAACAGTACAATTTTCACTTGTTGTAAGATCCATACCCTCCAAAACTCTCTCCTTGCGAGATACCTTTGTTAGTTTGGCCATGCTCTTTGATGACACCCAAGTGACTTCATCTATAAAGTCATCAACCCAAAGAAATGCTACGGTGGTCAACTCGAAACCTGGCTTAAGACAATGAAGCAGGATGCTGAACTGATTTTGGGCCCCCACCTTTATGGGGTTCATTGCTGTAACTACGAATGGTTTGTACTCATAACGGAAGCAGCCTTGGATCACCGTGCCTAATCAGCCAGTGTTCAGGAGATGGAGAACTTCTTGGACAGAGCCAACTCAAATGATCTAGGGTGAATGCTGCAACGATGCCGATGATGGACATTTACATCCTTATCTTATTTTCTTATCCTCGATATTTTAATATGCGATAAAAAGAGTATAGTACATACGCTCTGATGATATCTTCTGGGTATAAAAGAGTAGGGATTTCTTTGGTTGGTACTTCTCGCTCGAGTTTTGGTTCAACAGCTGGCGGAAAAGCCTTGTAGACGTCATACCAAACTGGTTTATCAGCATCTGTAATCGCTCCAGACCGCAAAAGGCCAGTAAATCTAAAGAAAAAAAATGAAGATTTTTTGTTTTTATAAAAAACTAATACTTTTTCTTTGTTTTATTTTTAGTAAAAAAAACAAAAACAAAAAAACAATGTTTTATGTTTTCATAAAAATTAATACTTTTTTTCTTTGTTCCATTTTTAGTAAATAAAATAATAAAAAATAAGTGAAATAAAATAATAAAAAATAAGTGAAATTAAAAGAAATTAAATGTTGTTAGATATTCCCTCATGAATGTCTTGTGGTTTTCATTTCATCCCAAATAACTGAAGAGACAACATACTGGATATTTCCATGATCATTTTCTTCATCTTCAAATTTATTTTTATCAAATTATTAGACAGAGAATACACCCACCTCCAAACTTTCAGTTAATATTTCTCTTCCAAGTCGGTCATGAGAACAGAACGGTTTCTTTACACAACTGATCAACTTGAATATTCAACATAGGCCATCTCTCCCAACAGATGATCAAGCTTAAAAAGAAACAGATTTTGGCATCTCTCAAATCACCTGCATGATAAACTGCATCACTTAGGGATGTTGGCAGGAAAGGCTAGTCAACTATCCTCATTTGGCTGCTCTGTTTCAAGATAGTTACACACATCAGAAAAGATCTTGAGCATTTTAGAATAGTCAACAAAAAAAAAAAAGCGTTGAAAAAAATATACAACAAATAAATATTACCAAAAGCAAAATAAATTACTTATTTACCTACCTGGATAAGGGGTTTGTGTTTGAACCTATTTTTAAGCCCTAATTTACTTAGCGACAAAAGTTGTGTGAGGTCTGTTGAGTTTGAAAAAAAAAAACATTATAAAAACTGGCGGTTTCCTTAAAGCCATATGAAGTCTCGCTCAAAATCGAACACTTAACAAAATAGTAGTAGAAATCCATCGAATAAATGTTGCCAATCGTACAAAAATATGATGTTCTACAAGAATATTGTTTGATTTTCAAGGCTTCACAAGGCTTTAAGGAAACCGCATAATTTTTGTTCTAACTCCACAGATTTCACACTACCTTTGTTTGGAATTTACAAGTTAATACACACAAAAACTTATCCAGGTGGGTGGAAGAGTAACTTATCTTGCCTTTGGTAACATTTATTGGATATATATTTATATTTTCACCCCTTTTTGTTTTGTTGGTTATTGTAAACAACTGCCTATGGAACTGAAACGATATGTCAGATTATAGATGTATGCTAGGCAGAATTTATAGAAGCTGTCAAATTTATAGTTCGAATTAAAATTTAATGTAATAGCCAAGTAAACTTTTACTAGATGAATTTTCGTAATTTTTGGATATATTTCTATTTTCGACATGACAAGTAAGCATGTAATATTGTTTTTGCTAAAAACATAAAAAAAAAAAAACTCGATTTGTCAACTATCTTAACAAGCACCGTTTGTGCTCCTAAAACATACGTCACCACCGTCGTATCATAGAACAGAAGATAAATTTCTAGAAAGATGTAATTGAATTAATTGCAGAGAAGCACTAAGCAGTCTTGTTTTTGTTTGCGATACTTTTAAATGAATTAAATTAATTATACGAAAGTGCATTTTTACCTAAATAGGAATTGGGAATAATTTTCCCTTTTACGAATTTGGTACCCCAAAATGGAGAACGGCACATATGTTGTTTGTTTTTTTATTTTTATTTATTTATTATTTTTTTATGGATAAATCGTGACACCCTGCATAGATGATTCCCGAAAGGATGAAACAAAAGTATCTGTATTATAGTAAAAACGTTTCACCTTGAAAATCGAAAGAAATAAAGGGGAATAACTCTTACAACAAAAATAAACACATGCTCTTCTTCTTTCAGCTTAACAATGTTTGAACATTGCTGAGGGGAAAAAAAAATGTTAGAATATGCAATCAAGTAAAGATAAGCACAAAATATTAATCATACTGAATCAATTAAAACTGCAGAATTTTACCTGGTAAAAATGCTGCCAAATTTTTCTCTACGACTGGCAGCCATGTTAAATAATGTTTTGTAGAAAGAAACAATGCGAGTTACTCTCCGCGTAAAGGTGACTGAGGGCCGCTTACGTTGTTTAGCAAAAGCCGGTTGACAATGTATGGGAGATAACTCTGTTTTACTAATGAAAAGGCGGTTATAATTGGAAGAGAAAAAAGCGACATATTTATTTATTTATTTTACTTAAATTAGAAAAATTGTGGTTGTTGTTGTTGTTGTTGTTGGTAGTAGTAAATTAAAAAAAACAAAAACAATAACTTATTTATTGGCCTTTTCATTCCCAGGAAATCATTTATTAAGGAAACTTGTTGAAAAAAAATCACACATTTCCCAAGAAAAGAAAATACATTTTTGAATAATGATTAACTTCAGAATTTTATTTTTTTAAGCGTTCAGAACAACCAAATAAAGAACATGTGTTCAAATAACGACTAATTCCATTTATTAAAAAATTTTCGCTAATTTTTTTACACATTTTCTAATAATTAAGACCTGCATTGATTTCAGAATTTCCATTTCTTAAAGAGAATGTTCATTAAAAAAAAAAAGGGAGTAAAAACGGGGATTTTGCAGTGAGGCTTTGAGATCCTTATTTTAGGGGGTCACCAGTTTTGGATGGTTACATTTAAGGGTGATTTGGGCAAAAATATTTGGGGATCAGCCGGTTTCAGAGAAATATTTTCAGTGAAGAAAGTGTAAGAAATTTCTTTCCTACACTCAATTTCCTCCCTGCAGAAGCAAATGAATTCCACAAACAAAAGTCATACCTTTAAACTCAAAATTTATTCACAAATAACAGCAATGAAAGTTCGTCAGTTCTGGTATAGTCCTTTGCAAAACGGTGGCCCGATTTTCTCCATACGCATGGAGCCTTTAGCATGAATTCCTATTGTTGAAATGTTAGTTCGCTGTTCCTTTGGAAGGATCCATGAAGATCATGGAGAACACGGCGGGAATGATGGCGCCTATAATCAGGCATAATGTGAGTCCCTTGGGACTCAAAAAGAAATAAGATAAGGTCCAATGATTGGATGATAACATGCCGAACAGTAGTAGAATGTCCTCCTTGATTTGAATAGGTTCAGCAAAATAAGTTGTCTCTGCTTGTAGAGATGTGTCCTTCATTCACTGACTGTTTGGTGTCCATGAAGGAATTGTCTTGGCTCCCTAGTGAGGGAACCGCTGGTTTGAGTCTATACCATTCTGTGTTCTTTTTTAGACCGAAAGAAAACACATGAATACAAAAAAGGCGCCAAGTCAAATTACCTGACACATTCAAATTTAAACCAATCACAGACTGGCTACTAGAACTGTGTGGCCGGCCTAAAAAATGATGGCAGTTGTATATGGAATTTCTCACACACTGCCAAGGAGGAGAGGAAAAAGTAATGGATAATCATTACTTTTTTCCCAATACAAGTTAATTAATAAAACGGTCAGATAAACAACGAATAGCAAGTTAATCCAATAAACATAAGTCTTAACTTAGACATTTTTATAATTTCAATATGTTTTAATTCAGTTAAATTTATTAACTTTATTATGGTTATTTGTTGACAATTCAAAATTGAGATTCAATAATTATAACTTAATTCAGTTAAACTTTCTTAATATTACACTGCCAAGAAGAAGAGGAAAAAGTAATGGATAATCATTACTTTTTCCCAATACAAGTTAATTACAATTTTAATTCAATTACATTTTTGTTTTTTAATAACATATGTGTGCCACTCTCTGCTGTCAATTTTCAGTTTAAACTTCAAAATTCTCATGCATCCAGACATTAGCTAATTTTCACTATATGAACTGACCTGAGGAGCTTCATCCTTACAATTAGAACAAAATCACTCCTCTAAAGTATCTTGCTGATTAACTCCTATGCAGCTGAAATGGTATCAGCTGTCACAGGAATCGCAGCACACCATTGGCGATGTTTCATCATTAGGAACTGAACAGGTTGGACAGAAAAAGGGACCTCCTTCTTCTATAAACTCAGTTGATACAATATCATCATTACCCTTAATTTCCAAGGGCACAAGATTTTTTAAGGAATGGACCTGTTCGCACCCATCTTTAAGAACAACCGTGGAATGAACATTATTGTCACTTCCAGTAATTAATTTAATTATTTTACCAAGATTCCAAAATTGTCTGGTTTTGTTGGGAGTCTTAATAAGTACTATCTCTCCAACCGATAACTTGGGGGCACAATTGCTCCCAATTCTGGCATGGACTTCTCTTAATGACAAGAGGTAATCATGCCAGATACGATTGAATTTTTCAACAAATTTATTCCTCATTTCGAGGGGCAGAATATCAGAATTCTGTATCCTACCTCTGTTTTTTTTTTTTTTTTTTTTTTACACAGTGATCACCACTTATCAAGGCCCGGAAGCCACTCAGGGATAAGGGTTATTGCAAGTACATTACGTTAGTGTGGAGATTTGATGAAGTGTTTACTTAAGGGGGCGGTTCATTAGGAATTTGTTAACATTGGACTTGAATACATCCAAGTTGTAGTCCGGTGGGAAGCACGAAGACGGAACAGAGTTCCACAGGCGTGCAGTTCTAAGAAAGAAGCTTTGTTCATGGAATCCGCGTTTTGATTTAGGCACAGATAAAGAGTGGGGGAAATTTTTCACAGTGGATTCAGCTAGACGGGTGTTTTTCGTGAAAGATTGGCGAGGGGGGACCAGAGATTGGAGTTCAGATGAGCACCTGCCATGGAAATAACGATAAAACAAGGATAGGCTCACAACATCTCTTCTGTGGGAGAGAGGTTGCAGGGTAGAGAAAAGGGCATCCCCCACTAAGCCACGAAGTCTATTTTGTACTCTGTCAAGGCAGGATAGGCTGTTTTTAGCAGCTCCTGCCCAGATATGGCAACAGAATTCCATGGTTCTAATTAACCCATCTTTATCAAGGAATAACCCTAAGGCAGTTACCTTAGGGGGAGGCGCTTTACTGGAAGGTTGTTTCAAGTAAGCTAGTTCATGAGAGAAGGCCTCCATTTTAACATTATGCATGTATCTCAGTACACATATATTTACATGCAATGAACCTTTCAGATTGTACAACACACAGATGTTATCATGAACAAAATCTTGCCTGCACAAATTCATGTATTCTCGAGGTAAAAGAACTTGATTATGTCACAAACATAATGCTTTATCAAGAACAATTATTTCTTAAATACAACAATACTAACAAACTTTTCTGAACACTCAGTACACACGCATTTACATGCAATGAAACCTTTCAGATTATCTATGCTTATATGTGTACAAACACAGATGTTATCATAATGTTTGTACTCTGTTCATAAATAACTGCATTCTTTGTATATATTGTAACTCAGTATTCTGGTTATAATTAAGGTTGGAGGTTTGGACACGTTTTATATTCTCTAAAGATTGGTAACCCCAATCTCAACACGTACCTGTTATGGAATTAAGTTCTCATAAAAAATTTCACTTAATTTGATCAAGTAGTTTTTTTACAGAGGAAAATCAAATTTTAATGAGATCGATCATGTTGCAGCCATCTTGCTTATTTCGCGGAAGAGAAAGAGGCGTGAGGGGAGATAACTCCAATCACCATTTAAAGTTTCTCTGTCTTTTTAAATCCCTTTTTTCATTTAGTTAATCACGTTTTCCATTTAAAGGCATTCTCCTCCTCGTCCACAAAATAGGCAAGATGGGCGCAATATGATCGATCTCATAAATATTTGATTTTTCTCCGTTAAGAAAAATACTTGATCAAATTAAGCGATTTTTTTTAATAAGAACATAACGGGTATGTACAATATAATTTTTTTTTCAATATTTTATGTTTTTCATGTCTTGATTAAATTAAACAAGCGCCAAAATATTTTCTTAAAAGAAGGAAGAAAAATATAATCCAATTTTAAAAAATTTATTTTAAACATTTCTAATTAATTTCGGACCATACCAAGTCCATTCTTCCTTACAAATAAAATCCTTGCATTGTTATGTCTAAGGCGTGCTACTGCTACTGTTGTTTTTGTTGTTGTTGTTATAAAATGAACAGTTTTATCCGTTTATTGAATAAATAAATAAATAAATAAAATTCCTAATGATGCTTCCAAGCGCTTTAATATCAATTTTTATATATTTAAAGCAAGCACACACTAAAACGAAAGCTTACAATAAACAGTTTGATGACTCCCTGTGCGTTTTACATCAACAACAACAACTAACAGCAACAGCAGCACACCTTGGATTTTACACAACGCAAGGATTTTACTTGCGAGGAAAGAAGAAAACAACAGGCAACTCTTTCGCTTTCTGAAGATGGACGTGATATGGTCAGAAATTAATTAGAAATGTTTCAACTTAATAAAAAAAGAAGAAAAATATTGGATTGTATTTTTCTTCCTTCTGTTAATAAAATATTTTTTGCATCTTTAAGGTGTTCTAATAACAATTTTATCTGTTCATTCAAAGTTTTTATCTTTTATACACGTTTAAAGAATGAATGATTTGTAGAGGACTAGTAGTATAGAAGGAAGAAGGAAATGTGTGTTCATCTCACGTTCAGGTTACTATCGTTTGTTCGCGTGTGGGAAGAGAAGTGAGTAATGTAGTGGAGATGGGAATGATAGTCCAGCGTGTAGACAAAGACATGTTAGTAGTCAGCTACGCAGAGGTGTTCTCTGGCACAAGTTGTAGATAGAGAGAGAGAAAGCGTATAAAGTGTACATACTGTTTGTTAGCTTTTTGCCCCACATGGTAGCGAGTGGTGTGAAGCATGGGCGCGCGCCTCCCAAAAGGGAGACGGCTGGTTCGCCAAACTTCTCAGCTCGAGAGCTGGTCCGAAAAAGGGCTGGAAACAGCTTGTCTCTTGCTTTGATAGCTGTTTCCAGTGGTCTTTTGCGCATGTGGATTTCCTTTGAAAGGCAAGTGACATTGTCCATGTGTGCGTACGTTAGCGTGTGTGTGTGTATACACGTGAATGTGAGTGTATGCACGCGAACGTGAATATATGTGCATGTGTGGACGTGGGCGCGTATGTTTGTTTGCGCGTATGTATATGACAAGTAATATGGCTTGAGATGTGAACACATGTTTTTGTGTGAGACTAGAAAAGGCTCGCGCAGAGTAAAGCAATAAGAAAAACAAAATGTTCGTGAATATTTTAAGAGTCCTTGTAAAACAATGGGAATTATATAACTAAAATATCAAAGAACTCAAATATTTGACTGTTAAGGTAGGTACGTGCAAAATGAATAGCCGATGCTTAAAATGTTTAGGCATTTTGAGTGTTCTTTTTACTTAAAAATTCACCAAAAATCATGAAATTAATCAATTTTGATGGAATTCTCAGTATTTATCAAATAATAGTCACGGAATATAAAGAACACATTATTTTTATTTGAATCTTAGTGAAAATTTATTATTTTGTTAAAACAAAAATCATTTTTACTAAAGTTATGGTTTTCAATAGTAAAAAAAAAAAATTTATTTATTTTTTATTTTTTATGAAAATAAAGCATCATAAATTGTAACAATAAAAAAGAAAAAATAATTTTTTTTCCAAAACATTATGAAAAAAATCCCCCTAAAGTCCGTATTAATGAATTTGAAGAAAAATTAATTTCTCTGACTACTGATATTATCATTGAATTTAGCATTGTTTATTTAATAGTTTCACACACAAAGTTATAATTGCAAAAATATTTCTACTTTTTTTTTTAGATTCTATGTTTTGCATAATTTTTATATGCAAAATTCTAATATTTTTGTTGCTTGAATAATGTGGGAAATCACACAAATTGAATCGTGTCTCCTCATTGGTTGATTAGTTCAACACATTGTTTTAAAACAACCATTTTTATTAGTTGAATTCAAATATTAACCTGCACGAGTTGTGGGCCTCTTTTCAACTGAAAATCAGTTCCGAAAAAAATGTTGAAGATGCCAGACTCATTTTATTTTTCTAAATTAATTTAAGGGCCTTTGGCACCCAAATTGTCATGGTATCTTGGAGACAATTTAACCTAATAAGTTAGGTATTTCTTTCTTGACATACGAGGGGCGTGCAATAAGTAATGCCCCTGACCCACTTCCACTTGTCTGATCTAGCTGAAATTTTGCATGTGCAATGATTTATATCTCTACGGGTTTTGTGGCAAAGCTCTGAACTAATTGTGGTTTCTGTTTTACAGGTGTTTGAATTGAGTCAGGTGTGAAATGGAGCCTGTTGAATGTCGAGCAGTGATCCGTTTTTTGTATTTGAAAGGACGCACACCACAGGAGACTTTTGATGAAATGAAAGAAACTTATGGTGATAATGCCCCATCATATGACCTTGTAAAACGCTGGCATCATGAATTCAAACATGGCCGGAAGTCTGTGGAAACAGCTCCCAGACCTGGTCGCCCCTTCCCCTCCTGCCATTGATGAGGCATCTGTCCGTCAAGTTGAGACTGCAATTTTGGAAGATCGGCGCATTACTATTCGCCAAATAACCCAAGATGTCAAGATTAGTACAGGGTCTGTGGAAACTATCATTCATGACCATTTACATATGCATAAGGTGTCTGCCAGATGGATTCCCAGGTTGCTCACACCATTCCATAAGCAAGAACGCATTGAGTGCTCGAGGATGAATTTGGAGATGTGCCAAAAAGATGAGTTAAAGTTTTTCAAAAAGACTGATTACACAGGATGAAACCTGAGTCCATCACTATATGACAAAGACCAAAGCCCAGTCAATGCAGTGGAAGCACTTGGACTCACCACCTCCAAAGAAGGCAAGGGTGCAGCCCTCTGCTAGCAAGGTCATGCTCACAGTCTTCTGGGACCAGGACGGAGTAGTGATGACAGATTTCCTGGCAAAGGGTACCACAATTACAGGAGCCTATTATGCTTCACTTTTGAGGAAATTAAGGGAAGCTATCTCTAGAAGTGTAAGCCATTTTGAGTTTCAGAACACTTTCAGATGGTTCGCTGTTACACACAAGTCCTGGGAGGTGACTTGTTTGTAGTAGACAGTTTCACAGAACAAAATATTCTTACCGTGTCGAAACCCGGGAAAGAATATGTGAAATTGCTCCAGAAAAGGTTTAATATTTATGAAGCAATTCTGGTTTCTGATTGGTTGGTAGCAGAAAGTGAATTAATTTGATTCGTCAGTTCTTAGCAGCATCATTTATAAATAGAATCGTCCGACCGTGTGGAATCATACCCCATTATACACCCAAAATATTGTAACACTATCAAAATCAAGAGGCGGGGCAAAATCAGCAAAGGTACCCTCCTCCTGTAGGACAACGCTCCGGTCCACAACTCGCATGTCGCCAGATCAGAAGCACAGGTGTGTAGTTATGAAATCCTTCCTCATCCTCCTTCCTCTCCTGACCTTGCACCCTCTGACTTTTACCTCTTCCCAACCATGAAGTTGTTTTTGAAAGGAAAGCGTTTCCCAGATGATGCAGCCTTGATTTCTGAAGTCACGTCGTCGTTGGAGGGCCAACCTGGGGTGTTCTACAAAAACAGTCTCCAGAGCTGTATCAAACAATGGAAGAAATGCATAACTGAGTGATTCCTATGTAGAGAAAGACTAATGACTGTTCCAAGTTTCATGGCTCTACTGCTAGTGGGTCAGGGGTATTACTTATTGCACGCCCCTCGTAATATCGGTTTTTCAGTCAGCAAAGATTGTTGATTTTTAGTTAATTACAACCTCATTGGATGCATCTGAATTACTAATTGATTGTCATATTAAAAGAGCAGTTCTTCATACAAAAGATAATTACTAATCTTCGTGGAAGATTCTTCAATCACCATTTCATCAAGAAGTCAACTGCCAGAGCCGCAAGATTACACAACATATTTTGCAAGAAAACAAAACGACCTGTAACTATGATCAGTTTGTTGTGTTTTCATTTTTGTTATCTGCCAAAATTCTAAGTTATGCGGGAATAAAATTCTCACAGTGAACGTAAAACTTTCAGAGTAACATAATTTTTTTTCTAACCTGGAAAAATAAAAGAATAATTTAAAATTTAAAAGCAGGAATACAGAAAAATAATTGAATTAAAAAATAGTAAAAGTAATACAAACGTTCATGATAGGAATGTATGGATGCATGGTTGGGGAAAAAAAGTAAACCAGCACCCTTTACTTCCTTCCAACTACTTGACATCATTTTCAGACAACCTTTTGACTTTCTGACATTTTGGGCTTCTGTAGAATCCACATTTGGATGATTATTCATTTTTTGTGATTATGCGAAGACCGAATCTTTTGCTTTTGGGGCCTAATTAAGCCATTTTTTGTACAAACAAGTTTTTTTTTTATTAAATTCAATATCTTATGACTTTACTGTACTAGTTATCTTTGAAATAACCCCAGAAAACTAATATTCATCTTTCAAAGGATTTTTACAATGAATTTATTTAACTTAAAGATTTAGCTGAATTTATCAGCTTCCGAATGTCACCCTGAAAACATTTTTCATTATAACTTTTTTTTCTGTGAACAAATATTTTTTTTCTTTTGAAAATTAACTTTAGGCTTTAATTTTCAAATACAATAAAATAAAAAGTAGTCGGTAATCCACAAAATCTTATGATAAACCCATTTTCCAAACTATGTCCCCATATTTTTTTGTCCACTATTTTTGCCCGTACCTAGTTTAAGGACAGTGTGTTAGATGGGTCTGAAAATCATAATCAAAATTTCTCCGCTCAAAATTATATTTCTTTAAAAGTTATTAGTCAGAGTTAATGTTCATTTGTTTTTATATTAGAAAGAAGTTCAGTGAGAAAATAATATTTCAATAAGTTTCTTTTAAATGAGCAGATCAAAATGAAGGGATTCAAGCAGTGTGTGTGTGTGTGTGTGTGTGTGTGTGTTGCACATTCTAAGTCTGAGTTGAGACATTGCAGCAGGCCCAAGCATGGCCCTCTGTAATATTAAGACATGGAGCAACACCAAAGGGACGCCGGTTCATGGACACTTGAAGAAAAATCTGACTTTTTATAGCATTTTTATAAATTCAAAGAAATGCTTCTAATTGGGTTAGAATGTTTTTATTTGTATTAATCAATTCAAACGAGTGTATGCACAAACATATGTGCACAGAAATAAGGTTAAGCATTTCATGTTGGACACCAAAAAGTAAACTTCAGCCAACAAATGGAAAAACAGGATTAAAAAAATCAAATAGACAATAAATAAATGTTACCATAGCCAATAAAAGTTACTTTTCTACCTACCTGACTCATTTTGAGTTTTAAATGCTCTTTATTTCATCTCAAATATTCCCTTTTTACAAGGTGTTAGCCAATAGCTGGTTTGTTTCCGACAAAGAAGAATCTAGGCGGCCATCTTGTTAGCTAAAAACTCATAAAACCCCCCAGATATTTGAGTTGAAATAAAGAGAGTTTAAAACTACCTAAAAACACACATAAAAAAATAGTCGGGTAGGTAGAAATGCAACTTTTATTGACTATGGTAACGTTTATTTATTGTATATTTGCTTTTTCCCTTAGTTGTTTATTGGCTTTATGGCGCAATGCTCCGCCTTTAATAAAACAAAACAAAACATTTGATACATTCCAAAGTATTCCAAAGTGACTGTTTTAATTTATTTCCAAGTTTTAATAAATATCCGTTTTTGTTTATTTTGAGATCGTAATTAAAATCAAATGTTTGTTTTTCAAAAATCGATTGTCTCCCCTTGTTCTAAGTTGACCTCTTTTAAAATGAAAACAGAAAAACCTAAAATACAGAAGTGCCTAAAATATTTGATTCATCACGTTTGAATCTTAAATCAAATGATACGTCAAATTTTGAACGTCCTTGAATCACTAAAGATTATGTGGATCACTACAGTTGAAATCAAAGATTTTGAATGGACTTTATTTCTCTTTTACCAAAACTAATGGAAAACGATGTCTACTTTGCAAAGTCATTTAGTTTGATTCACAATTATAACAGGTTATTCTAACAGTTATTTATCTCCCTCCCACGTCGGGTGGATGTAACACAAGGGTCTATAGAATAAAGACAAAGAAGTCTCATTCTAACATTTAAAAGCAACTTTATTGGTCATCTTCATTAGTAAGAACATAGGAGAGAAACGGGTTGTATAAAGAAAGAGTTAATCAAAGAAAGTGTTCCTGTGTGGAAACGTAGATTAAATATTAGACAGGCTTGTTGAAGGAGGACAGTGTTCATGCGCGCTTGTATCCATAGTTGTTGTGGAAAGAGTTTCCGATGTGGAGATGTAGATTAGACAGATCGGTTTAATGAAAAAGAAAGAGAAAAGTGTTCAGTGGATATGTGTGTTGGAGATAGCCATGTTGGCGTGTATGTACTCATGCTAGTCTGGGGCCAAAGGCCCATGTGAGTTCGCGCTTCAACAGAGAAGTGCGCTGTCAGCAATCCAGGAAGAATCAGGAAGAAAGAAAGAGAGAGAGAGAGAGAGAGAGTCTGTTGCCAGTTAAACTTTTATACACTCAGTCACGTGACTGAGAGCTGGCTTCTGATTGGATAAGCCAGGAAGAAAGTGGATTCCAAATCTACAGCTGTGAGAATTTGCTCCTGTTAATTGTTGCATTTTTTGTCTGTGCAAATACCCTCTTGTTTGGATTGGTTTTCGGCAGAAAACCAAAAATGTTTACCGAAATTAAAAAAAAGCTTCTTCTATGAAAAAAGAAAGATTTTTTTTTTATATAAAATGTTTCATGGGCAATAAGTGTCATCAATAACGTAGAGCCCTTTTTTAACTGAAGTGCTTTTGCTTGCCACAGGTTGAAGTTCTTAAAAAAAAAAATTACAGCGCAAGAGTTTTAGGTAGCGATAGCATCTTGCGAACCAACAGTTTCAGCCGTGTGTGAGAGAGAGAGAGAGACAGAGAGAGACAGAGAGAGAGAGAGAAAACAGTCTATGGCTACCAGGGCAATTTTTAAATTTCATTCTTCACATACCTGAAAACGTGTTTATAGTAAGCTGAATGTTGGTAATTTTAATAATTTTAGAGAGGTTTGAAATTTAACTGGAATAGTAAAAGACACTCCCATTACTAAAAGAATGGCAAGTTTATCAATATTTTTAGCCTATTGGAGTCAGATTTTACCAAAACCCATGCTTATCGTCATATTTCTGAACAAGTTCACAGAACTAAGCGAGTACTTTGCCATAGCATTCATGAACTCTTTCAGATTAGTTTCATGCATAGCCTGGTTTTCTCCACAAACGTTAACAATGAGACAAAAGTCTTCTTGCTTGATGATGACATCAATAACTTGGCAGCTTTTTCACATTAGATAACTGAAACCATTAACAAAAGTGAGTGTCACGACCTGCTCTCGTTCTGTTCCCTCGAATCCTGCTAACTCCATCAATCTTTGTAAACATAGAGAAGTAAAAGACATTTGTAATATTGAAAGGCACTTGCAAAATGCATTTCCACTGAAAAATACTGACATGAAACTGTATGCCTGAAAATGATGTCACGTCATAGGTTAGCCGTAATTGATAGCTTGTTATTATCATACAATTATTATCATGGTAATCCACTTGTGGTAGTCCAAAGTTGTTTTATTTAGTTAGTGCTACAAAAAAAAAAAAAGGAACTCTTCCTCCAAATAAAAAACAGAACTACAGTTTAAAAACAATTAACAGAGCTTTATTTTCCTTAGAAGTTAAAAAAAAGAAACAGATTAAACGTAGTTTATAGCAGACACCATTGATAATCAGCAGAAATGAGCAAAATGCTTTTACAAACTGAATTTTTGGCAGAGTATTCCATTCTGTCATGTATTGGTTTTCTGCAGAAGAAATATTCTGTCTCTGAGTTGTTCATCATGCATAAACTAGTCGTCCTTTGCTTTTTTGTTTTAGCAGAGAATAGCAGAGTTTGAGCATATGACGTTGTTTCTGAGATGTCCCGGACATGAGATGTTAATCATATTCCGTATGTAGATAGTGTCTTTTTTTTTCCAGAAGTATCTGTTTAATGTAAGACAATGAAATCTCATTATGAATGCATCTCTGATATATTCAACATCGGCCTTCCATGAACATTAATAGACATTCAGGATAAATGTTGGGATTAAGAGAAGGTCAAGACCTTTTTTCAAATTCAAATTTGAATGGTGCTGCCATTAACATCACTGACTTGTATATTACAATACGGCATAATCAGTTGACACACCGGTTCCCATCAAATCACCAAAGTTAAGCAACGTTGAGCCTGGTCATTACTAAAATGGATGATCAATTTGGGAGTTCCAGGTGCTGCATGTAGGAGGGCGTCGACATCTCCCTGCAAGAGTTGCAAAAACCTAACGTCGTCATTTCCTCTAACGGGAATATACATGCGACTGGGGACTGCTTGTGAATTTCATACTTCCATGACACTTCCTCCTTTGGAGGAAGCCGGTTAAACACAAATAGGATTAGTGCTGACGCACACACACACACACACACACACTTGTATAACTTAGCACTCTCAAGAATATTCTTTGAAAGTTAAACCTATTTTAAGTCAAATATTATTTTTAGGAAAGTAAAGTAACATTAAAAATAAAAAGAAATGTAAAAAAGATAGAACAAAAATCAGAAGAACCAAGAGGAAATGACGAAACTAAAATGTTAGCAATTAGGTAAGTAAACGTTTGCCAGTTAATAAAATCATTTTAACATTGTATTACAAATACACCATGAAAATTAAAAGTAAGTAAGATTATAATGTTCCATTAACTTATATATTCTTGGGGAGCGAGCCAAGAAAAGTTGAAACCATTTTTAATCAAGAATTTAATTTATTATTGCTTTTGCAGGGTTTGTCTGCAAGTCATTACTCTCGTAGTAGTGGCGTAGCTCATCTAAGGCTTAGTTGATGTTTGTTTCTACTGATTCCGTGCTGGGATGTTATGCAAAGCTTGTCAACATAGATAAACTGCTTGGTGCAACCTTGGACCACACCCTCTCACTCATGGAACATGTAAAGAAAACAAAACTTGAAGTCAGCTCCCTGAACAACATTCTATGGAAACTGATCAACTCTAAGTCGGGAGCCACAGCACTCATATTAAGATTTACTAACTAAACTTGACTAAACTACAGCTGTAGATCAGACAGCTAGAGAACGCCCTCCCCTGTCCTACTGATGTCATCCCTCCTAGTTTAGAAACACTCTGGTTCCAGCAAAAATACTGAAATACCTGCAAACAGGAATGAGGCAATCAAAAGTTGTATGACTATACTTCAGAGACACACAAAGAAGAATTTATTACTATACAAAATAAAGTTTTTCAAAGTTTATTTGTAGCGAACATGTTTTTGTAGTTTTTATTTTCAAATATCCTCAGTAGTTTTTTTGATGGATCTTCCATGGCGTGTTCTCAAGTATTTCTTATAGGCCAGTTGCTCCTCTCACAACTAGTATAATGTCATTGGGTGTTGTTTATAATTTGTATGAATACCTAATTCAAAGCCAAGCATCATCAATATTTGACTGTTTTATTTGTTCTTATTCAAACAGAAAAAAATAAATGAGTTGTATTAAAAACCTGATATCAGATATGTTGTTTAATGATAATGTTTTTCATTTCATTGCTAGTGATATTTTATTCGTTTTACTTTAATAAAATCAGATGACAATCTTTGCAGTTAAAATTTTTTAATTGCTGTAATTCGATACAAAATTCTAGACCCAATTATGCAAACGATTTTGATGGCATTTCCTCAAACAATGGTGTAGTTAAGAAAACTAGTTCTTGTATAAAAGAACAATGCAAAAATATAAAATCACATTTGATTCACATGTAAAATATTGTTAAATAGTAAGTGAATATGTTTGCTAGTATTCATCTTGTGATTTTAATTCATATACACACAGGTCATCAAGTGCATCCAAATCTCATCTCGATCTTGCTGTAAATGGACACAATAATATCAAAGGCAGGAGAGATGGGTAAATAAAGTAGTCACGTTGTGTCTGAACATCAATGATAAGAAATAACAATCTGTATTTTGCTGGCAGGAGAGAAGGCTCACCAACACCGTTAATAAAGGTTTTTTTTTTTTTCAAATTGATGATTTCTTCATTTTTTTGTGTTGTTGTATAGCATTACTTGTAGGTGTCCTCAGCCATGGCCAACATAGGGCGAAATTGTTGATTTTTATGCATTAATTTATGAACTCGTCTAATTGATTGTGAACTGTTAGATAGACGAGTTCAAAGTATGCAAAAATATCACACACTAATTTCCATAAAATTTATCAAATATTTTATAAAATGTAAAGGTGTGTTCTTATGTGGAATGTTTCTTTTATATTTTAATAAAAAAAACTTCTTTTCAGTGCGAGTTTCTTCTATTTATTATTCTAACAATTAAAAATTATTTGCTTAATATATGTTCTCGGTTTCCAGACAAATTTGGCTTTGTGAAAAAGAATGAACCTCTCCAGCATGGTTTTGCACTAATGTGTTTTCCTGACTAAAAGAAGAGTGTGAATTTTCTTTTTATTATTTTACTTTGATTAGTTTTAATAGATCAATGATTTCATTATGATTTAAATTTATATCCAAGGGTTCTATTAATAATAGATGTTGTTCCCTTTATGGCTGCTATCTATATTTCATGCCAGCTTGGTCTTCCAGGTATTGTTTCCAAGTATTTCTTAAGACTTTTTTCATTAAGCCAGTTGCTCCTCTCACATCTGGTATAATGTTGATTTCTTTAAGGGAGCATGTCGTTTTTAAATTATTCTTTAGGCCCTAATATTTTATCTTTTCCCGTTCAGCTCTATTAAGAGCATACTCATTTGGAACAGTGAGATCGATAATGAGCACAGTTCTTTCAGGCTTGCTTCATATTACAATGTCTGGTTTAATGGCCTTGTCTTTTATGTATCTGCCTGCCTGTATGTCTTTGTCATAGAACACTGTCACTTTTCCATTTGATGTTATCAGGGATAGTTAATGGTCCCAGATGTTTGACGATGTGTTCAAGAATGTTTAATTAATGTTTTTTTCCAACGAAAAGACGAGCCACACACTTCACAATAATATGGTTTTTCTCCTGTGTGAGTCCGCCTATGTGCAATTAATATATTTTCTTGGCTAAAAGAAGATTCACATACTTCACAAGAATATGGTTTTTCCCCTGTGTGTGTTCGCATATGTGCAGCCAATACATGTTTTCGACTAAAAGAAGAGCCACATACTTCACAACAATATGGCTTTTCTCCTGTATGTGTTGTCACATGTGCAACTAACGAATTTTTATGAGCAAAACAACAACCACATAGTGTACAACTATATGGCTTTTCACCAGTGTGTGTTCGTATATGTTTTACTAAACTATGCTTCTCTCTAAATGAAGTGTTACACACTATACAAGAATATGGCTTTTCTCCAGTATGTGTTCGTGTATGTACAACTAACGATGTTTTATGACTAAAAGAAGAGCTACATACATCACAACAATATGGTTTCTCCCCAGTATGTGTTCGCATATGGACAACTGCACTTGTTTTCTCCCGAAACAAAGTGCCACACACTTTACAAGAATATGGCTTTTCTCCAGTATGTGTTCGTATATGTGCATGTAATGAGTTCTTCTGACGAAAAGACATGTTACAAATGTTACAAGAATATGGCTTTTCCCCACTGTGTATTCGCATGTGTGCAATGAATGTTGGTTTATGACTAAAAGATGAGCCGCACACTCTACATGGATATGGTTTCTCTCCAGTGTGTGTTCGCATATGTACCAAGCGATTGGAGTTAGTTGAACTTGAGAAACCACAGATTTGGCAAGAATACAGATTCGCTCCATGTTTTCTTATGTGTTCTTCTAAAGTTGTCTCATCTTTAAAAGAAGAATCGCAGACTTTGCAAAAAAATGTTTTCTTTGTTGTGTGATTTTCCATTTACATCTTTTAATTCAGAGATACTTGAAATCACATTGGACACACTGGTTCCTGTCAGATCACCAAAATTAAGCAACGATGAGCCTGGCGAGTATCAGATGGGTGACCATTTGGGACTTCCAGGTGCTGTATGTGCTCTCCGCTTATCTCAGCATTGTTTCCAGTCATCCTGGACTTCTCCTTGCCATTGGACTCAAATAGTGCTGATTCAGGAGAGGTGTGGTTGGCGATTGCGCAACCCTTGCCTCACAATTATATGCACAGCTGCCCCTACAGAGGATATCCTTTGTCTTTCGAGACTGAACGGAGACATTGACCAGATTGTTTCTCGTTTGTTTTATTTTAACATAAGAGGTAAAGTATTATCTCTACAATTCTCATTTAAGAAGTTCTTCATGATATTCTTTGGTTCGAATGATATTTGCATTTTAATTGTTGTAGCATTCACAATTCTTCACTCACTGTACTTTTCAGTCTTATTCACGTGTATGTTACCAAAAAATGATGATCCATTAAAATTCACCAAAAAGCCGTATCTGAGAAAAAAATTTATATTTAAACTTTATTTCACACATAAGCATTCAATTTGCTAGTCATCATCACCATCATAATTATAATTATTATTTTTAGATTGACAAGTGGATAGTAATGGTTAAAAGTGAACAATTCTGAGCTCATGTAAAAAGGGTATTTACTTACATTAAAACATCTATCATATTTAGTAGTCTTAGACTTGTGCTTATCTGCAATTTATACTTTAAAAACATGATCTCATTTAGACGGCCTTAGATATTATTAGCTCTAATACTTGTATATCAATGTTGTACAACATGTCAGAATTATCTATACACCAAAGAAACTTCCACATCACATATTTTTGCAGCTATAATGCTTAAAAATAAAAATTTTGAATTATACCTTATTTTATATCGAAAAGTCCTAAAAAATTAAGCTCTATATGATGAAAAATGATGCATTACGTAACCTTCTTTAATCAATCATATAAATTCTTAATTAGAAACAGCTTCAACTATGTAAAAGAACATTAGAAAAGGTGCAAAGACTTAAACCACAAAGAAGAGAATATGTTATTACTTAATCTTATGTAGCAACAAGTTGTAAAACATTATTTTATTAAATAATGTAAACATACTTTAATCAACTTCTTTATAGATGGTTCAGTGGGAGAAGACATGGCTGGTTACCTTTAATGCATCCAAAACCAAACTCCTATCCTTACATCATAAATGCTCTGATCCCCATCTGGCATCAATTGAGATGGATGGCTCTCGTCTGGGTGAGGCCCCATGTTTTGACAAGCTTCTGGGTTTGACCTTTACTCATGATCTGAAATGGAACACGTACATCAAGTCTGTTGCCAAGGTCACTGGAAAGATGGTGGGATCCTTCTACCGCTCCAGAAGATATCTCACTACTGATGCAATTCTCTATCTATATAAAAGCCAAGTACGTCCAAGGATGGAATACTGTTGCCATATCTGGGCAGGAGCTGCTAAAAACAGCCTATCCTGCCTTGACAGAGTACAAAATAGACTTCATGGCTTAGTGGGGGATGCCCTTTTCTCTATCCTGCAACCTCTCTCCCACAGAAGAGACGTTGCGAGCCAATCCTTGTTTTATCGTTATTTCCATGGCAGGTGCTCATCTGAACTCCAATCTCTGGTCCCCCCTCACCAATCTTTCATGAAAACACCCGTCTAGCTGAATTCACTGTGAAAAATTTCCCCCACTCTTTATCTGTGCCTAAATCAAAATGCGGATTCCATGAACAAAGCTTCTTTCTTAGAACTGCACGCCTGTGGAACTCTGTTCCGTCTGCCTGCTTCCCACCGGACTACAACTTGGATGTTTTCAAGTCCAACGTTAACAAATTCCTAATGAACCGCCCCCTTAAGTAAACACTTCATCAAATCTCCACACTAACGTAATGTACTTGCAATAACCCTTATCCCTGAGTGGCTTGTGGTGATCACTCTGTAAAAACAAAAAGAAAAAAAAGAAATCTTTGGAAAATGTCCAGAAATTTCTCATCCTATTCGAAATATACAGACAAACTAACAATCAAATGAAATGGGAAATTTTTAGAGACATATACTGCTTCACAATGCATATGTGTTGGTGTAACTTTAAATAATGGAAAAATATCAAATATTCTCGGGATTTTTTATATGGATATGTAGTTTTCAACACACTATTCTAAAAATGAAAATACATTCAGCTTTCTTTTAAACTCAATCTATTTGGTAATTTGCTCTTAAAGCCAATGTGTAACATTTAATTTAAAGATTTGTGCAGGATATTTCTAGAAATCAAAAAATATTTTATCTCATTGTTTTCAATGACCAAGTAAAATGTGTCAATTTCTTTTGACAGATATAGTCTTCAATTCATTCATTCAGATATTTTTGTGGAGATCAAAACATGGGTAAATTTTTAGATAACGTTGTGTCTGCACAAATAATTAACAAAAACACGAAATTAAAGGTATATATATTAGGAAGAAAAGTTATATTCATATTTACATGTCTTCAGATATACTTCAGTTGAAGATATTCCGGCAGGTGGTGTGTTGCATGTCTTACTGGAGGCAGCATAGGCGTCTTGTCTGTTTGGCGATCGTTGCCGGACTTCCCTGGTATTGGTGATTGATACCTTTATATATCTCACTCACCCGCCTATGTTAATTAGTAGGATACTAATTAGTAGAATACTGATATGAACAGTTCCGTATTAGTGTGATTTTTTTTTATGGTTTCTTAGTTTGAGGAGTTAATGTAGGTACTTAGCTTGGTTACATTTCATGGACCATAGGTAGGCATGTGAAGCAAGTGGAAAAGAGATTCAAACAATTGCATTTAAAAGGATGGTTAAATCTTATTAAGATCTCTCGGTGGGAATATGTGAGATAACAGGTGAATGTCTGGCATTCAGTAGGATGGCCCATTTCTAGCTTGAACAAAATAAAAACAAAACGTGGAAGATAAAACTAGCTGGTTTATACTTTCCAGACTTAAAATGTTAATAAATAAAGAAATAGAGAGAGATTTACAGAAGCAAGAGTGATAGATACGTATATAACAACAAAACAAAAAATGAAGGAGAGAGAGAGAGTGATTGGGAAGTCATTTGTATATAGAGTTAATTATTCACTTGGTGAGTTAATCACGATTGATTAAAACAATAAAAAAGGACACTTCATAAACAAAACATATGAAAAAGGTAGACAAACATTGATTAACTCATCTTTAGTATATATAAATCAGAGCCCATTTTCTGTAGGCTGTTCTTGAACCCAGTCAACGACGGGTACTTTTGCTAGTATATATATATATTCATGATTTTCTTTTGTCTTATATATATATATATATATATATATATATATATATATATATATATATGAATATAATAATATAATTACTTTTTAGAGATAAATAGTCATTATTCAGACATATATAAACAGAACTTAAAAGATTACCTTAACTAAATAATTAATGTGATGTAATAGATTTATTATTTATGTCATGTTTCAAAACATGAATTCCAAATAAGAGATAATAAAAATAAATAAGTGAATGAGTAAACATTATAAACAGCTCGTATTTCATTTCATGCTTAGTGACTTTTTACGTCAACTGCATTTATTTCCACCATCTTTGTTTTGGAAGCACAATTGTTGGAGATTGCCGTTTATTAAATTGCTAGATGACAGTACAGAACAGTAGGTAACTCCAACATGCACCACAGTTTTAACCCCCCCCCCCTGCTGTATGTAACACGATTTAACTGTAATTTAATTTAATATTATCATCCTAACTTTTTTTTTACTATTTAAAAGAAGCTTCAAATAAACTGCTAATATTTTTTACAAAATTTTACAGCATACAAAAATAGTGAAAATGCGAGACAAAAATCGTGTTTATATTATTGACGCTTTAAAACAACGTTCCTATGTAGGGAAGTTTTGAAGCCGTAGACATACTAATGTTTTAAAAATCTAGCAAAACTCAAATAATCATATTTTTCTGAAAATTTCGAGATTTATTTATTATTAAATAAACTTACATAATAAAAGTAGGCCTTTATAAGGGTTGACAGGTTGGCCTTTTAAAGGCCAATTTTGGCATATTTTACGCTATTTCATTACAAAAATTGTGGCCAAAACAGTTCCAAGGGCGTAAAAAAAGGACAAATTTGGCCTTAAAAAAGCCAATCTGTCAAACCTTAGAAAGGTTAAATTATCAAACAATATGGCGGCCTCAATTGTCGTACATTTGGTCTAATAAAAATGATGTAAAAATGATAAAAATTAATTTTTTCTGGTTTTATTTCAGCCTTTGGGTCTAATAATGTGTTTTTTATAAAAATAAAGTTTTTATAACTTTTTGTCTGTCAAATAATTATCGCCGCTAAACTACACATTTACCAAATGAAGTCTATCGCTTTAGACTAAAATGTTGGTCGCCATTAAAATGTAATCTAAAATGTGCGTTTCAGAGTTATGTCCCCTGTGTATGAACTCTTCACCGTCTACTTTATGACATTTAAATTTTAAGAAAAATACGATTTTACGCAATTTTCCGTAACAATTACTTTTAACTATAAATAACTTTCTATCCGATGAATTTTCATCATTTTTGGATATATTACTATTTTCGACACGACAATTAAGTATGTAATATTATTTTTTGCTTAAAACAGCATATTAAAAATATCAATGTGTCGACTCCATATTAGCAAAGAAGCACCCAAATAGTATTTGGGTCTGCTCTGCTGCTTGCTGCTATGATAGTATTTGGGCCAAATACTATCCATGTTAAGAATGGGTTTCTAATTAATGAAGTTATTATTTCAGCACCGTCGGTAAACGGCACAAATCGCAAAGATTGGGAAATAACTTACCTTTCATTGGAGGAAACTCAACGTGAAATAAATAAATAAAATAAATAAATAACCAAACAAAAGCGAAGCAAAGACGAGATTTCTTTTCGTTTTGTTTTGGAGAAAATTTCGTTGGTTGTTGGGATTTCTCCTTTCTATGTGTCCGCCCATTTCATTAAATAATAAAAGATTGAAAATAAAGTTATAACAAGGAGAAAAAAACTATTTTAATGTGAAATTATTTAAAGATGACATTTCAATGGATCAAAAGAAAGAGCATCATGATGCGGTGTAAACCATTATTACGTTCCTTGTGTGATAAAAGTCCGTCCAGGACGAGATTTGCTACCAAATTAGCTATGAAGCGAAAAAGTCCGTTCATTAAGTACGTGCAAAATGAATGCCGATGCTCAAAATGTATAAACGTTTTGGCAGATTTGCCGTTTAGTTGTATAAATACCTTCGAACCCTGTTATAAAAAATAAATAAATAAAAGGACACATTAGGTCGACACCGGTATAGGGTAAACAAAGTTTGTTTACCTTTACCTTTATTAAAGTTATGGTTTTCTGTAAAAAAAAAAAAAAAAAAAAAATGAATTAATTTATTTTTGCTTTTTTTTTTAAATGAAAAATGAAGCATCGAAAATTATAACAATTTTTAAAAAATTATTTAATTTTTACTGGAACATTACAGTCAGGTTCCTAATGCCATTTTGTGGGAACTTTTTGGAGATGTGCAAACCTATACATTTTTGGAAAGGGTTTTGTGTCAGGAATAAAAAAATCAATGTTCGCATTTGCCCAGATGCGTATATGGCGGCCATATTGGTTTTACAAAATGGCCGCCGTAAGATGTACGTTTTGTAATATCTCGGCTTCTAAATAAGCTGGAACACTGATTTTAACTGTTAAACCTACATTTCCAGGGCCAAGGAAACCAATGATGGTGGTTATAAAATTATTCTAGATGTGTATATGGCGACCATATTGGAATTTACAAAATGGCCGCTGTAAAATGTACAGTTTGTAATATGTTGCGGACTAGGATATAAAATACCCTAGACTCGCTACAAGAAATTATAATGAAACGAATTGAATGAAGGAAACAAAGAACTCAAATGCTGGAATAAAATAAACATGTCGTTTATTTTCTGTTGAGAAATGAAAGTCTTGGGTGTACACGTGTTCATTCAGCCGTTGACGATTACGCGCGTGGAAGGAAAGGGGAATGCAATAGAGAAACGCGAAGTGGCAAGCCGGCCTGTAGAAAGAGAGGGTTAAGCTCAGTAGAGAGTCGCGCACGTCTGTTTTGATGGACCAAAGCCGAAGGGGAGATAGAGTGAGAAAGTCAATCCAGTTCATGGATAGGGAGAGCGTATAAAGTGTATGTGCGCTTATCCCACATTACAGTAGCAGGGAAAGTGACGTTAGAGTGCGCGGTTGGTTCGTCGACTAAACAGGTCGAACGCTGGTCCGGACGAAAAAGGGAAGTTGACAGGTTTTGTTGACTTTTATACTGGAGTTAGTGTTCTGGGTGCGCATGTCTGGTTTTCACTTGAAAGGAAGTGACGTCACAGCTCGGGTGTGTGTATGCGCATGAATGTGAGTGTGTGTATGATGCTGTGTATATACGTGCGTGTGTGTGTGTGCGTATGTGTGTGCTTACATGTGGGTGTGTATATGTGTGGAAAAACATGTTCGAACAAATATCTCGGCCTCTAAATAAGCTGGAACACTGATTTTAACTGCTAAACCTACATTTTCAGGGCCATAGAAACCAATAGTGGTAGTTATAAAGCAACAACATTTTTAACATTAACCTTTAGATGCATAACTGGGTTCAAACTGATGTGGTGTTGTTTTATTGCAATATCTTTGGAATAAAAAATATGTATCTGTTATATTGGTTTTGTAGGTTAACTTTGTTGTTACTGTGACATTTTCATACTTTGCTAGCGAGCGTTTTCATATTTGTTTATGTTTTGGAGACTGGCGGGAAACAAGCTCAGCATCGGTGCAGACATATGGGTGTCTCGCTTTCATTACTTACTTTACCTCACTATTTATTGTTGTATATGTACATTGTTCATATGTCACTGTCTTTACAATATGTCTCAGGAGCGTTATGTTCTTTTGTATTGCAGGCTGTACCTTGGGTTTAAGTTGAGTAAAGCTTGGTCTGCACAACCAAGTTTCCTTACCCTACAACAATTTACTCAACTTACGACCAACCATGGAGAAAGTATCATTTATAAATTCATACTTCAGCTGTTCCTAAAAACATCTTGCTTTTATATCACGAATTCAAATTGTTAATTTACCTCTGATACTTTGAGAACTTTTTGTATTGCTATTCTAACATTACTGTAATTCTCTCTGTGTTTGTAGGTTAAGCATGAGTGATGAGTCGCAAAGTAGAGAGTAAGCATGTCAAACTAAGGAGTCCCTTAACTAACTGGAAGCAGTGCATTCTCTGCCAGTCTGATGATAGAAAGGAGTCTTGGTGCAACATCCTTGATTAGAGTCCTATGGGCTCGTACTGCACGTAATTCTAGAGAGGGCTAGTTTGAATGATGGGGACAATGTCCAAGTCCAAAGGCAACTGCAGAACTGCACACCAGAAACAATATGTGAAGAGAGGGCCGTCTGGCATCGCTCATGTCATTCGAGTGCAACTAAAAAAGTTGAAATACAACATGCAAGAGATCGCAATGCATACACTTTAACTATAGGATACTACACTGCCAAAAAGCCTGGCCAGAAAAGAGGAAGCACAGAAGAGACTATTCCAGGCACTGCTACATCTGGTTCTGTATTGCCATTCACACGATCACATACAAGTCCACTGGATAAGAAAGAATGCTTCTTCTGCCAACAGGACAATGGCCAACAATTGTACCAGATCAGGACTGAGAATGCCGGTAAAAAAGATGCTGTGGAAAAGTCCCATAATCCTGAACTAAAGACTAGGCCGAACACCTGCATATCACCAGGTGATGCACATGCAATTGATATCCTATACCACAAAGCTTGCTGGACCAAAAATGTGTTCCATGCTCTTCGAGATACTAACACTAGCAAAACTTCTGAAGAACTCTTTCTACAAAAGGCGAGTCTGCTTGAACTGATAAATCTTATTGATGTAGAAACAATAAACAAAGTATAACTTGGGATGGATGATATTGAAACGACTTAAGTTAATATGCTTGGTTCAGAAGTTTTTGAAAGTTATGTACCTGTATTCAGTAGAAAATGGCTGAAAGAATGTATCCTTACTTATTGCCACACTTGAAGTCTGTTTGACCAAACATAAGGAAACCAACTGTCCTCTACTCCCAAGATGCACGTAAAGAGGACATGGTTAATACCTCAATGATAACTGGTAAGGAGGAGGAAAATAGCATGAAGACAATCTACAAAGCAGCACAGGTGATAAGGAAAAGCATTGCAACCTTCTAAGAGCCCAAGGAAAGAAATGTCATGCAGGTATCTAGTGACAATGACGATGTTCCAGCTGAATTATACACCTTAATCCATTGGATAATGATTTGGCCTGTTGAAAAGCTGGAAACTGTAAAGAAAACCAAAGACGTTGACCGAGAAACTCTGACAGTGAGCCAGAATATCATGTATGGGTTCAAATCCAGTAAACAGGTAAGGTACAAGCATTCAAGTCACCCCGTGCATGAGGGAACCCTCAGGTTCTGGGACTGGCACTGACTGTCCACCATGACACACGCAGCAAGAAGCTGTTGAATCTTCTCAATGCTCATGGCTACACTATTTCCGTGTCCTTCTCATGGAAACTACTCTGGCAAATGCTGCTCTGAGGGCAGCCATTATGACATGCAGTTCACCCAGTCTAGGGACAACCATTTGTTTCAAGTCAGGTCTGGCATCTAGAAGCTGCACCACCTTCTCATACAGAGCCATGTCAAAGGTAATGATTGTGGGAGTGATCTTCCTCAACTGCCAACTTCTTTAGCTGATTTGCTTGTATGATCACAGTTAGCAGAGTTGACCATTCGTGTATCACCTCAAGGAGTAGTGGCAAGGCTCCAACCTGTGTCAAGAGAAGGCTTTCAGACAGCAGTTTTTTTTTTTACACAGTGATCACCACTTATCAAGGCCCGGAAGCCACTCAGGGATAAGGGTTATTGCAAGTACATTACGTTAATGTGGAGATTTGATGAAGTGGGCGGTTCATTAGGAATTTGATGAAGGGGGCGGTTCATTAGGAATTTGTTAATGCTGGACTTGAACACATCCAAGTTGTAGTAAGGTGGGAAGCAGGCAGATGGAACAGAGTTCCACAGGCGTGCAGTTCTAAGAAAAAAGCTTTGTTCATGGAATCCATGTTTTGATTTAGGCACAGATAAAAAGTGGGGGAAATTTTCACAGTGGATTTAGCTAGACGGTGTTTTTCATGGAAGATTGGCGAGGGGGGACTAGAGATTGGAGTTCAGACGAGCACCTGCCATGGAAATAATGATAAAACAAAGAAAGGCTCGCAACGTCTCTTCTATGGGAGAGAGGTTGCAAGGTAGAGAAAAGGGCATCCCCCACTAAGCCATGAAGTCTATTTTGTACTCTGTCAAGGCAGGATAGGCTGTTTTTAGCAGCTCCTGCCCAGATATGGCAGCAGTATTCCATCCTTGGACGTACTTGGCTTTTATATAGATAGAGAATTGCATCAGTAGTGAGATATCTTCTGGAGCGGTAGAAGGATCCCACCATCTTTCCAGTGACCTTGGACACAGACTTGATGTACGTGTTCCATTTCAGATCAGGAGTAAAGGTCAAACCCAGAAGCTTGTCAAAACACGGGGCCTCCCCCAGACGAGAGGCATCCATCCCAATTGATGCCAGATGGGGATCAGAGCGTTGATGATGTAAGGATAGGAATTAGGTTTTAGATGTATTAAAGGTAACCAGCCACGTCTTCCCCCACTGAACCACGCGCTCGAGATCAGTGGAGAGAGAATCAGAGAGAACTTTGTCATTTACAGCCTTTGATGTGTTGCCGTAGATGGTCGTGTCATCAGCATAGATGTCAACGAATGATTTAAGTATGTGTTTAGGGAGGTCATTGATGTCGATCAGAAAGAGAGTTGGGCCCAGGATTGAACTCTGAGGGACTCCAGCATTAATACTGCAGGCCTCCGATTTTTGTCCATTGACCACTACTCTTATGAGCCTATCAGAGAGAAATGATTTAATGATTGAGAAAACATTTCCAGTTATACCATAGCTGGAAATCTTGTGAAGTAGACCCTTATGCCATACCTTGTTGAAAGCTTTTGATATGTCAAGAGCAATTGCCCTAGAAAGGAAGCCTTTGTACAGAGATTCACTAATCCTATGAGATATAACCGTCAGCACATCTGCGGTAGATCTTGCAGAGCGGAAACCATATTGTGTGTCAATAAGAAGGTTGTTTCTGCTGAGGTGGTTTACTATTTCTCTATTTAATATGGATTCCAGCAACTTACTCATAACACACAGGGAGTCGGAAAGCACTTCTCCTTAAGACAACGCTTAAACAGTTTCGTAAGTATGGGAGCAAGTTCTGGTTGGAGCTTTTTTAACACTATAATTGGGATGCCATCAGGGCCAGTTGCTTTACTGGAATCTAGGTTCTTGATTAGCTTGGCGACCTCATGCACGGATATTTTTATGTTACCTAGCGTGTTCTGTGTTATAGGAGGAAATATGGGAAGTTGATGGCCTTCATCGCATAGGGTAGAATTAGCTGCAAAGTTCTTTGCAAATAGTTTGGCCTTGTCTGATGCTGACGAGATGAACTCTGGTCCATTGATAATGGTTGGGATAGAACACACACTTCTGTTCAGGATCCTATTTGTTATTTCCCAAAATATGTGGGAACCAAGCCGCTGATCAGCTACCTTGGATTTAACAGACAGGGCATATAGCTCTCTTGCATTTTTTATTATCTTTTACAGTGGTTGCTGGCAGTCCTGAAAGCAGCTGTAGTCTCAGTGCATCTATTACGTTGGTAGCTATGGAAAAAGTTATTTCTGTGCGTGATAGCAGCAGCACATTCTGGGGAGAACCATGGCTGGCTGTTAGGTCTTTGTTGGAATTTTTTAGATGGTATGAATCGGTCTATTCCTACAATTAACCATTCGGTCAGATCTGATACTATAGAGGACACTTCCTTTTTAAATATGGAGTGCAGAGGTAAATCAGATATGAACGTACGGAAGCTATCCTAATCAGCCATAGAGTATCGGTATACAGTACGGTGGAAGGGTACATCAGTGAGTTGTATGACCAGCTGGAGGTTTCCCAAGGTTTCATTCTGGATAAAGCAGATGAAACACCCCATCCAAGCTGTGTCAGCTGATAGGATCCTGAGATCCCCTGGCCGATGGCAAACTCTTCTGACCTCTTGGTAGCCTGTGATTTTGGCTTGTTACAGTGAAGTATGTCTGTTTAGTTCAGGCATTTTTTAGTCTCCGGAGAAACACTTCTACCCTTTTTAAAAATGTTTCTTCATTAAAATCTTTCTAAAAGTGTTGCAACAAATCGAGACGATTCATCTCAAAATTGATTCATTTGGGCTTTGATATCCTTTTTGTAGAGAAAAAAATTTCTACCGAGAAATTGATCTGGATAAAGAATTAAATATTTTGACAGAGTTAAAATATTAAGGAGAATTGCAATATTGCAATATTTGTTTTAAAATATTTTGGAAAAATATTTTCAGTAAACTTTGAATGGAGGTTCCCAGAGGGAACTATTTATCTTTTGAATAGGGATCCGAAATTTTGTAATCTGTGTGACTAAATTGTTAAAAAGAGTATTAATTATTTATCGTAAAGATAAATAAACAAAAAATAAAAATATTATTATTATTATTATTATAATAATAATAATAATAATAATAATAATAATAATAATAATAATAATAAGAAGAAGAAGAAGAAGAAGAAGAAGAATATAAGAGAATGAAACAAGAAGATTCTTGAGCCCAAATGATTTTTAATTCTTAATATAAATTCAAAGAAAAAGAATCTATATTGAGTTGTTTATCAGCATTTTTTCCTTTCAAATTCTTAACAATTTTTTCAGAGAAAAAGGCGCCCCTGATTTGTTTGTCATAAAATTTCCGAAAAGAAGAAAAAAGACCCAAAAGAACTATTTTCAATAGACTTTCCACCAAATTTCAAGAAGAAAAGAAAAAAAAGAACTCTTTTATAAAAGAAAGTGCTTGCATCTTTCATTGTAAAGTTTTGTTTTAAAGCCCAAAAAATCTTTATGCTAAAAAAAAAAAAATGTCGTCTGCTTCTTAAAAAAAAAAAAGAGAAAAGAGCAAAGCAAAGAAAATACACAAACGTTCGCTGCATTGAGCCAGAACTGTTTTTTCCTGTAAAAAGCTCAAACTGTGAGTAGTTTTTTTTTTTTTTTGATCGCATATGGACCTGTATGCATTATCTTATTAATTTTTTGTCTTATTTATTTTTTTATCTTTTAAAATAAATTTCTTGCTCAACTTATGCACGGATTATGTAATTATTTAAGCGATTATTATTTTTTAAAATTCTAATTCCAAGAAACAATAAACGGACTTGCTTATTGTAGTAAAAAATAGTTTTCTCAATAATTAAAAAAAATAATTTAAAAACAGGAACATAGAAAAATAATTAAATAAAAAATGATACAAACGTTCAAGATAGGAATGTACGGATGCAAATCTGGGGGAAAAAAGAAAACTAGCACCCCCTACCAACTTCTAATTACATGACGTCATTTTTAGCCAGCCTTTCGGCTGGCTGAAATTTTGAGCTTCCATATAATCCGTGTTTACAAAAATTCCGTTTGTTATGATTTTTGTGAATAGCAGAAACCATCGCCTGTTAGGCTAACTAAGCTATTTTTTGTACAAACAAGGTGTTTTTTTAAAATTTAATTATATATCTTAGGATTTTACTTTACTAATTATCTGTAGTGGAATTGGCAATACCCGAAATGGGGGGAAATAAAGAGCTTGTCTCGGATATGTCTGTTGTTGTGTTGCGGCTCGAGGGGAAGAGAGTGGAAGAGAGTTTCAAGATGGCGTCCATGAGTTTTTATTGGCGTTGACCCCATGCAATTCTTGCAGAATCGTGTGTGCTCTCGCGCGATTATGCAAATATATAATTCCCAGCCACTATAAAGGCAGGACGCTGGGAAGCAGTCAGGCAGTGTCCTGCAGATTGTGTGTAGGTGGTTCTGGCGGTTGGATTGTTGTTTGTGATGAATCACGAATCTGCGAGAAGCGAATTTTCTTGTGCCTTTTTTTTCTGTCTCCTTCTCCTTATTTTTCTACGGTCATTACAGCCAGGAAATCCCTCTCTTCTAGAGGTGGGCGGTGCAGGGCTAAACTGACTATTTCCTATCTTTGTTCCTGATTTTTGCCTACTACATTTTGCTACAAGCTATTTTGGCTCAACTATGGTGAAGGTGCGGATAAGCAGTGATATCAAGCCATTTTCAAGGGAAATGTAACGTGGCTGAAAAAAGTGAGACTTGTTGCACACATTCAGCAGGTGGATGATATAGCGAGTTTGCTCACTTTATATCTGGAAAGTGATGCACTGGCCCTCTACATGGAAATCGAGGAGGACGATCAAAAGAAGATAGATCAGATCGAGGCCCGATTAAAAGAGGCATTTACTGATGATGCGTTTGCAGCATACAGAAAAATAACTATGGTCAGATAGGCTGGCGAACAGGTGGATGTTTACGCCAACAAAATCAGGCAGTTGGTTGGATTGGCCGGTTTCACAGGAGATGGCCTGGAGAGACTCACGAAATTGATTTTCATTACTGGTTTCCCTGACGTCATCTCAATTGCTCTTCAACAGGTGCCGAACATTGAAGCCCTGACCATGGGGGGAGCTAATGTCGAGAACGAGAATTTTGATGACGACTGGGGAACAAAATCAGGACGTGGCCAACAACAGGGCCAAGAATATTCCTGTTAGTGTGACCTGTTTTAAATGCAATGTTAAAGGCCACCTTGCAAAGGACTTTTGAAAACGTGGAACATGGTGTGACCAGTGCAGTGAGAGTGGACACTGGGCTCGGAACTGCTCAGAAAACGAGCAAGAGAAGGACACTTAAGCACCAGTCTCCTTCCCCACCAAAATGTGAACACGATGCTCCCGGTGACAGGCATCCATGTTGATGGGACATGATGTTTGATGCTTATTGATACAGGATGCTTTAGGACGATTTTACATGCAGACCAGTGCCGGTTTTGGAGAAAAACAAATATGAATGTCAAAACGATTGGTGAAATATCCCGTGCTGTGGTGTTGGAGCGGTTTCTGTATCCACTGATGAAGGTGTGTCTGCTATAATCGATGTGTTAGTGGTGCGTGACAATCTACTGGGGTTTGACTTACTTCTAAGGATCAATGCCATAAAAGCTCTGGGAGGTGTCGTTGTCAAGCCTACAGGATCAGTGCAGCTGGGTGGCAGAAAAAATATTAAATGTTCAGCCATTTCTATCAATGAACTGGATTTCACCGCCACCTTTCACCATCAAAGTCGAACGTGGACCGCATCGTGGGAATGCTTCGAGGACCCCTCCTCCCCCTGAAAGGCTACACAATCCAGTGTCAGAATACCCAGTGCCAGCAAAAATCCATGAAGAATACATGCAGAAGCTCCACACCTGGATAGATAATGGTTGGCTTGTGCCATACCCAGAGGATAAATTGGGATCCCCCAAAGGCCTAATTCCCCTGATGGCTGTGATACAGCAGAAAAAAGCCAAAGTGTGCCTGGTGATGAACTACCGGGAGCTAAATCATTATGTAGACATGTTTATGGCCAATGCAGATATTTGTGCGGCTAAGCTGTGCAAATGGAGACAAAAAGGCGCTAATGTATCTCTACTGGACCTCAGGAGAGCATACCTACAAGTATGTGGCTATACACGACTGTAGAAATCGATGGGGAAAAATACTTTCTGACCCGTTTGGGGTTCAGCTTTAATGTGACTCCCCTGATAATGAGAGCAATTGTCAGCGAAGTATTATCCCAGGAAGAAGTTGTAGGCCGCGCAGCATCTGCTTACATTGATGACATTTTTGTCAATGAAGACATTGTGCCCACAACCCGTGTAAGAGAACACCTAGCGCAGTTTGCGTTGGAGTGCAAGAACCCGGAGCGGTTGAAGGACAGTGCATGGGTGCTGGTATTGGCGGTCGGGATGGAACGCAGTGAACTGTGGTGGAAGCGAGGAAATGCAATTCCAGAGGCTCCCAGTATTGTTACAGGACGAACAATGCTCTCCCTGTGTGGTCGACTTGTCAGGCACTTTGCAGTGTGCAGTTGGTTTCGTGTGGCTTGTGGAATACTCAGAAGGAGAGTAAGTTCAGTAACAAAGGGCTGGGATGATGAAGCGAGGGACGCTGTACTGCATCATATGATATTCAAGACCTTAGAATCTGTGCAGCAGGACGATCCGACCCCGGGAAAATGGACAGCAAACAGCTGAATGTATGGGTTGATGCTAGCTCCCTGGCAATTGGTGCATCCTTGGAGACGTGTAATTTGGAGACGTGGCAATTGGTGCATCCTTGGAGACTAGTAATTCACGATCAAACGTAGAAAACTCCCTTTGACTGTCATTCAATTTCTTAGAGAAGAAACCTATGGGAATAGGCCCCTCTTTTGCAATCTGATGCAAACAAGGGCTGTCAGTCACTAAATGATAATTGGTAACACTTGAGATAGGATGAGGAAGGGAAGTTATATTAGCTAAAATTTCTTTAATTTCAATAAAAGATTTTCTTTCAGCTTCACTAAATTTAAATGATTTGTCTTTAGGATGTAACTTATTAAATTCACTAAGTGGTGACACTATATCAGCAAATTTCGGAAATAATTTTCTATAAAACTTTATCATTCCGAGAAATCTTTGTAACAATGCTGATGTATTAGGTTCAGGGAAATTTTTAATTTCTGCTATTTTTGCTGCAGTAGGTTTCAGTCCTTCTGGGCTAATGTGGAATCCTAAATAGTTCAAAGAAGACTTGAAAAATTCGCATTTATTAAGGGATAATTTTAGATTATTCTCTTGGAGAATTTGGAAAACATATTTTAATTCTTCTGTATGAGATGTTTCTGGTTCAGACATTATCAACAAATCGTCAATATAAATAAATACACACTCCACATTCATAAATATATTGTCCATGAAGCGTTGAAAGGTAGCTCCAGTGTTTCGAAGTCCGAAAGGCATATATATAAATACTCATACGCACCAAAGTTACGACTTACGTTTTCTGTATATCATCATTATTTACATCTGATGGCATGCTTTCAATAAGTCCAGTTTTGAAAACATCTTATTTTCCAGCTTAGAAGAAATACTTTGTATGTGTGGAACAGGATACCGATTGGGTTTTGTGATTGCATTAAGGAATCTATAATCACCACAAGCTCTCCACCAGGTGTACACTTTGGTACCATATGGAGTGGTGATGCCCATGGTGAGGTAGATTGTCTAATAATTCCTGCTTGTAATAAAGTTGTGAATTCCTTTTTAGCAGCATCAAATTTTTCTTTAGACAGTTGACGAACTTTACAAAAGGTTGGCTTGTTGTCTCCTGTATCGACGTGATGTCATTGACATCATCTTTCGCTCTTGGTAGAATTGGATTTCAGGATGTCGATCTTTAATATTATTAATATATACTTTCTGATTGACTTGGTTGATAATGGATACTTGTTGAGCAAACTTGGTGTTTGAATCAATTATTAATTTATTTTTACAATCAATTAGTATTCCAAAATGTAATAAGAAGTCCAAGTCCATCCATGGTAGATGATCAGCGGCTTGGTTCCCACCAGTTTTGGCAAATAACAAATAGGATCCTGAACAGCGTCAGACAAGGCCAAACTATTTGCAAAGAACTTTGCAACTAATTCTACCCTATGCGACCAAGGCTATCAACTCCCCATTTTTCCTCTTATAACACAGAACAAGCTAGGTAACATACAAATATCCGTGCATGAGGTCGCCAAGCTAATCAAGAACCTAGATTCTAGTAAAGCAATTAGCCCTGATGGCATCCCAATTATAGTGGTAAAAAAGCTTCAACCAGAACTTGCTCCCATACTTACGAAACTAGTTAAGCGCTGCCTTAAGGAGAGGTGCTTTCCGACTCCCTGGAAGACCTCATCAGTTTGCCCTGTATTTAAGAATTCAGGTGATAAGCCATCTCCCTCTCACTACAGACCAATAAGTCTCCTGTGTGTTATGAGTAAGTTGCTGGAATCCATATTAAATAGAGAAAAAGTCAACCACCTCAGCAGGTATAACCTTCTTAGTGACACACAATATGGTTTCCGCTCTGCAAGATCTACTGCAGATGTGCTGACGATTATATCCCACAGGATTAGTGACTCTCTTGACAAAGGCTTCCTTTCAAGGGCAATTGCTCTTGACATATCAAAAGCCTTCGACAAGGTATGGCATACTTACTTAAATTCTCTTTCTCCTGATCACTAACAAATCAAACTGCTCTATTTCTCAAGTTGCCACTAAACCTAATCCGTTTCACGTAACTTAGAGAGGTCCTTGCTCTCCGCCCTTGACCCTAACAGACTCGAAAATCGATACCCATTAACAACCAAAATTTCCTAGGTATGCCCCTGATTAAAACTCCTAACCCATAACCAAGCTTCTAAGTAAATACTTACTAGTAATTTGACCTTTCGGGGCCAAGAGAAACGACCACCCTGGTCTTTAGTCTCGAGTGTCCAAGAAAAGAAAACCAAAGATAAGTAAAATCTTTAACTGTTTAGCATGAAATTTAAAGCAAATATTCTTTACATTTCCAGGCATATTGTAACCGATAATTTTCTCAATTTAAATAGACCATTTCGCAGTTTACAAAACCCATCTCACTTAAATAATAAGTCAATGCTATAGTAAAGATAAACTCGGTTAAAAAAAAAAAAAAAGAAATTATGCTAATTTATTTAGAAGATATGAAAACTTTATTTCAAAATCATTTCCACCGTGTTAGAAATCCAGACTTATTGCATGTCCAATTATTGCATATATTTAAAAAAAACGTATATAAATAATTAGATTTATTGAGTTAAACCTGAAACTCTACCATTCGTTAATTTATTGATGGTTTTCCTTCACGGCGGTTTAACTTATTTCAACAAATCCTTACGGTGAATATGATTTAAATTCTTTTCGAAAGCTGTAGTAACTGCACATTTCCTTTTCAGTTTTTCCGCTTTTCACCTTGTATGTTATATATGCTATTATTTTACGTTATATATGCTATTATTTTATTTCCATCATATTTGTTTGGAACGCGTATTTCAATTGTTAACATTAATATCTCTGAAAACGATACACAAGCGAGGAAGCATCGTCGCGCCGCCAATTGGAAAACTTTTCACCAAGTGACCCCCCGTCCCCCTAAAGTAGCCTACCCAGTCCTCTACTGAATTAGATAGCATCTTGGTACCACAAATGCCATTTGACCTTTCGGGGCCAAGAGAAACGACCACCCTGGTCTTTAGTCTCGAGTGTCCAAGAAAAGAAAACCAAAGATAAGTAAAATCTTTAACTGTTTAGCATGAAATTTAAAGCAAATATTCTTTACATTTCCAGGCATATTGTAACCGATAATTTTCTCCATTTAAATAGACCATTTCGCAGTTTACAAAACCCATCTCACTTAAATAATAAGTCAATGCTATAGTAAAGATAAACTCGGTTAAAAAAAAAAAAAAAAAAAATTATGCTAATTTATTTAGAGGATATGAAAACTTTATTTCAAAATCATTTCCACCGTGTTAGAAATCCAGACTTATTGCATGTCCAATTATTGCATATATTTAAAAAAAACGTATATAAATAATTAGATTTATTGAGTTAAACCTGAAACTCTACCATTCGTTAATTTATTGATGGTTTTCCTTCACGGCGGTTTAACTTATTTCAACAAATCCTTACGGTGAATATGATTTAAATTCTTTTCGAAAGCTGTAGTAACTGCACATTTCCTTTTCAGTTTTTCCGCTTTTCACCTTGTACGTTATATATGCTATTATTTTACGTTATATATGCTATTATTTTATTTCCATCATATTTGTTTGGAACGCGTATTTCAATTGTTAACATTAATATCTCTGAAAACGATACACAAGCGAGGAAGCATCGTCGCGCCGCCAATTGGAAAACTTTTCACCAAGTGACCCCCCCTAAAGTAGCCTACCCAGTCCTCTACTGAATAAGATAGCATCTTGGTACCACAAATGCCATTTGACCTTTCGGGGCCAAGAGAAACGACCACCCTGGTCTTTAGTCTCGAGTGTCCAAGAAAAGAAACCTAAAGATAAGTAAAATCCTTAACTGTTTAGCATGAAATTTAAAGCAAATATTCTTTACATTTCCAGGCATATTGTAACCGATAATTTTCTCCATTTAAATAGACCATTTCGCAGTTTACAAAACCCATCTCACTTAAATAATAAGTCAATGCTATAGTAAAGATAAACTCGGTTAAAAAAAAAAAAGAAATTATGCTAATTTATTTAGAGGTTATGAAAACTTTATTTCAAAATCATTTCCACCGTGTTAGAAATCCAGACTTATTGCATGTCCAATTATTGCATATATTTAAAAAAAAACGTATATAAATAATTAGATTTATTGAGTTAAACCTGAAACTCTACCATTCGTTAATTTATTGATGGGTTTCCTTCACGGCGGTTTAACTTATTTCAACAAATCCTTACGGTGAATATGATTTAAATTCTTTTCGAAAGCTGTAGTAACTGCACATTTCCTTTTCAGTTTTTCCGCTTTTCACCTTGTACGTTATATATGCTATTATTTTACGTTATATATGCTATTATTTTATTTCCATCATATTTGTTTGGAACGCGTATTTCAATTGTTAACATTAATATCTCTGAAAACGATACACAAGCGAGGAAGCATCGTCGCGCCGCCAATTGGAAAACTTTTCACCAAGTGACCCCCCGTCCCCCTAAAGTAGCCTACCCAGTCCTCTACTGAATTAGATAGCATCTTGGTACCACAAATGCCATTTGACCTTTCGGGGCCAAGAGAAACGACCACCCTGGTCTTTAGTCTCGAGTGTCCAAGAAAAGAAAACCAAAGATAAGTAAAATCTTTAACTGTTTAGCATGAAATTTAAAGCAAATATTCTTTACATTTCCAGGCATATTGTAACCGATAATTTTCTCCATTTAAATAGACCATTTCGCAGTTTACAAAACCCATCTCACTTAAATAATAAGTCAATGCTATAGTAAAGATAAACTCGGTTAAAAAAAAAAAAAAAAAGAAATTATGCTAATTTATTTAGAGGATATGAAAACTTTATTTCAAAATCATTTCCACCGTGTTAGAAATCCAGACTTATTGCATGTCCAATTATTGCATATATTTAAAAAAAACGTATATAAATAATTAGATTTATTGAGTTAAACCTGAAACTCTACCATTCGTTAATTTATTGATGGTTTTCCTTCACGGTGGTTTAACTTATTTCAACAAATCCTTACGGTGAATATGATTTAAATTCTTTTCGAAAGCTGTAGTAACTGCACATTTCCTTTTCAGTTTTCCCGCTTTTCACCATGTACGTTGTATATGCTATTATTTTACGTTATATATGCTATTATTTTATTGCCATCATATTTGTTTGGAACGCGTATTTCAATTGTTAACATTAATATCTCTGAAAACGATACACAAGCGAGGAAGCATCGTCGCGCCGCCAATTGGAAAACTTTTCACCAAGTGACCCCCCGTCCCCCTAAAGTAGCCTACCCAGTCCTCTACTGAATTAGATAGCATCTTGGTACCACAAATGCCATTTGACCTTTCGGGGCCAAGAGAAACGACCACCCTGGTCTTTAGTCTCGAGTGTCCAAGAAAAGAAACCTAAAGATAAGTAAAATCCTTAACTGTTTAGCATGAAATTTAAAGCAAATATTCTTTACATTTCCAGGCATATTGTAACCGATAATTTTCTCCATTTAAATAGACCATTTCGCAGTTTACAAAACCCATCTCACTTAAATAATAAGTCAATGCTATAGTAAAGATAAACTCGGTTAAAAAAAAAAAAGAAATTATGCTAATTTATTTAGAGGTTATGAAAACTTTATTTCAAAATCATTTCCACCGTGTTAGAAATCCAGACTTATTGCATGTCCAATTATTGCATATATTTAAAAAAAAAACGTATATAAATAATTAGATTTATTGAGTTAAACCTGAAACTCTACCATTCGTTAATTTATTGATGGGTTTCCTTCACGGCGGTTTAACTTATTTCAACAAATCCTTACGGTGAATATGATTTAAATTCTTTTCGAAAGCTGTAGTAACTGCACATTTCCTTTTCAGTTTTTCCGCTTTTCACCTTGTACGTTATATATGCTATTATTTTACGTTATATATGCTATTATTTTATTTCCATCATATTTGTTTGGAACGCGTATTTCAATTGTTAACATTAATATCTCTGAAAACGATACACAAGCGAGGAAGCATCGTCGCGCCGCCAATTGGAAAACTTTTCACCAAGTGACCCCCCGTCCCCCTAAAGTAGCCTACCCAGTCCTCTACTGAATTAGATAGCATCTTGGTACCACAAATGCCATTTGACCTTTCGGGGCCAAGAGAAACGACCACCCTGGTCTTTAGTCTCGAGTGTCCAAGAAAAGAAACCTAAAGATAAGTAAAATCCTTAACTGTTTAGCATGAAATTTAAAGCAAATATTCTTTACATTTCCAGGCATATTGTAACCGATAATTTTCTCCATTTAAATAGACCATTTCGCAGTTTACAAAACCCATCTCACTTAAATAATAAGTCAATGCTATAGTAAAGATAAACTCGGTTAAAAAAAAAAAAGAAATTATGCTAATTTATTTAGAGGTTATGAAAACTTTATTTCAAAATCATTTCCACCGTGTTAGAAATCCAGACTTATTGCATGTCCAATTATTGCATATATTTAAAAAAAAACGTATATAAATAATTAGATTTATTGAGTTAAACCTGAAACTCTACCATTCGTTAATTTATTGATGGGTTTCCTTCACGGCGGTTTAACTTATTTCAACAAATCCTTACGGTGAATATGATTTAAATTCTTTTCGAAAGCTGTAGTAACTGCACATTTCCTTTTCAGTTTTTCCGCTTTTCACCTTGTACGTTATATATGCTATTATTTTACGTTATATATGCTATTATTTTATTTCCATCATATTTGTTTGGAACGCGTATTTCAATTGTTAACATTAATATCTCTGAAAACGATACACAAGCGAGGAAGCATCGTCGCGCCGCCAATTGGAAAACTTTTCACCAAGTGACCCCCCGTCCCCCTAAAGTAGCCTACCCAGTCCTCTACTGAATTAGATAGCATCTTGGTACCACAAATGCCATTTGACCTTTCGGGGCCAAGAGAAACGACCACCCTGGTCTTTAGTCTCGAGTGTCCAAGAAAAGAAAACCAAAGATAAGTAAAATCTTTAACTGTTTAGCATGAAATTTAAAGCAAATATTCTTTACATTTCCAGGCATATTGTAACCGATAATTTTCTCCATTTAAATAGACCATTTCGCAGTTTACAAAACCCATCTCACTTAAATAATAAGTCAATGCTATAGTAAAGATAAACTCGGTTAAAAAAAAAAAAAAAAAAGAAATTATGCTAATTTATTTAGAGGATATGAAAACTTTATTTCAAAATCATTTCCACCGTGTTAGAAATCCAGACTTATTGCATGTCCAATTATTGCATATATTTAAAAAAAACGTATATAAATAATTAGATTTATTGAGTTAAACCTGAAACTCTACCATTCGTTAATTTATTGATGGTTTTCCTTCACGGCGGTTTAACTTATTTCAACAAATCCTTACGGTGAATATGATTTAAATTCTTTTCGAAAGCTGTAGTAACTGCACATTTCCTTTTCAGTTTTCCCGCTTTTCACCATGTACGTTGTATATGCTATTATTTTACGTTATATATGCTATTATTTTATTGCCATCATATTTGTTTGGAACGCGTATTTCAATTGTTAACATTAATATCTCTGAAAACGATACACAAGCGAGGAAGCATCGTCGCGCCGCCAATTGGAAAACTTTTCACCAAGTGACCCCCCCTAAAGTAGCCTACCCAGTCCTCTACTGAATTAGATAGCATCTTGGTACCACAAATGCCATTTGACCTTTCGGGGCCAAGAGAAACGACCACCCTGGTCTTTAGTCTCGAGTGTCCAAGAAAAGAAACCTAAAGATAAGTAAAATCCTTAACTGTTTAGCATGAAATTTAAAGCAAATATTCTTTACATTTCCAGGCATATTGTAACCGATAATTTTCTCCATTTAAATAGACCATTTCGCAGTTTACAAAACCCATCTCACTTAAATAATAAGTCAATGCTATAGTAAAGATAAACTCGGTTAAAAAAAAAAAAGAAATTATGCTAATTTATTTAGAGGTTATGAAAACTTTATTTCAAAATCATTTCCACCGTGTTAGAAATCCAGACTTATTGCATGTCCAATTATTGCATATATTTAAAAAAAAAACGTATATAAATAATTAGATTTATTGAGTTAAACCTGAAACTCTACCATTCGTTAATTTATTGATGGGTTTCCTTCACGGCGGTTTAACTTATTTCAACAAATCCTTACGGTGAATATGATTTAAATTCTTTTCGAAAGCTGTAGTAACTGCACATTTCCTTTTCAGTTTTTCCGCTTTTCACCTTGTACGTTATATATGCTATTATTTTACGTTATATATGCTATTATTTTATTTCCATCATATTTGTTTGGAACGCGTATTTCAATTGTTAACATTAATATCTCTGAAAACGATACACAAGCGAGGAAGCATCGTCGCGCCGCCAATTGGAAAACTTTTCACCAAGTGACCCCCCGTCCCCCTAAAGTAGCCTACCCAGTCCTCTACTGAATTAGATAGCATCTTGGTACCACAAATGCCATTTGACCTTTCGGGGCCAAGAGAAACGACCACCCTGGTCTTTAGTCTCGAGTGTCCAAGAAAAGAAAACCAAAGATAAGTAAAATCTTTAACTGTTTAGCATGAAATTTAAAGCAAATATTCTTTACATTTCCAGGCATATTGTAACCGATAATTTTCTCCATTTAAATAGACCATTTCGCAGTTTACAAAACCCATCTCACTTAAATAATAAGTCAATGCTATAGTAAAGATAAACTCGGTTAAAAAAAAAAAAAAAAGAAATTATGCTAATTTATTTAGAGGATATGAAAACTTTATTTCAAAATCATTTCCACCGTGTTAGAAATCCAGACTTATTGCATGTCCAATTATTGCATATATTTAAAAAAAACGTATATAAATAATTAGATTTATTGAGTTAAACCTGAAACTCTACCATTCGTTAATTTATTGATGGTTTTCCTTCACGGCGGTTTAACTTATTTCAACAAATCCTTACGGTGAATATGATTTAAATTCTTTTCGAAAGCTGTAGTAACTGCACATTTCCTTTTCAGTTTTCCCGCTTTTCACCTTGTACGTTGTATATGCTATTATTTTACGTTATATATGCTATTATTTTATTGCCATCATATTTGTTTGGAACGCGTATTTCAATTGTTAACATTAATATCTCTGAAAACGATACACAAGCGAGGAAGCATCGTCGCGCCGCCAATTGGAAAACTTTTCACCAAGTGACCCCCCCTCCCCCTAAAGTAGCCTACCCAGTCCTCTACTGAATTAGATAGCATCTTGGTACCACAAATGCCATTTGACCTTTCGGGGCCAAGAGAAACGACCACCCTGGTCTTTAGTCTCGAGTGTCCAAGAAAAGAAAACCAAAGATAAGTAAAATCTTTAACTGTTTAGCATGAAATTTAAAGCAAATATTCTTTACATTTCCAGGCATATTGTAACCGATAATTTTCTCCATTTAAATAGACCATTTCGCAGTTTACAAAACCCATCTCACTTAAATAATAAGTCAATGCTATAGTAAAGATAAACTCGGTTAAAAAAAAAAAAGAAGAAATTATGCTAATTTATTTAGAGGATATGAAAACTTTATTTAAGTACGTTACTTAATATAAATCAGCCATCGCAAGGCGATTTTTTTTTTTTTTAATGTTAATTTTCTTAATTAAAATAACGCTAGTAAGATATCAGTGACCCCCCCCCCCTTACTTGTACACTGCCATTTCCTTTCCGGACACCTATGCTCTTGATCCATCATTTCATCAAACTACGAAAAATTGATAAGCTGTTGTAAATTTCGTCTTTTGACAAAATTGCCAATCGAAATGCAGACGGGGTTTCCTTTACAATAGAGGATAGAACTGAAGCAGTATACTTATATGTACAATACGTGCGTACTAACTAAACCACCTTTGTAAACTATATATAATCGCCTGTACTGAATCCTCATCAGCTCACAACCTCCTGTATCCTCAGACTCTTAATGTATCAGACCTTATATCACCAAGACATCCTTCTGAATAGATACAAGAATTCTTCTGAGCAGCATAACATCCAGTGATCATATATCTGATCCTCATGAAATTGCTTATATCACTCTGAATATTACCTTAAATTTCCTTTCTATCCCTAAGCTAAGTAGAACACCTCATAATACTCTGTTCAACTACTTTTAAAATTAGATACACCCAGTTACAAAGAAGTGCTTCGTCCCTGACCTAGACTACGGACTTGTACAACAAACCATGAAACTATTGCACCTAAAATTCCTCTCAAAACTGAAAAATACTGCTGGTTGTATACTAAGTACCCCCTATAGATACTTTACCTCCAAAATGACTGCATCGTCTGTTTTGCATGACAAACCTTTTTATTTTTTACTTAAATTCTCTTTCTCCTGATCACTAACAAATCAAACTGCTCTATTTCTCAAGTTGCCACTAAACCTTATCCGTTTCACGTAACTTAGAGAGGTCCTTGCTCTCCGCCCTTGACCCTAACAGACTCGAAAATCGATACCCATTAACAACCAAAATTTCCTAGGTATGCCCCTGATTAAAACTCCTAACCCATAACCAAGCTTCTAAGTAAATACTTACTAGCCATAGTCCTATACATTGACTTAAAGTAATCTATAATGAACAGCAACCATTAATATCTCTTTATTAAGAGATAGTATTGCAATAATCATTACACAAACTAAACCGGTACTCATTGAAATAAAAACTTCCGGATATTAAGAGAAAGGCGAAGTCATTCTCCTTCGTTGTAGCCTAAAGGCAACTTGCTCAAAGTGTCCAAAATTCCATGCATTCGTATACATTACTACTTATCCATCCATCTATATTTAACTATATTTACAACATATGCAATAACCTATATCTATCAGGTATGACTGTACTCCATATCAAATGTTCTCTTGTATCTATACTGAGCATATCTTATCTTTCAGTCTTACTAAATATTCGGTTTGGGCACCAAATCAGAATTTCTAATAAGTAAATCATACCCTAACACTTTATCCTTATCCTAAACCTACTAAACCATATCTAATCATCCATTCCTAAACTTACAAAACTATATCTAACCATACATTAACTCGTCTCTCTCAATCCAATACTGTAGCAAATTTAGCTGCTTTCACAGCACGAATTTTTACCTATACCCTCTCCCAGTAACAATGGAAATGGAAGCATAGTAATGCCTTTTTTAACCAGGTTACCTACTAAAACCAGCCCATATATCTATTTACCAAATTACACATGACTCAAAACTTACTGTTTTTACCCGTACTATATTTGCACTCGCATCTCATGCCCTGCTATCATCTAAAATATAGCTTGGGCACAACTCGTAGTTCAATTCTTAACACCTACTCACACTCTAATATTATACTAGACCCAAGCTCACATGAATAAAAAAAAAAAATAAATAAATAAAAATAAAAGGAAAAAATAAAAAATATATATATACAAAAGAGAAAGCCTCAAACCACATTATCTCCTCCTAACAAGCCTCCTTACAATCATAGTTGCTTACACTGCATGAGCTCTACTCAACCTCTTTATCCAGTAACAATGAAATAACAATGTCCCTAATCCACTTTGAGGAGTGTAACTATTTTAGCAGATATAACCTCTACAAACTAACCCAATAATATTAACTAACCACGCGGGGTTGCAGAAATACCTGGATTAGAACCCAGGCGCGGAGCAAACCCTCTCAGTGGTGACGGACCCAGTAGATCTTTCCAGATCATCCGTCTAGGAGAAGGAAAACTCTGAAACCAAACCAAAGAGGAGGGAGGCCTCTTCAGTCTTGGATGACAACCTTCCTAGAGCTGGTGACTCAATCAAATTACCGGTCTGCAAACCTAAAATGCTTAAGGAGTAGATAGGTCCTGCCTATCGCCCGGCTTCCATACTCCTTCTTTGCCTATTAGTCAGGCGCAGAGATACTATCACAGTGATTCGACAGAAACACCCAGTGGTAGATCTTGTTTCTTGTCTAGGGCAATGAACGCCATTTCCCCACTCCCGACACACCCCACCCCTAAAGCTGGGCACTTGAGAATGCTTGAGTACCACATATGCCTGAGCAACTAGATTGGGTTGACCTTCCTCCGATGGGTTGAGGGTACCGGATTGACAGTTACTGGCTGCTGTTTCCGACTGGTAGTACAGGAGCCCTAACTCTTTGGTAGCGCTTAGAGCGGCTGCTCCATCAACAGTTGAATAATATTGGGATGTTTGCAGTGCCATGGCGCGCATGGAAAGGGACCCTGCACTCATCCCCGGTGGGCTTTCCTGAGGCCACAGTCCTAGTTGATGGAGGGTCAGCTGATGGTCTACTTGTGATGCATGTGTGATATTCTGCATAACCTCCTGTTCGGCTTCCCCTAACCCAACTGAAACTCGTTAAAAAATATTATGACAGTACAATCTAAAAATAAGCTTAAACCAGGCTTAGGGTCAAACAAATCCAACTTGCCTCCTCCCTTGAGGCTTGCATTCACAAATATCCGTGGGCTTAGAACTAATTTAGCTGATGTTGAAGCATTTCTCCTAACAAATACCCCGGATATCTTAGCACTAAGTAAGACTAACCTACACTCCTCCATCCACTCTAACTACTTTAACATGCCTGGATATCTCCCACTCTGCCGTAAGGACTCTGACAGACATATGCACGGACTTGGAGTTTACATTCGTAATACCCTTCCCTTGACTAGAGAAACAAACCTAGAAACGGATGATCAAGCCTTTATGTGCTTTAGACTAATCATGCAACACAACATTAGCTACTTTTACTTTCTCTACCGCTCTCCTTCGACCCAAGACTGCACCATAATAAACAAAGTATCTGACAGCATAGACACAGCACTCTCCTTCGACACTAGCGCCCAAGTACATGTATTTGGCGACTTTAATGTCCATCACAAAAACTGGCTTGGATTCTCTACTTACACAGATGCAGCAGGCAGCGCAACTCATAGCTTCTCTGTATCTCACTCCCTAGCGCAAATTGTTACTTTTCCAACTCGCTTCCCTGATCAGGAAGAACAACACGCATCACTATTAGATCTGTTTTTGACCACAGTTCCTGATGATTGTGTAACGAAAGCCGACAGCCCACTTGGGAACGCTGATCATGCGGTGATAATGGTTGAAATCGCCCTAAACTCTAGACCCAAAACTGAAGAGCCAGTGCTCAAAACAACGAGATATTATAAAAAGGCTGACTGGGAAGCTATCAGAGATCTTATCAGAGACGCCCCATGGGGAAATATTTTTTCTCTTCCTGCTGAACAGTGTGCAACCGAGACCACTGAATGGTTCAAAACTGCAATCGAAGCGCATGTTCCCATGCGGAAATTCTATAGCAAGCCCCACTCTCCCCAATGGTTTATTTCGACTTGCGCAACTGCCATTGCTCAAAGGCTGCGTGCATTCCGCAGGTTTAATCGACATAAGTCCAGTTCAAACAGACAGAAGTACATAGAAGCTAGAAGTAACGTTAAGAAAGAAATAGCGACAGCTAAGAGGGAATTTACGGAAACCACGAAAAAACGCATCGAAGCACAAAAACTAGGAACTCGTGACTTCTGGAAAATCTACAACAGTGTAGTAAATAATGGGCAATCAACAATTCCCCCACTAACCAACAATCACGAGGTTCTTTGCTCAGCAACCGAGAAGGCTAACATGCTTGCCAGTCGGTTTGCCTCAAACTCCACACTGGACCCTCTAAACCACCCCCTACCTCAATTTCCTATGCGGACAGACGCCACGCTAGACGACCTGAAAATCACCCCTGCCCAGGTGCATGCTATCATAAAAAACCTTGACACTTCCAAAGCATGTGGACCCGACCTCATCCCAGCTGTGCTATTAAAAAAGTGCTCAGCCGAAGTAGCTCCAGTTCTCTCCAAACTCTACAACAAATGCCTTAATGAATCTTGCTTTCCGAGCTGTTGGAAAACTGCTTCTGTAGTACCAGTATTCAAGAATTCTGGCGAAAGAACTGACCCATTAAATTATCGCCCTATTAGCCTCCTCCCACTTTTTGCCAAAATATTTGAGACCATAATTAACCATGCTCTAGTCCAGCACCTTACAGATGCTAAACTTCTGACCGACCGTCAATATGGATTTAGACAAGCCCGTTCCACGGCAGACATCCTCACTGTAATCTCTGAACGCATATACCATTCACTGGACAAAGCGGGAGAGGGAAGAGCGGTAGCTCTAGATATATCTAAGGCTTTTGACAGGGTATGGCATGAGGGTCTCCTCAGGAAGATTAGATCTAACGGTATCACTGGTAGAATACTTAACGTAATTAAATCCTTCTTAGATAAGAGAAAAATCCAGGTTGTCCTCGACGGTCGTACATCTAAACAATATGATATAAATGCGGGAGTGCCCCAAGGATCTATCCTGGGACCTCTGCTGTTCCTGATATTCATAAATGACCTCCCCGACAAGATTGCCTCTGAGATGGGGATATATGCTGATGGCACCACACTCTATAGCAGGCACGACAGGAAAACAAACGAACATATATCTAAAGTAATGGCAGAAACACTAGAGGATGACCTCCAATCAGTAGTGGAATTGGGACAAAAATGGATGGTAACGTTCAATGCCACCAAGACAAAACTGGTTTCATTCAATAATTACAAGAAACCTTCTCTACCACCTATAGCAATGGCCAACGACTCTTTATCTGAGAGTACGTCTCTCAAGCTCCTTGGCCTAACGTTCACTGGAAACATGAGTTGGAACAGTTACATCGAGGGCATTGCCAGGGCCGCTGCAAGGAAGGTGGGCTCTCTCTACCGTGCTAGATAACTTTTAACACCCGAAAGTATCCTGTACCTCTATAAGGCCACTATTCGCCCATGTATGGAGTATTGCTGTCATATTTGGGCCGGTGCATCGGCTACTAGTCTCTCGCTCCTTGACAGGGTTCAAAAGAGAGTCGCAAATCTGATAGGCCCTAAACTGGCATCAAAACTTCAGCCTCTGTCCCATCGTTGAAACGTTGCATCCCTCTGCCTGTTCTACAAGTACTATAATGGTGAATGCTCTGAAGAACTGCAAGCACTTGTGCCCCCACGACGTGAACACCCTCGACAGACCCGACAAGCTGCAAAATCCCACCCCCACACTGTAGAGATCCCTAGATGTAAAAGATCCTTCTACTCCAGTAGTTTCTTCCCCAGAACTGCTAGACTTTGGAATTCCATTCCGGGTCACTGCTTCCCCAACTGTACTGACATGCATAAGTTCAAGTGCAACGTGAACCAACATCTCGCTGCCCTAATCCCTACATAGTACCCCAGTAGATGTTTCCCCTGATAGTAGCCCCCTACACCAAAGTGGCAATGTGCCTTGTTTGGGGTGAAAATGTAATAAATAAAAAATAAAAAATAAAAAAATAATAAGGGTCTACTTCACAAGATTTCCAGCTACGGTATAACTGGAAATGTTTTCTCAATCATTAAATCATTTCTCTCTGATAGGCTCATAAGAGTAGTGGTAGATGGACAAAAATCGGAGGCCTGCAATATTAATGCTGGAGTCCCTCAGGGGTCAATCCTGGGCCCAACTCTCTTCCTGATCTACATCAATGACCTCCCTAAACACATACTTAAATCATTCGTTGACATCTATGCTGATGACACGACCATCTACGGCAACACATCAAAGGCTGTAAATGACAAAGTTCTCTCTAATTCTCTCTCCTTTGATCTCGAGCGCGTAGTTCAGTGAGGGAAGATGTGGCTGGTTACCTTTAATACATCTAAAACCAAACTCCTATCCTTACATCATCAACGCTCTGAACCCCATCTGGCATCAATTGTGATGGATGGCTCTCGTCTGGGTGAGGCCCCGTGTTTTGACAAGCTTCTGGGTTTGACCTTTACTCCTGATCTGAAATGGAATACGTACATCAAGTCTGTGTCCAAGGAAAGATGGTGGGAGCCTTCTACCGCTCCAGAAGATATCTCACTACTGATGCAATTCTCTATCTATATAAAAGCCAAGTACGTCCAAGGATGGAATACTGCTGCCATATCTGGGCAGGAGTTGCTAAAAACAGCCTATTCTGCCTTGACAGAGTACAAAATAGACTTCATGGCTTAGTGGGGGATGCCCTTTTCTCTACCCTGCAACCTCTCTCCCACAGAAGAGACGTTGCGAGCCTATCCTTGTTTTATCGTTATTTCCATGGCATGTGCTCGTCTGAACTCCAATCTCTGGTCTCCCCTCGCCAATCTTTCATGAAAAACACCCGTCTAGCTGAATCCACTGTGAAAAATTTCCCCCACTCTATATCTGTATATCTGTGCCTAAATCAAAACGCGGATTCCATGAACAAAGCTTCTTTCTTAGAACTGCACGCCTGTGGAACTCTGTTCCGTCTGCCTGCTTCCCACCGGATTACAACTTTGATGTGTTCAAGTCCAACGTTAACAAATTCCTAATGAACCGCCCCCTTAAGTAAACACTTCATCAAATCTCCACACTAACGTAATGTACTTGCAATAGCCCTTATCCCTGAGTGGCTTCCGGGCCTTGATAAGTGGTGATCACTGTGTAAAAAAAAAAAAAAGTCGAGAAGAGGATGTACAATATTGGCAATGACAAAAGTCCACGAATATGTGCGGCATAAAGCGCAGATACTAATTTCGACTAAAGCTTCACAAAGTACTTCAATATTTTGTCCATTAGCTGTGGTTAGTCTTACTGGAGTTGGATTTATTAAGAGACTTCCAGCATAATCTCGTGGCAATATAGATACTGTTGCGCCAGTATCGATGATAAAATTAATTTTTGTGCAATTGACTTTTGCTTCTACTTCTACCAAATGCGGACTGGAGGTTGCAAAAGCAATCTGCCGTCTTAGTTTTCCGAATTAGGCTTAGATACAGGAGCTGGTGATGATGACCTAGAACTTGGTTGTATTTGACAACTGCGTTTGTTAGGCCACTTACACCAGGGTTTACATAAACGTGAATTGCTGCTGAAGTATAAATGACCACAGCATACTTTCGGTTTCTGATTAGCTCTTAATAGTTGATTTGTAGATGTCTTTGGACTACTTTGCTGATCAACAAAATTTACTTGGTTAGCCTCTTTTTGCAGTATCGGCATTAATTGATCGGTCAGGTTACCTAGTTGTTCCAAAGAGGTCCTTTTGAGCAGTGATTACGGGCGAGATTTTGGGTGGCAGGGCTTGTATGAACCTATGCTTAAATCATCACCTACACCAACTTTAGTCGCAGTTGTCATTAATTCCCGTAGATAGTGTGAGGGTCTACCGGTCATTTTAGTTTCGCTGATTAACTTGGCGAATAATTCAGGTTTGGTTTTCTCGTAGATATTAATGACGGCAACTTTTACTTCCTCATAGCTTCTCTTTTCTAGTAGACTTGGAGGTAATTGTGCTAGAAGTTCTGGTGGCAAGTTGGAGAGTACATGGTAGAATTTAGTGGCTTCTACTGTGATGTTCGGATCACAAATTGAGCTTCAATTATGGCGAACCATCCATTGGCGGTAGTTTCCATGAATGGCAGCACCCGAACAGCAACAGCATTGGAGCACTCAGTTTCAGTCATGGTGAAGAATCTGTGTATATTTGTTTGTGGTCGGGTCACCAATTTGTAGGTTTAGTGAAGGTTTTCAAGAGATTAGATAGGCCTACAAAACTTAATACACTTGTTTTTTTTTGTTTTTTTTATCTGTTCAGGTACTCCCTTCTATTAGAAGGATGATTAAAGTGATCCGATTCTTTCTTCAAGTTCACCAGGATCAGGAAAGGACCTTAAATCGCTTTGGCACTTATGCAGAACACAAACTGCTCTGAAACAACGGTGTTATGTAGCAATCCATTCTTTACAGTTCTGTATCTTCATCGCTTTCTTTCTCTCTAGCTATGCTAACAGATGGCAGTTCTTTTATTTCTTTTTTATGATGGCTTCAAATAACCAAAAGTTTTAAACCGATCAGAAAAAAGGTTAATTATTCTTTTTTTTTTAAGTTTTAGACCAATCAGAAAAAAGGTTAATTTTTTTTTTTAACATCAGAAATACATACTCATACTCGCACACAATGTAGAGACCTTCAGCCAAAAATGTGATTTTGTTTTTATTTTGAATTGTTGTTAGACTTATGAGAGAAAGAGAGAGGATTTTTATGTGAACTTTGTAGCTTTATTTTATTATTTTCATTTTGTGAATGTGTTACATACTTGTGTGTATAATTAGCGGGTGTATATTCGTGTTTTACATATCTGTTCATCGCTGCGCATTTTGACCGTGAGATTTTTGTATATATATACAGTCCTGGTCAAAATCATAAGACCACTTAAGAAAGTAAGCGTTTACGCATATTATCAACTTTTTAATCAAACAAATGGTTGAAACCATTGCCAAAAGGGAAAATACGATGGAAAAAATGAAATCTGCTTATATATATCCGTATCTATGTTCATTTGCGCGTGCGAATGTTTACACATAAACTCGGACAGTTAACACTTAATACTTGAGAGCCAGTTCTTTTGAGAGGACGAATAACATTTCCTATAGGGACACCAGTAAAGAGTACGCGTATTGTTTTGAGGCACTACTCTTTGACATATTGCCACACTGTCGAAATTCTTCCCTCCGAATATATATATATATATATATATATATATATATATATATATATATATATTTCACGGCTAGATAGTTTATTTCACGGCTAGATCCCTTCTGGAGTCTGCAACGCATTATCTGTCTACATTCTGCTATTTTACGCCCATCAACTTCTCAGCGGATCAAGAGAGAAACTCTGTGTCCAACTCTCTAACTAACTGACAATGTGTATAAATCAAACACTTAAATTTGTATTTATGTGTGTGTGGTGGGAGGGGGGGTGTTCCTACTTAAACCCAATTTTTTAAAACATTTTTTATTTATATCAAAAATACAAAAAAGATAACAATATTAATAAAATTTTATTTGTGTCGAGGGACTTGCGGGGGGGGGGGAAACCTGGTTAGTATGACCCTCCCAACTCTATCTGAAATGCTAGACCACCGGTTTCACTCTGGTTTGTAAAGGAACCAGGGTTTCGCAGGCAGCCTCTAAATGGAGGGGGGGGGAGGGGTTGTGTCCTAAATAGGGGAAAAAAGAAAAAATTGGCGGTGAGGGCGGAGGGGAGTGTTAGTGTTTGATTTGATTCCCTCCAAGCTGGGTTGAATTTGGGGGGAAGGGGGGCAAAAGAAAAGAAAAATTGTTGTTTTTGGAGGTTAAGGGTCTTGGAGGCTTTCTAATAAGGGAAACAAGATTTATTGGGCTGGCTGAGAGGCTGAAGGAAGTAGAATTGGAAAGGGGGTGCGGGGGGGTCCAACAGAAACCCCAGAACTGTGTGCTCCACACCTAAACGGGGGAACATGTATTCAAATTTGGCCCCTCTTCGTACACACAGACTTGCTAACTGTATCCATCTTCTTTCAAAAGCCACACAATGCAGTCTTCTTCTGCGCATCTGATCTTTACCCGTAGTTGGTGTTTAAAGAAAGCGATCAGATCCTGATCAGAAAAAGGCAGCCCCCCCCCCCCGGCTATCTTGCAGTCTCGATGTCCAAATCACCTTCTCGCTACGGTCAGGATTGCGATGTATACCATTTGTCTCTCCCGGTCCCACGGCAGCCTCACGTTGTCCACTACATTGTCCACTACGTTGGATACAGTAATCGGGCGAGGGTCGATGCGAGCCGTCACCTCGCCAACACACGACCAGTACTGGCGGAGTTCGCGGCAATTGAAAAATGCGTGATCAGTTGTTTCTGCGGCCATCGTCCCGCAATGGCAACAGGCTGGCGACTCCAAGAAACCAGAACTGCATTGTATATTGTTGAGGGGAAGCGCGTTTCGGGCTAATCGCCAGGTCAGAGAGAACTCTGAATTGTTCAGATGACTCGAACCTGGTGCCCAGCTCCACGCGGAACAGATCTCACTCTGCTGCCAACCCAAACGCGCGCATAGGGAGTCGTCGGCAGCCCTCCTCACTAGATCCCTGTGGAGTTCCCTACGGGTGGCAGTCACAAGGTCGCTGGACCCTGGTAGTCATTTTAGCGTGGCTCAGCACTTTGATCTTGTCGCCCAGGCCGAAAGCAACACGCGGCGATCCGAAAATGTGGAATATTTAACGTTTCAAAGTCGGGCAAATTAAATAGACAGGCGACCCCCGTTGTTAACTCTTAGATATTATCATTTAGATGTGATATAAAAAGTTTTAAGAATGAGCGAGTCGACCGAGCAGGCCTCGGAAAAAGTCTTTTGCAGACATTCACAAAAAGCGAACATACATACATACACACACACATTTTGCCTTTTATATATATATAGAAGATGATGTCTCAGGGATACCACAGTTACATCACGTATCTAGTATGAATGAAGTTTAAAATTAAGTTGTGAAAGTTCAATCTTCAGATTTTGAATATTTATTGGTCTGTGCGCTGGGAACACACCCAGCATAATAGATAGGATCACGGAAAGGATTTAGTGAAATTAACTAGAGTTGTTTCGTTTCTCCAAGAATGCAGCTCCTGAAAATGCTACTAGGAGTTAAGTTTGAAGAGTGTTTTTTTCCGGCCATGTGTCATAAGGCCAAAGGAGCTATGGATGGGGGTTAAATGAAATAAAATATCGTATGTAAGTAACTCTGAGCCATATGAGAAGGCTCTTTTAGGATAGGCGTTAACCTTTTTATGGCCGCTATCTGTATTTTGTTACAGCTTGGTTTTCTAGCGATTGTGTTTAAGTATTTTTAACATGTTTTTATTAAGCAGTTGCTCCTACAACAACTGGTATAATGCTTATATCTTTCAGAGACCATATCGTTTTAAAATCAATTTTGGGGTCCTGATATTTTGTTATCTTTTCCCATTCAGCTATACTTAGATCATTGTCATTTGGAATGGTTAAATCAATAATGAGCTCAATCCTTTCAGGTTTGTTTCATATAAACATGTCTGGATTGATCATCTTCTCTTTTATGTCTCTGCTCGCCTGTCATTGTCATAGAATATACATTGTTGTGGCAGACAGTGTAAAGGCTATCTGCCAATAGGATTTGCCATTCAAATATATAGCTTATGAGCCCGACAGGTTAGTCGATATACAAAGCAAGGAGTAATTTTCATGTAAACTTTTAAAAAGCCAAGACGTCAATCAAAATAACTTTCTTTAAATGAAGTCTTTTCGTCATTGAGCAGACGATAGATTTTCACCTAATTTTATTTCAAAACAAAGCAGTTAAAGACTGCCAGACCACTTCATTAATTAGCGAATCAAACATCTTTTTTTCTTAAAAGTCCTTGTCATTAAACTGATGATAAGCTTCTAATTTTAATCTGAAATAAATGATTGAATACATCAGTTGACCTTGTTCAACCTGTTTTGCCTGTTTCTTCCTTGCTACCATACACACAGTAGTAATATAACAACCTAAAATGAATAAATTGTAGAAACGAAATTAGCAACCTCAAGTTTAATCGTCAACGTGCCTGAAAAAGTGTCTATTTGATATGACTTATATGGCAATAAATGCTGCCATATTGCAATGAGTTCTCCTTTCAACTCAGCTCTTACTTTCGGTGATGACACTGCTCTGCTCCAAGAGGCGAATGAGACAAAAGATCTTGGTGTTCTGGTTGATTCATTTTTCAAGTAAAAATTGCATTCAGGCTGCAAACAAAGCAAGGAGCACTATTTATAATTCGACATTCTTTCTCCAAACTCCTGAAATATTCTTCCCACTTTATGTCTCTCTTGTCAAACCACTATTAGAGTGGTGTCCAGCCCACTGATCCATATCCAATACGTGATATCCAGCATCTGGAGAGAGTTCAAAGACTAACTACTGGAATCGTGCAGAGTTTATAAGAACTGCTCCATGAAAATCGACTCAAGAAACATAACCTTTACTCCTTTGAGCGCCGACGATTATTTGGTGATCTCATTTTGGTCTACAATTTCCTCAATGGTCATCATTATATACTTTCGAACCTATTATTCACTTCTCCACTAGAAAGAGGCCTATGCAGACACCACAAGGAACTATTCCGCCGGCGATTTTGATTGAACTGAAAGAGGGACACTTTCTCAATCAGGATCTTGAAATAAACTTCAACAATAAATGCCAACAACACAGCAATTCAAGGAAAAACTGGGCAGATACTAGGCTACTGTCTACTCTTATGTATAAATTTCTACCACTTTCTCTCTATAGCAACTAAATTAATTTACTTGAATTGAAAAATCATGACTAGCCATTCTACATTGTGATTATGCAATGTGGAATGGCTAGTCATGATTTTTCTTTTGTGTATGAGCACTCTCGTTGATAAACATGGTATGCTTTAAAATCTGCAGCCGTAACTATATGGTATCTTTACAAAGCTGGACCAAAAAGGGAATAAGGACCCTAAACAACGTCAGCCGAAGAAGGATAGATTTCGATCGACATTGGTTTGACCTTGACCTTCGCAAATGCATAAGGTTTCTCCGTAAACCCCCTCTGGGCTGTATCCATCCAATTCTGGTTTACGGAACAACAGATGCAACCCAGCAGAGCTAGGGCGTACACACAGGCAAGAAAATATGCACTAAGCCTAAGAACTGGTGGCTACACTTTTACCTCTGTCTAGTGGTGGATCCCTAAAAATGTAACCAGACGCTTACTGTTTTTTTTTTGTTTTTTTTTACACAGTGGTCACCTCTTAGCAAGGCCCGGAAGCCACTCAGAGATAAGGGTTATTGCAAGTACATTACGTTAGTGTGGAGAGTTGATGAAATGTTTACTTAAGGGGGCGGTTCATTAGGAATTTGTTAACATTGGACTTGAATACATCCAAGTTGTAGTCAGGTGGGAAGCAGGCAGACGGAACAGAGTTCCACAGGCGTGCAGTTCTAAGAAAGAAGATTTGTTCGTGGAATCCACGTTTTGATTTAGGCATAGATAAAGAGTGGGGGAAATTTTTCACAGTGGATTCGGCTAGACGGGTGTTTTTCATGAAAGATTGGCGAGGGGGGACCAGAGATTGGAGTTCAGACGAGCACCTGCCATGGAAATAACGATAAAACAAGGATAGGCTCGCAACGTCTCTTCTGTGGGAGAGAGGTTGCAGGGTACAGAAAAGGGCATCCCCCACTAAGCTACGAAGTCTATTTTGTACTCTGTCAAGGCAGAATAGGCTGTTTTTAGCAGCTCCTGCCCAGATATGGCAGCAGTATTCCATCCTTGGACGTACTTGGCTTTTATATAGATAGAGAATTGCATCAGTAGTGAGATATCTTCTGGAGCGGTAGAAGGAGCCCAGCATCTTTCCAGTGACCCTGGCAACAGACTTGATGTACGTGTTTCATTTCAGATAAGAAGTAAAGGTAAAGCCCAGAAGCTTGTCAAAACACGGAGCCTCTCCCAGACGAGAGCCATCCATCCCAACTGATGCCAGATGGGGATCAGAGCGTTGATGATGTAAGGATAGGAGTTTGGTTTTAGATGCATTAAAGGTAACCAGCCACATCTTCCCCCACTGAACCACGCGCTTAAGATCAGAGGAGAGAGAATCAGAGAGAACTTTGTCATTTGCAGCCTTTGATGTGTTGCCGTAGATGGTCGTGTCATCAGCATAGATGTCAACGAATGATTTAAGTATGTGTTTAGGGAGGTCATTGATGTAGATCAGGAAGAGAGTTGGGCCCAGAATTGACCCCTGAGGGACTCCAGCATTAATACTGCAGGCCTCTGATTTTTGTCCATCGACCACTACTCTTATGAGCCTTTCGGAGAGAAATGATTTAATGATAGAGAAAACATTTCCAGTTATAACGTAGCTGGAAATCTTGTGAAGTAGACCCTTATTCCATACCTTGTCGAAGGCTTTTGATATGTCAAGAGCAATTGCCCTAGAAAGGAAGCCTTTTTCAAGAGATTCACTAATCCTGTGAGATATAACCGTCAGCACATCTGCAGTAGATGTTGCAGAGCGGAAACTATATTGTGTGTCACTAAGAAGGTTGTTTCTGCTGAGGTGGTTGACTATTTCTCTATTTAATATGGATTCCAGCAATTTACTCATAACACACAGGAGACTTATTGGTCTGTACTGAGAGGGAGATGACTTATCACCTGAATTCTTAAATACAGGGCAAACTGATGAGGTCTTCCAGGGAGTCGGAAAGCACTTCTCCTTAAGGCAGCGCTTAAACAGTTTCGTAAGTATGGGAGCAAGTTCTGGTTGAAGCTTTTTTAACACTATAATTGGGATGCCGTCAGAGCCAGTTGCTTTACTGGAATCAAGATTCTTGATTAGCTTGGCGACCTCATGCACGGATATTTGTATGTTACCTAGCATGTTCTATGTTATAGGAGGAAATATGGGGAGTTGATGGCCTTCGTCGCATAGGGTAGAATTAGCTGCAAAGTTCTTTGCAAATAGTTTGGTCTTGTCTGATGCTGACGAGATCACCTCTGGTCCATTGATAATGGTTGGGATAGAACGCACACTTCTGTTCTGTTGGTTATTGGAAACTATCGCTCTGATACACAGAATGCACACAACTCGAAATCCAGGTGGCAATACCTTTAATATTGTTGCCTAGTCGTTCATTGTCGGATGCTGTGGTCGAGTTCATCCTTTGTAGATACTCTGGTGAATGGCTGGTATGCTGCTTTTCTCTGCTGCAACTTGGTGTCAGGTTCAGATTAGATCTGAAATCAACTGTGTTACTCTCAAACCAATATGCAATCAATTATCAATGATAACTTTGGAGAGCATTTTCTTATGAACAAAAATAATTATTGCATAAAATCATTTTGGGTACAGCTTGTACACACAAAGTATCAGTTAAATTCGGAGCTTCTTTCAGATTTAAGAAAAACAAAATATTTTTGGATGCAGAATCTTTCAATTGAAATCAAACTTTTCAATCAATTTTCTTGGTCGGAGGAGGAAAGTCTTTCTTTTCACTCTACTCTTTCGAAGCCTCCAACTCTTGGGCTGGTAGCCCAAAAAACTTGTGTCCTCTTCCAGGCCAGCAAGCGAAGTTCCTCTATTTCCAAAAACACAATGTTTTATTTATTTATCTATTTATTAAACCCTAATTCCAACTACCCTCTCTTTAAGATCACTATTCCTTCCTCCGACGATTACTCTTTTTCTTCATCGTCTGAATCTCCTTTTCTTTCTGTATCTTAACTATATCCCTCTTCAATTCTCTTTCCCCCCTCTCTCTCCCTGTCTCTCTTCTCCAACCAAATATATGCTTAAGTCAATAATTTATTCATTTATTTGTCTATTTATTTCTTTATATATTCTAAAGGTCTCCTGTGACGACCAACTCCCATTCCTCCCTGACCGGCGGCCTATAGTTGTTCTATAACTTCTTGGGTGGTCAACCATTCAGACCTACAACACCTGGGAGACTGAATAGATAATTCCCCCCCCCCTCGATTTATAGTTTTTATAGACTTGGCGACAAAGTTTGGTTTTTAAATCTAAATTCCGTGTAACTGTCTGGCTTCATTGGTTATTTGAAATCCATTTTTTCCAAACTCTTAGAAAAAAAGCTCTTTCTCTAGTTTCTTTGTTCAAAGAAATCCCATTATCAAAGAAATCCCATTATCAGGGTGCTAAAAATAGCCTGACAATCTTTTTTGCGTTATCAAACTAAAGCCCGTTTATATTTTCCTTTCATAGAAACATATATTATTTTTCTGATGGACAGAATTTTATGCACATCTTTTTCTTAACCAAGTGTCAGCATAGCCCCTCCCCACCTTTATCATACCTCATCCGCTCTCAACCTTATCTATCTGACCAAGGCTTCCTAGGAGTTGCCCGGGATCCGGCTACATCTGTAAACAAATATAAAATGACCGACCGGTTTTGATTTTGGCGATAGTTTTGCCAATTTTTACGACCAATTTTTAATTTTCTTTTTTTGTAGAGTGCGTTTTTTCTGTATGTGTGTATATATATATATATATATATATATATATATATATATATATATATATATATATATATATATATATATATATATATATAGGGGATCAAACAACTTACACCAAAAGAGGGTGAAAGTGATAGACAAGTTGCATCCCTGTGCCTGTTTTACAAGTATTTTTATAGAATATGCTCTGATGAACTCATTGCACTTATGCCCCTCGACGTACATATCCCTGACAAACCTGCTTAGCAATAAAATAACACCCCTTCACTGTTGAAGTCCCTAAATGTCAGAAAGTTTTCTACTCTAATAATTTCTTCCATAGAACAGCTAGACTTTGGAATTCCCTTCCTACTACCTGCTTCCCAAACTGCACTGATATGCAGAAGTTTAAATGGAACGTAAACTAACATCTTAATCTTTCTTAGGCAATTTGGTTCGAAATTAATAACCCCTTATGTTCAAGTGGCAATATGCCTTGTTTGGGGTGAAGGTGAGTAATGTTAACATCGACTAGTACCACACCAAATAGTCGAGAAGAATCAAGGAGGATGGAGAGCTCTTAGAGAGCAGCACTAACCAGACCTTCACTGGAAAAGTGCAAAGGAACTAGGACCTTGGGAAGACTTATTGTCATCCAAATTCAAAATAAAGATCAATGGTCATTGCCAGCGAGCTGTCAATGGCAAACGGCTGTTGCAATAACACGAATTCATTTGCAAAGATTAATGAAAGAGGTGAAAAGTACTGAAAATCTGTGGAGACTTGTTGTCACCTAGAATCCAAAGAACACCATCTGTTGTTGTCAGTGAGTAATCTCTGATGATGACATGTGTGAGGAATAATAATAATAATAATAATAATAATAATAATAATAACAACAACAACAACTAGCGGGACCTGTGGAAATTCCACAGAGGACTCATTCATATGTAATATATTGATGTTGGCCTTCTGTAGATGTTCAGCGTAAATAGAGACGCTCTGATATTATTGTAGCTTTTTTGTTAAAACTGCAGAAGTATTTATCTAAGCTATAATAATAATAATAATAATAATAATAATAATAATAATAATAATAATAATAATAATAATAGCTTTTTAGACTTAAACATTTATTAATACAAAAAATAACCATTCACTTTATTAGCAATGCTCAACTCTCAAACATTTACACAAAACCTGAAAACTAAGCTAACAAAAAATAAACTTTGATGTTTATAAAGATTTAGTGATTGGTTGTCTGTTCACATTTCCAAACATTCGCATATACAACTGTCACCTGTGATTGCCATAATAAGTAATTAATATGGTATTAATATAGTACACCTTTTGTACAAAGTATACGAATGCTGAATACACGGATGAAATAAAATTAGCTGCAGGACTTAGACACGATAATAACAAAATTAAACCCCACATACTCTCACATATCTAATCATTTTTATAAATGAACGAAATGTTATTGTTCATATATGCATGCAAGCAAAAACATCAACATGGTTATGACTGGATACATAAAACGAGATAAAACAACAACTTGGGTATTTTTTTAAACATCAATATTTTACTTCAAAACATTTATATCAAGAAATATACATAAAAGCGGATGATATCTGTATATATTTATATATAGTTTGTTTATTATACAAACATTATTGATTACATATGTGCATACATGTTTCCGTGAATCCCAATTCAAGGATAACACTTCATCAGATTAAAAAAGAATCGATATTAGAACAGGAGTTCAAATTACATTCATTTTATAAGTTGTTCAGGTATGGCTTACGTTCTGGAAGTGGGTGTATACTTTGTGAATGGGAGCAGTAGAGGGTTTAGAGGGTGTGGTGAAGGAAGGGAATAAGAGTGAAAGAGAAGGGGGGAAGTACGATTTCGTGTGGTTAAACTCTTGCAGTGGGGAGGTTTTGCATTCTGCTGAAACATATATGCACATATGTAACCCATAATGTTTGTATAATAAACAGACTATATACCAGCTCTGTCCTACAATGAGCACTCTTTAATAATCACAGGATTTTCATTGGATTTACATCTAGGAAAACAATCGATACAACCATTATATATATATATATATATATATATATATATATATATATATATATATATATAATATAAAGCTGTGTGTGTGTGTGTGTGTGTGTGTGGTCACGAATAGACTCCTATATGGTTGACTATTTTAAAAAACTGATGATTACATATAATGATAGAAGATGTATCAAGACACAGGAATGGGTATGTTTGATCTGGCAGAACGGTGGTTCATTAAAATTGTGGGGTCTGCGTTCATGTCTGGTCCACAAAGTATGGAAATAAAAAATTTAAAAATTAAAAAAAAAACGTTTACAAGTGTTTTTGATATAGATGTACAAAAGAATATTTTGATAAGTATGTTTTAACTTAAGTAGGGATGGTATAATAAAATTGTGGGGTCTGCGTTCGCGCCTGACCTCCATAGAATGGAAATAGGCACAAACTTTAATAAAGACTTTTCATATCTATCTGCGTAAGTATACTTTGATAATTATGTTTCAGTTTGAAGAAATATGGTATAATAAAATTATGGAGTGTTCGTTCGCACCTGACCTCCATAGAATGGAAATATGTCACAAAGTTTAACAAGGTTTTTTTAATATAGATCCACAGAATATTGTGATAAGTGTTTCAGTGTGAACAGGTATGGTATAATAAATTATGGGGTTTATCTATTTTATTTTTACTTTCATCATATTTTGCTTTGGTTTTGATACCCCCAAATTCGAAGCTATCTCTTTATAACCCTTCCTTTTCATAACCTATTATACTTTCATAAATCAGAGTCCATTTTTTGTAGGCTGTTTTTGAACCCAATCAACGACGGGTACTTTTGCTAATATATATATATATATATATATATATATATATATATATATATATATATATATATATATAACTACATTCAATTATTTCTAAATGCAAACGTTCTAAGCATTTTGTATTTTGTCATTGTCGAAAATATATCACGAAAAAAGTGAAAAAAATCAAAATCAAAACGAAGAGCAACAACCTCGTAACTCTCCCTTCCATGAGCGATGTTTCTGACAGAGGAAGAAGAATTGCTGTTTTCTGGGTCAGAATCTATCCATCTAACATCTATTCTTGACTAGTTTTTGGTCTTGAAGTATTGTGTTTTAGCTCTTTACACAAAGTGGCTTCATGCATTGTTTGGGGCGATTTCCCTAAGAATATGGGAGGAATCACGCATAGAAAGACAACTTTGCACCAAAAGAAGGTTTGGGTCTGCATATTTATAAGCACAAGTAATTATTAGTAGCTACAAGGGTTTTAAAATGACGAATGCATTTTAACCGACTTTCATATTTAGTGACTATAAAAGGACATAGGTTGTCTGAAATAGACTAGCAAAAAAACAAAAAACAAAAACAAACAAACATTTATTCATCTTTGCAGATGGAGGATCTGCCGGACAGAGGTTTAAAAAAAAAAAAAAAAAGAGTTGAGCTTTCTTAAATATAAAGAAGGAGCTAATGCCTGGAACGAACGAATATATAAAATATAAGATAATGACTGACGGAGGATGGTCTCATAAAAACAAAAATTCTATACAACCCACAAGCAAAGAGTAATGCCTGGGAGGATTATCTTATGACAGCAAAACAAACGTGATGATTATCTTCTTTTTTTTTTACTTTATATAGTCACTACTCATCAAGGTCCGGGGGCCACTCAAAGATAAGGGTTGATGAGTACGGTAATGGAAATGTGATAATTTATATTAGAGTATCTCTGATATTGTGTTCTACAGACGAGCAGCTCTAGAGAAAACCCTGCTCACAGAATGTTCGCTTAGATTTAGGCACAGCTAGATAGTAAGGAAAATTGCTGACAATTGTTGTAGGTAGTTGGGTGTTTGTCACAAAAGACTAGAGAAAACTATAGAGTGAAGCCCAGTTGAATACCTGCCATGAAAATAACAGTAGGGTAGAGTGAAGCTGGCAATGTCTTTCTTGTGAGGCAGAGGCTGTAGAGAACAGAAAAAGAACATCGCCCACCAGAAACCAATGTCGGTTTTGTACCCTGTCGAAGAAGGGTGTGGCAACAGTACTTCATTCTAGGACGTACTTGGCTTTTATACAGGTAGAGGATTGCATCAGCAGTGAGATATCTACTGAAGCAGTAGAATGATCCAACCATTTTTCCAGTGCAACGGATTTGATGTATGCGTTCCATTTCAGATCAAGAGTGAAGTTTAGTCCCAAAAGCTTATCAAAACATGGAGCCTCCCCAAGATCAGAGCCATTCACTTCATTTGGGGTCAGATTGGGGTCAAAGCGGTGATGATGGAAAGAAAGAAGCTTAATTTTAGATACATTAAAATTAACTACCCACTTTTTGCCCCATTGCACCCCTTCCTCAATGTCAAAAAAATGAGAGAGAGAGAGGGGGGGGGGAGAAAGAGAGATATTGGTCATTACCGGCCTTTGAAATGTTGCCAATAGATAGTAGTGTCGTCCACATAAATGTCTGCAAATAACCATATGTGGTTATTTGCAGACATTTACTCACTTTAACATTTTCCATTCAACTACTAAGAACCGTCCGCAATTATTAAGTTCCAAATATATTTTGCATGTATAATGCGGTTTGCCCTATATACTATTTTAGTTCCTAGGGTTTTCATTAGAATATATTTTGGCTTGGTAGATTGTTCTTTTTATCAAACAATTATTTTCTAGAGGACAATTCACTCTGATTTTACAATTACATTTTCCCCTCATTTTACATTTATATCTAAATTATAACTATTACTATTTGTTGTGATTGTCATGACTATTAGTTTATCATACTTGTCATTTTATCTTCTATTTTTTGTTTTTCACTTTACTACTCTCATTATTTTTTTATTATGAAGCATAATAATCAGTTTGATATTTTCAAAACAACTGTCATTCAGTTTCAAATAATTTTTATTAAATATTTTATGTAGATAACTAAATGTTTATCGATATAATGTACAAATTCCTTACTTATGTAACATACCCACATTTTTTCTGTACTTACATTCTTAAACGTCTTTTTATTTGTACAGTCATTGCTAAACATTTATTCAGCAGAACTATATATGATATGATATATAATGAATTTCAGATTTATCCTTATAAATTACAACAGAAGGTGTTAAAAAGTTTTTGTAACATTTTTATATTAAATCATCTATCTATTCGCCTCTCTAAATTCGCCGCAATCTTTTTTGCTTCTCCTTTCCCCCGTATTCTACATCTTTTCCTACCACCCCTCTTTCCTCTCTACCTAGCCCATACATCTATTTTGAAGATAATAATAATAATAATGTAAGTAATTCGCCTTTTCTTTTATATTAATATAATAGATAACACTGGAAATGATTGACGAAATCTGGCTCGGTTGACTCCCAAAGAATGAGTAATTTTTTTAAAAGATTAATGCAGATCAAGAATATTACCAACTTTGAAGCTGTTTGTTTTATAGTTTTGTACTTTTAGCAAGACACACAGAGACACAGAGTACTGGCCATTTTTATAATACTAGCAGGAAAATCCGACGTTGCTCGGGATGGAATAAGGATCAACGACTGTTCCACACTACCAATACTTCTATCGTTTTTAAAATCGGTGAAATCGTCCATTTGTCAATGAAATCGATTGATTGCCTGCTCTAGTCGCAAAACCATCGAAGTACACCATGAGAAAGCCAACACGCCACCACGTAGTGATTTAGTCCAAAATATATTGTAGTCTACATTGCACTGTAGAGAACCTAATGTTAATTGTATAAAATTATTTTTATTTGCTTGGATTTAAGTTTAAAATGCAAACGTCAAATATCATGGTTCAATTGTGCTCTAAACAGAAACAATAATGTCGAATGCGCATCTGTCATATCAAAGAACCTACTCTTATGTGGTAATATTACTTCTCAACTGCACTTGTGATATTCAACTGTATAAAAGTGTTAATATTGATCAAAGTCGGACTGTTTCTTCTTAAGTGATGTTTAATATCGTTAAAATTTCACATAACTTGGGGTATATGAATTTGCCACTTACCATAAAACTAAATTAAACTAAATATGGACAAAAGTACGATCACTTACACCAAACTCTTCTGTTCCAACATTCATAACGATTGACTATTTAGCTTATCCGTAAATACATACTATACATAGGAATATATAAACTATATAATACCTAATCAGATTATATATATATATATATATATATATATATATATATATATATATATATAAATGCTCTTTGTGTAAACAAATTGAGCTTAGGTATTTGGACAATGTCAAAACATTGTTAATTCACTGCCCGCATAGCAGCAGCTGAATAGCGCAACGGTTACAAGCTCCGACCGCCATTTTGGGCAGTTGGATATCGATCCTGGTTTGTGGTAATTGCTTGTCTAGCCACACTGATGAGCTGTGAAACAGCGAAACAGTACTGTATGTGGATGACTATAATGCTCCCTATCTATGTGGGGAAGTGATATACAAATTACCATTAGCGTATTAAGCGATGCTCTTTGTGTAAACAAATTGAGCTGAAGTATTTGGACAATGTCAAAAGATTGTTAATTTACTGCCCGCATAGCAGCAGCCGGTTAGAATCTCCGACTGTCGTTTGAGCGGTCGATTTTCGATTCTGGCTTGAGGTAGTTGCTTGTCTGATGAACTGCGAAACAATACTGTATGTGGATGACTATATATATATATATATATATATATATATATATATATATATATATATATATATATATATAAAATGTTGGAATTTATGAAGACTGAGAGTAATGCAGAAAAACTGGAATGGTGAAAGAAAGTGTGGACAAAATAAATATAAGATATTTCTTGGTTTGATATTTGAAAAATCTGAAAAAAAATTTTCGTTACTTAAATTATTTTTGTTTATACTTACTTTCACCATTCCGATTTTTGTGTATTGTTATCAGCTTTCATAAATGCCTACGACTTATTTACCAGAAATGATTCAAGCGAACTACCTTTCTTTCTTTCTATCTTTCTTTCTCTCTCTTTCTCTCTTTATATATATGTGTGTGTGTGTGTGTGTGTGTGTGTGTGTGTAACTTTCATGTGCATTCTTGAAAACATATATATATATAAATAAAAATGCGCCACAACACAAGAAAGCGACTTAATGCAAGAAATTGCGTGCAAGGGAGTATAAACCTCTGTCACTTACGTAAGTAAATTGGAATACAACGGTGGCGTTCACACGTCGCTGTTATCGCTAATAAACACAAAAACAAAAATTAACTTAAATGTATATATATATATATATATATATATATATATATATATATATATATATATATATTATAATTATGTACACATATATACACTTATACATACATTATATATATATATAATGTATGTATAAGTGTATATATGTGTACATAATTATAATATATATATATATATATATATTCAAAAATACATGAAAATAATTGAGTAATCAACAATAAAGGGAAAGATGGTCTTCTTCTGTCAAGACGTGACAATCACCATATATATATATATATATATATATATATATATATATATATATATATATATATATATATATGAATGGAAATGTATAAAAAAGAATACGAAAAGTATAAAAGCTTATAACTTTTCTTTATTCGTTTTCAATTGGTGACGTGCAGGAATACAAAATAATATTATGAAAAAAAATTAAAAAAACTTTTTATATAAGTACATAATTTTCGACCGATCCTTCAGAACTAATTGTTACGATATATATATATATATATATATATATATATATATATATATATATATATATATATATATATATATATATATATATATATATATCGTAACAATTAGTTCTTATTTGATTCTTTAAATGGATTTGAAAAGCCCTTTGAAGAATGGCGATTGGGTAAAGGAAATTAAATCAGCTGACACAATTAGTACAACGGGAACGACCATGACAACCACTGCCACGCTGCCAATCACTTGCGATGATCTTCTCTCGTCTGGCATACTTATCTTGCTTCTCTTATATTGAGATGTTTCATTTGCCAGAGGAAATAATTTTTGCAGTTCTTCTTTTGTTTCCGGTTTGTCTGACACATTTCTACAGGAACAGAAACAATATTTCTTGCCCATTTTTGCTGTGCTGGTATCATATTGCTCTGAAAAAAAAAAAAAACAAGCTAAAAAACAACAGCAACAGAAAGATTATATACAAGAAAACATATTTGAAAGTAACAGAAAGCATTGCTTAATTATACTTTTTTTTTATTATTTCGATTTTTCTTGTGATTTTTGTGTGATAAAATAAAAAAATAATAATATATGTTCCGTATGTATCATAAACGTTTTCAATTCTTCGTCGGAAGATCATCAGGTGAACAAGTAAATGAACAAAAAGCTGGAGAAAATAAGAGAATGTAGCTTTAAAACGGGTGCGTTTGTTTTTTGGAAGTAAAGATAGAAAAATAGGAAGTGACGTCATATTTGGGAAGAAAGAAATTTTATATTAAACTAAATTCCATTATCAAAGAAGTGACCAATAAGAACGGACGTTTTAAAGATATCATCTCATTTAAACAATGTAAAACATTGGTATTTAGAAATGCGACCACTCAATGTATTTACTTAATAAATAAAACATTTAACCTAGGAAATTTCACTATATGAAAATATATATTTAATTAACAAATATTTTGATGAAGCTGATACTTTTCTAGATAGCACAAAAAATAAGTTTTTTGGACAGAAAAACCAAGAAAAGGCCAAATTAGTGAACAAAATTTCGCTTTAAAAAAGGTCAGTTTGGCACTCTTGAACAATAATATGAGAGTGATCTTCCTTTGACGCAATCTCGTGTTCGTATATGTAATTACTGAAAGCATAACGTCAGACTAAGGAAGGAACTGCAGTAAAACAAAAAGAAAAGGTCTAACAAGACGCAAACCAAATTTTATTACACGAGTTGTATCAAAAAGTCTGACAAGACGCAGAGCACTATTCAGTGTACACAGGTCTGAATGCTTCCCCAACTCCTCCTAGTGACCTCCTTTTATCCAGGCATGCCTCATTAGTAGGTGTGTTGTGTGATCATGCGAGAACTGTGCGAGATTGAGGGCTTTAAAAGATCACGGACGCCATCTTTTTGATTTTTCTTTCTTCTCAGCCCACAGGACAGACAAACATAAGGACGTTTCCGAGGTGAGTGTTGATTATTTATTGATCGTTTATACAGCCACATAAGGCACAAACGCATGGCTGCTTGCTTCTTTGACGAATATCACAGGAGGAAGCAGAATAATAATAATAATAATAATAATAATAATAATAATAATAATAATCATCATCATCACCATCATCATCATTATTATTAAGCATAAAGTTGTGTCAATGGTAGCCTTTCAATTTTATAACTCATATCTTCTATGTCATGTCACTTAAGTAACCATGCAATTTCGATATGACCTTCTTTTTATAAACTACTACTACTAGTGGCAGATGCACCAGCCCAAATGTGGCAACAATACTCCATGCATGGGTGAACTATGGCCTTGTAGAGATACAGAATACTCTGAGGTGTGAGTAGCCTTCTAGCATGGTAGAGAGAGCTTGTCGTTTTGAATAATGGCTCTTCAGCTTTGCATCAAGAGTTTAGGGTGATTTTAACCATTATCACAATGTGATCAGTATTCCTGAGTGAACTATCGGTATTTGTTACACAATCATCAGGAACTGTGGTAAGAAATAGATTTAGACTTGAGGCTTGTTGGAAACGTAATTGTTTGTGATAGGGAATGAGATATAGAGAAGGTATGGATTATGTTACCAGCTACATCTGTGTAAGTAGAGAAACCAAGCCAATTACTGTAGTGAATATTAAAGTCACCAAATACATGTACTTGCGTGCTAGTATCTAGGGAAAGTGCTGTATCTATGCTGTCAGAGACTTGGTTGATTTTGGTACAGTCCTGGGTCGAGGGGAGCAGTAGAGAAAATATAAGTAGCTAACACTATGTTGCATGGTCGTCTGATTCTAGTTTTGATTCTCTAGTCAAGGGGAGGGTGTTTTGAATATAAACTCCAAATTCGTGCATGTGTCTGTGTCCTTACAACAAAGTGGGAGATTACCAGGTATGTACAAGTGGTTAGAGGGGATGGAGAAGTGTAGGTTAGTTTCACTTAGCGCTAAGATATCTGGGAGTTTGCTAGGAGAAATTGTTTAACATCATCTAAATTAGTTCTAAGCTCACATATATTCATGAATGCAAGCCTCAAGAGAGACTGCAAGTTGGTTTTGTTTTAGTTTACGCCTGGTTGGATCGTAATTTTAGATTGAACTGTCATTTTATTTTATTTAAGGGTTTCAGTTTTAGAGTGAGGTGCTGGACAAAGTGATTGTGTACAATACCAAACACGCAGCCCTAGTGGACCATCAGCCGACTCTTCATCTGTAGGATTGTGGCCTCAGAAGAGCCCACCATAGATAGGTACAGGGTCCCTTTCTATACGTGACATGGCACTACAACCATCCCAATATTATACAACTGATGATGAGCAGCCGCTCTAAGCGCATAAAGAGTTAGGGTACCTGTACTATCAGTTGGAATACACCAGCCAGACAAACTGTCAAACCGGTAAACTTAACCCATCAAACAAAAGCAGCTCAGTTCAATTGCATTGGCATATATGTCACTCAAACATCCCCAAGATTCCTAGTTTTATGGTATGTGAAGGAAGCGGGAGTGGGAAACAGTGTTCATTGCCCTAATCAAGAAACAAGGTCGAACATTGGGTATTTCTGTCGAGTCCCCGTGATTGCATCTTTGTGCCTGGCTAATAAGCAAAAAAGGAGTATGAAAGCCGAGTGATAGGCAGAACTTATCTACTCCTTAAGCAGTTTATTGGTAACTTGTTCGAGTCACCAGCTCTAGGAAGGTCGTCCACCAGAACTCAAGAGTAAGTAATTCGCAATTACACCCTTCAGCCGCCCACACTGAGAAGGTAATCTTCAATCTTCAGGAGACTATCACTGCAAGGACCCGTAGCGCAATGGTTAGAGTACTTGAAAAAAATCAATTGTAAAAGTGATATTCTCCTGAAGGGTGACGGTCCAAATCTCAGTGTGCGCAACTGAAAAACATAATTACGAATTACTTAGGACCTCTATCCAATCATGGCAGAATGAAAGCACGCCACTCCCGCTCGAAATTCCGCCCAAATTCTTCAGCTGAACAAGATACACCTGAAGAAGGTCAGAGGCCACATAAACCGGAATGCCATGAAAATGACACGTAAGGTAAGAACAGAATCCAAATAATACAAATAAGCAATCCTCATCTCAAAAATTCAGAAACAGAATCTTTGCTATCACTGTCATTAATATCATCTGGCATTGGTTCTAAAAATATATTGCACTATTATCAGAAAAACTCACAATATATTTTAAAATCCTTCCAAGACTGATAAGAAGCATTAAAAATGCTCACCATAGTTTGAAATGCCATTAATTACTTTGAAAACTTTCATTAAATCATCTCTCATTCTTTATGTTATCCTTAATTATGTCTTTTTGATATTTTTCCATCCTCTTAGGATTCTTACGATTAAATGGAATCTTTTTTAATTGCTTTTCAATGCTGTCCTCATGTAGTATTGATCACAGATCTCCTATTTTTTTTTCAGCAATGTGGCGGAAGGGAGAGGATAGTAGAAGTAAAAATATAGATGCTGATGAAGGCAATATTGTTTGATTTGTACTGTCTCTTTGAGCAGCCTTCCTTTTTTTAATAATTTCTATTCAAAGTTGTTTGATACAAGCATTTATGATTGAGTTTTGCAAAAGGCAAGGAAATAAAACAAAAATACCAATGTTTGGTGTATTTTAAGTCAGGAAACTGTTATCTTCAAACAATCAGATCTACTAACCAAATACTTCTGGCGATTGAAGGTTCAATTTTCAACACAGGTGATATTAAGAATATAATTATGAATTACTTAAGACTTTTACCCGGTCATAGTTTGGTTGTTTCTGCAAAACATGATTGTGTTTTACAATGGAAAAGAAAAAATAGCATCAATATTTGGTGCATTTCAGATCAGGAAGTTAGCATCTTCAGACAGCCTGATCAGATAGCAGCAGTCGACAAGATACACTTGAAGAAGATCAGAGTTTATATTGCCTGAAAGGTTGTGAAAATAACACTCATGATAAGAAAAATAGTCCAAAGAACCCAAATAATACAAAATGTGAGCTTTATAGTTAGATTGAAATATCGTACAATAACATGCATTATTTGTCGTCTGACAATGTGATAATGTGCTTGATTTGTCGTGTGACAATGTGACGACGAAGATAACATAAAAATTTCATATGAAAAGGAAAGAATTGCAGTCCTTACCAGTGGTTTCACGTGTAGATATTGTACTTATGTTTTTCTTGGTGAATATTTGACTATAATCCAAAGTATTTGCATCTAAAATGAAATTAGAATTTGAAAAATTATTAAGTGTCAATTTGGATTATTATTAAGCCACTTCAAGAATTATAGCAATGTCTCACCAGAAACAAATATATAGAGATTATTATAATTTGATAAAATGCAACGGACACTTTAATATTAATGATTATTGGTGTTGTGATGTGGCTAGAACACGTGACTATGGTTCACGTGTATTTAAGGAGAGCAAATTTGGTTGTAGTCAATGGAGTTAGAATTCGAATACTTAGTAGTTTACTTGTCAAGTCACTCACCAGTTGTTACTACCTGACACACATTCCTATTATTGTACCTAATAGAATAAATGTGTTGCAATATACTTACAGTGGGGTATGGTCCCTCACAGTTGGGAGATTCTATTTATAAATGCTACTGCTAGGAACTGACGAATCAAATTAATTCACGTTCTGCTACCAACCAATCACAAACCAGAATTGCTCCATAAAAATTAAACCTTTTTTAGCAACCTTGCATATGTTTTCTTCGTGTCAACACGGGAAGAATCTCTTGCTTGTTGGCTGCAAACTTATAGTCCAGAATCTATACAGAACATCTGTCTACTGAGAACTCGTCATGTCTAACTTAATGTACTTGCAATAACCCTTATCCCTGAGTGGCTTCCGGGCCTTGATAAGTGGTGATCACTGTGTAAAAAAAAAAAAAAAAAAAATATGCTTTTAAAGATAGTAACTCGGCTGTTGTGGAGCCTATAGAGGGCAAATATAAATGCAGTGGTGTTAGCAAGTGCAACCCTGAAGCACATATAGGGTAAATTAGGATCTTCTCTAGAGATATCCCAAACGGAAGCCATCCTTAATGTAGGCACATATTCCATGCCCATGGCGATCTTCGGTGTCAGATTTAGCTGTTAAATTAGAGTATCCGTTAATTATGAACTCATCTAGGGAAGTGGTCGGCCCTATTCCAGTTTCACTTAGAATAATATTCCATTTTCGTCTCCTGTAATTGGGTTTCAACCTTGGGAAGGTTGGAACGTAGACCCCTGATGTTGGAGAAGGAGACCTGGTAGTAGGGGTCTACGTTGGAAGATGGGGTTCTGGGTTTAATCGAGTTTTTATTCTGGAGATATTTCATGTTGAGGTTTTGGGATTTGTGGAATAGGTCGGCATACTTGGTTAGAGCAGTACAGAGAGGGAAAGTAAAAGAGAAAAAGACAAGAAAAATTTTTTTTTGTAGCACACGAAAAGGTAAAGCCGTAACAATTACCCACTAGTATGGCATCAAGAGGCCCCACCAGAGACTACTGCATGGTTAAGATCCACTCACCAAATGGCAATACAGCAGTCCCAGTACTTTGCGCCTGCTGATAGGACAGCCTCCTTAGTGGTTAATCCAAGGTTCGGGTCCCTGACTATCAGGCGGATAACGTCAGCCCAGACAAAACGTTTACCTCCAGCACCCTTACTAGTGACATGGCCACAAGGACAGACAGAGACAGAAAAATTTCCGACATCTCAGACTACTGGTCACCAAGTACTACCGACCTTTAAGCAGCTTTTTCTTCACCCTTTGTCAGAAAAATCACTCATTGAATGAGGACTGAATGACAAAATAGGAGAAGCGAGAATAAATTAAGAAAAAAAATAAAATGCCAGAACCTCAAGATTTGTTGTTCAGCTGGGACAATATATGGAGTAAAATGATGTAATGTCAAATTAAAGTAATTGTTTTGTAGAAATCATTGAAAATTATTTGATTCTTATCTTAACATTTTACTATGAAAAACAGTACAATGAAAAGTCATACAATGAAAGATCATACAATGAACGAATGGTAGTTCTTACCAGTTGTTTTAGGTTCCGATGTTGTTGTGCTTTTTTGGGTGACTTTTTGTCTGTTGGTCACGGAATTCGAATCTTAAAATAAAATTAGAATAAAAAAAAATGAAATAACAATTTCTATTATTGTTAGGTTAGGTTATACTTTTATTCTCTTAAGTTGCTTTTATTAACAGTATTCGTGTTTGCATTAGAGATTAATTAACTTCAATTTATATTTATTTAACTGACTTCTAATTCTGATCATTGAAAAGATGTGTTTAATAGCTTAATAGCCAGTTGTTGCTAAGAATAAAGATGTGATATTTATTTTGTTGAATCAGAATTTCCTGTCTTTTTAATAACTTGATCAGAGTTTATGCAAGTTAAATTAATTAATAACAAATAAATTTAAAGAAAGAAAAAAAAAGCATCAACAGACATTTGAGGTTTCATGTGTGTGTTTTTTAATAAAACTGAAAGATTATATTTCATTAAAAACATTGCTTAAGTTTGCGTGGTCTTGATCCAATGTCTGTTTCATTCTTGTCTACAATATCTACATAATAAAATTCATTAAATTTAATTCATGTCTTATTTAAGTGATGATTAGTTAGTGATCAATGAGACATTATTAAAATGTTATAAAATGTAACGAACATTTCAATCTAAGCAAATAAAATTATAATTGATTAAAAACTACTAAGAACTAAAAAGCTGAGGTCATTTTTTTTTTTTTTTTTTTTTTTTTTTTTTACAAAGGCATCACCACATTATCAAGGCCCAGAGGCCACTCAAGGATAAGGGTTAAAGAGTGTACAGTAGAAGTTGGTCAATATAGTAATCATTAGTAATGAAAATTTGGTAAATTTAATAACTTATATGGAACGGCTCATCAAGAACTTATTTACTTTAGACTTGAACAAAACCATATTGTAGTCAGCCGGAAAGCAGGAAAACGGAAGACAATTCCACAGGCGTGCAGTTCTAAGAAAGAAGCTTTGTTCATGGAATCTACGTTTAGGTTTAGGCACAGATAAAGAGTGGGGGAAATTATTGATAGTGTTTACAGCTAGACGAGTGTTTCTTGTGAAAGTTTGGCGAGGGGGGACCATAGATTGAAGCTCAGTTGAACACTTTCCATGAAAATAACGATACATCAGAGACAAACTCGCAACATCTCTTCTGTGAGATAGAGGTTGCAAGGAGGAGAAAAGGACATCTCCTACGAGGCTACGAAGTCTATTTTGAACTCTATCAAGGCAGGACAAGTTCTTTCTAGCAGCTCCTGCCCAGATGTGGCAACAGTATTCCATCCTTGGACGTACCTGGCTCTTATATAGATAGAGAATAGCATCAGCAGTGAGATATCTACTGGATCGATAGAAAGATCCCACCATTTTTCCAGCGGCCTTGGCAACAGATTTGATATACGTGTTCCATTTAAGATCAGGAGTAATGGTCAAGCCCAGAAGCTTGTCAAAACTTGAGGCCTCCTGAAGACGAGAGCCATTCATTTCAATTGATGACAAATGTGGATTAGAATGTTGATGATGTAAAGAGAGAAGCTTGGTTTTAGATGCATTAAAAGTAACCAGCCACTCCTTTCCCCATTGTACTACGTGCTCAAGATCAGAGGAGAGAGAATTGGAGAGAACTTGCTCGTTTACTGTCTTAGATGTGGTACCATAAATGGTAGTGTCGTCAGCATAAATGTCTACAAATGATGTAAGGATATGATTTGGAAGATCATTAATGTAGATCAGGAAAAGAGTTGGGCCCAGGATGGATCCCTGAGGGACACCGGCATTAATATTGTGAGCTTCTGATTTTTGCCCCTCAACTACTACTCTTATGAATCTATCAGAAAGAAATGATTTAATAATTGAGAAGACTTTTCCAGCTATACCATAGCTAGCGATCTTATGAAGTAAACCTTTATGCCATACCCTATCAAAGGCTTTAGATATGTCAAGAGCAATTGCCCTAGAAAGATTGCCACCGTCGAGAGATTTGCTAATCCTATGCGATATAACTGTAAGGACATCTGCTGTAGATCTAGCAGAACGGAAACCATATTGAGTGTCACTAAGAAGGTTATTTTTGTTGAGATGTTTGATTACTTCTGTATTTAATACAGATTCTAGCAACTTACTCATGACGCACAGGAGACTTATTGGCCTGTACTGAGAGGGGGATGAGCGATCACCTGAATTCTTAAATACAGGGCATACTGATGAGATTTTCCAGGGAGATGGGAAACTATTCTCCTTAAGACAACGTTTAAACAGTTTTGTAAGTATGGGCGCTAGTTCAGGTTGAAGTTTTTTGAGTACTATAATTGGAATACCATCAGGGCCAGTTGCTTTACTGGAATCAAGGTTTTTGATTAGCTTGGCAACATCACGTACAGATATACGTATATCACATAGCGTGTTTTCTGATACAAGAGGAAATATTGGGGGTTGGCGGTCTTGGTCGCAAAGGGTAGAATTAGCTGCAAAGTTCTTGACAAAGAGTTTGGCTTTGTCTGATGCTGACGAGATTACCTCAGATCCATTGATAATAGTTGGGATGGAGCACACGCTTCTGTTCAGGATTCTGTTTGCTATTTGCCAAAACTGGTGGGAACCAAGCCGCTGCTCAGCTACTTTGGACTTAACAGATTGAGCATACAACTCTCTTGCGTTCCTTATTACTTTCTTACAATGGTTGCTGGCAGTCCTGAAAACGGCTTTAGTTTCCATACATCTATTACGTTTGAAGCAGTGGAAAAAGTGATTTCTGTGCGCAATGGCAGCAGCACATTCTGGAGAGAACCATGGCTGGCTGTTAGGTTTTTGCTGAAATTTTTTAGAGGGTATGAAATGGTCAATACCTACAATTAACCATTCAGTTAGGTCTAATACTATAGAGGACACATCCTTTTTAAACATGGAATGCAGAGGTAGATCAGATATAAATGTACGGAAGCTATCCCAGTCAGCCTTAGTGTATCGATATACTGTACGATGAAGAGGTACGTCTGGGGACTTATTACATTTCATTTTTATCTTAATTGATACAACAGAGTGGTCGGAAGATCCAAGAGGCGACAGAACAGAAACTGAACATAGTTCAGGGCAAGTTGTGAGAAAAAGGTCTAGTAGGCTCGCATACTGGCCGTCATTATCGGGCACACGGGTAGGTTCCTGAACAATCTGAGTGAGGTCATAGGCAATGGAGAAATCATGACAGAACCTCCCCTCATCATCGGTCTTGTTTGAGTGGGTCAACCATTCGACGTTGTGAACATTGAAGTCTCCACATACGTGAATGTTAGCTGAAGGATAAGTAGAAAGGACTTGGTCAATTTTCTCAGATATGCTTTGAAAGATAGTAACTCCGCTGTTGTGGGGGCGATAGAGAGTAAATATAAATGCAGTAGTGTGAGCTAAAGCAACCCGGAAGCACATATAAGGTAAGTTAGGATCTTCCCTGGAGATGTCCCTCCCACATGGAAAGCTATCTTTAATATAGGCACATATTCCATGCCCATGGCGATCTTGGGGGTCAGATTTAGAAGTTAAGTTAGAGTATCCTGTAATTGCAAACTCATCAAGGGAAATAGCCTGTCCAATGCCAGTTTCACTTAAAAATAAAAGGTCTGGTTTAGTCTCCTGTAATTGGGTTTCAACCTCTGGAAGGTTAGAACGTAGACCCCTGATGTTGGAGAAGGAGACATGGTAGTAGGGGTCTACGTTGGAAGTTGGAGAACCGGGTTTAATCGTGTATTTTTTCTTGAAACTTGTCATGATGAAATTTTGGAATTTGTGGACTAGGTCGACAGATTTACTTAGAGCAGGACAGAGAGGGGAAACTAAGAGAGAAAAAGAAACGAAGAATTTTTTTTTTTTTTTTGTACCACATGATAAGGTAAAGCCGTAACAATTACCCACTAGTATGGCATCGAGAGGCCCCACCAGAAGCTACTGCATGGTCCAGATTCCATTCACCAAATGGCAATACAGCAGCCCCAGTACTTTGCACCTGCTGATAGGACAGCCTCCTTAGTGGTTAATCCAAGGTTCGGGTCCCTGACTATCAGGCGGATAACGTCAGCCCAGACAAAACGTTTACCTCCAGCACCCTTACTAGTGACATGGCTACAAGGATAGACATAGAAACAGAAAATTTCCACCAACTCTGCCAACTGTTCGCGCAAAAATACTGCCAACCTAGAAAACAGCTTTTTCTTCTCCCTTTGTCAGAAAAATCACTCATTTAAAAAATGAGGACTGAGGGACAAATAAGAAGAAGCGAGAGTAACAGGAGCTGCCGATAACGCATCCACAATGCGTTTTCTACTCTCCATTAAAAAAAAAATAAATAAATAAATAAATAAATAAAAAATAAAAAATAACTATTAAGTATTGTACTTAATAAAAGTCCAACGGACCTGTTTAAGGGAAAGTATGGTGATAGATTCCCCTCCCACGAACTAAAAATGAGTACAATTAGGTAATCTATTTTTGCAATCAACTCGGTAGATAAATAAACATTTATGGACGAGAAAAAAAAAAAAAAAAAAAAAAAAAAAAAAAAATTAAAGCTAGCATTTAATACAACAGAAATACATAAATTAAATACTGAAATAAAATGTAGTTATTAATATTTGAATCTTAAAATAAAAAGTGCGAATTAATAGAGAAAATCACTTATCACAACAACGCATTCCGTCTCCAAACTAGTGAAGAATTTAACTTTTAATAGCGTTCAGAAGATTTTTTTTTTAAATTAACCGTTAAGAGAAAGCGTGATTTTATTCTGAACTTTAACTAATCACGTTTTAAGCAACTTATGATATAAAACAAAATCGGATGGGGGGGGGGGGGGTTCTTCCGAAGGTTAGTTGGTGACGTTATAAGTAATTGCGAGATAAGATGGGAGCCAGAAATTAGGGGTGGGGGACTGAAAATGATAATATAATGGATTGATTATACAATATTTAAGATCAACTTGGTAGATAAACATTTATGGACGAGAAAAAAAAAAAAAAAAAAAAAAAAAAAAAAAAATTAAAGCTAGCATTTAATACAACAGAAATACATAAATTAAATACTGAAATAAAATGTAGTTATTAATATTTGAATCTTAAAATAAAATCTTTAGAAATTGTTATTCGAACCTGTTCGGCTTGGTTTTGCTCCAGTGTCCTTTTTATCATAATCCGCATCTAAAATAATAGACCATTCATTCAGTTCAAATCAGATTAAAGTGACATTCAGCGTGAAGAGTTATTTCTTTCAGAAAAGAAAATCCATAGAATCTTGGAAAATGATTCTTTTGTCAAATTAAACGAAATCACTGTACTTGTAGACAAATACAACGTAGATTAGAATATGATTAACTATATACATGTGTATGTATGTGTGTGTGTGAAATAGAGGAAAAGAGAGTGTGTGTATCGTGATGAACTATAAAATCGTGTAGTTTATAATATGTATATCTGGGTAGCTATTTTCAGAAAGAATGTTGACAATATATACATATATTTATATTTATATAAATGTATGAGATACACTGAAAATTTACCAACATCAAAATGTAATACACACACACACACACACACACACACACACACACACACACACACGCATATATATATATATATATATATATATATATATATATATATATATATATATATATGCATATGCATATAAATGAGTGTACTTGTGTCTAGTTAGTGGAAGTAAAATTTAACAACTGAACTGTCAACAGATTCCAACAATATTACTAACAAAAAATCGGGCAAGTATATATATATATATACAATTTTGATATAATGGTTCCATAAAACATAAATACAGAGCGGGTACTATCTTTATGCGGCATACGAAGCCAATTTCTGGTCTAAACATTTGAAATTTTACATAAAGGCTATTCAGAGATGGGGCAAGCTTTTTAATCGGTTTGGGTCGAAAATTTTAGCTGCCAAGGGGTCAAAGTTCAAAAGATTTTACCTTTGCGGTGTCTAACAAACTATTCAGCCAATTTTGGGTCTAAACATATGAAGGTTATACATAACGGGTATTCAGACATGCGGCAAGTATTTTAATCAGTTTGGGGGAGAAAATTTGGCTGCCAAAAAGTTAAAGTTGAAAGAGTTTACCTTTGCAGATTCTACCAAATTACTCCGCTAATTTTGGGTCTAAAGACTTGAAATTTTAGATGTAGGTAATTTGGACATGGGTAAAAATTTGTATTTTAATTTAAGACCAATATACTAAATGTTAAGGGGTCAAAACTGGGACCAAGTTTTAAAAAATTGACCTCTGCGGTCTCTACGAAATTTCTCAGACAAATTTTGGTCTAATTATTTGAAATCTTACATAAAGTGTATTCACACGTAGGGCAAGTTATGAACAGTACATAGGGCTCGAGCAATCCTGGCTGAACGACTGAATAGAATTAAAACTGCGCTAAATTATGTTATATCTACAAATACTGCTCGGCCACTCTGGCTTAGGCGATCAGTTCACAGACTGTAATAATTTATTTAAGTTCATATAAAATCTGTTGTTTTTTTTTATATTGTGAGACGATGAGCTATTTTGTTAGTGCGACATTACCTTATTAATCAAGTTAAATTAATTATAGAGACATAAATTAAGAAAAAAAATAAAATGCCAGAACCTCAAGATTTGTCGTTCAGCTGGGACAATGTATGGAGTAAAATAATGTAATGTCAAATTAAAGTAATTGTTTTGTAGAAATCATTGAAAATTATTTGATTCTTATCTTAACATTTTACTATGAAAAACAATACAATGAAAAGTCATACAATGAAAGATCATACAATGAACGAATGGTAGTTCTTACCAGTTGTTTTAGGTTCCGATGTTGTTGTGCTTTTTTGGGTGACTTTTTGTCTGTTGGTCACGGAATTCGAATCTAAAAATAAAATTAGAATAAAAAAAAATGAAATAACAATTTCTATTATTGTTAGGTTAGGTTATACTTTTATTCTCTTAAGTTGCTTTTATTAACAGTATTCGTGTTTACATTAAAGATTAATTAACTTCAATTTATATTTATTTAACTGACTTCTAATTCTGATCATTGAAAAGATGTGTTTAATAGCTTAATAGCCAGTTGTTGCTAAGAATAAAGATGTGATATTTATTTTGTTGAATCAGAATTTCCTGTCTTTTTAATAACTTGATCAGAGTTTATGCAAGTTAAATTAATTAATAACAAATAAATTAAAAGAAAGAAAAAAAAAACGTCAACAGACATTTGAGGTTTCATGTGTGTGTTTTTTAATAAAACTGAAAGATTATATTTCATTAAAAACATTGATTAAGTTTGCGTGGTCTTGATCCAATGTCTGTTTCATTCTTGTCTACACTTCGGGACAAGATCAAAGTGTAGTATCTGTTCTTCAGATGCTGCACTTCTATTTCTTGTTCTCTTTCGGTGGAGGAGAAATCCTTCACGACTGAGACAATTTTTATTTTTGTACCTTTTCTCCACGTTAAAAAACGACCCTGGTGTCTAACTCTGTCCCGTGGGGAGGCATTGTAAATAGGTACAATATCTACATAATAAAATTCATTAAATTTAATTCATGTCTTATTTAAGTGATGATTAGTTAGTGATCAATGAGACATTATTAAAATGTTATTATTTTTTTTTTTACACAGTGATCACCACTTATCAAGGCCCGGAAGCCACTCAGGGATAAGGGTTATTGCAAGTACATTGCGTTAGTGTGGAGATTTGATGAAGTGTTTAATTAGGGGGGCGGTTCATTAGGAATTTGTTAACATTGGACTTGAAGACATCCAAGTTGTAGTCCGGAGGGAAGCAGGCAGACGGAACAGAGTTCCACAAGCGTGCAGTTCTAAGAAAGAAGCTTTGTTCATGGAATCCGCGTTTTGATTTAGGCACAGATATAGAGTGGGGGAAATTTTTCACAGTGGATTCAGCTAGACGGGTGTTTTTCGTGAAAGATTGGCGAGGGGGCACCAGGGATTGGAGTTCAGACGAGCACCTGCCATGAAAATAACGATAAAACAAGGATAGGCTCGCAACGTCTCTTCTGTGGGAGAGAGGTTGCAGGGTAGAGAAAAGGGCATCCCCCACTAAACCACGAAGTCTATTTTGTACTCTGTCAAGGCAGGATAAGCTGTTTTTGGCAGCTCCTGCCCAGATATGGCAACAGTATTCCATCCTTGGACGTACTTGGCTTTTATATAGATAGAGAATTGCATCAGTAGTGTAAAATGTAACGAGAATTGCATCAGTAGTATAAAATGTAACAACATTTCAATCTAAGCAAATAAAATTATAATTGATTAAAAACTACTAAGAACTAAAAAGCTGAGGTCATCTTTAGAAATTGTTATTCGAACCTGTTCGGCTTGGTTTTGCTCCAGTGTCCTTTTTATCATAATCCGCATCTAAAATAATAGACCATTCATTCAGTTCAAATCAGATTAAAGTGACATTCAGCGTGAAGAGTTATTTCTTTCAGAAAAGAAAATCCATAGAATCTTGGAAAATGATTCTTTTGTCAAATTAAACGAAATCACTGATACTTGTAGACAAATACAACGTAGATTAGAATATGATTAACTATATACATGTGTATGTATGTGTGTGTGTGAAATAGAGGAAAAGAGAGTGTGTGTATCGTGATGAGCTATAGAAACCTGCTATTCTAACCCCCCCCCACTTGTCTGTATCCCTTTCTTTTACACACCCCTAATAATTAGTATTAATAGTATTTACATTATTATTATTATTGGTAATGGTGGTGGTGATGTTGGAGGTAGTGGTAGAAGTATTGTTACTACTGTCTTTATTATTATCATTATTATTACTGCATTGTTTTTAACGCTATTACTATTGTTATTATCATTATTGTTTTTATCATCATCATTATTATTATAATCATCATTATAATTGATATCATTATTATTATCCCCCGTCATTGCTAGCATAACCGCTACCATTATCTCCATTTTCACTGTTATTAACAGTAATTTGGAATTTAATTTTATCACAGCTATTGGTAACATTATATTTAATGTTTAATTTTAATGTTTACTTTTAATTTGGCCTTTATTTTTATTTTATTTATTTTATTTTATTTTTCTTAATATTCAATTTTACATCTAAATTATTTTTTTTTAATATTCAATTTTACATCTTATTTATTTTCAGCTTTATTATTACTACTATTATTATAATTGTCATGACTATTATCTTTCGTACTATTATAATTACCTTATTATTATTTGGTATATTTTTACTACTCTCATAAGTAGCTATGGTTTCCTTACCCCCCCCCACTTTAACATCAATATGTATACTTAACCTTTTACATCAAGTTATACACACTCATAGTCACTGCCACCCTAATCTCCGACAGCCCCCCCTTATGATCATACTCCCTATATCATAACAGTAGAAACTTATAAATATATTGCCGCATATTACCTTTCAGTTTTACAACCTTACATAATCCCCCAAATTAATCAAAATTACCCACTCCATAGAAAATAGACACCCCACAAACCGTTAAAATAAATTACCACACAGCAACAATACACCCCCTATTCAACCATAATACATATACCCCTTAATCTCAATACTATGTTAAAGACGATATATATTCTTATATATCATACTATATATAATAAGCTTCTCCTTATTTATTTAGAATTCAATAAAGCTTCCCCCAACATTCTATAATTCCTCTTAATCTTTTTCATCCCTAATGAACCTTACGCTAGACGCCGCATCTCCCCCATGCTACCTAGCACCTTCTCTACTCTTCTGATGAGAAGCAATAGGCTTCGAAATGCCCTGGCATAAAGAGTCTCTTCTATCCCCCAAATTTTGCCTGTATTCCATTATTCAATAAATGATCCGTTCTATATCTACCTATATATAGTTTTGCGTCTTCATTTCATACTCTTGTTGTCCTGTTGTATAAGCTCCAATAATTATTGTTGAGCTTGGCATTATCCGGATAAGTCTCCTTTTGTGAAATTGATCTTTCTCTTTTCATTTTACATTAAGCTATATATATATATATATATATGATTTTTGTCTTTTTAACAGGAGAAGACCATACCTAGAAGACCGTTTATTATTTGATTCCATTGAGCTAAAAAGGGGGCATAAATTAGCATGAATTTACAAGTAGAACATATGTTAATAATACACTTACCTGCAGTGGTCTCCGTGGATATTAAATTCGTTTCAAAGTCTTCGGTTTCTTGGTCATAGTCTAATAAATCTGTAGCTAAAAAACGAAAGGAAAGAATATGTTTATCGTGCAATAATTAACACGATTATTTATAGAAACTGAGTCAGTCTCCAGTATGGTTAATCGATACAATTACAGATCAGAATCATATTACACACATTTCTGGAAAAATAAATTCATAGTATAACTAAACACTGTTTTTCCAAAGAAACATTACGTTGTCAAAGTTTGTTGCCAAATGGAAATCATACAATATCAATGCGAAAATTCATCTATCATCTAAGAAGGACTTATAAAAATAAATCTTAACTGCTTTGGCTATCTACGAGTAAACAATCAGACATTTCAACATTGTAAGTGTATTCTTCTTCTGTAAATAAATGTAAAAAAATTAAAAAAAAAAAGATACAAAGATATTTACTTCATCTTTTATTTTTCGTTATATGTGAAGATACACCAGACAAATTGTTTTATGACATTTTGAAAACTAGGTGATCACATGTTACATACAGGTGCATATATGTACGGAATATATACACACCTCGATGGGGATACAGTAGAGGTAACTGCTTGTCTAGTCGCACCAATGAGCTGTGATACAAAACAATAATTTACCTGTGAATGACTAAAATATGTTTTTTTTAGGGTCTGAGTTTACGGGCATACTGTCATTAGCATATAAATACAAGCAAAATGAAGTTTCCGGCATTTGACAATGTTTATCATTATAATTTCAGATATATTAGCAGCAGCCAAATAGCCTAGGGGTTATAAGTGCATATTTTTTCCTAGACGATCTCTTCCCGATCTTGGCTGGAGGCAGTTGCTTTTCTGAAAAACATATATAGCGAAAAGGGTGTGTCTGTGTGTGTGAGTGTGTGCTAATATTTTTTGTTAAACAATTGTGTACATACTCAAAGCAGCCTTTCTTCATTTAGGCAAGCAGTGTTAAATACTACAGAATTACTCTTTTTTTATAATCAAAAACAGTAATAAAGGTTCCGAGTACTTGCAAAAATATGCGTGATAATTTCAAAACTTTTTCCATTTCTAATCTGAATATTTTAAAAATCAGTGTTGTCTTTTTATCTTTACTTTTGTATAATGTTTTTTTTCCTATTCTGAAGAGAAGTATTTAGCTTCGAAATGCCATAGCCTAAAGAGGTTTCTCCCTTATTCCTCTTATTGTAACCTTTATTGACTTGGTAATGTAATAAAGTTCATATGTAACTTTACGGTTTATTTTAGCTTGTTCTATTGTTTGCCCCTCTTAACCAGGTAGAACTTTTTTTAAAATCTAGATATGTTTGCTTTACCATTAAACATTTATTTTTCAGCTTAATTTTTATTACATTTTATGGTTGAGCTTTTCTTGCCTACCTTGATATGTTCAATGAAATGCTTATGCCGCTTTCCCCTAAGGATTTTTTTTACATGGGGATCACCACTTATCAAGGCCCGGAAGCCACTCGGGGATAAGGGTTATTTTGTGTACAATAATCAATGGGATAATATCGTAGTAATAGTTGGTATTGGAGATTTGATAAAGTGTCTTACTTAAGGGAGCGATTAACCAGGAATTTGTTTATGTTGGACTTGGAGACGTCCAAGTTGTAGTCAGGTGGGAAACAGGCAAACGGAAGAGAATTCCATAGGCGTGCACTTCTCAGAAAAAAGCTATGTTCATGGAATCTACGTTTTGATTTAGGCACAGATAAAGAGTGGGGGAAATTACTGACAGTGGTTTTAGCTAGACGGGTGTTTATCATGAAGGATTGGCGAGGGGGGACCAGAGATTGGAGAATATACCAACCCTCTCTAATGATGCCTATCTATCTATATTTATGATGTTAAATGTAAATCTCTCAATAATAAATAACCCTCTACTATCCCCGCAAATGACCACCCTGACAATATTGATTCTCTTGGCCTAGGCATCTCTGTTAATTCCTACTAGAAAATGAAAAACGCGGAAAGACTAGTAGCATTTCACTATGACTTAAAGTCCATTAATTTCCATAACCATAATGTCCTTCTTGACGAATGTAAAAGCGCCTAATTATTCTCAGAAAAGAAATGCATTAACCCTGCTATAAATATAATTAATAATTTTGCACAAATAGTAAACACTTCGTTTGCTATTTTTGCTGATAAAACAAAAATTATTACAAACTTGATTATCAATACAAAGAACTTAATAAATCCTATAACTCGATTTATCACATAGAGCCACATCTTTACTTAAATCTGAACTTATATAATCATACTGAAATTCTAACTTCAGCCATCCCTAGATTTTCCCTTAAAGATCATGAAAAACTTCCATGTAAACTCATCCATCAGACTAATATGCACATCTAAATCTGAATAAGAAAAAAAATCAGCAGAACAAATTTGGATAGAATTGTTCCTAATTTGGAAAATAAAATTTATTTCCCTCCGTGGAAATCATCAGAGAATGTAATTAATTGGTTTTCTAACCTTAAGCATAAATCCTTTTTAAGCTTTATCACATTTGATATGACAACTAGTATCAATCTATTTTCCCTATCCTCCTTAACAAGACCCTAATTTTACCCAAAAATAATTTAGACCTAACAAACTTATTTTGAAATTAATCTTATTCTACTTTCCAGAAAATCTCTCCTCTCTTTTGACAACAAACTTTGGACCAGAAATGATACCCCGATCAATTTTGATATTATCGTGGGTTCTTCTGGCTCAGCTAGGATTACTGACTTAGTTGGATTATTCCTTTTAAATGAACTTAGAATTAAATTTAAAAAACAGAGATAGAAAGAGCGGTTAATACAGAGATGACGCACTTTTTGTTACTGTTAAACATAACTGACATCCGAATTTTTTCCCAAGAATTCGGATTAACTATCACTTTTGACAGTAAGAACAAATTTCTAACTTTCTTGATGTCACTCTCGACTTAAATTCTGGGTCCTTCAGCCCTTATAATAATATTTATCATTAAAGTATCAAACCACCCTAATTCCATGATTAATTCTGTCATTCCAATCGTCTCCAATAGATTACCTAAACTTTCGGTCAATTTCTCGATCTTCGAATAAAAGTATCACTTTTATAATAATGCATTGTTTAATTCAGGTTATATCCGAGGAATCTTCTATTCTCTTATAAACCTAAAAATCGCTCAGGAATTGTTACTTATAATATGGCGATTAACAAAACTAATTTTCAAAATGGAACTAATGGTTCTAAAAATAAAAATAAAAACTATAAATAACTAAATCTTAAACCACTGACTGACATGAAAAATACTAAGAAGAAAATAATTTATGGTCTAATCCTCCTTCGTCGTCGTCGGCATGCATTCATGCACCAATATCATAGTTGCCAAGTCCAATACAGAAAAGAAGCAGAAGAGAAAGCTTTATGAGTTTCGTGAGAATTTTAGTCATTATTAGAATGGTGAGTACTTTTGTGTCTGGAAAAAACAATTTGGGCTCGGAATAGTCGGGAGCATTCGTCACATTGTATTGTGAGGGAGTGGTTGCAGTTGGTTGGCTCTAACAGCCCCTTGTTGCGTTTGGTTAATAGATTGGCTCTAGGGGTGATTAGAGTGCATGCGTAATAGGTGGTTAAGCTAGTCTTAGGCCTATATAATCTACAGCCTCTGCCTCTTAACTGCTTGCATGTTACCTTTTCATGACCCCCCCCCCCGTTGTTTGCAAGTGACAGAGCAGCTGACGGTATAATCAGACCTTGTACCTCTTTAAGCAAAGGCTAGAAGAAGGACACTCCGATACAAAGTCAGCCTGGCTGTAAGGTGAGACTTGAAATCCTCCTTATAATAACGTTAAAACTAATATTCCTAAAGAATTTTGTTAAATATTAGACAATTCTTTTAAACACCCCCATAAATATAATTCTATCCCGAATAAAGACTCAGTTAAAATCTCTTTCTCAACTGTGCCCAATTTTGCGCAAAATATCATTAATTCAAACAATAGAAAAATTAAACAAATGCAATCTGATAATACATTCTATACAAACTCTCTCAAATACAATTGCAAAATCTCCCGCCAATGCCTCCTCGATAATGATTGTGAACACAAACATGTGGTTTACCCCCGCACCATTACTGAACTCCCTTCGAATAATCTAAATTATGCTACAAACCCTCACGTTTACCAATCTCTCTCATCTGCTACAAACCATATTTTACTCCCCTCTCCATATATCTAATATAAATCTATTTGATAATAACCTAAGCCACTGCTCTCCTAGCTTTTTAACAAATAATAATTCTCTCATCGTACACACTAACTAACTAACGTTACAGTCCTCCCTCTGACCTTATGAGTCAAGCTAGCACCTTTAACACAGTTGAGCTCTCTTCTCCCCAAACAAATAATGTTTCTACCCATATAGATGATTATCAAATTCTTTTCGTGATTATATCCTCTTTACACCCGTGCTCATTAGGAATGCCTTTTCTTTAATTTACTTAAAGCCGATATATATTTTTATAAATATATCCTTAATAAAATATATAAAACAAATGGAGCTTCATATACACGAAGGTCACTTTCTATATAAAACAACTATTGCATAAATATGTGCATATATTTTTTTTATTTTCTTTCCAGTTATATATACGTATGTCGTATTGTTCCAGGGATAGAAAATCATTATGGCCTTTCACACTTTAATTCTCCTCTTTGCTAACTCTCATTTCCCATGCTCTATCATGCTTGATTTTTTTTTACCTTATTTCTCCCCCTCTGTCTCTTTTTTTGTCTGTCTAGTCTATTTCTGACCGGTTTCTCACTGTTTTCCATCTTCTATCCTTCCTACCTTGCATTCATTTATCTGGGCTTTCTCTTTTTCTATATATCTTTCCCTCCCCCTCTCTGTTAATTAACATTCTCTTTCTTTCCACGAACCCTTAGAAGATCGTACATTTACTTAGTTTTTTTTTTCCTTTTTTCATATTTCATTTCTTTTGCTTTTATCTCTATTTGTCTTTATATATTATATATGTGTATATATATATGTGTGTGTGTGTGTGTATGAGAGAGAGAGAGAGAGAGACAGAGAGAGAGAGAGAAAGAGAGTGTGTCTATGTGTGTATATATATGTATATGTGTGTATGTATACGTGCGTGTATATATTTATATATATTCGTGCTGGTAAAAAAAATAGAACATCATGTTTTGGGCGCTAAATTCTTATTGAGGACAATCTGTGAGATGTAATTGGTGTTAACGTATCCCTATCATGCTATACTAATTGAAATAGTTGTTTTACGACAGAATTCTTTTTTTTTTCATATCAATTGCAATGTCAGTTTTTTAATATTTCATGTTTCAAAATAATAGAACAAGGCAGGTAAGTAAACTAAATAGTTTTTTATTAACATAAATTATGTCGCTTGTACGACTTAAGTTGGGGATCCACCTGTAAGTGTTGTGTTGGATAGCGGGTGCGAGCTGACTTCCGGATGTTTGGGTCCTGCAATCCAGCTTCAGTGCTCTGAGAAGCTTCTGGTGGCTGTTGAGGCAAGTTGAAGGTGTCCAACAAGATGTTTAGAGGAATAGAAGGATCTTGTTGTACTTTGTCTGGAAGATGTGATGGTCGCAGTTGGTTAGCGTGTCGAATCCAAATTGAATCTTGGACTTTAACCTTGTATGTTACATTTCCAATTCTTTGTATAATGTAACCTTGAGTCCATGAGTCGTTGTTGTTGCGGTAATCCTTTGCTAGGATTTGTTAACCCGGAGAGAATGTTCTTTGGACAGAGCCATGATGGCGGTTGTACTGCCATTCCATTTTTGTGTCCCTCTTGATGGGATGATGTGGTTTTGGACGTAGAACATCAATGTGCAATCGGATTTTCCGATTCATCAAGCATTCAGCTGGTGAGGTATTGTTTGGTGTGTTAGGGTTTGGTGTTGCCCTATAGCTTATCAAGAACGTTTCCAGAATTTCCGATCTTGACCCTTCTCCCCTGAGTTTTAAAAGGGCTCTTTTAAAGGTATCCACAAGTCGTTCGACTTGACCGTTCGATTTTGGGTGGAACGGTGCTGTGCGAATGTGGTTGATACCATTTTGTTCACAGAAGGTGGAGAACTTGGCTGAGCTAAAAGCGGTGCCATTGTCAGGGACCAAAGTCTCGGGAATACCGAACCTGCTGAACATTTACTGAAGTTTGGAAATTGTTTCCTCAGAAGTGATGCGGTTCATTTGAAATATTTCGGGCCATTTGCTGTAGGCGTCTACAACAAGGAGAAAAAATTGTCCATCGGTGGGTCCTGCAAAATCTATGTGGAGGCGTGACCAAGGAGAATCTGGAACAGGCCATGAAGAAATTACAGACTTCCGAGGAGATTTAGCTGCTAGCTGACATTTACTGCAAGTGCGTGCAAGATCTTCCAGTTGCTTATCTATTTTTGGCCAATAAACGTATCCGCGTGCTAACGCTTTCATTCGACTGTGTCCGAAATGGAATTGCTTTAAGACCCTGTTTTGCAGTGATGAGGGAATGATGACCCGTTCAGCAAGGAGAGGTATACCATCAACTTCAGATATGGAAGATTTCCGTTGGAAGAAAGGTAGTAACAGGTTGTTTGGGGATACTTTTGGCCACTTGGTACGGTGATAGCGGATGACTTCTTGAAATAGAGTGTCATCAAGTGATCTTTTGGCATTTATATATATTTAATAGATTTGGTATCAGTTAACATTTGTTGAATTTCGTGAAATGAAAGAAAAATATTGTATTTTTTTCGATTAAACCTTTCATTATTTTAAAATTTGGTCTTTCCTCATTCTATTGGAAAAAATTACGGTTTGAAATTACATTTTCATATTGATTATAAGCTTCGAAACAGAGAGAGTCTATATAATCAAATTCAATAGTTTTCAATGGCGGCTTCTGACACTCCTACTGCTTCAGTGAAGCTTCTTAGCGTATTTCCTATGGAATAACAATATTCGACTTGTAAAGGACTAGGATATATAAATGCTAATCCCGTTACAAAAGAAAATAATGAAACGAATGGAATGAAGGAAACAAAAACTCAATTGCTGGATAGAATAAACGTGTCGTTTATTTACTGTTGAAAATATGAATGTTTTAGGTGTAACACGTGTTCATGTCCACGCGGGTGTCACCATCGTTTGTTGCGGGACTGGTAGTATAGAAAGAAAAGGAAATGTGTATTCATCTCACGTTCGGGTCACTATCGTTTGTTCGCGCGTGGGAAGAGAAGTGAGTAATGTAGTGTAAAATGGGAATGATAGTCCAGCGTGTAGACAAAGAAAAGGATAGAGGGTTGACATCAGTTAAACTGCGCGCCATGTTAGCAGTCAGTTACGCGGTGGTGTTCTCAGGCACAAGTTGTATATATATATAGAGAGAGAAAGAATGAGAATGTCAATCCAGTTCATGGAGAGAGAAAGTGTATAATATGTACGTACAGTCTGTTAGCTTTTTGTCCCACATAGTAGCAAGTGGCGTGAGGCACGCGCATGCGCGCCTGCCGAAAATGCACGCTGTCTGTCCGTAGACCGCCCAGCTCGGAAGCTGGTCCGAAAAGGGCTGGAAACAGCTTGTCTCTTGCTTTTATAGTTGTTTCCAGTGGTCTTTTGCGCATGTGTGGATTTCCTTTGAAAGGGGGAAGTGATGTTGCCCATGTGTGCGTACGTGTGCGCGTATGTGTGCGTACATGTGTGTACGTTAGCGTGTGTGTATGCACGTGAATGTGGGTGTATGTACATGAACGTGAAGACATCTACGTGTGTATACGTGCGCGCACGTATGTTTGTGTGCGCGTATGTATATGACAAGAAATATGGCTTGAGATGTGAACGCGTGTTTTTGTGTGAGACTAGAAAAGGCTCGCGCAGACTTTATAATCTTCGAAATTGTCGACAACTAAAACATTAGGTCTTCTATTTGGAGGGGGATATCGTTCTGGAGTACTTTTAACATGAGCATCAGCATCATCGTTGTCATCATTATTAATATTTTGTCTGCGTCGGTATCGACTTCGTTATCGGCATTTAATGCATAAATATGAGAAAATGTTGATTTGTCCTCTTCATGTTTTCATATAATGGATTTTCGTGTTTGAAATTAAACGTATCTGTGAATTTTATACATCGAATTATTTTTATTGTATTTTTGTCTGGAAAAAATACCAGATCTGCTGGAATTTCTTTGTTCTATCCAAGGAATATACCTAGGTCACTTTTGATATTTTATAGGCTTTTTTTATTTATAAGTACGAAGTAAGTTGAGCCAAATACATGCATTCTGCTCAGATTTGTTTTCTTTTGTCGCAGAAAACTTAATATGGGGTTTTCGATGGTCTTTTGTTAAAGGACCAGTTGCGTATATATGCAGCGGCAAATATGAAATGGACAAATACCAAAAAAGGAGGAAGTTATAGTTATCGCGGTGTCTAACAATAGTTAGAATGAGGAACGGAACACGATTTGACCCGTGATTCCATTTCCTGTTTGAAGCAAGTCCCGCAGTAAATAAAGTGTAGGGCAAACTGATAAACAAACAAAAAAAAAATAACAATCAAGTTATCAAAATTATTCTAAGGAGTAGCTAATTACGTTAAATATACGATAGGAATGTATATAATAATCATACTAATAAATAACGGTCTAAAAAGTGACTGTTAAACTGATAATACCTGCAGTGCAGTGGATGAAGTTTTTATATTACGGCTTGGTTTGGAGGTCACCCTAAATTCATGAACCGATTGACCAATAAAAAAATGAATAAAAAATGTGAAAAGATCTGCTATTAGTTACCCAATCAAAATATTAATCTCAAGTAACAATTCTCAATGAAAAGAACGAGCTCTAAAGGTTATACAAAGAGTGAAGGGAGGGGCTAATTTAATACTAAAAAGATAAGACGAAAAATGACTTTTCAAATAAATCCCCCGAACAAAAGCACCAATAAAATTCATTAGCTTTTTTCTCCCATCACATTGGTGATAAAACTTTTTGTATATACATTTCTGACATTTTTTAGATGAGGATTAATTATTCGTATTATTTGGATTCTTGGGACTACTTTTCTCATCTTGAGTGTTATTTTCACATTATTATATAATGATAAGTAGTAAGATCTTACATTTAGAAAACAAAATATGTATAAAGCTCCTGAAATCCATATTAGATTTTCATGGCGTAGTGGATAATGTACTTGGTAAAATTCAATTGTAAAGTTACATTCTTTGGAGGTTGAAGGTTCAATCCTCAGTGGGGGCGACATTCAAAATACAATCGCAAATTGCTTATGACTTCTACTCAAGTATAGCTGACAGAACGAGATCATGCTATCCCACGGAGTTAAATGAGGGGGTCCGTTCAGGTTCGATAGAAAGATTACCGAGTTCGACAAGATACATATGAAGGTCAGAGGTCACATCGACTGAAGCGTTATAAAAATAACGCTCAAGATAAGAATAATAGTCCGAAGAATCCAATTAATATGAAGTTTTGTGTTGTTGTGACCAAATAAATATTTGTTGTATCTTGGGGTTCTAACTAGAGCGCTCAATGACCCAAGTTTCCGACCAAGATGCAATAACTTCAAATTTCTAATGATCTTTTAAATTATTGACAGAGAAACCAGTTAGAACGCAGGTGGTGATCGCAATCCAACAACGATCTTGTCGATAACGTATCAGCAGGGACCATTTATTGTTTCATTTATTATCCGTTCATCGCCTGATTTTAAATTCGTCAGTTTTAAGGAATTTTTCTCAGATTTTTAAATCGGCATTTATTACGTGATTTTATTGCAGCAATAATGACAGAAATTAGTAAGAATTAAGAATTGGAACCAATTTTAATAATACTTACTTGTAGTAATCTCTGTGCCTGTTGGATTCGTTTCAGTACCTTGGTTTTCTTGACTATTGTCGAAATAATTTGTAGCTAAAAATAAGGAATTAAACACATAAATTATTATCAAATAATAATTAGCAACAATAGAAACAGAGGCGGATAATCTATACTCTGAAATCGATTAAACCCAGTTCAGATCCAATCTATATAATTATAAAACTCAAATGACCTTGTAACGAGTGATGTAACCCACTTTCCGGTTTATGACATTCGGTTGCGCATGCGCGCATAAACATTAACTCATAACAACGTAAACAAATAAACACAAATCGCTTCTTTTGCAGATTTTGACCTGCGCACTGAAATATTAACGTTATTATTTCGAAATTATTATTTAATATGGGAAGAGTGGGGGTGTTTTGCAACTATTCTTTATTACAACTATACTGTCGCAATTTTTTTTACAACTAAACAACTTTAACCCGTTGACAAACATAAGAACAATTGTAGTAAAGCCAAGACTACTACTGCTACTACTGCTACTACTACTACTACTACTACTCTGTATCCATCCCCCTTCCTTCCTTCCTTCCTTCCTTCTTTTTTATTTTTTGTTTACATTTCTAGATACAAAATAGTTGTGTGAGAACGGTGAATTTGTTGACACATTTACTAATCTGTTTCAATATTAGTTTTATTTTATTTTATTTATTTAGGTTTTATTTTTTTGCTTCAGGTTTTATTAATTTTTTTTTTTTTTTTAGATTTTAAGTTTGTATAACTTGGTTGAAGGATTCCAATATGGGATTTTCATTCTTATATTTCTCATCGGTAGGTTCATGTGCGTTTTTGCTACTAAATGACTTGTGTCGGCGTTCGATTCGTAGGAAAATCATGTTTAATTTTCGATTTTTGATTATTCGGAAAAATAGGTAACTTTACACGAATAGGGAGGATTATTTTTTCATGTTTGAGTGATCCATCCGTGATTTTTCATTTTAAAATACTTTCATAGAAATGTTTCTGTTATGTCAAGAAAAAACTATTTTCTTTACGTCACGCTCATACATGAATTCCATAGCTAATATAACATACTGACCCAACGGGTCACGGGTAGTCTAGTCGGATTATGGCACTCAGTTACGCTTTAATATAAAATGAACACCCGCATTTCCAGATATAGATAAAATGGAAACACGTGTTTGCTGAATCGTTGACAAGAATTATCGTTGAAACGTATTGTTACGCTATTAAATAGGCCCCCGTTCCAAAGTGCATATGCTTTGAAACAGACAATACTAACGCATACGTAAACGAATAATTACTTTGGCGTTTATAAACTAAAAATACTAATACATTCACAAAGATTCTTTTATGTATTATGACTTTTAAATCTAACATGTGTTACTCAAATTGAGCACACGCATACACCTTTAAAATAACGCACCGGTTACCTGCCCTTGTAATTTTCGCTTTCGTTGCCCATCAGGTGGCGGTTTCTACTTCCGTTTCTCTTTCTGCTCAGATAGATGAGGATGACAGATGATGAGGTATGATAAGGGGGGGCTATGCTGACACTTGATAAAAAAAAACAGATGTCCATAAAATTTAGTCCATCAGGAAGATTTAGGCGAGTTTGGAGTTAATGAATGAAGAAACGATATCAGTTTGTTTTGGCAACTTGATAATAGAATTTTGGCAACTTGATAATAGAATTTCTTTAAAACAAGAAAAATAAGGTGAGAGATTGTTTTTTTTTTTCTGGGGTGGAAAAGTGCATTTCAAGATAATTTATTAAATCAGACAGTTACGAGAACCTGGATTCAGAAAAACCAGACCTTTTGTCGTTAAGCGCATAGAAAAAAAAAACTATAAATCAAAGAAAATCTATTCATTATGTTATGTCTCTGATTGACCACCCAGGCAGCCATAAGATAGCGATAATCTACCAGTCGGAGAAATATAAAGGTGGGTCGTTACAAACAACCTTTAGAATATATAAAGAAGGAAATAAATAAATAAATAATTGACTTAAGCCTATATTTGGTTGGATGGGAGAGACAAGGAGAGAGAGGAAAAAGGAAAGAGAGAATTAAAGAGAGATAGAGAAAGAAGAGATTCACAAGAAAAGAAAAAAGAAAAAGAATATAAAATAATGGGATAGAGAAAGGAAAGAGTACTCTCTAGAGAGGAAAACAGAGAGGCCTTAAGAGAAGGGTGGTTGGAAATTACTTGATAAAACCATTGTGTTTTTAGAAACAGGAGAGATTTGGCTGACTGGCGTTGAAGAGAACGTATCGCTCCTGAGCTCTGCCCCAAGGGGCACATACCCCAGAAAAGCTAAGTTGAAACATTCTTGTTCCTAGCTGGGAGTTCGTCTAAAAGAACCTAGTTGTGCAAGCCGTTGAGAACCCAAAGAACTTAGATTTCCTTGTACGAAGTTTACCGTAAAGATCTTTTAAATAATTATTCTTGTTCATAAGAAAAGATCTCAGAGTTATTTTTGAATTGTTGACTTGAAACACGGTTTATTACAGCACCGACGCCAAGTTGCGGCTGAGAAGAACAAAGTACAAGCCATTCATCAGGCCCCCCACGAAGGATGAACTCAACTGCAGCATCAGACGACGAACAGCCAGCTGAAGATAAGAGTTGCCACATAGACTTAGGGTCGTGCACGTTTTGCATGCCCAGAGTATAAGAGCGGTAGTTCCAATAACCAGTAAGCGTCTGGTTACATTTGGAGTGGTCCATCACTAGACAAAACTAAGAGTGTAGCCCTGCTGGTTTGCATTTACGGTCCTGTGAACCAGGATCCGACGGGTACAGCCCAGAGGGACCTGTTGAGTTTACATGTCGATCCTTTTTTTTTTTTCGATTCGAACCTCGAATGTGATCGGACGCAAATCTTAGACGCGCCTCGGCAGGCTGTTTTCCTTCTCCAAGGTAAGATCGAATACTTGGGTATAACTTGACAACTCTTACACACACAATCGACTTCTAACGTATACTTCAACGAACTCTCGTATACATTCAAGCACACATACACGCATTTTATCTACATGCATGCTAGTTCATATACACACAAACACTCTGTAATGTTCGTAACTTTTCTGTGTGAATAAATATTTCTTGTATATATGTAAATATGTAATGCTGCTGCTGCTTTAGCGTGCTTCATTTTAATGTCTTAAATGTACTCGTAACACGTGCCCTTATTGTTGACTGTTTTCATTATGCTGTACGATCTGCAAACGACGACCTTCGACCCTTCTAGCAATCGAACACGCAGCCTTCACAATAATCGGTTCCGCAACTCAGCCTACAAAGTGGGACCCTAGCCTATAACTGCTGCGGGGCCCCCCTACATATGTTTGATGTATATATATTTTTGTAATGTATATATATTTTTGTATATAATTTTTGTATATGTTTGATGTATATATATTTTTGTTAACGTTGCTAACATGTTTTAGAAAACCGGAACAAGGACTTTTATTTCTTTTAATAAACTTTAACTTAATTAATTACTGAGTCTAGTCATTATTTTCACCTTTGTTTTCTTTGTTTTCTTTTTTTTTCATTGTTACTTGATTTTGATGACGAAAACAAAATCTCGTCAATAAAATTTAGGATAAATTCATACGTAGAACGCATGTTAGTCGATATAAATGCTTTAAAAGACAAAAGAAATTCTCATGTCAGCATTTCTATAAGACGTTTTCAAATAACAAAAACAAAATAATTTTAAAAGGAGATATAATTACATTGTTCCTGTGGAATTAAGTTTAAACTGGTCCGTGGACAGTGAATGATATGCAAGTTATTGTTTAGCTGCCGACATTATAGGATGATTTATTTGAGTCAATTTGAAAACGTATGCATTTACTGTAAATGATGGTTTAAAAAGTGGACAGGTTTGTAATGTTTGTGTTGAAGAATCTATTAAACCTGTGTATAGTGTTAATGATAAGCAATTTTAACTCTGTCCCGTGGGGAGGCATAGTAAATAGGTACATTAGTTTATGTATGATAAATAACGTTCTGATAATCAAACTGGAGTTCAAACTGGCCTTCAGCCAGTGAAAGATAGCATCTTATTGTTTACTGGTCAACGTTACAGAATGATTTAATGGAATCAATGTGGAAAGTTATGTATTCACGGAAAGTAAACAGTTTTCTATTGCATGTTTTGGATAAGCTATTAAAACTGTAGTGTTTGCGGTAAGCAATGTATTTGTTTCGTATTAGTGTACGTGTGATAATTTGAGTGTTATGTGTTTCTATCGAAGCTAATGTGGACGGACGCCATATTTAATTGTGCAAAACTTATTTGGAGGGAAATTTTCGTAAAATACAATCTGTTAAACAAAGGAATGAATCTGAATGAGTGTTAGATGAATGTTAATGACGCAAATTAATAAAATGAAACAAGGAGAGATGCGTGCAATAATTGAACACCATGAAATATTTTAAAGGGTGTATCTTGATAGAATACAAGAATATAATAATGACTACATTATATCTCTATCACCTGTAAGTATGAATTGTTTGAGGGAGTGACTAGGATGAATTTATGAATTTTTATTTGCGGAAAACATGCATCAGGTAGTGACAGCGTCACTATTTGGGTTTTATATTTGGCGCCCGTATTTGTATTTCTATAGTGTCTTTTCGTATAGGCGAAAAATCGTCTTTATTTTATAATTATAGGGAAGATAACAACGGAGAGATATTTAGTAGTTCTGTGTTTTTAGAAGATGACACGAACATTAAATGTTAATATCCGTTTAAACATTAGTACAAATATCACTGATACTTACTTGTAGAGATCTCCGTGGATATTGTACTCGTTCCAATAGCTTCGGTTACTTGATGATAGCCTAAACGATTTGTAGCTAAAAATAAAAAGGAACACATAAATGATTATGCTCTAATAATAAACACATTTCTTCTAAGAAACGGAAGATTAGAGTAGAAACACAGGAATTTGTTAAAATTAAACAACAGTTGAACACCTTATAATATTCGTTAGGTTACATTCTTTAATAATAACTGTAAATTGAATAAGGTTCTTACTGAAAATTAATCAGTTTATTTGTTGTCAAAGAATATTAACTTTAAGCAAACGTATTTTTGAAGCATTTAATTGACAATATAATTTATTAAAGAAAGAATATTTGGGGTGATGTTGAAAGCCTAACCTCGCACCACAGTCAGATTGTGTTGGCATTAAGAAAGTCTGAAACACTCACTGAAGACATGCACGGACAAAAATTCAAGGATTTAATTTTATAACATATCCTTAAATATGAAAATGACCGCGTAGAGGCTAAATATTTTGATAAAATACGTAGCCAAAAAACAACACGCACACACACTCACACACACACACACACACACACACACACACACACACACACACACACACACACACACACACACACACACACATATATATATATAATTATTCTATTATTTCCTATATGTTAATCCTATGAAACCCGTGTTTATAAAATAGTAAAATAGTGCTCAATAATAAGTAGAGTTGTATTATAGCATACATTTTTGTTTATTCTATATATACAAGCATTATTGGCTAAACGTGTGAGTGTACGTGTTTTAGCTCGATATCTGTGTCCTGAAGAAGTTGGATCTCGAAAGATATCGGAGTTGAAACATGTATGCTAAGTAGAGCCAATAATGCTTGTATAAATAAATAAATTTATATTGCACACACACACACACACAAACACACACACACAAACACACACACACACACACACACACATATATATATATATATATATATATATATATATATATATATATATATAGGTATCACAAAACTGAGTACACTCCTCACATTTCTTAAAATATTTGTAGAAATGTGAGGAATGTACTCACTTTTGTTGCCAGGGGTTTAGCTTTTAATGGCTATATTTTGGGTTATTTTCAGGAGAAAATAAATTAACGCTGTTATATATGCTGCAGAGAGACTACTTTTCATTGTGTCAAAAAATAATTTTTTCAGTGTTGTCCCATGAAGAGATATATTTAAATATTTGAAGAAATGTGAGGGATTTACTCAGTTTTATGATACTAGCCGCCAATAGCGTAATGGTTAGGAGCCTTGACTGCCGTACAAACGGTCGGGCTTCAATCCTGGCTTGAGGTAGTTGCCTGTCTAGCCGCACTGATGAGCTGTGAAACAGCGAAACAGTACTGTATGTGGATGACTATATATATATATATATATATATATATATATATATATATATATATCGGTTTTGTTATTTAATCAATTTTATTTTTAACACAATAATCTCTCATGCAGTGTATCTCAACAGGTTGTCGATCTTATTTTCCACAATATATGCATATTATTTTATCATAATGGGATACTAGGAATATCGTTTATTCTCGACATGCAAGTAAATTGAACACACTGATATCAAAGCCAATGGCTGAATCCTTAGAAAATGTCTTTCACTCTGTAGTAGAATGGGGTAATAAAATCGAAAGTTAAATTCAACTCTTCAAAGACACCCTTTTTTCCTTTAATAATGATGTAATGGAATAACCTAACATACCTTCATAGATGAAACGAACTATCTATATATTGACCCTCTCACGTGATTGAGGCAGAAGGAAAAAAATACAGGAAGAGAATAAGAAAAGAGGTCGAGTAACTCTTATTTCACATGTATTCCCTTGTAAATAAACCCCTTTGTCTTTCACCCATAACCCCGTGTTTCTTGCTGTATTCTTATTTAAAGTAAGGATATAACAAATATCAATAAGAAACCTTTCCAATCACCGGTTGCCATGGCTGATAATACTCTTTCCGGTAATAAAACATTCAAAGTCCTCGGTCTAATATTTACAGTTTACATAAATTGGAATAAATATATAAAATAGATTATGCCAAGTCTACTGCAAAGAAGTTGGGCTTCTTCTTATCGGCGTGTGTGTGTGTTGGGTAGAAGCTTATTTATTTTTAACAGTTGACTTTTTACAAAAGAATTGAAATGCATTAAAGTGGGTTTAATCTTGTAATGAAATAAATTTGAGAGTTACGCACTGGTGTTTTTATTTGGCCATGATGTTTTTGCAATGTGGAATTTTTTTTTAATTTACAATGTAACCCTTCGTGTCCTAAAGTGCGTCAAACAATGATGTTATAGTTTGTATTCTTTCTCTTTGCAAAACTCAATGATGTCATGCAAAGCCAAAAACTAAATTAACAATTTCCTCCGAATTTCCTCTGAATATACAGAACTTGAAGCTTAAAATCATTTTTCTAAAATTACTGGATTCGGCATTTAAATGAAAGAATAGGCTGTGGAGAGGTTTCACGTGTCTTAAAAGTAAATAATTAACCATAATTAATATATTTATTACGATTACAAGCAATTGACAAAAGGTTTTAACTTTTTATTAAAACTAATCTTCTGATCCTATGCCAGGCTGTCTGAAGATACCGGCTTCCTGGCCTAAAATTCACCAAACATTAATGTTATCATTTTCCCTTTCCATTTTGCAAAGCCAAAAAGCAAAAACAAAAAGAACAAATTACTTCTACAAAACAACCAAACTAAATATCATGACTAAATATTTAAAGACATAAAAAAGCTTGAAGCATAAAAACTTTTACCAAAATGATCGGATTCGGCATTAAATAATCCCAAAGGGATTGATATGCCGTAAAACCAAACAACCAAACAACCAAACAACAAAAATATTTAACAAAAAGTAAAATGGTTGACTTGTGTACGATTGGGCTGAAATATATCAAGGTAGAATAAATTAGAAGATACTCACTGGATTATTTACTTGACTGCGGTGTGTAGATTATTTTTTTTTGGGGGGGGGGCGGGGACTTTATTTTTAATTTACAATGTAGAACCGGATCGCTATTACTAAGTGTCCAAAAAAGTTTTTTTTTTCACTCTGAATGCTAATTTTCTATCCATCACATTGTGTACACAATCATTGAATTAGAAAACAATAAGAACTAATTGTGAATTAATGAGATGTAATTTTGCAAAGTAACATGCAAATTAGATAACCTTCACACGTCAACTGTATACATTGATCAGTATTTTAAAAAATATGAATTTGGTGGTTTATTTGGTTTGTCCGTACAATAACTTTATATCAGGTCGATGAAAAACTTTTGCCGATTTAGAATTTCATTTTAAAATGAAAACTTGTGTGTGTTTTTTTTTATTCGTAACAATAACGAGCTTTACTCACTATAACCCCATTTCATCTGTCAACAAGCTTATAAAATTATTTCGGTTTTGATGTGAAATATGAATCTAACTCATGTTCAATCTCCTCTCGTGAACTTAACATAAAACTTAACCCTTATCCTCGTGTGGCCTTTTGATAATGATAATTCGAGTGAACTATGCCAGGAGGATATGCAGGATGAGTCAAGATTACCCAGACAAATTCTTCTTGGAGATCTCTGGCTAGTAGTGCCGTGTGAGGACAAGCATTATCATGATAGAAGGTGACTCCCTTTTTTTTCGTTTTCGGATCAACGTGGGTGAAAATATTACAGAAAAAACATGAATGGTTCTTTTTGAATGATGCTTTTCTGTTCAATATATTTTATTTCCACGAATTACGGAGTTGCGTATTTTTCCGGGCACTTACAGAACCACAACAAATCCCTAGCGGTGTATGAATCTGGTTTTAATATCTCTGCAGGGGGATAGCTATGGCGCAAAAACACCGGGGAGCCATTAATGTCAATTTATTAGGGTTTTACTCACAATGAAATTTTTATCAACTCCAGAGGAGTGAAAGAGTATTGTAATGTTTGGTATGAGGTATCGATAATGGCAAAGAACAATACCGGACTGGTGAAAGGAAAGTTCCATATTAGCATCAATCAGCAGGCATTTGCGCACATCCACTCAAAGATTAAAGTGATGCAGAAAATCCGAGCCAAAATGGGTGTAAGGCAAATCAACTACATTGAAAATCCACGTAAAGTCTCCACGCAATTCCAAGTTCAAGAAACGAGAAAATTTCCCACAAGTGAAAATAGTGAAATCGATTCCATTGACGACTTCTCAATGAGGAGTTTCAGAGGTCATATACCACAAGCAGTATAGACAAAGCAATGTGCCTGTATAAATTGGTAACATTTGTGAAGACTGTGCTGTGATTACTTTTCTAGAAATTCCTTTTCCTAGTTAGTAAAACAAATGGGCCTTTTGCAACTATATTCTGCCACACCAAAACGACTGTGATAAAAATGCAGTCCTGGCTCGTTTAAATGACGGCGGCATGGAAATAACAAACGAGCCTGGAGTCGACGTCTGGACGACTGCGATTCCAACACGTTTATTTTTCTTATCTCCCGCTTTAAATATAGCTAAAGAAATGAACGATTGATGGCGGAAAAAAGTCTTTGTCCCCTGTGTGAGTCAGTTCTCTCCAGAAATAAAACCTTAGAAACTTACAGCGAACGTCTCCGCATTACTTTCTTTTTTTACAAGGGTGTCGCCACTTATCAAGGCTCGATGGCCACTCAAGCATAAGGGTTTATGTAGTCTGTTCAATAGTAAGACAGAGAAACAATAATCATCTATAACAATATGAATAAACAATATATATATATATATATATATATATATATATATATTGTTTATATATTATTTTTATGCTCTGTTTATTATTATATTTTTATAAAATAAATTCATTTTTACTGATAAATCTAATTTATAAATTGTAAATGTATTTTATAAGAAAGGTAAAATGATAGATTCTCCAAAAAAGTTCGATTTTTAAAAATAATATTTATTCAATTCATTTCCTATGCTCGATTTGTAAATCTTCAGAATGTCTACGTTTTGTCTGGCTGTCGAACGGCCACCTTGTTGAGCTTGTCACTGTTGATCATCATTTGGTAGCCAGAGCGAGAAGCATCCCTCACCGAAGAATTTCCTTTTCGGAACCAGGCAAACTATTTTTGGTACACCGGTTTTATAACAGCATTCTTCCTCATATAGCACATCTCCTTTTTCTATTTCTATAATAAAAAGCTATTTGATCTCTCATTTAAAATCATGATATACAAGTAAAAATGTAAGAACTTCTTTGCTCGGGGACTTATTACACACTAACATTAGCATACTTGCTACATAAAGTAATCTCAAGAATAAGGATATAAAATGATCTTTAGTGACCGGGAAGATAAAATTTAAAAAAAAAACAAAAAAAAACGGAATTTTGGCTCAACCAAATAAAATGGTATTCTTACTTGATGAAGCTTGTATTGTTGGTATTTGATTTCTTTTGCCAACACATGAATCACCATTACCCATAAAACGTTCATCTGAAAAAAAAAAAAATATATATATATTGTAAAATCTCAGTTTATAATATATATAGTTTCTGAAAAAATATTTCGTATCATTTAAGAAAAAAATCTTTTAAAGAAGGTAGTTGGCCAATAATGTAGAAAGAAAACTTTGAATATCGTTAATTAATTAGCTGATAGAACGTTAGTCTCCCCCCCCCCCTGTGTGAGTCAAATCTCTCAAGAAATAAAACCTTAGTAACTTACAGTGAACGTCTCTGTATTCCTCTCTTTTTTACAAAGGAGACGCCACTTATCAAGATCAGAAGGGCATTCAAGGACAAGGGTTAGTGAGAATAATGTGGTTTGTCCAACAGTAAGACAGAGAAGCAATGATCAACTAAAACAATAGGGCCAGGAAAAGAAAAAAGAAATGACAAGTTAAACATATCTGCACAAAAATTCTGTTAAACAAAAAATAATGATGAAGCAAAAAATAAAAACAAAAAACAAAGTAAAATTGTACATATGTCATTTTTTTTTTTGTTTGTTTTTTTTTTTCCATTTCTCGGTTACCCAGCTCCGATTACCAGTAATTGTTAGTTATGTGAGAGAGATTTGACGCTAGTTTAATTTTAACACTTTCTAATATGACAACATTTTCAAATGAAGATTACTAACTTGTACTATTTTAATTATTCGATCTACCATTCTTAACTTTGTTGTTATGGTCTTTGTAAATTCTGATATTTGTCGGGTGCATTTTGACGAAAACTTTAAAGTTTAATTACTATTTAAAATATTTTACCAATTGTAATCGGTTAATTAATTTCCAATTATATTAAAACAATTTTCGATAAAGCTAAATCCCGCGAAAATAAGTTAAAAACGGAAATAATCTTATTTTTGATTGGCTAATATCATTTCAAATGGGTTTTCAAATCTCTAAGATAAACTAGACTTGTTGGCTCGTTAAAAATAAGCAAAAGTTATAGTACGTTGGCTTAGAATGAGTTTTTATGCGAAATTGATAATAGTATATAATTGAATTCTGTGCTCACTTTTCCATTAAATACTAATTCCCATTGATACCTATTAATCTTTAGCTTTGCATCGAACGGATATCATAATACTTTGTTCGCTGTATAATATCATAATAAAAGTCCACATAAAATTTTAGCCAAATCAGCGCAAAAAGTGGAACTTAAATACCTATATTAATCTATATTATATCTATATAATCTATATATCTATATTAATCTCTATCTTTGCATCGAACAGATACACTAATGCTTAGTTCGTTACACTGTATCATAAAAAGGGCCATACAAAATTTCAGCTAGATCGGTTCAGTAGTTTCCAATAAAAAGTGGAACAGACGGAAAGACAGACGGATAGGATGACAAAGATAAATATAATATAGGTACATCTGTTTTCTGTCTGTCTTTTTGTTTGTCTTATGTGTTTGTACATGGAATAACTGTGAAGTTAAAGTATACCAAAGTTAAACATAAGCGAACTAAATATTATGGTATCCATTTAATGAAAAGTAAGTAATATGGATTAGTCAACACAATACCACATTTACTTCAAAAGTTTTCTTGCAAACTACTGAACCAATCTGGCTGAAATTTTATATGAACTTTTGTTATTATAAGGTGCAGCGAAGTAAGTATTATGGTATCCGTTGGATTCAAAGTTACTGATAAATAAAGATTAATCACCACATTTATTTCAGAAATTTACTCAAAAACTACTAGGGCAATTTGGCTGAAATTTTGTATGGTCCTTTGTTATATTATGCTATCGCTATCATTTTTGATGCAAAGTTAGAGATAAATAAGGAGTAATCACCATGATAAGATTTAGTGAACAAAGTATTATAGTGTGCGTTTGATGCAAACTTCGGTATTCATAGAAATTAATAGGAATTAGTATTAAATGCAAAACTGGGCACAGATTTAACCATATTCAACCATTAATTTGGCATAAAGCACTCATTCTGAGGCAACGACCTATAAGTTTGCCAGTTTTTAACGGGCTAAAAAGTTTAGCACCTATCTATTTATTTATTTATTTAATTTTAGTTAATATCAGCTCATCTCGACCTGGTCCAAGTCAAGATCTGTGTTCTACTGTGTCCAACTGAAAACCATCTTCAACTCTAACTGTCGTCAACCGTCGCAAACACTAAACTGTCAATAAACTGTTCCTAACTGTTGTAAACTATCGCAAAACCTATTGCCACTCCTGAAAATGATCGTAAACTAACTCTAAATAATACCCCTTTATTTTCTGATTCTTTTGTTTCAATCACCGCCACGCCTTGTTTAGCAATCGTATTCAATTTTTTTTGTGTTCCTTTGTGAATAACTTCCTATATTTTTATTCTGCCGACAAACCTATTTCCTCTTTTTGATATATATTTTTCCTGTTTTTTTTTTTTTTGTTTTTTGTTTTTTTTGCTCCCTAACACTTGTGCAGGGCACATTGATAGTATCACGCACCAACAATTACAAAAATTGAAAGCTGGGTTTATTCTTAACATAGACAAATCATTATTTCATTCAAATAAAAAATTCGTATTTTTATTCTAAGTAAGAAAATCACATCCTAATCCGAAAATTTTCTTTGATGCCAATGAGTAGTTTATAGCTAAAAGTTAGATCAGGTGAAAAATATTGCGAAATATGCTAAACCACGATTCCAACTTAATCAGGAGTTAAGTACCAAAAGAGTATGAAATCTCATATGTAACAACCAATAAGGCTCTCACGAAGTCTATCAGTCTACCGAACTTTCTAAAAACTCACCAGAATCGGAAAACCCCGCCTAAATAGCCAGTAATCGACGCATATGCAAATCACTCCCTTCCGGTAAGAGACGTAAAACAAAACCAACATTGATGATGCCTCCGTTTAGTCTCAAGAGACAATGGATACTCCCTGTAAGGGTAACTGTGTGTGTAACTGCCAGACAAGGGTTATGCACTCAACAATCACACCTCTCTTGAATCGGCATTGCTTGAATCCAGTGGCAAGGAGAAATGCTAGACGACTGGAAACAATGCTGAGATAAGCAGAGAGCACATACAGCATCTGGAATTCATAAACAGTCACCTATTTTAGTACTGACCAGGCTCAGCCTTGCTTATATTAATACTCTAAAATACCCAGTAATCGATACACGTGTAAAGCAAAACGCACATATGCAAATCAAAAGGCCCTTCTTCGATCACAATCAACTCCATGACACATACACCAGTTAACCCATTGTTTTCACACCTATTAACTATATATTTTCTTCTTTGTATCCCTGAAAATTTGATTATTGAATTTTTGGATTTTTGTCAACTTGTCAGCAGGGTTCAATCTTCAGAACATTATGCATCGTCAGATGGATGGGGTTGCCTAGAGGAGCTCTCTAGCTTCAGCGTTAGCTTACATTTTTTTTTATTATTTTCTACACATTCAAGTTCACTATGTTACTTTCGATATGTGGACGACACGTTCTGCAGTTTTGTCAGTGAGAGTGATACTAATAATTTAATAGTTGCTGTGATAGATACCGCTAGCGATGAATTCGCTAATCAAATATGTTCTGCAGCATATTATTCTTATTGCTCTGATAATGCACGTATTGCGTTCTAGATTTATCGCCAAGCATAACCTGCCCTTCCATAACCATTTTAGTTCTATCAAATATTAATTTTCATATCATTCTGAGGTTGACTATATAGAAAGAATTAGTCAAGGGTAACACAATCGTATCATGCAGTACGTACTATATAACGTACGCGGAAGGCTGGATTATTTTCATCAATCATTGTCTACATCCGGGACTTCAAGAGAGCACGTTACAAATAACCTAGAATGTACCTCGAACTTTAGTGTAAATTCTTTCTCTGACTTCAGCTGAAGCAACTCGGCTTATCACTTAAAAGTATTGGAGACGATATACATTAAGACCCAACGACCTTTCATGTGTAGACAGAGGGGAAATATATTGGCCGTAGTGCTATCTCCTGTTACATTTGATACAGACTAAATTTATTTAACATAATGAAATTAAAAGATAAAAAGAGGACGAGGCTAACTAACCGATATCGAACCTCGCTCAACAGAGCTAAATCCAGCTTAGGAAATTACGGTATGGCTATTTACATGCTCATTATTTGTCGATCTGATTTCTTAGCATTATTAAAGTCAATTTTAAAGAGTAATTTACCGAAGATGACAAGTAAAGAAGAGACGTCACTAAAACTCAAGATTTCCGGTGATAAAAATATGGAATATTGCAAGAAACTCTTTACTTTAACTGATTGTGAAATATATCGGAAGTAGTACTTACAGCCGTTACTCTTTTGTGCAAGACCTGATCTCGAACTTTCACATTTGATGAATTCAACTTCATGTTTGGTATAAATAGCACATCGTGTATCATTGTCACTGATTGAAAGGAAAAGAGGTTTAAAATACAGTATGGGTCAGTAGAAATATGGCATTATATATATATATATATATATATATATATATATATATATATATATATATATTTATATATATATAATTTGTAATATTTTATATTATTATAAAAGCAAACAATACAGATTAAGTTTAGAAGCCAAACTTGGAGTAAATATAAATATTAATATTTGTATAGTAATCCCAACCAAATAAAAAGAAAACAATACAATCAAGATAGGAAATATAGCTTTCTATAGAAGAATATAAATTTAAGAATTTATAAATATATTGCGCACGAATTTATTGTTCGACAGGCTACTCAAATAAAATATATTAAAATTTCCTTTAATCTACGTATGGGTATGTAGAAATATGGCATTATATATATATATATATATATATATATATATATATATATATATATATATATATATATAGTCTTTGAAGTTTTTAACCTTTAAAACTATACAAAAAAATATTTTTTATCATTCGTTAGAAAACCATCCAGTCAGTAAGTCATTTAATCACCTGCAATCACTGCATCAACTCGCTCTCGAATTTACTATAATACCAATAATTTATTTTTCAAGGGATCATCAGTTGTTTACCATGAAACACTGTTTCGGGGATTTAAAAACAAAACAGTATATTACATCATGGCTCCCCAGCAGTGTTGATCAAACACCACCACCCTTAATCTTAGGAAGAAGACACGTTACAAACATTTGATCCAATTTCATATTCTTAATTGCAATTACTAACATTTCAATGCTATAAAAATGAATTTCTTACCTGTGCGATTCATCAATTTCCACATCTAAAATGGATTATATTTATTTGCTGTCCACTCAGCAAAATGTGGCACAAGGCCGGAAAGTGGTAACCCAGCAGGCTCCCCTAAAGGAGGGGCACTCCTGCAATTTTAAAAATTGCCTGAGTAACCCCGTCGGCATTCCCCGGTCGGGGCGCCTCAGGCAACAAGCAATAAACTTGCCCCACCGGAAAGCCCAGTGGCAAGGCCTGGGAGGGTGGACCTCCTAGGTATTACCCAGGCGGTGTACCTCAGTCCAACAGGTGCTGGGCCGGTCTCCGGCCCCTCACCTGTTGGGCTGATTGTCAAGTGACGGATCCTTGACTGGTACTATCCATTTAAAATGGATACATTTTTTAATTTATCAGTCTTGTATTTATAAGATTAGGATTAATCCATTTAACTACTTATCACCCCCACTATGATTAGTATTTAGTATATTTACATTCTTATCTATTTAAAATTAGATATATAAAGGTTAAAAATATTTATATATATATATATATATATATATATATATATATAAATTTATTATATGTAATTATAAATACATTTTATACATTGCTAATATAGTTTTGGATTTCCTTTATCAATATAGTCTGGTTTATCTTAAACGATTCAAAAGCATCAGGATAACGAACAAATGCTTTATTTAACTGTTTAAATATTTTATTTTTATCCCCAACTTGTTTTATCATCCTTATTACTAAGTTAGAAACTAGTGGTATAAAATCTGTTAATTTTAAAGTAACGCGAGCTATTCTCAAAAACTCTGACATAATGGTTCCATAAAACATAAAAACAGTGCAGGTGCTATCTTTATGCGGCATACGTACTATTTTAAAGGGGAAAGCGTTTCTTTTATCAAATATTTTATAAAGAAAAATCCCGTCCTCAATTTTTATATCTCAATCCAGAAATGTTGTCCTCTATGTTCACAATTCAATTTTAATTCGTTTGGATATATAAGATGTTTATTTTTTCGAATTCATCATTATCGTTTATACATATAAGGTCATCTATAAATCTCCTACGCCCATGAAAGTTATATGTTTTAGATATATCTGTTTTTAATAGTGATGACATATATATATACTCGAGTCTATGTAAATACAAATTTGCCCCAAATGGTGCAGGATCCAATCCCATTGGGATACCTATCGTTTGGAGTAATATTATATTTCCTATTTGAAAATAGCATTCTTTAATGAGATGACTTACAAGTATTTTTAAAATACCTTTAGAAACACTAGTTTTGATATTTTTATTTTTACACCAGAAAGCTTTAGAGTTTGAAAAGTCTATATATTTACCTTTTCCACCTTCAAAAGCTAAATCTACAGTATCATTTAATTCTTTTATAAGTTTTTCGTGCGGAATGTTAGTATATAGCGTACTAAAATCATAAGTAGCTATAGATTTTGCTTTTATTCTAGAATTTATTTTATCTAATTTTTCTTTCACAGGTTGGGAATTATTTACTACCCCAAATAGATTTATATTACTATAGAATTTACTTTTCAGATGAAAATTAATTATTTGATTTATAATTAATTTAAATATTTTAGATATAGCTTTACTTAAAGGTTTAGTGATGCACGTCTTTGAACTTACAATAAATCTAGCACCAACTGGATTTTTATGCATTTTAGGTATCCAATACGTACATGGAAGATTTTTGTGTTTGTCTTCTAACTTTAATCCTACTTTTTCACTAATAATACTATTATTCAAAATAATGCTATCTAAATTACTATTACTTACTTTATAAGTATCCGAAACGTTACCTATAAGTCCTACTTCTATCAATAAACGTTGTATATAATATTTTTTACACATAAAAGCTATATTGTTTGCCGCCTTATCAATCGGAACTATTACAAACTTTTCTTGAAGTATTTTAAGTTCCTCCCATATTTCTGAATTTTTTAAAAGAGGATTGTTTTTTCTAGGGTGTTTAAATTGTTTTATATGTTTAACCTTTTCATTTACGTATTCAAGTATACTATTTTTCCATGCATCAAACGTAGACTGTGCTAATTTATATTTCTTTACCATAGACATAATAAAACCTTCTGGTGCTTTAGTTACTTCTTTAACGCATTTAGTGTAATTTAGGCATTTAGGTTCTCTATAGAGAACCTAAATTAGGACCCTTACTAAGTAGTTTTCTTAATTTAGTATTATTTACTATCTTTAAATCTCCTGTAATTACATGTTAGTGTAATTTAGGCATTTAGGTTCTCTATAGAGAACCTAAATTTGGACCCTTACTAAGTAGTTTTCTTAATTTAGTATTATTTACTATCTTTAAATCTCCTGTAATTACATGTTTTATCTCATTATTACAGAAAGGAGAGGAATTACATTCACATTCTGGAATATTTATAATATTATTATTTATATTTATATGTTCTACAGTTTTCTTATAATTAAAAATCTTGTTGCGTATTGTTTATAGTTTATATGTAACTATTGGTTTTTGATCTTTTGTCTGTAACTCATTTGGTAGTAATTGTATAGTTTTTTGTTTATTAAATACTTTAGGTAAATTTACATCATCAAAACCTTTATTTTCATACAAAACTACACAAACATTTTTAGGTTTCTTTTTTATACCATCCACTGGTGGCTTATATAATTTAGTGTCGATTATATCCAGAATATAGTCATACCATTGAATGAAATAGTCCTTCCTATATATCGTATCCGGTTGTAATAATATTTTCGATGCTATTTCCTTGAAAACTTTCTTTTTTGTTTGATTAAGTAATTTTCTTATATAATTGAACGACTCATAAATTTGATTAATAATAATATCTTTAATTTTACTAAAAACATCCTCGCATGAAATAACTGATTTTCTATTATTTCTATTAACACGAGTTCTATCTCTAATACCGTAGCGAGGCAAAGCTGCATATAATCTACCTATAATTTCAGAATCTTGTAGGTTATTTTTTTTAATATATAAAAAAATAAATAATAAATAAATAATAAATAAATAATATATATATATATATATAATTTGTTAAGTAATATTTTATATTATTATAAAAGCAAACAGTACAGATTAAGTTTAGAAGCCAAACTTGGAGTAAATATAAATATTAATATTTATATAGTAATCCCAACCAAAAACAAAAAACACAATACAATGAAGATAGGAAATATAGCTTTCTATAGAAGAATATAAATTTAAGAATTTATAAATATATTGCGCATGAATTTATTGTTCGACAGGCTACTCAAATAAGATATATTAAAATTTTCTTTAATCTACGGAGTTTCAAAGAAATACGTTCTTCTCACCAGTGGAAAGATATTGGCAAATTAATATTAAAGCGAATTTATGAATTTGCCGACACTGGCATTAATTGAAATAGCATTACATGAAAGCTAGTCATACATTTTTATGTATCTGGAAAAATTCTTTTTCACCGGGTAAATACCTATTTTTAGGAACTATAATATTTGGCGGTTTCACCTGTTTTGGCAAAAATTTCTCCAAGACCAGCCTAATTTTTCCCGCGAACATTAACTCTGTCGGTGACATCTTCGATGGAGTACTTTCATTTGGCATAATTCAGTCAACCCGTAAAAACTGTTGTAGCACCTTTTCTGAAGGCGTTCCTTTAGCCTTCTTCAGGGCTCTTTTCTAGTGTGTCTACAAACCTCTCTGCCTGACCATTCGATTGGCATCGTTATGTGGTTAACCTGGAACTCCTCACAGAAGCTTTTAAAATCTGCTGAAGTGAATTGCATGTATTGTCTGACACTAGACAATCAACCACTCTAAACCTAGCGAACAATTTGTGAAGAGCACTGATTGTAAAATTCGTTGTTGGACTTTTACATCGAAATACCTAAGGCCATTTTGAAAAAAAAAACTGTCTACCACGATTAAATAATAGTTTCCATCCAGTAGACCTACGTAATCTATGTGTATTCTTTGCCATAGGTGGTCCGCTTTAGGCCATGGGCTAAATTGTATTGAGGGCGCTTTTGCAGCCAAGGCGAATCCCTTGCACGACTTTACCATGCCTTCTATATCAGTGTCCATACTCTTCCAGTAAACGTAGGACCTCATGAGGCTCTTGATTCGCGTAACCCCAGGGTGCCCTGTATGGAAATCCTTTAGAATTTTCTTTTGTAGTGTAGCTGGGATTACTACTCTTTCTCAGTACAGCAGTACCTCATTGCACATAGAATAAGCTTCCATCGCCGATTCATCCGATTGAATTTTTTGTTTCATTTCTTTGATGAAATTATCTTCTTCGCCCTCCCTTATTATATCTTCCAAGGTGACTGGTAGTTCCTTGATCGCATTACATAGTATTTGTGTATAGCCCTTTTCACTTTGTAGTGACGATATTACTGTGTCTTCCAGCGGTTCCCTTGATTTCGGGATTAATCCTGACAATTCATCTGCATGACTTCGCAGATGTAAGAAATTCCATACTGAAATCGTAATTCAGTAGAATAGTCTCCCATTTTTGCAGTCTGTTGGCTGTGTACGTTGGCAGACCTTTTTAGTGCTAAAGATGATTATAAGCGGCTTATGGTCAGTTTGCAATTTAAACTTACGACCTTGTAAACATCGGTGGAATTTTGTAACAGCGAATATGATCCCCAATGTTTCCTTTTCGATTTGAGATTAATTCTTCTCGGCAGGCAGTAAAGTCTTGACACATGGGTGATCGGTTTAGTGGACCCATCAGGCATCTTGTGTAGAATGCACGCCGCGATCCCATAAGAAGTTGCGTCAGTTGCGACAATAATCTCTTGTTTCAGATTGAAAAGAGTCAGGGATAAATCTGACGTTAATACATCTTTTAATTTCTTAAACGCTACCTGGCACTCAGGCGTCCAGTCCCATTTGTTGTCCTATTTTAAAAGTACATTCAAAGGCGCACGCAATTCATGCATGTTCTTAATAAACGTTTGATAATAGTTCGCGAGCCCTAAAAAACTCTGCAATGTAGTTACATTATGAGGTTCTGGCATGTCTTTTATAGCTGTGGACCTGTCTGGATCGGGTTTCCTCCCGTCCTTATCTATTATATAACCCAGGTATTTAATTCTTTCCTCCAAAAATTCGTATTTTGCTTCCTCTACTGTGAAATCGTATTCTTTTATTCTGTCAAACACTTGAAATACATGATCTCTATGTTGTTCAACATTTTGACTATGCATAAGAATATAGTCCAGATAGCCTATTGCAAAATCCAAACCGCTTAGCAAAGTATCGATTACCTGTTCGAGCTATCTTTCTCTACTGGTATTTGTAGATACGCCTCGCTTAAGTCTATTTTGGAAAAATATTTTTCGCCATTTGACTTAGCGAATATTTCGTCTGGGTTTGGTAGATGGTAGTGATGGTCCTTGAGCGCCGCATTCAATCCAGTCGAGCAGTCCACGCATACCCTAATCTCTTTAGATTTTTTTTTCATATATACGGTGAGGGCTGTCCACTCACTATAGTTAAAAGGGGTTAAAATTCCAGCGTTAACTAGTCTTTCCAATTCTATTTTTCCCCCCTCGAAACGAATATTACGCTCCGTGACTTTTGGAATATTGGTTTTGCTTCATCCAGCAATTCGAATCTCGCCTTTATTTTTGTGCAGCATCCAAGCTTTTCGGGGAAAACACTTGGGAAAATGTTTTAAAGATCTTTTTTGAGTTTGTCGGCTTCGGCCGTTAGGTTTTCGACTTTGTGACAAAAAGCACTCATTGGCGAGTCCCATAATTCAAATTCCTGAATCCAATCGGTCCCGCATAAGTTTGTTGCGTTCCTTAGAACGAAAACCTTTAGCCTTTTGTCGTTCTTTTTAGTGACACATTAATAACTAGCTCACCCTCAAAATTTATTTTTTCACCAGTTACCGATTTTGCAACTTTATTCGTCTTTGTCATCATGGGCTTTCCTATACACTTCCACGTGTGAAAATTTATAATAGATAAATCCGACCCTGAATCGAGCTGAAGTTTTACTTCTTTATTTCTGATTCTCACTGTAACATATTTTCTTATGTTCTCTGTTGATGAAGGGTCCATTTTTGCAGTTTTTACGTAGCTCTTTTTTGCTATTTTTGCTCTGCAATATGAGGCCTTGTGCCCTGCTCGCTTGCATAAGTCACATGTTATTTTCCTGTGGTACAGGCATGCATTGTATCCACGAGGGCCTCCAGATTTGCTACAAAGGATCCTAGGATTTTGTCTAACCTGATAATTTTGTGAAGGGTTCTTTTTGCGTCTTCGTTGGTAATTGCTGGCGGGCGGGTGTCCTTTATTTCTTAAACATATTTTTTAATGTGCGCAATACCTGTTTTCTCTATGTTTCGGGAATCTTGCTTCATTGCCACGAATCGCTGACAATCTTCAGCCAGTTGTTGTAAACAATTAGTGTAGATTGATCCGGGAAGTTCTTGAATCGTCCTCATCGCCAGTTGTTGTAGACCCGTGATAGGGGTTACTGTTGCACAGGTGGAGTCTTTTTAAGATACATGGGGACTTAATTTATGTTTTTCTTACTTACAAAAAAAGAGGAACCTTTCTTGTTACATTACAAATGAAAAAAAACACAAGTAATGTAAAGTGTATAAAATATAATATGTATTTATCATAAAGAATACAGGAGCCACTGAGAGGAACGTGTTCGTAGCATGCGGTAAAACATGGTATGAATGTTTCCATTTAGTCTCTGAAACCAGTGGTATTCATAGGATTGCTTGATTCCACTTGGTTTTCAAATAGAGGTGATTTGTACCCCACAATAATAATAATAATAATAATAATAATAATAATAATAATAATAATAAGCACAAATCTAGGAAAATTATTTGGTTCAACCCTCCCTTTAATATTATGATCAAAGATAAGGTGAAGAAAAGAATTTCAAATTAGTTAACACACAATTCCCCCAAATAACGTATTACATAAAATCTTTAATAAAGACACTATAAAACTCAGCTACAGTTGCAGCGATAATCTAGAAACAATAATTAAGAAACACAATAATAGAATACTTAACAACAATAACAACAATACTTACAGTAGAAAACCTTGAAGATAAAACATATTATATCGGGCTTGCTGAACACTCGTTTAAAAATCGTGTTCGAGTCCATAAATGTTCTTTTAATAACCCCAACCACCCGAACAAAACCTCTTTAACTATCCACTACTTAAGTCTGGTTCAAAATAATCTCACACGCACCATAAAATGGGAAATTCTCAAAAAATGCAAGATTTGTAAATCTCTATATTCTCCTTGCCTTTTTTGTCTGCATGAAAAAATTTTTTATTGCCAATTTTAGAGATAGAGACAAATTATTAAATATTACAAATGAATCGTCGATTGTTTGCAGGCATTATAAATCCCACCATCTCAGCAACTTCATACCATACGAAGCACTATTTCCCTCAAGCAGATTATCTCAACTCTAAACTTTAATCCATAATTATAATGGTATATTTAAGTAAAAAGAAACTCCATCTTTTATATTCCTTTCCCCTCCTAAACTTGACTCAAACTCTATTACTACCCAATAAATTTATAACTGTTTCCCTTTCATTTTATTACTCTTGATAATTATAAATCTATTACTTTATATTTATAAATCTATAATTTGTCCCCCCTATTATCTTATATGAAATGGTTTTTATATTAATTTTATGGACGCATCTTAAATAGGACGCATCTTGACTATATATGACTTCTACCGTGGCCTTCGTTATAAAGATGGCCGGCCAGCTGAAAAAATGACGTCATCGCCGAGGTCCCAACAAGCAAGATATGTGGAACTCTTAGACTGTCAATAATGAACAGTAATTTTTACAGACAGCGTTACAAAACTTCAAAATTGGATTAAAATAAAGAAAGAACACGATTTATACTGAAACTCATCTAATATTAATAATAAAAAAATAATAAAAAAAAACACAAGTTATTTGTTTAAGTATATTATAAGCAATTGAATATTTCGTTGTATTATAGATTTTAAAGATTAGAATGCGTTCTTTAATTACTTATAAATTACATTTTAAAAAAGTGAAGGAACACGATTTGATTTGAAATAAACTTGAAGTTTATTTAATATAATTAAATGAAAATTATGCATGTAAGATTATGAATATTTGAAGCAGAACACAAGCAAAACATTTGATATGAGTTAAGACAATAAACAAATATTAAAATTAAACTTTTTTTTAAAGCAAAATGAATATTTTTTTAAAAATCAAAATGAATATTTTTTAATCAAAATGAACCACAATATTTTTTTCAAAATCAAAAACAATATTTTTAATAAATTCATGAAATATTGCACAGTAAAAAAATTAATCTAAAGAAAAAATCATGTTTCTTATTTAAGATTATTTCACCACATAACAAAAATAACATGCAAAATCATTTTTTTATATCCATATTTTCAGTTTGTTAAAATACGTGGGTTTGTATTACTGTACACATAGATTCGAAAAAGTTGTCAAAAAACAAATATACAACAAATAAATGTTATCAAAGGTAAGATAAGTTACTTTTCTATCAAACTGGATATATTTTTCGTGTTTTTATTCAATGTAACATGTTTATTCAGCTCGAAAAACATAGTGTTTACCGATGTATTGGAAAATTCCAGATGGCGTCTGATTCTCTCTTTAACACGGTAAGTTTGGGAAAAGGTGTTATAAATACAAAACCGGATAAAATACTGTTAAAAACTCGCTCAATATATGTTACCGTGACATAGGTTGACATATATTCGGCGGGTTTTTAATAGTATGTTGTATAGTTTTTTATTTATAACACCTTATCCCAAACTTACCGTGTTAAAGAGAGAATCAGACGCCATCTTGAATTTTCGAATACATCGGTAAACACTGTTTTTCGAGCTGAATAAACATGTTACATTGAATAAAAACACGAAAAATATTTGGTAGAAAAGTAACTTATCTTACCTTTGATAACATTTATTTGTTATATATTTGTTTTTGACAACTTTTTCGAATCTATGTGTACAGTAATACAAACCCAATTACGTTAATGAAATGAATTGTACTTATTTACTATGCCTCCCCACGGGACAGAGTTAGACACCAGGGTCGTTTTTTAACGTGGAGAAAAGGTACAAAAATAAAAATTGTCTCAGTCGTGAGGATTTCTCCTCCACCGAAAGAGAACAAGAAATAGAATGCAGCATCTGGAGAACAGATACTATACTTTGATCTGGTCCCGAAGGCCAAGACTGTTTAAGACCACGAGTGAACGCGCGTTTTTTTTTTTTTAGTTTAGTTTCATATATATATATATATATATATATATATATATATATATATATATATATATATATATATATATATATATATATATATATATATATATATATATATATAAAATAAGTATTTTAAAATTTTATCTTTCTAGCTTTAAAAAAAAGTTTAAAAATTTTATCAGCCGGCATAATTTATTTTTAAATATTGAAAAATTTCAGGAAAATTAATTTTTGCTAGATTTTTAAACGTGTGTCAACAGCTTAAAAAAATCGTGTTTTAAAGAGTCGATGTTGTCTCGCATTTTCATTAGTTTTGTATGCTGTATAATTTTTTTTTTTAATATTAGCAATTTATTTGAAGCTTCTTCTTTTGAATGGTGGAACACTTAGGATGATAATATTGAATTAAATTATAGTTACATCGTGTTAAATACAGGGGGGGAGGGAGCACGTTAAAACTTACTTTGCTGAATGGAGATGGTGTAAAATCTTTTTTTTTTTTTTACTGCATTATAATTCTTTATCTTTCGGAAATGAAAATACTGTCACTTTTTGGTCCTTTACGATAATTTCCTCAGCAAGTTGGAACGATGCACCGTGAAGGCATTTTAATAAAAAAAGAAATATTACACTGACTTCAAGACGTTATGAATGCCTACCGGTGACTACCGGTGTCACCGGTATGGACTATCCGTGATGACGTCAGCAGATTAAATTATTTTTGCTCACCGGCCATCTTGTCTTTTAAGACGGTCTTGCTTCTACCATTGCCACCGCCTCCGAGATTTGTAGACACTTTGACCCATTATGACTTTGATGACTTTCGCTAGCCGTCACTTGTTTTCCCTTTCAGCGCTTTTTTATGACACGCAGAAACATTACACTTCTGTTATTTTATCTTTTCTATCTTCTCTTCTAATTTTGTCATATTTTCTCCTTTCTTTTCCTTTTTTTATTTTATCCCTTTTAACAAACAACGTCTTGACATCATCAATCTACTTCCTTTCCTTCTCTCTTTTTTAATTCTAATTTCTAATTTTATTCTGTTTAAATATACTTTTTCTCTCCCCTACTCCTTTCTTTCTCTCTCTCTCTCTCTCCCTCTCCCCTCCTCTATCCATTACTCCAACTGTTGGTTTCTAATATCCATATGTAATCAAAAATCTTTTTCTTACAATTTATTTTGGCTTAAATTGTCTGATGACATATGCTGGATAATTTGTTTATCCCGTCTATAGGAACAATCTTGTAATATTTTAAGCAAATACTTCCGAGGTTGAAATAAACGCGCACACACACACACACACACACACACACACACACACACACACACACACACACACACACACACACACACACACACACACACACACACACACACACAATCGCGTTGTTATTTGGCTTTAAAATGTTAAATGTAACACGTCTCTTATTTGATTTTCATATATATATACTACTTGAGGAATTGATGATTTCTGCTTAGCGTCAATGCAATTCTCTTCTGTAAAAAAAATGTTTCCATTTATCAGTATTATACAACTGAAAAAAAAATCAGTCATGCCACACAGGAAAGAAATACCACCCAGTAAAGCAACTGGCCCTGACGGCATCCCAATTATAGTGCTAAAAAAGCTTCAACCTGAACTTGCTCCCATACTTACGAAACTGTTTAAGCGTTGCCTTAAGGAGAAGTGCTTTCCAACATCCTGGAAAACCTCATCAGTATGCCCTGTATTTAAGAATTCAGGTGAAAAGTCATCTGCCTCTCAGTACAGACCAATAAGTCTCCTGTGTGTCATGAGTAAGTTGCTGGAATCCATATTAAATAGAGAAATAGTCAACCACCTCAGCAAAAATAACCTTCTTAGTGACACCCAATATGGTTTCCGTTCTGAAAGATCTACCGCAGGTGTGCTAACGGTTATATCTCATAGGATTAGTGAATCTCTTGACAAAGGCTTCCTTTCTAGGGCAATTGCTCTTGACATATCAAAGGCCTTTGACCAGGTATGGCATAAGGATCTACTTCACAAGATTTCCAGCTACGGCATCACTGGTAATGTTTTCTCAATCATTAAATCATTTCTCTCCGATAGGCTCATAAGAGTAGTGGTTGATGGTCAGAAATCAGAGGCCCACAGTATTAATGCTGGAGTCCTTCAGGGTCCATCCTGGGCCCAACTCTTTTCCTAATCTACATCAATGATCTCCCTAAACACATACTTAAATCATTCGTTGACATCTATGCTGATGACACGACCATCTACGGCAACACATCAAAGGCTGTAAATGACAAAGTTCAATCAATTGAAATGGATGGCTTTCGTCTAGGAGAAGCCCCATGTTTTGACAAGTTTCTGGGCTTGACATTTACTCCTGATCTGAAATGGAACATGTACATCAAGTCTGTTGCCAAGGTCGCTGGAAAAATGGTGGGATCCTTCTACCACTCAAGAAGATATCTCACTACTGATGCAATTCTCTATCTATATAAAAGCCAAGTACGTCCAAGGATGGAATACTGCTGGGCAGGAGCTGCTAAAAACAGCCTATCATGCCTTGACAGAGTACAAAATAGACTTCGTGGCTTAGTGGGGGATGTCCTTTTCTATTCCCTGCAACCTCTCTCCCATAGAAGAGACGTTGCGAGCCTATCTTTGTTTTATCGTTATTTCCATGGCAGGCACTCGTCTGAACTCCAAGCTCTAGTCCCCCCTCGCAAATCTTTTACGAAAAACACCCGTCTAGCTGAAACCACTGTCAAAAATTTTCCCCATTCTTTATCTGTGCCTAAATCAAACGTAGATTCCATGAACAAAGCTTCTTTCTTAGAACTGCACGCCTGTGGAACTCTGTTCCGTCTGCTTGCTACCCATCTGACTACAACTTGGATGTCTTCAAGTCCAATGTAAACAAATTTCTGATGAAGCGCCCCCTTAAGTAGACATTTTTATTAAACCCCCACACTAACGTACTGTACATGCAATAACCCTTATCCCTAAGTGGCTTCCGGGCCTTGATAAGTGGTGATCACCTTGTAAAAAAAAGTATAGAAAAATGGACATTATCGCAATGCCATAAAACCATACAAAATCACGTTAAAAACTAAAACATGCACAATTTATCTTCCATAACAAATAACGTTAAAAACTAAAACATGCACAATTTATCTTCCATAATAAAAGAAATGCTTAACAGTTTTGATTTCTAAACCAGTAAAAAGTCTTGGAAATATGGAAGTTTCTTTAAATCAAATTGGGCAGCACTTTTCCTGGCCACCACCATTCACAATCGAGTATATTTTTGTCCGCTCTGAATACCTTTAAATGAAAAACACTTTACGGTTAAAATATTTGCCAATTTTACAATATCTTTATTTTCGCTTTATGTGTATTATTTTTTACTTTTCCAAATAAGATTAACGTTAAAGTATAGTATCTGTTCTGATACTATACTTTATCTTTTCTGTCCTGGGTCAATAAATTTAAGATTGAGGATTAAAAAAAAAGTTGCCCTAATCGCGAATACCTCTTTTTTAATTTGTGTCTAATTTAAAACATTAAAAACTGACATTGTGTCTAATTTTGCCATCGTAAGAAGGCAAGTAATTTTTTCCACGTGTCCATCCAATCGACACAATCAATGTTATACAGGTCCTCATACGTTCTGAAGTACGAGGCGAAAGTCTTGTCTTCGTGGGGTGTAAATGAAACCAGACTGAGTTTTGTGAGAACACTACGTTACTTTCTGTGACTTTCTTTAAATTTATTAAAGTTTGTAGTAATAAGTCTATTTTCAATAACAGTCTTTTTTAAATCTTTCTTTTTCTTTTTGCTATAAATTCATTTGATTTTTTTATAGATTAGTTCTAAAATTGATTGTATATTATTTTCTTTTAAAGAAGAAAAATGAATATGGGATTGAATGTGTGAAAAGCTTTACAATTTTCCTTTATTTTCTTAATGAAAAACACAATGTAGTTGAACGAAAAAAAATCAACCTCTCGCACTCAATTACAGTTCATCTTTCTTTTTTTTTTTCTTAGCAGAAAAAAGTTAAAATCAATTCATTTTGTCACAACATTTAATTTTCTTTTCGAGAGAAAATCCAAAGGAAAAAGCAAAAAACCAAGAAGTTACTTTTTAATTCAATAAAAGAAATCAACTTTCGGATTTTTCATTTATAACTTTTTACCCGTTGACCAATCTTATTTTTTTTCTTTTGTTGGTGTGCCGAATTGAGAGTTGGTAATTCCTAGAAACAATTCTTCAAAATACTGTAGAATTCAGGACAACTTTCAGAGTTGCTTACTGGTATTTAGAACGTTTAGTCGTCCGGCTTTATTGTATTGATTCTCCGAATTATTATTGATTTTCCGAATGCCTCTAGGTTTTTGAACACTATCTGCTCGTTCAAATACTTCGTCAATGTTTTTGGGAAGGTTCTTTGAATACTAACTTGCTAGTTCGAATGTTGTTCATCTGTCGGAACGACAAGGACCATCTGATCATCCTGTAGGGCGGGGGGGGGGGTCATCATCGGTGAGTGCGGATATGGTTGATAAGCCCAATCTTTGCTTGAAAAGTTTTACTGCAGTGAGAGCAAGGAATCGTAGCAGATGTCGAGAGCTTTAAAACATTGTCTTTCCTTTCTGTGCTTCTTTGCAGCAACTTTTCAGTTACTTTCATATTTGCAGGCCCAGTCATGAACAGCGACCCACCACTTGGCTCTATTTAAAGGTATCTGCTCCCATGATGACGGCTCAATGTTGAAGGCCTTCAGTGGTGCCTTCAGAGTGCTTTAAATCGTTTCCTCTGGCCGCCATGGGAGCGCTTGCCATGTTGGAGCTCAGTAAACAGAAGCTTCTAGTCTGGTATGCGGACTGCATGACCAGCCCAGCGAAGCTAAACCTTCATCAGGATAGTGGGGATACTTGGGAGTCCAGCATGAGTGAGGACTTTTGTGTATCCTTTCCTACCAGCCTATGTCAAGCAATTTCCTCAGTCTGGTGGTGTGGAAATGATGTGATTTAATTTTCTAGCGTACAGTTGGTAGACAGTTCACGACTCACATCCATAGAGTAAGGTGGTGAGTATGACAGCTTTACAGACTTTGATCTTTGTCATGGAGGTGATGCTTCTTCTGTCCCATGCATTCTGTGGAGTCTGCCAAATGCAGCGCTTCCTTTAGCGAGTCTAGTGTTGATTTCATCATCAATGACTACATTGTGGGAGAGCATACTGTCAAGGTAGGTGAACTTGTCAACCGCATTGAGTCTTTGTCCCCAGATGGAAATGTTGGGTTCTGCATATGGTTTTCCTGGAACAGGCTGATGCATCACCACGGTCTCCTTGGTATTGATTGTGAGGCCAAAATATTTACAAGTTTCTGAGAATATGTTTGCATTGTGTTGCATACCTGCCTCGGAGGTAATGTTAAAGGCAAAGTCATCAGCAAACAAGTCATTTACAGTGTCTGATGCAACCCTAGATTTTGCTTGTGGCCTCCTGAGGTTGAAAATGGATCTGTCAAATCTGTACCCGATTTCAATGCTCACATCAGCATCTCCGAAGGCATCCATCAGCATCACAGAGAACGTGAGGTTAAACAGGGTGGAAGCCAAAACACACCCCTGTTTCACTGCATTTGTGACTTCAAAAGGGCCAGAAGTCTCTCCACGATCTTGCACTCTGGCCATCATTCCATCATGAAACTGACATATGGTGGCAATGAATTTTCTAGGACACCCATTCTTTGCCATTATTTTCCAGAGGCCTTCTCTGCTTACATTATCAAAGGCTTTGGTCAGATCAACATAGGTGGAGTAAAGGTCTACATTTTGTTCTTAGCACTTTTCTTGGAGCTGCCTGGTGGCAAAAACCATATCAGTAGTACCACGATCTTTACGGAATCTATGTTGACTCTCTGGCAAGAGGTCTTTTTCCAGATGAACTATGAGCCTGTTCTGCATTACTCTGGTCAGTACCTTGCCTGGAATGAAGTCTTGGGGAAGTACTTCCTCCTGACAGGTGATGTAGAAAAGCTGATGGAGTTTTTCAGTCAGGGTCTTGCCGTCCTCTTTATATATCTCAATTGCGATAGAATCTGAGCCAGGCGCTTTCCCAGTGGACAACAAGCGGATTGCTTTCTCAGTCTCTTTGAGGGTTGGGAGTTCATCCAGTTCCTCGTTTATGGTAATTTGGAGGAGGCAGTCAATAGCCTCATCACTGATGGTAGAGGGACGGTTTAGTACACTTTTAAAATGTTCCGCCCATCTTCCCAGGATCACGTCTTTGTCAGTGAGGATAATGGATCTGTCTGCATTAAGGAGAGGTGATGATTTGGATGGAGTTGGACCATAAATTTTCTTGAAATTCTTCATGTTGTTCCTATCATCAGATTTGAATTTCTGCTTTCTTGCTAAGCCAAGAATCATGCATCTGTCTAAGCTTCAACTGAACGTTGCTACACAAACTCTTCCATGTGTCCTTCTTGTTCGAATACAGTTGTTTAACACTGAGATATTTTAAATTTGGTTTTTGACCGTTTGTTCTCAAATCCTTATCGCCAGTTGTTATGGAAAGACTTAAGTAACTTCAAAATTTGGTTTTACCTTTTTTTTTTTTTTTTCTTTTACACAGTGATCACCACTTATCAAGGCCCGGAAGCCACTCAGGGATAAGGGTTATTGCAAGTACATTACGTTAGTGTGGAGATTTGATGAAGTGTTTACTTAAGGGGGCGGTTCATTAGGAATTTGTTAACGTTGGACTTGAAGACATCCAAGTTGTAGTCCGGTGGGAAGCAGGCAGACAGAACAGAGTTCCACAGGCGTGCAGTTCTAAGAAATCAGTTCTTAAACCTTGTTCCAAGTTGTTGTGGCCCTAGTCAAGCAGAAAGACACAAATAACAGAGTTAGGTAGAGAATATATTGTTTCTTTCGGTTTGATTGTCGCCCCTTTTGACGTCAATTTGATGATATACCCCCTCTACGAGTATTAACTTCGTGGTTTATATAATGGTTAGCATGGTCCATTAAGCGTGAATAGTAAGCCCCCATGACGGTATTAGAAAGACTTCAATACTGCTTTTAAATAAAATAATGTTTATATAATTTTTAAATAGAATGGTTTCTATACTGACTTTAATATATATATATATATATATATATATATATATATATATATATATATATATATATATATATATATATATATACTCGGGTTTTTTTTATATTCAAAAGTAATGGACTAATGAATTCAACGAGGTTGTTAGATAGTGCTCAATAAAAAGAGCTGATAATACTTGTTTATTGTTATATAAACATGCTCACATCCCGCTGCTACAAATAGCCACTTGTTTCAATCAAACAACAGATATCATCAGGCAGCGACTTGACTATTCAAAAGTTCAATGAATAATAGATTTTTATTTTAGGTAGGAACTCTTTAAAAGTTGGAGTTAAAAAACTTAAAACACAGAACTTTAATTAAAAAATGTAAAAAGGGAGGGGCAATTTAAATAAAGTTAAAAGATTACAATGGGGAGAGAGTGATTGAGAAGAGAAAAAAAAGAAATAGAGAAAGAAATAGAGAACGAAAATAGAGAGAAAAAAAAATAGAGAGAAAAAGAAGAGAGAAAAAAAAATATATATATAAATATATATATATATATATATATATATATATATATATATATATATATATATATGATATGGAGAAGAAAAGAAAAAAGATATAAATGGTTATTATAAAGAGAATAAGAACTAGAAGGAAAAGGAAAGAATAATGAGATCTAGTTAAATAGAGAAAGAGAGAAAGAGAGAAAGTAAGAATTTGAAAGTATATAGAAAAAGAAAAAGAAAAAGATCTGCGTGTCAACCAATTTATGAACAATTATACAATTCAGTAATGAAACATATTATTACAAATACAAACAGAAGATACAATCCAAGCGTCAGAAATGAACATGTCAAAAAAGGCAGTGAATGTATCCAGCCAGCATATTTATCCTCTAACATACGTCCACGAGTAATATCAACGCAATTCAAACATACGTCTACAATTAATTAGGCCCTTTATGCTAAATGATATAAGTTTAAAGTTTTCGCGTTTTTATTAGATAAATATATAAATAAAAGAAAAAAATAATGATAAAACAATATTAAAATTATTATTAATAATAATAAACATAATAATAATGATAATTATAATAATAATAATAATAATAATAATAATAATAATAATAATAATAATAATAATAATAATAATAATAATAATAATAATAACAAAAACAGAATAAAATTAATATTTATTATCTTTTTAATATAACATATTTAGCCATAAGAGGGGATTAAATAAATTAAATAGGTCCAATAATTATAAATAAAAAACTACTAATATTTATGTATATAAAAAGAATACAATACATATATGTATATATACACACACACACACATATATATCCATATATACACACACATACACACACATATATACATATATACATATATATATATATATATATATATATATATATATATATACATACATATACATGCACATAAGTAAAGGTGTAACTATACTATTAAGTTGAAAGTTTAAGCTATTTAAGTATAGATATAAAGTCATATTAAATCACAAATTAATACATTCAAGACCAGATTACTAATAACACAGATACAAGTACACTTACCTATAAATATATAAATATATTCAGGCAAAAGAAGTAATTAAATCAACGAAATACTCAAAAGTAGCGACGCACAGGTAGATAGTATCCAAATTAAAAATAATAAAATACATATGTATATACCCACAGAGAACCAACCGACATACAAATAAGCATATATATATATATATATATATATATATATATATATATATATATATATATATATAATCTTATGTATACACATACATACAAAAAAATACACAAATATATGCACACAATCATATACTAATAAACAACAATGCACACACACATATATATACTCACACATAAATATGTATAATTTACATAAATTATATATATAGAAATACATAAGAATACAAATAATTTGGCAAGAGTACAGATAGATGCATACACACATAGAAACATACAAATGGATTGAATAAACATGGGAGGGTATACCAAATAATATAGAAATATATAAATCTAAGTACACACGGTCATAAAATAAATACATAGACACATACATATACACATAGACACACAGGTATATAAGATAGGGGAAGTAAAGAATGAAATCAGGAGAGGAGAAAGTATATTAATAGTATTTTAATAAATTATAGAAATCAGTGACAATTTTAAATTTATTTAAATTTATATCTAAACTAAATTACTTAAAAGATGGTTTTTATAATGTTTGCAATTAATTGAATTTATATATATATATATATATATATATATATATATATATATATATATATATATATATATATATATATATATATATATATATTCAGTGTTCCACAGGTGGCCAGTTTTGGGAAAGAAGCTTTGTTCATGGAATCTGCGTTTAGACTTAGGCACAGACAGAGAGTGGGGGAAATCATATAGAGTGGTTGTAGCTAGTCGAGTGAGATACTTTCTGGAGCGGTAGAATGATCTAACCATTTTTTTCCAGCGATCTTGGCAACAGATTTGATGTATTTAGATCATTTCAGTGAAGATCAGTCCTAAGAGCTTGTCAAACCATGGAGTTTCCCCAAAATGAGAGCCATTCATTTCAGTTGGGGCGTGATGGGGGTCAGAGCGATTATAATGAAAGGAAAGAAGTTTGGTTTTCGATGCATTAAAATTAATTAGCCACCCTTTCCCCTACTGCACCACGTTTATAAGATCAGAAGAAGAAGAACTAGAAAGATCTTGGTCATTGTTGGCCTTTGAAGTGCTGTCATAGATTGTGCTGTCGTCTGCATAAATATCTACGAATGATCTTAGAATGTGATTTAGGAAATCATTGATGAAAATCAGGAAAAGAGTTTGTCCCAGAATGGAACCTTGAGGGACGCCAGCATTAATACTATGAGTTTCTGATTTCTGCCCATCAAAGACTATTCTTATAAGCCTATCAGAGAAAGGATTTAATAACTGAAAGGACTGAAAGGACATTTCCAGCTATTTCATAGCTGGCAATCGTGTGAAGTAGACCTGCAACACTGTATCAAAAGCCTTTGATATGTAAAGAGCCATTGCTCTAGTTGAGAGATTCTCTACTCCTGTGTGATATAACAGTTAGTACATTAGCTATAGATCTTGCAGAACGCAAACAATATTGTATGCCACTGAGCAGGTTATTTTTGCTGAGGTGGTTGACCACTTCTCTGTTTATCACAGATCCTAGCAAGGACTTATCAATCTGTACTGAGAGAGCGATGACCAATCTCTGATATTTTTAAATACGGGGAATACTGATGAAGTTTTCCATGGTGTTGGGAAGCATTTCTCCTTAAGGCAACGCTTAAACAGCTTTGTAAGTATGTGAGCTAGTTTTGGTTGAAGCTTTTTGAGTACTATGACTGCAATGCCGTCGGAGCTAGTTGCTTTACCGAAATCAAGGTTTTTGATTAGCTTGGCAACATCATGTACAGATATTTATATGTCTTATAGTGTGTTTTCAGTCACAGAGGGAAATACAAGGAGTAGGCGACCCTGATCACAAAGGGTAGAATTTGCTGCAAAGTCCTTGGCAAATACTTTTGCTTTGTCAGATGCTGACAAAATTATCTCAGGTGCATTGATGATGGTAGGGATAGAGGACATACTGCTGTTTAGGACCCTGTTTATTATTCACCAAAGCTGATGAGAACCAAGCCACTGCTCAGTTACTTTAAACTTGAAATACTGAACATACAAACCTTTTACATTTTTTTATTACTCTTTTACAATGATTGCTGACATTCATAAAGGTAGCTTTAGTGTCACATCTATTATGTGCAATGGACATAGTGATTTCTGTGCGCAGTGGCAGCGTCGCATTCTATAGTGAGTCATGACTGACTGTTGGGATTTTGCTGGAATTTCTTGGAGAGTATGAAGCGGTCTATACCGACAATTAATCATTCAGTCAAGTCTGATACTACAGAGGACATGTTCTTTTTTTAACATGGCATGCAGAGATATATCTGATATAAATTTTCAGAAGTTATCCCGATCAGATATAGAGTATCGATATACAGTACGAAGAGGTACATCTGAAGGTTTATTACATTTACATTACAATGGAACATGTCCATCAAATCTGTTGCCAGGGTCGCTGGGAAAATGGTGGGATCATTCTCCCGCTCCAGTACATATCTCACTACTGATGCAATTCTTTGTCTGTATAAGAACCAAGTACGTCCAACGATGGAGTACTGTTGCCACATCTGGGCAGGAGTTGCTAGAAGCAGCTTATCCTGCCTTGACAGAGTTCAAAATAGACTTCGTAGCCTAGTAAGGGATGCCCTTTTCTCTTCCCTGCAGCCTCTTTCTCACAGAAAAGACGTTGCGAGCCTGTCTCTGCTTTATTATTATTTTCCTAGCAAGTGCTCGTCTTAGCCTCAATCTATGGTCCCCATTGCCAAACTTCCACGAGAAACACTCGTCTAGCTGAAACCACTATCAATAATTTCCACCACTCTTTATATGTGCCTAAACCTAAACCATTATTCCATTAACAAAGCTTCTTTCTTAGAACTGCATGCGTGTGAAACACTCTTCCGTTTGTCTGCTTTCCAGCTGACTACAATATGGTCATCTTCAAGTCCCATGTAAACAAGTTCTTGATGAGCCGTCCCCTTAAGTAATCCAATTTAGCAAATTTCCAATACTAACAATTACTATGATGTTGTTCCATTAACTACTGTACAATCATTAACCCTTTTCCTCGAATGGCTTTTGGGCCTTGATAAGTGGTGACTCTTTTGTGAAAAGAAAAGAAGATACTCTCAATGATAGTAACTCCGCTGTTATGGGTGCGATAGAGGGCAAATATGAGTGCTGTGCTGTAAGCAAATGCTACTCTGAAGCACATATAAGTAAAACTAGGATATTCTCTGGAGATATCTCCAACACATGGAAACCAGAGGGAAAGATTCAATAAGTTTTGAAATCAGCATTGCCGATTCCGTAGTACGAAAACATATCCATTAAACTAATCACACATACTTAACAAGATTATCTCATTTTTATGGCAGATTGAAAATAGTTTTTTAGTTTTTTTTTCAGAAATTTATTAAATTCTTTTATTTACTTATACTTACTTGTACGTGTTTATGGGCAGAGAATGAAGTTCATTTTTGCTGACATTTGTTCCGTCTCCCCAATAAAATATTCCTTTACATTTATAAAGACCAATCCAAAAACCCAAATCATCAGATCTGTAAAAAGCAAAAATAATTCGATACAACTTATTTACAGGATATTAGATTCAAAGTACATTCACGAAATCATATATATATAAGTATAAGTAAGTTTTATGGAACCATTATGTCAGAGTTTTTGAGAATAGCTCGCGTTACTCTAAAATTAACAGATTTTATACCACCAGTTTCTAGCTTAGTAATAAGGATGATAAAACAAGGTGGAGATAAAAATAAAATATTTAAACAGTTAAACAAAGCATTTGTTCGTTATCCTGATGCTTTTGAATCGTTTAAGATAAACCAGATTATATTGATAAAGGAAATCCAAAACTATATTAGCAATGTATAAATATATTTATAATTACATATAATAAATTTATATAGTTAATAAAAAAAAAAAAAAAAAAAATGTATATATGTAAAAATAAAATATTTTTAACCTTTATATATCTAATTTTAAATAAATAAGAATGTAAATATACAAACTACTAACTATAGTGGGGGTGATAAGTAGTTAAATGGATTAATCCAAATCTTATAAATACAATAATGATAAATTAATAAATTAAAAAATGTATCCATTTTAAATGTGGAAATTGATGAATCGCACAGGTAAGAAATTCATTTTTATACTATGAAAAGGTTAGTAATTACAATTAAGAATAGGAAATTGGGAAAAAAATTTTTTGTAACTTGTCTTCTTCCTAAGATTAAGGGTGGTGGTGTTTGATCAACACTGCTGGGGAGCCATGATGTAATACACTGTTTTGTTTTTAAATCCCCGAAACAGTGTTTCATGGTAAACAACTGATGATCCCTTAAAAAATATAAAAATTGGTATTATAGTAAATTTGAGAGTTGATGCATTGATTGCAGGTGATTAAATGACTTACTGACTAGATGTTTTTTTTGATGAATGATAAAAAATAATTTTTTGTGTGGTTTCAAATGTTAAAAACTTCAAAGACTATATATATATATATATATATATATATATATATATATGTGTATATATATATATATATATATATATAGTAATTTATAAAATATATATGGCGATTAAGCTACACTGAATATTCCACGTTTCATCCACTCTAGAACTCTTCAGGCCTAAGCCATATATATTTTATAAATTACTAACTAGCTCTACCTACGTATTGAGCACTTTTGAAATAAATACTTAAAGTTTACGCATAAATCTATACTTTCGTATATTAATTTTATGTGAGTGGGCCAAACAAATTTTATACATTTTATTGCACTAAAAGCTATATTGAACAAAGAACAATTGAACAAGGAAATTTAAACGAGACTAATAACACAGAACAAGACATTTACTTTAATAAATGCTTAGGATGGAATCGCATCCCTTCTGATTTTTTTTAAAAGATCAATCCTTTAAGACATGCTCTCAACCAAAGTGGAACATTGAAGAGGAGGTGCTATTCCATTCGCTTTGCACAACTTCCCACAGTTTGTCATTGTTCTCAAAAGTTATTTCAGCCAATGCACGAGATATTATGGACCAAATATTCTCGATTGGGTTTAAATCGGGGCTTTGACTTGGCTAAAATATCACATCAATTGAATTATCAGAAAACCATTTTTTTGTGATTTTAGCGGTGTGTGCAGGGGCATTATCATGTTGAAAAATAATGTTCTGGGATATTCCCAGCTTCTGGATACTTAGTATAAGTCCTGTTTCTAATATTCAAATGTATTCCTTTGCATTGATTGACTTCTCACATCTAATAAGTTCCCCAACTCCTACTGCAGTAAAAGTTCCCCATACCATTATCTCTCTATTCCTTGTTTAACTGTCGATTTTATGCAACTTGGCGAAAATCTTTCTCCAGTTCTTCGATTGCACCATTCGGGAGCATTGGGAGCATTACTAACAAGACAAAATCTTGTTCTTCTAACCAGAAAGCATTCTTGAACTAGTCTGTATCTTTCTTGCCATACCTGAGAAAAATCTCTTTCTATCATTGATGTCTTCTTAGATAAAAGTGGCTTCTTTGCACACCATTTAGAGGAAAATCCCATTTCTTTCATTCGTCTAGATATTATATATCTAAAAAGAGTATTTCTAGCCCCTGTTTTGAATTCTTTGCTATGGTCAACATAAGTTTTTTTTCGATCCTTCAAAACAGTTAATTTAAGCCTATGGTCGTCCTTCAAAGTGGGTGCTCTAGGGCGACCAGATTCAGATTTCCCTTTTATCAAGCATTCGACTTTAAACCTTTGACCAATTCGCTTCACTATAGAAAGAAATGTCTTCACGTTTTCTTTTCTTAAAATATCAAAAATCTGCTTGTAAATCATTTTGTACTGCCTTAATCTTGCAATTCGGTTTTTTATATCCTCGCCAAGATGCGGTCTTACCATTTTTAAAATTAATTTTTCCACTTATTATTATATGCTATAATAATAATGATCGACAAAATAGAAATTTTCATTAAAATTAACAAAAAATTAATGGAAAATTATTGAGAAATCGATTATTCCTTCTTTCACTCTTGGCACATTTTTTTTTTTTTTTTGCTCATAAGTGTTCAATTCTATAAGAGGAGACTTATTAGGATAATATAAAGCTCAACAAGATTCATTGGAGTTTATATAAGAAACGATAAGAGTGGAAAATGAAGTCACAAAACTATATATTGGTAAATATAGAATGGTTCATTTATTCAATAAGGGTATACACACATTTATTTGGGGGATAGAGGAGACTCATTATGCCAAGGCATTTCGAAGCCTAATGCTTCTCATCAAAAGAGTAGAGAAGATGCTAGGTAACATAATGTGGATGCGACGTCTAGCGTGGGATTCATCAGGAATGAAATAAATCAATAAATTATAAATGATGTTGGGGGAGTTACATCGAATTCTGAGATAAAGTAGGAGCGTATTATATAGAGTGTAATGGAAAAAGGTCTATAGGGTCTCTATCATAGTCTTAAATGTATGTAGTATATGTTTTAAGGCTTAGAGGGATGTATAGTGTGGATGGGTGATAATTTTATTTTATGGTATGTGAGATGCCTATTATCTATGTAGGGGGATTTATTGACAGATGCAACCGAAATGACAACAGCACTTTGAGACGATATATAATTTTTTTTTTTTTTTTACATGGGGATCACCACTTATCAAGGCCCAGAGGCCACTCGAGGATAAGGATTAATGGGTATACATTAGTCATTGTGATTTTAGCGTAGTAAACATTAGTGGGAATTTTGTAACTTGGATTACTTAGGGGGACGGTTCAATAAGAACTTGTTCACGTTGAACTTAAAGACAATCAGATTGTAGTCAGTTGGAAAGCAGGCAAACAGAATAGAGTTCCACAAGCGAGCAGTTCTAAGAAATAAGTCCTGTTCATAGAATCTACGTTTAGGTGTAGACACAGATAAAGACTGGGAAATTGTTGATAGTGGTTCTGGCTAGACGAGTGTTTTTCGTGAAAGTCTGGCGAGGGGAGGGGGACAATTGAAGTTCAGATGAGCATCGGCCATGAAAATAACGATATAGCAGGGACCAGCTCGCTACGTTTCTTCTGTGGGAAAGAGGTTGCAGGGAAGAGTCAGGAGGAATATTATGATGATGACTTAAGGCGAAAGGGTTTATTCTAAGCAGGATTGAACAAAGGTGATTACGTGGAGTGTCTAACACCAGGGTTTTAATTTAGAGAGGCGAGGGAAGGCCCGGAGGTGAGTTAAAGGAGTAAGTTATGGGGTGGGCATGGGTGGGTAGTCGTAAGGTTATAATAATAAATTTTAGAATCCAAATATATATTAAATAACATGTAGTAATAATCCCAGGGTCACCCTGTTATTAGATGTACAGTGAGGGGGTTGGGGTATAAGGCAAATGTATAAGAATAGGGTAGCAGACATATATATATATATATATATATATATATATATATATATATATATATATATATATATATATATATGTATATATATATATATATATTTAGTAGAAATGGTAATTAATAAAAACTGAAGAAAGTGTTCAATACTGTTGTAGAGCAAATATGCGTTTTATTTTTTATTACCGTATCTTTCTGTTAAGTTACATTATTGTTTCAGCTATATGGCCGTTGTAGTCTGAGGAAGCTACAGACGGCAAAAAAAAACGGCCGAATAGCTGAAAACTTAACAGACAGATACGGTAATAAAAAATAAAACGTATATATATATATATATATATATATATATATATATATATATATATATATATATATATAAAAGATATATATATGTATATATATATATGTATATATATTTATATATATGTATATATATATTTATGTATATATATAAATATATATGTATATATATGTATATATATATATGTATATATATATGTATATATATGTATAAATATATATGTATATGTATATATATATGTGTGTGTGTGTGTGTGTGTGTGTCTTATAAATCTTCTAAAAGAGATTTATAAAAAAGATATCTGTCTCCCACCTGTTATATAAATGGCAATTGTTTGTTAGTGTATGTCCAGCTAAAGGTCCATCTCCACCCCCAAATAGGTTTAAATGGAATTTCCAGTAAATTGTTAATTCGGATGAAATAAATAATAAATAAACTATTCAATTGTTAAAAGAATGTGGATAATAAAATATTGGTTAAATAAATTAGATATGTAGGTTGCATTCCTTTGTGAAAATAAAGAAAAAATAGGTTATTGAAAAATCAGAATGTTTGGGAAACGTGCAAGTCCACGCATGTTGATGGCACGTGAATTTTAGTCACGTTGGCCGGACATGCATGGATTTCTCAATATAGGAAGTGAGAGTTAGTTAGTTAGAGAGACAGTCAGTGAGAAAGTCAGAGAGGGTCTGGGAATTCGAACGTCTAGGAAGCGAGACGGTCACTTTGAAACTAAAATGTGAAGCTTTGAATTCTTGATGAGAAAACCACGGCCGGTCGTGAAGAAATAAACCCATCAGGTGTTTTGATAAAGCTCATCTTTGTGTTTGTGATTCTTATAAAAAGGTAAAGTGAAAATTGTATTATATATTTGTGTTATAAAATGTCATTACATACACGTCTCGACATCTCATGTCTACACAATGTCTGAACAGTGAACACTATCTCATCATTCTAAGAGCTTTCTTCTTGTACACGTCTAAGGAATGAACATTTAATATATAAGAATCGTAATAACATGAACAATCTCTCATAACATGAACAATCTCTCTAAGTCTCTTACAACAACATCTCATTATCTCTAAGACTCTCTTTTAATGAAACCCCTATATGTAACACTGCGTCGGATATATACTCGAGAGTTAAAACAAAGAAAAGAATATTCTGATGCCCTAACCCTACTTACAACCAAAGACGAGCATAGAGGGCACTCTGCTAAAGCAGGTCTGGTCACTGAATAATTTTGTCATACCTGAGAGACAAACTAGCAAGTTGTGTCAAAATTTAAAATGATTCTGCATCTTTCGAAAACTAAAATGTAGTCACTTTTGGACCAGTTGCATAAATCGCTCTACAATTTCTTGGGGAAATGAAACAGAAAATTATTATCCTTCCTAATAGTCAGTACCGTGGCCATTGTACTTTATCCCGTGACTTTACAGGTCATGTGACTTTTAGTAAAAAGCCTTCTATTTACGACGGTCGTGACACTGTCCATTTCTATTCAAATAACTACGAACAACTTCAAAGTATAAAAGTTTTATGGATGTTTAGTGTTTTGCTTGGCGTTTGACTTTCTTATTTGAATAGATTTTCAAAATGTTCTTCAAGATTCTAATACTCATAAGGTAAATTTTATTGTCAGTGCGAATCTCTTTTTGTTACTCGGGATGAAAATCACAACGAACCTCGGAATCAATTTCAAAGTATTTCTCTCATATTTATAGAAACAGATGAAAAAATTAACTGTGTAAAAAGTTATGTTCGCTTAATATGTTCTCACCACATTCATTACATGTAGTGAAATTAGAAGAAAATATGTGACTAGTGCAAGCATACCTATCAAAGGAATTATTCGATCTAATTTAAATAACATTTTAATTTGAAATGTAACTACTTACATAGACTGCTGAAATTTTTCTAAGTCTTTAAATTTTTTCATTGTGTTAGGGATATACCATTTCCCATCGCCGAACATAGAATCTTCTTGCAGGGAATAACAGGGTTCTGAAATTAGTAAATAATAATTTTGAAAAATAAATATAAACTCCGTTTTAATCAAAATGATAATTGTTTTCCGAATTTATATTGTAGTGCGTTACGAACGAACGCCAAAAAGCGACTAGCTTGAATAGCTACCTTCTTTCTTCCTCTGCTTCTTTGGGATACCCTCTTCTCTTCACTGTTAAAAGCAATATAAAGAGTTCACAATAACGTGTTAACTCAATATTTTCAACCCAAACCCAAAATTTAACAAGCCAATGCTAAATTAAGCAAGCTTATAAAAAACCGTGACTCGGTCCATGAAATCAAATAGATTTCTGCAAAGCTGAAAAGAAAATGGAACACCTCGAATGATCTAAGAACGTATGCCCCAAACTCATCCGTGCTTTTTGGTCGGAGAAGACGAAACGAAGAACATTTCCAACCTCACGTATTTCATTATCTCGCGCACATCAATACACGCACCAACAGAACAAGGTAGCCTCTCCCACACACACAGTATCATGCTACCTAATACTCACATATTCATAGGATTCATACACTCATATTAACACTAACAAATATATAGAGATATACACATCCTTGGTCTTCGTGTCTGATATTCATTGAACATTTTCCTACCCGAAATCTGAGTTTTCTTGCTTTCATTCACAAACGTTTGATGAAAACACGAAGAATAAATTTAACGAGGGAAGCGTCTTCCTTCTTATTGTTGATGTTATTAAAACTGGAACGTACCTTATGTAAATTCTCATTACGGATGGCTCGTTTCTGACACACGTAGTGGGGTTGAATTTATGAAGGAAATAATGACCTCCTCGTGTGGGATTTCGGTTTATGTAATTCTTTTTTCCCCCGAAAGGATAAAAGCTTAATTAAATTTGCCCTTCCCATCAATTATTATTATTAATATTAATATTATTATTATTATTATTATTATTATTATTATTATTATTATTATTATTATTATTATTAATAATAATAATAATAATAATAATAATAATAATAATAATAATAATTCATGGGAAGGGCAAATTTAATTAAGTTTTCATCCTTAATTTTAATGCATTCAAACCGAAACTTCTATCGTTTCACCATAAACGCATTGATCCTCACTTGGTTACAATTGATATGAATGGTTCTCGCCTCAAATAAACTCCTTGTTTTGACAAACTTCTGGGAATGACTTTCACTCCTAACCTGAAATGGAAGAATTACATCAAATCTATTTCCAAGGTTGCTAGAAAATTGGTTGCATCGTTCTACTGCTCCAGAAGATCTCACTCTCGATGCAATGTTTTTCTTGTATAACAGCCAAATACATCCTAAAATAGAGTAGTGTTACCACATCTGGGCAGGAGCTGTTTGAAGCACCTATCCTGCCTTGATAGAGTTCAAAACCGGTTTGGAAACCTAGCAGTTGTTCTTTTCTCCTCCCTGCAACTTCTTTTCCACAGAAGGGACGTGATCCTGTTTTTGCTTGATCATTATTTTAATGGCAAGTGCTCGTCTGAGCTTCAATCTATGGTGCTCTCGCCAAACTTTCATAAAAATCTATTGTCTAGCTGCAATCACCATCAACAATTTCTCCCACTTTTTATCTGTGTCTAAATCTAAATGCAAATTCTATTAACAAATCTTCTTTCCCTAACCCTAACCCTAACCCTAACCCGATCTGCCCGCTTGTGAAATTTCCCAGCTGACTATAATATTGTCATCTTCAAGTTCGATGTAAACAAGTTTTTGTTGAGCCGTCCCTTTAATAAAATTCTACCCAAGTAACCACCGTACACTCGTTAACACGTGGCATTTGAATCTTGATAAGTGATTACTCCCTTTTTAAAGAAAACCATACAATTTATTTGGTTAGATAGTTTGGACCCTTCATAGACTAGACGAGAAAACGAAAAAACAAATGACCCGGCACTTGATTTGAAGAATGATTAACTATCTAAATAGGTGAGAAAGGTAAAAAAAAAAAAAAACAAACAAACAAAAAAAAAACTGTTATATATAAAATTTTACAGATGAAACAAATTTTACAGACGAAAAAAAAATATATAACCCACAACATAGAATGGTTTATGATGGCAGCCAGAGGCAACTACATAATTAACAATACAGAAAGCACTGAAACTGCAAAGAAAAGGGCAAGAAAAGCAAATTAAGATAGAACAGTGATATAGACGACTCATAATACTGATAAGGGAAGAGATGCACTAAAACATATGCACATGTATAAGGAAATAGCAATTTAATATTAACAGCTGCACAGAACAATGCAATAGAACGAACTATATCAATGGTAAAATTTGGGGAATACCATGCATTGTATGTAGGAGAACATCGGCACCTCCCTGCAAGAATGGCAAGAACATATAACTGTGGTCTGCTTGTGAATTTGATATTCCCATGAAATTTCTTCCTTTGGAAAAAGCCGGCTCAGCCCACCTAATGTGAGTGCCGCTTCAATATGATACGGTATGGTACCGGATGTGATAATAATTAATAGGCAGAAGAAAACTTGATAAATTTTAGATTTCGTCATCATCATCTTTCCAGATGAAAAATATGAAAAATGAAGAAATTTCTGTCATACAAAAATTGTAGGAACACTAAGATTTCCCCCCATTAAAAAAAAATGAACCAAAATATCAGGAGAAATCGAAATTAAGGGGAGGATTTACACCATATAACGTCCAGTTGTAATATTCAGGAAAATCATTGAACGTGAAAACCAACTAACATACTAACAGAGGCAGGTAAAAAAAAAAAAAAACATAACACGAATCCAAGACAACTAATACTGCTAGAAATCGATTTCCTTCCTTCAAATGGTGACATCAACCTTGGTTATAACCGCACAAAATGGTTGTGAAAGGTCAAGAAGAATGAAAGATCTTCACAGGAAAGGTGCAGAGTACCTAGGAGGCTTATAGTCACACACATTCTATAGAAAGCTATCAGTTGTTATCAGCAAAATATAAATGGTAAACAGGTGTTGCAATAATGCAAAGTAATTTGTAACAGTTATAGAAATTGTTCTAGAAATCTGGAGAAGCTTTATTCACACTTCAGGAAATGTCACCGTTTTTATGTCAGCTAAGAAACACTAGTAACTGCTAGTATGAGAACAATAAGTGTGTAGTAATAATCTCATTCGTTGGTCTAGTAGAAATGTACGCATATCAAACATTTGATATTGTGAATTTAAAAAAAATATATATTCTCAATTACCTTAGACCGTAATTAAATATGTATTAAAAGACTGGCAGATGAAAAGATGCAATAGTTAATGATACGGACTGACAACCTGGGTATACCAATTTCACTTCACGTGATCCCTCATGTAAGAAATACATCGGATACTTATGGGAGGAACCATGTGCAGGTTGGCAAGATCCTAAGTGAAAGTGATTTTTGCGGAACGCTTTAGATTAGAATTTGGAAATTTCAGGTCGTCAGTCCGTTTGGTTAACTACTTAATCACCGTCACATCCCAATGAATGGGATCCATTCTACACAAGGCGCATGTTAATGTTTCTTTCTCCCTGAAAATAAAAACTGCAAAAAAAAAAAAAATTAATAAATAAAATAAAAAAACAAACAAACAAAGAACGAAATAAACAGTATTAAATTTAAATATGTAAAAAATAAATACATTCTCACCGTCTTCAACTATATAACTGAAATTCATTTTACACAAGGGTCGTCCATCTGAAAATAAATACAATAATCAATTTTACATTCGAGAACAGGTAAATTTCTATGAATAAATAAGATGAAGTAAGTACATTTATCGTAATACACGTTTCTAATTAATCAACACAACTGGGTTATATTTATATTCTTCAATTAATACCTAAAAGTTTTAGTTAAACTAACAATCATGAAAGTTAATTTGAAGAACATAGGTTTAAGTTAAATAATAATTCAATTTAACAAATACATAATTTTAATTGTAAAAAAGTTGACAATTATATGGTGCCCCCCACCATTTACAAATTTCTGACATAATCTAGGATTAGTGGATAATAGAAACTCGACATGAGAAATAGAATTGATTTTCTTTGTGAAAATACTATTTAAAAAAAAAAAAAGTGGGGGCACGGTCCTTAAACTCCAGTGCGCCTCCCGAGGACGGGGGGGGGGGTCACCTCAAACACACAAAAGAGAATAAATCCGAGAAAGTAGAATCTCCACTCCCATTGCACCTACTCTCCTGCCAGATCTGGAATCTCCCCAGCACCGAAAAATGAAGCTCATTTTCTAGTTTCCAGCTTCACGTGCACACGAGATTTTGCGAGCCGCTATCTTTGTTTTTCCTTTTCTCGGCCTGAACTCACTGACGCTGCACACCCACGGTAAGACTTCTGTTTTTCTTAGCTTCTGACCACACTTTGCTATTTAGCAAATACTTTTTCACATTGAAATGTGTGATTTACTTTACAATTCAATGTGACATTGAACACATTTTAAGTTAAATAATAACATAACAAATACATAACATTTCTGTTGCCGATAAAACGTCCTTTTTTATTCACCCCTCAAACTGGCATATTGCTACGTAGATATCAAGCGTCACTATTTACATTTAAATTTCTGCATGTTAGTACAATTGTCATATTATCGGGTACCTAATCGATATATGTTGTATGGCCGGGGTTATATATAAACCAGCATATATTATTTATATATACGCGTCTAAATTCATGTATAGTTTAGTTGTAGAAAATGTTTTTCTAATGAATGTGTGTATAGAGAGTGTATATACATTTGATCGTCTAATTTACAGTTCGTTGTGTGTATGTACGATTAATTACAGTTTATGACGTGACAAGAATATACATAAATACCATTACAACACAAAGAACCAATAACATTTATTTTTTTTTTTGGGGGGGGGGGTAAACATCTGGCCAATAAGGAACATATCTGGTCCATCTTCGGGCTTGTTTGACGGAAAGCAGCAATGGAAATTATTCCCAAGAAAATGACAGAGCCTCGGGTTTTATTTTCAGCAACTTTTCATTCCATAGTGTTTTTCCCCCTTTTAGAAAGTTGCAATGCTTATTCTGACTATCGCCGTTTCCGGTCCCCTCTGCTTGGTGTCATCTTTATCTGAGGACGTCTCTGTTCCTCTGTCCTCACCGACTCCTGCCTTTCCTAACTCTGCTTGCATATATGTATATGTGAATAGAAAAGTTAACACGCAGATACACAGACACGTTCACTTTTATAGATATACTAACATTTCAGCCCGGCGTTGCCCGGGTGTTTGGATGTGTATGTTGAGCAAAAAAAAAAAAAAGTGGTAGTAGGAAGGCAGGCTCGAACCCGTACCGCGAAGTAGGAAAAGAATGGGAAAAAACCTGACGTCTTTGCCGTTACGACCACCGCCAAACCTGGTGTGAGTTATGTTTAAATTAAGGCTAGACAATCTAAAGGAGGGGATAACTTTCAAAAATATCGGCAAAAAAAGCGACTCCCCTGTAGAAAAGTGCCTAGTTGAAGGGGAAGATATAAATGCTTTTAGCCAATTTTTCGATATTTGTCGTATGAAAGGTCGAACTTTAAAACAATACTGATCTTGATAAAATCCGTCGCCTCTGTCGAATGTTTTAGGAAGACATGCAAACATGCATACATATATATATACATACATACATACATACATACATGCATATATTGGTAACTAAAAATTTTCGACCCAAACCGATTAAAAAGCTTGCCCTATCTCTGAATACCCTTTATGTAAAATTTCAAATGTTTAGACCAGAAATTGTCTGAGTAATTTGGTAGACACCGCAGAGGTCAATTTTTTAAAAAACTTTGACCCATATTATGACCCCTTAACATTTATTGTTTTGGGCTCAAATCAAATTATTAAGTTAGATCCATGTCCAAGGAACCTATATCTAAAATTTCAAGTGTTTAGACCCAAAATTGGCGAAGAAGTTTAATAGAGTTCTCAAAGGTCAAATCGTTGAATGTTGACCACTTAATAGCCAAAACCGATCACATCGATTTTCCCAAATTTCAGTACCCTGTATATCAAATTTCGAGTCTGTAGGCTGAAAATTGACAGCGATATTGTGTAGGGAAATGTACACAGATAGACACACTGACAGGCAGACACTTTCACTTATATATATATATATATATATATATATATATATATATATATATATATATATATATATATATATATATACTAGCATGAGTGCCCGGTGTTGCCCGGGTATTTAGAGGTGTATATTGAGCAAAAAAAAAAAAAGAAAAAAAGCGGTAAATTTTTTTTTTAATTTTGACCCCTATTATGACCCCTTAACATTTATTGTTTTGGGCTCAAATTAAGTTATTAAGTTAGATCCATATCCAAAGAACCTATATCTAAAATTTCAAGAGTGTAGACCCAAAATTGTCGGAGGAGTTTGGTAGAGTTCTCAAAGGTCAAATCGTTCAACTTTGACCCCTTAATCGCCAAATTTCTGGCCAAAATCCAATCACATCGATTTTCCCAAATCTCAGTAGCCTGTATATCAAATTTCGAGTCTGTAGACTAAAAGTTGACAGATTTATTGCGTAGGGAAATGTACACAGACATACACAGACACGTTCACTTTTTTATAATATATATATATATACTAGCATTTTAGCCCGGCGTTGTCCGGGTGTTTGGATGTGTATGTTGAGCAAGAAAAAAGTGGTAGTAGGAAGGCAAAGGAGGAAAAGAACGGGGTAGAACCTAACGTTTATGCTGTCACGACCACCGCCACAGGAAGCGACATTTTTTTAAATTAAGGCTAGTAAATCTAAAGGAGAGGATAACTTTCAAAAATATCGGCGAAAAAAGTGACCTTCCCCTGTAGAAAAGTGCCTAGTTGAAAGGGAAGATATTAATGTTTTTAGCCAATTTTTCGATATTTGTTGTATGAAAGGTCGAACTTTAAAACGATACTGATCTTTGTAAAATCCGTCGCCTCTATTGAAAGTTTAAGGCAGACATGCTAACAGACATACATATGCATACATACATACATACATACATACATACATACATACATTTATATATTGGTAACTAAAAATTTTCGACCCAAACTGATGAAAAAGCTTGCCCTATCTCTGAATACCGTTTATGTAAAATTTCAAATATTTAGACCAGAAATTGTCTGAGTAATTTGGAAGAGACAGCAGAGGTCAATTTTTTTTTTAAAATTTGACCCCTATTATGACCCCTTAACATTTATTGTTTTGGGCTCAAATCAAGTTATTAAGTTAGATTCATGTCCAAGGTACCTATATCTAAAATTTCAAGTGCGTAGACCCAAAATTGTCGGAGGAGTTTGGTAGAGTTCCCAAAGGGCAAATCGTTGAACTTTGACCCCTTAATCGCCAAATTTCTGGTCAAAATCCAATCACATCGATTTTCCCAAATCTCAGTAGCCTGTATATCAAATTTTGAGTCTGTAGACTAAAAGTTGACAGATTTATTGCGTAGGGAAATAATGTACACAGACACACAGATACACAGACACGTTCACTTATATATATATATATATATATATATATATATATATATATATATATAGATAGATAGATTGGACGCAGTAGTGACGTAGTGACTGAGCTATGAAGACATTTATAATTCAAGGCTAAAAATTAAAACATGGACCAATACCTACTACATTATGCATTTGTAAAGTTTCGCATGGATTCAAATACCTTATATATGAAGTTTCTTGTCCGTAGACCAAAACTCTAGGAGGAGTTTGGTAGGCAAAATTTATAAACAAAAATATATACGTATACATAAATATATATGGAAACAATTTTGTGTTTACTATAAACTTTTTACGCAAATATAATGCAAGTATAAATCAAGTAGAATATCCGCATGAATATAATTACACGTAATAGTTAATTAAGAAAACCGAAAAAACTAAAGGGAATTAATTAAAATGAATGTTTAAAAGAATATGCAAATTACCTAGATCTTTTGCTAGTGAATGCAATTCCACAAACCATATAAGAAAAATGTATTTTCTTTTTAAATAAATAGAAAAGAGGGGTTTTAATATGAATATCAATGCACACAAAAGAAAAACGAATTTATAGGAGTATAGATAGATATAGATAGATAATGAAATTGACAAAGTGAAACTTTAAATACCTAAACAGATTTTTCCTCTTGTTTTTCAGTGTTTTTTTTTTTTATAAATTTCCAAATTTTGGTCATTTCTGAATTGGATTGAATTGGATTCAGAAAAAAATTAAGATTAAAGTAAAAACAAATCTTGAAGAAAGGCTTTCAATTTTCAGTTATTTTGATATAAATACTTATATTTCTTTTAGTCTGTCTGTCCCACTTTTTCTCAGAACTAACTAGGCCAGTCTGAGTGTAAGTTTGTATGGATCTTTGTTATGATAAGGTGCAGTGAACTATGTATCATGGTATCCGTTCGAAGCAAAGTTAGAGATTAATAGGGGTTAGTACTCAATGTAGAAACAAGCACAAATTTAGCCATATTCAATAATTAGTTTTGCATAAATGCACTCGTTTTAAGTCAACGGACTGTAACTTTTGCCTGTTTTTCACGGGCTAAAATTCGAGTACATACACGCACGCGCACACACACATACGCACACACACAAACGCACACACACATACACACACGCACACACATACACAGATATATATAATGTGTGTGTGTGTATGTGTGAGTGCACATAGTTTTATAAGTGTGAACCACAACATTAACAAGCAAAGCATGCATGGTCCCCCGTGAGTGCACAGTGAACGAGGTATAAAAAATGAAGTTCAGCATTTGACCCCCTCCCCCCCCCCCCATATAGCTCCAAAAGCCCCAGGGGACGTCAAATTCTGGTGAAAATGAACAAATGGTGCAGTTTTAGGTCTTAACATATGTAAATTTGAGTTCTGCGCCATGCAGAAAAATAAATAACTAAGTCCATCATTTGCCCCCCCCCCCCATTTAGCCCCAAAAGCCCCCAAGGCCTTAACATATTTAAATTTGAGTTCAGCACCATGTAAAACTGCTAAATAGACATACACAGGAAATTTTGGACAAATATGGTAAAATAGTCGCAAAAATGGAGTGTTTTTATTAGCCCTAAAAGAGCCCCTGGGGCATACCCAAGATTTATCGCAAAGTATAGACAACAAAATTATATAGAAATCAGTTAGTTACAACTATTTGAGTACACACACGCGCGCATACACACAGACTCATACACACATGCGTGCGCGCGTGTGTGTGTGTGTACATAGTTTTATAAGCGTGAGCCACAATATTAAAAATATATTTCCAAACGCCGTATACTTACTGAAGATAAAGTTTATTTTCTGAAAAATAATAATGTATGTGTTATAAATATTAGTTGCATTAAAAATAACACAAGTGTATTAACAATTCAAAAAATCATACTTCATAAATCGTTAAATATGTCCACAAAATCAAAACAGATAAAACGGATTCATTATTATGGTTAATTAAGCTTCAAATAAATGCCAATCATATTCCAAAACATCCAACCAAGAATTAATAATATAAACTGTGAGCTGAAAATTAATTTGGAAGAGACTGTTCCACACACACGCAGACAAGGTAACATATATATATCTACCTCTCTTAAAAGTGACCTAGTCTGTCTGTCTCCGTGAGAAATGGTCTCTAGCAAACTACTGGGTCAATTTTTGGTCTACAGACTTGAAACTTAATATATAGGGGATTTGGACATGTGAAACAAATTCGATTTGGTTTTAAGCCGGCTAAAAAGAACTATTATGGTATCAAAATTGAAAAAAGTTGAAATTTGGTAGGCATAAGTCGACTTAAATTGCTTTTCTACATATGCGCAAATATACACTTATACCGTTTACACCGTTAATTTTTAAGCTTTTATATGTGTAAAGACATTGTACAGATGGTAACGAATAATACTGGAAAGCTATATATTTTGGCTTCGATTCTAACTGAAGGCACCCAAGTCATATTTTCAAGAACTTTTGACATCGCTTCTATATATTAAGTATAATGTAATAACCAATAGATTGGTTTTATAATAATAATAAATGAATAGGAAATCTGCATAAGTTAAAATATCACATTTAAGTGTATGCTAAGATCGGGCAACGTCGGGTGACCTGCTAGTATAAATATAAAAGTGACCTTGTTTGTATATGGTACGGCCTCTACCTAGCTACTATATTGATGTACTCATATAGGAGATTCGAACTTGTGGAACAAATTCCATTCGGTTTTTAGTTGATAAAAATAGCTGCTAAGGTGTTAAAATTCAACCAAAGTCGGCTCCCCACTTTAGACGCCGTCTCTACGTCAGTCAAAACTGTGATTTTGGACTAACTCTACTCGCCCTTGGAGAGGCCATGGAGACTGCAGAAAGAGAAAGGCTAATGACGGCCGCAGCATGGAAGAGACGATTCCCCCAAAGAACGACTCTCCAAATAAGGAAGCCACACCAAAAAACGAAGGGACGTACCACCCAGATAACAGAGACAGGGGCAACAGTCGCAATAGACTTTGCCAGGGGAGATGCTCCCCACGAGGACAGCTCCCCTAAAGAGGGGGCAAATTGTAAAAACGAAGAGGCACACTAAACAGATACTTCAAACCAAGGGGCAGCAGCCCCAAAAGACTTTGCCGGGGGGGGGGAGCTCCCCAAGAGAGAAGTTCCCCTCCAAAAGGGAGAAAACTCCCAGGAAAAAGAAGCATACTGCCTGAAAGCGAACGTTGGCGAGGAGACAGCTGCCTCAAGAGACATTCTGACGGTGGACACTCCCCCAAAGAAAATCCCTCCAAAAAGGGGAGCAGTACTGGACGCACCTAAACTTGAAAAACGATCCAACCCCATCAAAGACCAAACACCAACACAAACAAAAGGGGCTGCGTTGGGGAAGACCGCAGCGAAACAACTATCCCCTAAAGAGTACAGAGAGTTGTACTTGACTAAGTACAGACAATAAATATAGGGGGCAGAAATAAAGCCAGTGCCAGGCGTCCGGGGGGGGGGCGATTGAGGGCAGAGTCCTGTCCCTCATCATCTCCAAGATACCAGAAAACCGCCTCTTGGGGACAAAAAAATGAAGACATGGCGGGACTCCTCCACAAACTGAACATTCCTGCATTATACGTCTACTCGAGGAGCTTCGCCATGTGAAACATCCTCCTACCCACCAAGGAAGTGCGAAGATACTTTCCCTCAAAGAAATGAAGCATGGGAGAGTCAAATTAGTGCCAGAATACCAGGGCAAGAGAAGGAGTCAGGGGCAAATATTCAACATATCAACCTAAATACCTACAGAACTCCTTGGATCCCTCTTCAGCCAGTTCGAAGAGGTGGAACTGGTGACCCCTATACGGTCAAAAACCAGCGTACACCTGGGCTGCTACACAGTGGCAATAAGCTGAAGAGAGAGGGACTCCTGGCAATACTAGCGTTGGTGACATTCAAGGGTGCCAGCATAGCGATTGTGATGGAGGGCTGCCATCCGCACTGCTGGTTTTGCCATAAGCAGCGTTATATGGCCAAGACCTGCCCCAAAAGGTCAACCCTGACTCAAGCGCCACCAAAAGCGGTCCCAAGCCCTGAGACAGCACTAGAGTCTAATCAAGCTGTCACCACTCCTGCAACCATGGCACCGAGAAAATCCAGAACTGTGCAGGAGGCCAAGGGGGAAGAATGGAGCATGGTGATGGGCGGTAAACGGAAGCCCACAACCCCATCTGGCACAGTCCCACCACCAACTCAACAATCGAAGCAACAACAACAGCTCCAGAGCAGCTGCAGCCACAGCAGCAGGCACAGCAGCAGCAGTCAAAGTCGCCAAAGCAGCTGCAGCAACAACAACTGCTTCAGCAGCAAGAACAGCAGCAACTAAAGCACCACCAACAACAGTAGCAGCTAGAGCAGTAGCCACAACTGAGGATGAATCTGCCAGCAAGAGGGAGAAAAACTCAACCTCACCACTTCCCGATTTATTTGAAAGAAAGAAACAGAAAAATAAAAGAATAAAAGGGGAAGAAAAGGTGCCCCCACCCCAGTGAGCATACACAACACTTAACGATAACACAATCCACCTCTACCCCCAAACTAGACACCACATCAATACCAGACAAAGCAACAACACCAGATACCACACAAAAACCTGTCCCCACACCAATGTAAATTGAGCAATCACCCCAGAAATAAAAAAAATGAACCCAAGAGGGCGAGGGACCCTGCGACTTCTCCTGCCTGCGAACTTACTCCAACAGGAATCCCCCACTCCTTGAAATGAGGGAGAAACTGTTTTGTAGACCCTCTGTCTGTGGAAACAGATTTACCACACCGGCAGAGAAAAAAAAATTAAAACCTCTGCTGGATTGTCAACAGAGAGGGGGAAAAGACGTTAACGTCCTCTCTAATTTCCTGGATACCCCACTTCTAACAACTTTTGTCAGGCTTCCAGAAGCCTGCAATACTGACTTGTGGATAATTCTGGAGGCCACTGAAGGAGTCGTTCTGGGAACAGAACTTATTAAGAAAAACGACCTTTCCCTAGACGAACTGTCAAAGCAATGTAAGGGAAGAGTCCCAGTGTTGGTTTATCCATCACTCTATAGGGTGCTTAAACTAACTTTTCCTTTAGATGTCAATAGCATTGCGAGAGAAGGTCAGGACATGAAAAACCTGACCACCTTGAGCATTGCATACAACGCCAGCATCCTTCTGCCGGCTGACTTTGGAGCTGAGTGCGATACACCTTAAAGGTAGGTACCATGTATTTGAATTTGGCTAATCTGAATGCGAGGGGCTTGAGATCATCGGGCCAGGTGGCTTGCCTCCAGTATGACCTCTTGTCCCTGGGAGTAGATGTGGCTGCGATTCAGGAGACGGAATTTTGTTTCTTCTATGGAATGTCAGGTGCTGGCCCGAGATTTGGATGTTTTCTCAGCATATAACAGCTCATGGGGAAAGGAGTCGCTGGTGAAATGTACCCTGTCCACGACGGTTGACATTGGTTATAAGGATGCAGAACGCAGGCTGGTCATGGCTGATGTTGCCGTAAAGGTTCTGTGTGATTGCAGTTCATGTGACCATGACCACTCGTGAAAGGGTCTCATTCTTTGATGAGCTTGACGAGTTCATAACGTGTTGGAAGTGAATAGTGCTAATGGGGGATTGGAATGCCAACTTAGACCCTGAGGTAGAATGCTAAGCTAGAGATCCAGCAAGGTGTGAGTACATCTCGCACCTTTCTGACCCTCTAGCTAGCAGAAGAATACGTTTAGTGAATGTGATATAAAAGTCAGGGTTGTATTTTCTGCGATAGAAACATTGATTGAATTTTAAAATAAAATATGTATGTAATACTGAAACGTTGTGACAATAACAACCAAGATGAGGAAGTCAGTCCGACAACCTCAATCAATGTATGTAATACGTTTGAAAGTCAAATTACAGCACAATATTATGATAATAAGCAAATATTTACTTGTTTGAAATTAATATTTTGTTGTTTAAAATTAATTTTCTTCCTTTAATTTTACATCATGGCGACGAAAAATAACGAGAAAAATGTATAAAATTCTGAATAAGTCATATTAATTTTAAACAAGTAAATATTTGTTTATTTTCATAATATTGCGTTGTAATTTTACTTTCAAACATATTTCATACATATTTTATTTTAAAATTAAATCAACGCGTCTATCATGGAAAACACAACTCTGACAATATATAAAATTTTATATATATACAAGCATTTAAGTCCGGCGTTGCACAGCAGTTTGGAGGTGTATGTTGAACAAAAAAAAAAAAAGCGGTCAATTTTTTAAAACTTTGACCCCTGTTATGACCTCTTAATATTTATTATTTTTGGGCTCAAATCAAGTTATTAAGTTAGATCCATGTCCAAGGAACAGATATCTAACATTTCAATTGTTTATACCCAAAATTGGCGGAGGAATTTGGCAGAGTTCTCAAAGGTCAAATCATTGAACTTTAGCCCCTTAACAGCTAAATTTCTGGCCGAAAACCGATTACAAACATTTTCCCTGTATATCAAATTTCGAGTCTGCAGACTAAAAATGGAAAGAGTTATTGCATAGGGAAATGTATACAGACACACAGACACACAGAGATGCGTTCACTTTTTATATATACTAGCATTTCACCCCGGTGTTGCCCGGGTGTTTGGATGTGTATGTTGAGCAAAACTTAAAAAAAGTGGTAGTGAGAAGGCGGTTACAAACCCATACCGCGAAGGAGGAAAAGAACGGGGGATAAAACCTGACATCTTTGCTGTTACGACCACCGCCAAATAGGTTTTAATTAAGGCTAGACAATCGAAAGGAGAGAGGATGACTTTCAAAAATATCGGCAAAAAAAAGAGACCCCCCCCTATAGAAAAGTGCCCAGTTGAATATGAAGATAGTAATGTTTTCAGCAAATTTTTCGATATTTGTCGTCTGAAAGGTCGAACTTCAAAACGATACTGATCTTGGTAAAATCCGTCGTCTCTGTCGAAAGTCTTCGGCAGACATGCAAACATACATGCATACATACATTTATATATTGGTAACTAAATGTTTAGACCAGAAATTGTCTGAGTAATTTGGTAGAGATCGCAGAGTTCAAATATTTTTTATCTTTGACCCTTATAATGACTCCTTAGCATTTATTGTTTGAGGCTCAAATCAAGTTATTAAGTTATTAAGTTATTAAGTTAGATCCATGTTCAAGGGACCTATATCTAAAATTTCAAGTATGTAGACCCAAAATTGTCAGAGGAGTTTGGTAGAGTTCTCAAAGGTCAAATCGTTGGATGTTGACCCCTTAACAGCCAGATTTCTGGCCGAAAACCGATCACAAAGATTTTCCCAAATCTCAGTACCCTGTATATCAAATTTCGAGTCCGTAGACTTAAAATTGACAGTTATTGCGTAGGGAAATGTACACACACATACACAGACACACACACAGACACACACACACACACACACACACACACACACACACACACACACACACACGTTCACTTTTATGGATATACTAGTATTTCAGCCCGGCTTTGCCTGGGTGTTTGGAGGTGTATGTTGAGCAAAAAAAAAAGAAAAAAAACTGGTAGTAGGAAGGCAGGCTCGAACCCGTACCGCAAAGGAGGAAAAGAACTGGAAAAAACATGACGTCTTTGCTGTAACGACCACCCTCTAGAAAAGTACCTAGTTTAAGGTGAAGATATTAATTTTTTAAGCCAATTTTCGATATTTGTCATCTGAAAGGTCAAACTTCAAAATGATACTGATCTTGTAAAAATCCGTCGCCTCTGTCGAAAGTTTTAAGCAAACACGGAAAGAGACATACATACATTTATATATTACAAACTAAAATTTTCGACCCAAGCTGATTAAAAAGCTTGGCCTATCTCTGAATACCCTTTATGTAAAATTTCAAATGTCTGACCAGAAATTGTCTGAGTAATGTGGTAGAGACCGCAAAGGTAAAATTTTTTTAAACTTTCACCCCTATTATGACCCCCTTTACATTTATTGTTTTGGGCTAAAATCAAGTTATTAAGTTAGATCTATGTTCAAGGAATCTATATCTAAAATTTCAAGTGTTTAGACCCAAAATTGTCGGAGGATTTTGGTAGAGTTCTCAAAGGGCAAATCGTTGAACTTTGACCCCTTCACAGCCAAATTTCTGGCCGAAAACGGATTCCGAAGATTTGGAAACAATTTTGTGTTTACTGTAAACTTTTACGCAAATATTATGCAAGTATAAATCATGTAGAATATCTGAATGAATATAATTACACGTAATCGTTAACTAAAGATGATCATCACATAAGAAAACCGAAAAAAACTGAGAGGGAATTAATTAAAATGAATGTTTAAAAGAATATGCAAATTAGCTATATCTTTTGCTAGTGAATGTAATTCCACGATCCATATATAAGAAAGTTGTATTTTCTTTTTAAATAAATAGAAAAGATGGGTTTTATATGAATACACACAAAAGAAAAATGAATTTATAGCAGTAAAGAAGATAGATATACTAGCATTTCACTCCGGTCTTGTCCGGGTGTTTGAATGTGTATGTTGAGCAAAAAAAAAAAAGTGGTAGTAGAAAGGCAGGGGCGAACCTGTACCGCGAAGGAAAAAAAGAACAGGGGGAAAACCTGATGTCTTTGCTGTTATAACCACCGCTAAACCGGAATTGATGTAGGTTTTAATTAAGGCTAGACAATCGAAAGGAAGGAATGACTTTTAACAATATCGGCGAAAAAAGCGACCCCACCCTCTAGAAAAGTGCCCAGTTTAAGGTGAAGATAATGTTTTTAGTCAATTTTCGATATTTGTCGTCTGAAAGGTCGAACATCAAATCGATACTAATCTTATAAAAATCCGTCGCCTCTGTCGAAAGTTTTAAGCAGACATGCAAACATACATGATGATGATGATTGCAACGTCTTGTCAGACGAGTGCCACTCCCTCATTTAAAATTCATGAGCCCAAATGCCTGAGGGAGTATCTATACAAGGATGATGTTACAGAGTCTTAGCTTTGTACGACAGCTAAGTCTCTCTCTTGGTTCAAAATGTTGAGATCCAGCAACAAGCAAGAGCAAGATAGCCAGCAACAAATTAAACTGCAGACCAGCTTAATGCGGGTACTGGTCTCCCGCTTTGTTTTTTAAATCAGAGCTTTGCTTCTCCTAGAAAGGTTGCCTTCACCACGGCTTACGGGAGCCCTCTCCACCCCAATACACACACACACACACACACACACACACACACACACACACACACACACACGCACACACACACACACACACACACACAAATATACCCTGTGCTAGTTGGCCGTTGACCCAGAAGAAGAGTTCATTCGCCCTTTGGAAGGTCTTGTTTTTAATCCTTCAGGGAGACTAGCCACCCTCCTCACCAAACAAGTCTGGTGGGGAAACCAGTTTAGTTGCCGGTGACCCGACCATGAGGCAGGTAGTACTGGGTTACATGGTACCAGTAGCATATGACATGACCTGACATACACCTGGAAAACATACATACATACATACATACATACATACATACATTTATACATACATTTATATATTGGTAACTTAAAATTTTCGACCCAACCCAATTAAAAAGCTATCTCTGAATATCCTTTATGTAAAATTTTAAATGTTTAGACCAGAAATTGTCTGAGTAATTTGGTAGAGACCGCAAAGGTTAATTTTTTTTAAAGTTGACCTCCCTTATGACTCCTTAACATTTATTGTTTTGGGCTCAAATCAAGTTCTTAAGTTAGACCCATGTCACCAGAACCTATATCTATATGTTTAGACCCAAAATTGGCGAAGGAGTTTAGTAAAATTCTCAACGGTCAAATCGTTGAACTTTAACCCCTTAACAGCAAAATCTCTGGCCGCAAACGGATTACAAAGATTTTGCTAAATCTCAGTACCCTGTATATACAATTCCGAGTATGTAGACTTAAAATTGACAGACTTATTGCGTAGGGAAATGTACACAGACACACAGACATACAAACAGATATGTTCAGTTTTATATATATATATATATATATATATATATATATATATATATATATATATATTTTTACGTATATACCTATACAATATATATTATACGAAATTATATTTCCCTTTAGCGTCGAATTCTACTTATTATTGTTCTGAACTATATTTTATAAATGTCTTATTCAATTACGGTCCTCATTGCTTTTATTCTTTTCTTTAAATATGTGGAAGTATGATAACTTCAATTTAAATGATGTTAATAAAATGCAATTTGAATGACGATACTGAAATGCAATTTAAATGATGTTAACGAAATGCAATTTGAACGAGGTTAATTAAATGCAATTTGAATGATGTTAACGAAATGCAATTTAAATGATGATAATGAAATGCAATTTAAATGATATTAACGAAATGCAATTTAAATGATGTAAATGAAATGCAATTAAAATGATGATAATGAAATGCAATTTAAATGATGATAATGAAATGCAATTTGAATCATGTTAGTGAAATGCAATTTAAACGATGATAATAAAATGCAATTTAAATGATGATAATGAAATGCAATTTAAATTATAATAATGACATGCAATTTAAATGATGATAATGAAATGCAATTTAAATGATGTCAATGAAATGCAATTTACATGATTTAATAAAATGCAATTTAAATGATGATAATGAACATCAATTTAAATGATGTTAATTATATATAATTTAAATGATTTTAATAAACTGCAATTTAAATGATGATAATGAAATGCTATTAAAATGATGTTAATGAAATGTAATTTGAATGATGTTAATGAAATGCAATTTAAATGATGTAAATAAAATGCAATTTAAATGATGTGAATAAAATGCAATTGAAATGTTGTTAATGAAATGCAAATTAAATGATGATAATGAAATGCTATTTAAATGATCTAATGAAATGCAATTTAAATGATGTAATAAAATGCAATTTAAATGATGTTAATAAAATGCAATTAAAATGATGTCAATGAAATGCAATTTGAATGATGTTAATGAAATGCAAGTTAAATTATTATAATGAAGTGCAATTTAAATGATGTTAATGAAATGCAATCTAAATGATGATAATGAAATGCAATTTTAATGATGATAATGAAATGCAATTTCAATCATGTTAGTGAAATGCAATTTAGATGATGATAATAAAATGCAATTTGAATGATGTTAATGAAATACAATGTAAATGATGATAATGAAATGCAATTAAAATGATTTTAATGAAATACAATTTAAATGATTATAATGAAATGCAATTTGAATGATTTTAATAAAACGCAATTTAAATGATTACAATGAACTGCAATTTAAATGATGATAATTAAATGCAATTTAAATTATGATAATGATATGCAATATTAAATGATGTTAATGAAATGCAATTTAAATGATGATAATTAAATGCAATTTAAATGATTTCAATAAAATACAATTTAAATGATGATAATGAAATGCAATTTAAATTGTGATGATGAAATGCAATTTAAATGATGTTAATTAAATGCAATTTATATGATAATAATGAAATGCAATTGAAATGATGTTAATGAAATGCAATTTAAATGATGATAATTAAATGCAATTTAAATGATTTTAATAAAATACAATTAAAATTATGTTAATGAAATGCAATTTTAATGATGATAATGAAATGCAATTTAAATGATGATAATGAAATACAATTTAAATGATTTAAAAAAATACAATTTAAAGTATGATAATGAAATGCTATTTAAATGATATTAATGAAATGATATTAAAATGATGGTAATGAAATGATATTTAAATGATGTTAATGAAATGCAATTTAAATGATGTTAATGAAAAGCCATTTAAATGATTATAATGAAATGCTATTTAAACGATGATAATAAAATGCAATTTAAATGATGATAATGAAATGCAATTTAAATGATTTTAATAAAATGCAATTTAAATAATGATAAAAAAATGCAATTTAAATGATGTTAATGAAATGCAATTTAAATGATGATAATGAAATGCAATTTAAGTGATTATAATGAAATGTAATTTAAATGATGATAATGAAATGCAATTTGAATCATGTTAGTGAAATGCAATTTAAATGATGATAATAAAATGCAATTTAAATGATGTAAATGAAATGCAATTTAAATGATGTTAATGAAATGCAATTAAAATGATGATAATGAAATGCAATTTAAATGATGATAATGAAATTAAATTTGCATGATGATAATGAAATGCAATTTAAATGATGTTAATGAAATGCAATTTAAAGGATGATAATGAAATACACTTTAAATGATGATAATGGAATGCAATTTAAATGATGATAATGATGATAATGAAATGCAATTTAAATGATGTTAATTAAATGCAATTAAAATGATGATAATGAACATCAATTTAAATGATGTTAATGATATATAATTTAAATTATTTTAATAAAATGCAATTTAAATGATGATAATGAAATGCTATTTAAATGATGTTCATGAAATATAATTTAAATGATATTAATGAAATGCAATTTGAATGATGTTAATGAAATGCAATTGAAATGATGTTAATGAAATGCAATTTAAATGATATTTAAATGCAATTTAAATGATCTAATGAAATGCCATTTAAATGATGATAATGAAATGCAATTTAAATAATGTTAATGAAATACAATTTAAATGATGATAATGAAATGCAATTTGAATCATCTTAATGAAATGCAATTTAAATGATGATAATAAAATTCAATTTAAATGATGTTAATGAAATGCAATTTTAATGATGATAATGAAATGCAATTTAAATGATGATAATGAAATGCAATTTAAATGATGATAATGAAGTCAATTTAAATGGTGATAATGATAAACAATTTAAATGGTGATAATGAAATGCAATTTAAATAATGATAATGAAATGCAATTTAAATGATGATAATGAAATGCAATTTAAATGATGTTAATGAAATGCAATTTAAATGATGATAATGAAATGCAATTTAAATAATTTCAAAATATACAATTTAAATGACATTAATGAAATGATATTTTAATGATGTTAATTAAATGCAATTTAAATGATGTTAATGAAATGCAATTCAAATTATAATAATTAAATACAATTTAAATGATGTGAATTAAATGCAATTTAAACGATGTTAATGAAATGCTATTTAAACGATGCTAATGAAATGTTATTTAAATGATGTTAATTAAATGCAATTTAAATGATGTGAATTAAATGCAATTTAAACGATTTAAATGAAATGCAATTTAAACGGTGATAATGACATGCAATTTAAATGATGATAATGAAATGCAATTTAAATGATCTAATTAAATGCAATTTAAATGATGATAATGAAATCCAATTTAAATGATGATAATGGAATGCAATTTAAATGATGATAATGAAATGCAATTTGAATCATGTTAGTGAAATGCAATTTAAACGATGATAATGAAATGCAATTTAAATGATGATAATAAAATGCAATTTAATGATGATAATGAAATGCAATTTAAATGATTTTAATAAAATACAATTTAAATGATGTTAAGTAAATGCAATTTAAATGATGTTAATGAAATACAATTTAAATGATGATAATGAAATGCAATTTGAATCATCTTAATGAAATGCAATTTAAGTGATGATAATGAAATGCAATTTAAATGATGATAATGAAATGCAATTTGAATGATGATAATGAAATGCAATTTAAATTATGATAATGAAATACAATTTAAATGATGATAATGAAATGCAATTTAAATGATGTTAGTGAAATGCAATTTAAATGATGATAAGCAAATGCAATTTTAATGATGTTAATGAAATGCAATTTAAATGATGATAATGAAATGCAATTTAAATGATGATAATGAAATGCAATTTAAATGATGATAATTAAAGGCTATTTAAATGATTTTTATAAAATACAATTTTAATGATGTTAACGAAATGCAATTTTAATGATGATAATGAAATGCAATTTAAAGTATATTAATGAAATGCAATTTAAATGATGATAATGCAATGCAATTTAAATGATTATAATGAAATGTAATTTAAATGATGATAATGAAATGCAATTTAATTGATGTTAATTAAATGCAATTTAAATGATGATAATGAAATGCAATTTAAATGATGATAATGAAATGCACTTTAAATGATTATAATGAAATACAATTTAAATGATGGTAATGAAATGCAATTTAAATGATGGTAATGAAATGCAATTTAAATGATGTTAATGAAATGCAATTTAAATGATGATAATGAAATGCAATTTAAATGATGTTAATGAAATGCAATTTAAATTATGTTAAATGAAATACAAACAGTATTACATTACGGAAAACCAAATATATTCACATTTTAGAGACGTTAATAAAATCTTAACCTTAAAAAATTAAATATCTTTAAACATCGCGTAAACTAACATAGTTCTCGTCATTCACTTACATTAATGATTTCATTGAAGCATGTTGGTTACTCACTTTGTTTGCATGTTTTAAATTGATCCTCAAAAGAGCGAGTGCGGCCTGATTCCTACGGTATTTACGTTTGTCTCAAATTAAATACGAGCCGGTTACAGTCATATCGATTCTAATGGTTTAAACTAAACCCTTACCCCGAAAAAAATCAAACCTACATTGAAAAATAGCACAGTTCTCTTTATCATTATGATTGCATTAAATCATGTTGTGTCCTAACTTTACTTGCATTCTTAAAATGGATGCTTAAAGAGGCAGGTGCAACTTGATTTCTATTGTATTTGTGTTTGTCCCGAATGAAATATAAACCAAGAATAACAAATACACAACTATATCGATCTTAATGGTTTAAGTCAATTCCTCGCCGAGCAAAATAAAAAAAACTACTATTGCATAATCTCTATCGTTGCCCCAGTATTTGATAGTAATATGATTTTTATTGTTTTGGACTATGTTCATCCAATGTTCTAAATGTGTCTCATTATATTAGCCCTTCTGGTAACGACTATTCCTCATAGGTTTATTATCGATCCAAATGATTAATATGACGAACGGAACGGAAAGTGATTTACTTACCTTATTCGTCCATACATCTTCTTTATACCCAATTAAATTAAACAAATATTGGTTAGAATAATCTGCTAAAGATGAGTTGTACTGAACGCAAGTTGATTCTGCCTCATTCCTTGTTGTTGCTATTCTGTTAATAATTCTGAAGCAATGTTCAGAATACCCAGTCCAACCAGAAAGGCAACCTGTAGAAACAACAATTATAAAATACAATAGTAACAATGAATTTATTTTGACTCATTGTGGAATATTATATTTTAGTTGGCCATGGATGCTCTGAATTCTGAAGAGGCACTGGATCTTTGGGTTATTTATTTTATATACCCTCACAAATTTCATAATACAGATATTGGCCTGCATAAAGATGATGGATTGGCTATAATAAGTGATTTCAACAAGAGTAATGGTGATAACTTCACGAAAAGTGTATATATGAAAATGAAAAGGTTTGGACCAAGAGTATTAATATCACTTTAAATTTAAATAAAAATAAATGCGACCTATATTTAAAGGATAACATCAATAAAACATACGTCAACCCAACGTCCAATCACCAATCATGAAACATATCCCATTTTTATTGATCGTAGGCAGAACAATAATTTTAACAACTGAAATGTATTTAAGAAGTCAAGCAACATTTACAACACAACTCTAAAGAATAACGGGTTATAATAATAATGGTGAAATTTAATACAACCAACATCTGCCTTAGATTTTCAGGTTTACAGTTGGCGTCATGTGCTATTTGCTGGATGTACATGGATCTACGTCGTCTTTTGCTTGCGCGTTCGTGTCGTGGAGTCCATAGTAATTTAAATGATGATAATGAAATGCAATTTAAATGATGTTTATGAAATGTATTCTTTTCCACATAAATATGCGATTCTCAAACCATTCTTATGCGATCTACAAACTACTACTGTAGGGGACTAGGATATATAAATACCCCAACCCCGTTACAAAAGAATAATGAAGCGAATGGGAATTGAAGGAAACAAAGACTCAAGTAATGGATAAGATAAACATTTTAGTTATAACATGTCCGCGCGTATGTAACCAATGTCCGTTGCAGGACTGGTGTTGTAGCAAGAAAAGGAAATGTGTTTTCATCTCAAGTTTGGGTCACTATTGTTTGTTCGCGCGTGGGAATTGAAGTGAGTGTTGTAGTGGAAATGAGAATCCAGCGTGTAGGCAAGGAAGAGGATATTAGAGTTGTCATCAGTTAGTAGTCAGCTACGCAAAGGTGTTCTTAGTGGCCAGAAGTAGATGGAGAGAGAAAGAGGGAGAATGTATATATACAGTCATTAGCTCGTGCCCCATACATAGTAGGAAGTGGGCGTGAGGTGCGCGTGCGCGCGCGCCGAAACGGCGGCGGCTTGTTCGCCCAACCTCTCTAGTTGAGAGTTGGTCCTAAAAAGAGGATTAGAAACAGCTTGTCTCCATGTTTTATACTCGCTTCTGGAGTGTCTTTTGCGCATGTGTATTTCCTTAGGAAGCGGAAGTGACGTCGTCCATGTGTGTGTTCGTGTTCGCGTGTGTGAGTACATGTGTATACGTAAGCGTATGTGTATATATACGTGAATGTGAATGTATGTAAGCGAACGTGAATAAGTGTACATGTGTGGACGTGGGCGCGTATGTTTGTGTGCGCGTATGTATATGACAGGTTGAAATACGAATGTGTGTTTTGTGTGAGACTTGAAAAAGGCTCGTACACTACCATACGAATACTACTGCCTGTATGCTTCCTGAGATCTCTCCTTCTACAGCCTTCCTACACCTTTCTAGTGCCTGCCACGGCTTCCAGGTGATAGCCAAAGAGGGGTGACAAAATCCCCTTCCAATTTTTCAGCCAGGCTGAGGTGCGAAAACAGTCGGAAATAGAATTTATTTATCGTATCTTATGTAATTTTTGCTTAATTTAAAAAAAAATCTTTTCTAAAATATAACAAACTCTTAAAAAACATTAATTAATCATTGAAGAATCGTTTTGGCGATTTTTATTTAAAATTCAAAACCCTGCATTTCTGAAGTTTTTAATAGTACATTTGAAATCATTTGATGACACTCATTTTATTATCTTTTTAACTGTGAAAAAAAAAATAGAAAGAAAGGATTAAGTCGTTATATATATATATATATATATATATATATATATATATATATATATTATATTATATTATATTATATTAGCATTTCAGCCCGGCGTTGTCCGGGTGTTTGGATGTGTATGTTGAGCAAAAAAAAAAAGTGGTAGTAGGAAGGCAAGCTCGAACCCGTACCGCAAAGGAGGGAAAGAACGGGGTAAAACCTAACGTTTATGCTGTTACGACCACCGCCAAACCGGAAGTGACATTTTTTTTAATTAAGGCTAGACAATCTAAAGGAGAGGATAACTTTCAAAAATATCGGCGAAAAAAGTGCCCCCCCCCGTAGAAAAGTGCATAGTTGAAGGGAAAGATATTAATGTTTTTAGCCAATTTTCTTATGCTTGTCGCATGAAAGGTCGAACTTCAAAACGATACTGATCTTGGTAAAATCCGTCGCCTCTATTGAAAGTTAAAGGCGGATATGCAAACATACATTTATATATTGGTAACTAAAAATTTTCGACCCAAACTGATGAAAAAGCTTGCCCTATCTCTGAATACCCTTTATGTAAAATTTCAAATATTTAGACCAGAAATTGTCTGATTAATTTGGAAGAGACTGCAGAGGTCAATTTTTTTAAAAACTTTGACCCCTATTATGACCCCTTAAAATTTATTGTTTTGGGCTCAAACCAAGCTATTAAGTTAGATCCATGTTATTGCTTTGGGCTCAAATCAAGTTATTAAGTTAGATCCAAGGAACCTATATCTAAAATTTCAAGTGTTTAGACCCAAAATTTTCGGAGGAGTTTGGTAGAGTTCTCAAAGGTCAAATCGTTGAACTTTGACTCCTTAATCGCCAAATTTTGGATCAAAAACCGATCACATCGATTTTCCCAAATCTCAGTACCCTGTATATCAAATTTCGAGTCTGTAGACTAAAAATTGACAGAGTTATTGCGTAGGGAAATGTACACAGACACACACATAGACCCACACACACAGACACGTTCACTACCAAGTATTAGCAAGCCTTACAAAGGGTAGTAGAAAAGTGTGAAAAGAAAACTTCTAACAATTTCAAAATGGTGGCATTAATGGAATTAGTGAATTCCAAACTTCTTCATACTTCTACACACAAAAAAAAATGTGGCGACATTTCTTTTCTGGTTTCAGTTTATATGTCTGTACAGGGGAAATATAAGGCAATAAAATTCCAGACTACAGATAGAAAATAATTTTGCTAATTACTATCTTTGATATCGTTTGACAAGTTAGTTTTCACGTTTCTCAGCTACTGACAAAGACGCACAAGAGACAGTGTAAATTTGCGTATATTTTTAAAACTATTTTAAAGACAGTCAAAATGTGCTTCATGAATTGAAAATTAAGTATGGGGTTGTTTTACAATACACATAGGTACGAAAAGTGGTCAAAAACAAATGTATAATAAATAAATGTTATCAAAGGCAAGATAAGTCACTCTTCTACATTTCTGAATAAGTTTTTAGTGATTTTACTCACTTTAAAATGTTTAATTTAATTTTATTTTAATCGTGTCGAGCGTTAAGTGAGAATAAAAAAAAATTGCCGTAACTTGTAACAAGTAGCGGCTATTTTTCCTTATTCTCACCTAACGCTCGGCACGATTTGTTTTTCGGGCCAAATAAACATGGGAAAACTCGTTGCTGACATCAAGAATGCAAAATACTTTGGTATACCTTTTGATAGCACACCAGACGTTTCGCATGCAATTAAATGTCAACAGTAGTCAGATATGTACATATCAGCAATGGCGCAGTTCAATTCCTGGATTTTTTACATTTAAAAGGTAAAACAGCTATTGCATTGACTTATGATATCCTCGAGAAATTAGAAAACAAACAAAGAACTAGATATTAAGTTCTGTCGCTGGTCAAGGACATTAATCCAAGGACCGTTTTTGTACCTTGTTCTAATCATTCTTTGAACGCTTGTGGGAAGCATTCGTTTTCTAACAATCCCTCTTGTGTAACATTTTTGGAAGTCTTGAGGCGCTGTACATTTTTTCGCTCTGTTGACCCGTCGCTAGGATGTGTTAGTAAAGTACACAGGTCTTACAATGAAGAGATTATCCACAACTTGCTGGTGTGCACATGCTGATGCAGTGAAGCCAGTTATACAGAGGTTTAACCAGTTTGTGAAAGCTGTTGATGCTCTGTGTGATGCCGAAGAAAGCGACGAGACAGGAGGCGCTGCGCACAATCTGTTGCCAGCTATATGTAACTTTTCTTTCATTGCTTTCTTGTTATTCTGGAGCGATGTTTTATAAGAAGTAAACGTAGCTAAGAAGTATATGCAAACACCAGGTATTACCTTGGACATGGTTGCTACTAAACTAAGGGCTTTCAATGTCTTTTTTGAAGAGCAGCGTACGAATACCGTCTAGCAAGCACTTGCAAACTTGATATCTCTACAGAGAGGATAATCAGAAGAAAAAACAGAATGCGAGGAGAGGAGACAAGAGATGCTGGATTTTCATGACCACAGGACACTAAGAAAGCTATGTTAGAGTGTCTGGATTGTTTCCATATCGAGTTGGATACCAAAGTACAGGCAATGACTGACATTTTGTTGAGTTTTTCTGCCGTTCAGCCGGATCACATTATTTGTGTCGGTAAGGAAGAAATACAATTGTCTGTTGCCAAGCTCACAGCTATGTATGATGAGCTATCTGAAGAAGACCTTTGTCTAGAAATTCCACGTTTAAGGCGACGCCTACAAGCAGTTGAAATAAACTTGGAAGAAGCCAAGTACAGGACTGTACTGCAATTCCTACAATTTATCATCAAGTGAGACTTTGCTGTTGAGTCATTGCCATATCTCACGCTGGCTCTAAAATTCCTTCTGACAATATGTTTCTGTGGCATCGCGTGAAAAGTTTATCCAAAATGAAACTTATAAAAAAAATTACCTCCGGTCAACCATGAGTCAGTCAAGACTGTCGGATCTGGCTGTTCTGTCCATTGAAAACGAACTTACAAGACAAACAGATTTTGACAATGTCACTTACCAGTTTGCCACAAGAAAACAAGAAAGCATTCATTCTAGGACTATAATATCGAAGGTATATCCTTTTGTGATTTGCCGTGTTTTGCGTTGAAATATTGTGAAAGTGAATATTTGCTTTTAAAGATCAAAGTATGATGGGGCATAGGGTTTTATGTAATGTTACAATATTTAATGAAAATATTTATTGGGATTTGTTTTGTCCCCGCTTTTTTAACACTATTTTATTTATTTTTGTTTTCGTTTTATATAAATACAACTACAAACCAGAATGAAAAATGGAAGAAACGAAAATTTCTTTTTCTTTTACAAATGTCCATTTCAAATTTGATATGATCAAACAAAACTGTAAAAATGGTATAAAAGTTGTTTCGGTACTTATGCAGTTTTGTTACCGCGATTTTTCCGAATTTTCTGGAACGTTTCTGGGCAGATATCGGAAGAATCGGGATATGCCGATGCAAAAACGCGATAAAGACAAAAAACGCAATTAACGCAAAATACTTGCTAATATATCTTAAGAAGAAAATAATTAAAACACCAAAAATGGCACTGTTAAACTTTTAATTTAACAAGAAAACGAAAACGAAGTAAAACAAGATATGATTTTTTTGTAGATATCTTTTTATGAAACTTTTAATTAAAATTTTTGTTTGGATTTATTGTTGTTTGGGGCCATTGTTGTTTTTTAGGGGGGGGAGAACAATGTTATGAATTTTTTCTTGTTAGTTATTAATTTTTTACCGATAGTTAGTGGTCATGTTTATGCTTTTTTTTCTTTTGTTTTGTTTTTATTTAAAAAAAAATAATAATGTAGAGGTTAGGGTGATTGGCAAAGTTTCTTTTGCTGCAATATGTAGGGGACTAGGATATATAAATACCGATCCCGTTACAAAAGAATAATGAAACGAATGGAATTGAAGGAAACAAAAACTCAATTGATGGATAAGATAAACGTGTCGTTTATTTACTGTTGAAAGAATGAATGTTTTAGATATAACACGTGTTCATGTCCGCGAGGATGTAACCATCTTTCGTTGCGGGACTGGTGTTGTAGAAAGAAAAGGAAATGTGTGTTCATCTCAAGTTCGGGTCACTATCGTTTGTTCGCGCGTGGGAAGAGAAGTGTGTGATGTAGTGGAAATTGGAATGATAGTCCAGCGTGTAGACAAAGAAGAGGATAGAGAGTTGACATCAGTTAGCAGTCAGCTACGCGAAGGTGTTCTCAGGGACCAGTAGTAGATATAGAGAGAAAGAGTGAGAATGTGTACGTACGATCTGTTAGCTTTTTGGTACGCGTGGTCGGTCGAAAGCTGGGCCTAAAAGGGTTAGAAACAGCTTGTCTCTTTGTTTTATACTCGTTTCCGGTGGTCTTTTGCGCATGAGTATATTTCCTTTGAAAGCGGAAGTGACGTTGTCCATGCGTGCGTATGCGTGCGTGTATGTGAGTACATGTGTGTACGTTAGCGTGTGTGTATATACATGTGAATGTGAGTGTATGTACGCGAACGTGAATATATGTACGTGTGTGGACGTGGGCGCGTATGTTTGTGTGCGCGTATGTATATAACAAGTAATATAGCTTGAAATGTGAATGTGTGTTTGTGTGAGACGAGGAAAGGCTCGCGCAAATAGCAGACAATAACCGCGAAGGTAGAGAAGATGAAAGAAAGCTGAGGGAAATATTGAGCTACTTGGTTCATTATGCAATCGAAAGGATCTTTGAATTTCTGTCTCCACATAAACCCTGTCAGGTAGCTTTCTAATAGTTCCCTATTGGTCCCACATTCGATTTTGTTTCTTTGCTTTGATTCCTTTCACATTCTCTTGATGTGGTTCGTTGTCGTGTGTGTAGCAGGGTCAACAAAGTTTATAGATTCATTATAGGCACCGCCAAAAATGGCCGCAAAATGAAGTTGTTGTTGTTTTTTAAAACTAAATTACATTTATTAAAATCCATTATTTCTGAGTAACTTTTTTTTTTCCAGAAAGATAAAACCCTGAATTTTATCACATAGAAAACAGAATAATGTAAAACTTTTTCTACTATTTTTAATTAAATTTTAAATGTTAAATTTTCCCAAAAAGTTAACAATTGACATTTTTTGTCTTGCACAAAAAACGTACTTAAATATTAAAAAAAAAAAAAGGTTTTTGAAATAATTAATTTATTTATTTATTGTCTAACTAAGATTTAGGATGATTTTCTAAGAGAATATGCAAAAATATTATAATATAAGTACCTGAATTTCAAATAATTCCACTTATTCATATAGGTAACCAGATATTTCGCGTTCATGTAGAGTCGAGATCGACTCTGTTTACGTTTGCGGATTATAAGAAGAAAACTATGGAAGACCAAACAGGCCAAAAAAACTTATTTTTCAGTGACGAAAATTTCAATGTATTATAAAGCTGAGGCTGGCCAGTACCAGATGGGTGACCATTTGTATGAGTTTGTTTTTTAATGTATATGTGTATGGGGGCCAGACTCCCCAAAATGGGGGGGGGGCAATTTAAAGCAGAATAAAAAAAAATTATTTCAGCGCGTTTGGTCCACCTTAGTCGAAAGGCGGCAAACGTTTTCAAACGGGATCGAAAAAAATGATGCTATTTTTAACACAAAGGGTACAACATTTATCGAATTTTTTTTTTTTTTGTATCAATTATTCAAAGCATGCCCTGTTTAATAATGGTCATGCATTATTCGGCTCGCTAAAAAAAAATTGTTAATTTATTTATCAAAAATTTTAAAATGGCTTTTTTCGTATAAATATTAAAAAAAATTTTTTTTTGTTTTGCTTAACTTTAATTAATTATTTTACTTAACATATTCACCGAATTTCACACTTCAAAACTCAAAAGCGGGATAATTAAACACAATCGAAGTTCTGATATTCAGACGTCAAAATAAGGTATGCAAACAATTTTTTTTTTTTTTTTATCTATAATTCTGTCCCTTACAACAACACAATATGTTTTGTTCAGTTTCAGATGATTATTTTAAGCATATTTGTTCCAACTTCAAAACAAGGGGGGGTTGTAAGCAAAAAAAAATATATATATAAATATCGTTTATGAAAAATAAGTACACTGTTATAAAGTTCATTCTTCTCCTAATAATCGCTGAAAATTTCGTATTGATCGGATAATTACCTGATTTTTGGTAGATTTTTAAAAAGACGGTCCGTCAAAAAGTACTGACCTGCCCCCCGCCCCCCAATTTTGGCGGTGCCTAATTCATTATCTTAATTATCTGGATCTTTGGCAAAAAGAACTTTTTAAAGTGTGAACTTTGACAAAAAAATAATTGAATAAAAAAAAATTATAGAATTTTTTAGCGTATGCTAACTTGAATTCGATTGACTAAGCGGCTCGGCATATTCCGGTTCTTTTCGATATCTGCCGGGAAAACGCTCGTAAAGGTTCGAAAAAATCGCGATAACAAAACTGCATATGTACCGTTTTTTTTCTTTCTAGTGTAGATTTAAATATGAAACAAAAAGATCGTTAATTCACAGTTTCTTTTTTTTTCTATTTTTTTAAGTGCCTTATTTTTTCTTTTCTTCGTAATTTTGTTTTTCTGGCAATTTATTTATCACCACTTGATCCTCTTCTATTTTATTTTATTCGTTTCGTTTCGTGAGTGGATAAGGTAGGTTGGCTGTTACGTGTCTTTTTGTTTTCAAACCATTTTTTTTTTCGATTTTATTCACTAACTGATTTTTCCTTTTTCTTTTTTTTTTGGGGGGGGGACCTTTTCGGAGTTTCTATTCGTCTGCGTTTCTAACGCCCCTTTTCTTCTTCATAACAATTAATTTATTTATTCATCCATTTACTAAGTGACTCGTCATAGTATACACTAGCATTGTTTTACAATTTGTCATTGTTCTGAGAGAGCCAACGCTATTTTATTAAGAGATTCGTTAATTTTTCATCTCATATTTTAAGACGCTAATAATGCTGCTAATACGTTTTCACGGGCGGTTTACAAGAACATACTTTCATGTTTCTTGCTTTTTTTGGGGGGGGGTATTCAATTATAGAACTTGTCTAGCTTTTTAAGAGGTGCTTCTGCAGCTTAATCAATCGTTTTCCGTAAATAACGCGCCGACATTAACCAAGCAGAAGAACCATTTAATATTTCACAAAAATTGTTTACATAAGGGGGGATGTTGTGGTGTCCCCCCCCCCATTCAGCATAGGGTTTAGTGGGGTCAGTGGATTGACATTTTAGCGGACTGCCCCGGGTGACGTTTACTCTAGCTACGCCACTGCTAAGTCAACCACTAACCACAATTACTGATTTTTTGTTCGTAGTCGATCTGTCGTATTTTGGTTTTTAGAAATATGGAGTTTAAGACTGTAAGGTAAGATATGATGTTTATAATATTTCTTCATGGCAGGGATAAATAAGTTATTTTGAAGCCTTTAAATGTTCCATTAAAAGTATTTTGTATTCCGGAGTGCTCCTCAACTAAATTAAAAAGATCAATTTATATTTAAGCCATGTAAATTATTTAAAGTGAAATAGATTTTGGCATTACTCCTGAGCAGTATATTTTTTACTCATGATCACGTTTTAGTAAAAAACAAAAAGCACGATAACTCCTAGGTTTTAGGAAAAATATAGTAAATAAAGGAACAACGATAACTTAACTACTTTTGTGTGTGTGTGTGTGTGTGTGTGTGTGTGTGTGTGTGTGTGTGTGTGTGTGTGTGTGTGTGTGTGTGCCAATGGTGGCTAGACACAAGATCAGACATCATTTCCAAAAGCAAGCGTACTAGGACAAGCCTACTATGGCTTCCAAAAATGGCTGAGCACTGAGCAGTACCATCGGTATTCTCTTAGAGGATTAGCAATAAAGTAACCCCTTCTGAGAAAGAAAGTAATGCCTGGGAGGATTGACTTCTTAAGACTAGATAGAACCCTATCTCAGCAACAATAAATAAATAAATAAATAAAAAATGTTCAAAGAAAAGAAAGACAATAAACTTCAGCATATTTGATAGTGCAATGTCGAGTGGGTTCCGCACGATGCGAAAACAAACGGTCGTCCTCATTTTGAATTATTATAAGGTGCATATCAAAAGTAAATCTATTTAAAAAGAAACATTTAAAATTAAGTAAATAAAAATGTTTACTCACAATATTTTCCAGTCGCCACATATTTAGTATTGTTAATGAAAAAACTGGCGCTGAAAAATAATGCAACGTATAATAATAGCGGAGACTGCATTTCAACGTTTCTCACAACTGGCAGGTAATGACGGTGTCGTTTAAATCTCTATGTCAGAGAACAGTATTCATAATTTCAGGCAATCAATAATTATCGGGCTGAGAAAGTGGACACGGATGATTTGATTCGCAGTATTTAACACCTTGGAGACAGTAAACAACGTATGCGTCTTCTTCTTCTTCTTCTTCTTCTTCTTCTTCTTCTTCTTTGCATGTTTTTGAAACACGTGGTCATACAATAGTTTTCCACTTTTTTCACGCAGTCCTTTGCATTATTGTTGTATTATGGAAGTTATTTCAAGCTGCACAGGTTTGGCAGTAGAACGTTTAGCTACATTGTTGTACAATACAATAAAATACGTATAAGATACGTTTGAAAGCCAAATTACAACGCAATATTATAAAAAAAAAATAAACAAGTATTTGTTTGAAATTTATATATTTCAGAGTCAAACTCCTTTCTCGGAATTTTGTACATTTTTTTTTAACTTTCTTGCCAACTTCGCAAGAAAGATCATCATGGCAAGAAAGAAGAACAAAGAAAAAAATGTACAAAATTCTGAGGAAGGAATTTGACTCCGAAATATATAAATTTCAAACAAATAAATATTTGTTTATTTTCATAATATTGCATTGTAAGTAGGTTTTCAAACGTATCTTATGCGCATTTTATTGTATTTTAAAATTCAATCAACGCTTCTATCCCAGAATCCACTACCCTTACTTTAATATATTCTTGTGTTTTGTTTAATAAATTTCCTTTTTTTTTATATTTCTCCACTAAGTAAAATTTCTGTTATTTTTATTGCAAGCGGGTTTCCAAATTAATCTTAGCGCTAATACTTTTTATATTTTGTTTCTATATTTATTTAGAGAATGTAGTGCTATTTCTGCATTTTCCATATAGACTTTCACTGTTATAACTATATCTGAACTGGAATTATTTTCCCCTGTATATATCTTTTGTTCAGTATTGATATTATTATTCACTGTTGCCTTTTAGATGATATTAGCTGTTAAATAGTTATTCATTATTGGGCAATTATCTCTTATTCTACAAGTGTATGAGCAACATTAATTAAAAGCATTAATATCTCTATTACTGTTACTATTGATAATTATTGTTTATTTCTTTATTCATTATTGATTGTATGTTATTAATAAAATAATAGACAAATTTGTATTATCTTTTTTTATTTAACTAAATTTCCAATCTAATTCTTCCTGATTAAAGCAATCTTACCTGTGTTCAATAGATTATACAACGTGAAAAATCAATTGGAGTAGATTTTGTATACACAAAAGAAATCGATACCCTTTCAGACAGTTCTTAATAATTGTTAGCTTACCTTCCTTTCAAATATTATATGCTAGCTAATCAGTATCCCAGTGTTGCCCAGGAAAGTAGGTAAACCACAAAAATTCCATGAAAGATAGCCACTGATTAGGCAAGCCAGAAAGGAAGTTAAATGCTTGCACCAATCAGTGCCGAGCTTAGAAATTGAGCATAGATTCAAAATCGTAATGGCGAATGTCGTTCCTGCTGTTTACATTTTGACTGCCACAGTTCTAAATATAAGTGTCAAATACGACCAAAGATGGAGTAAGAAAGTGACCGCCAGAATACTGTTTCTTGCCTTAATAGAGTAAAAAAATAACATTTGCAATCTAGTGAGTGATGATCTCGATGTTTTCTACAGACTTTTTCTCACCTGAGCGATGTTGATTCTACGTTATTTCCTACGAAATCTCTGGTTCCTGCTTGAATTTTCCTTTGGCACCAGAGCTAACAGAGTTTAGGCCATTGTTTCCCCTCTTCATATTCATTAATATGTTTCTGGTCTTGTGCAATTCCAGGAAGTCCATCATTCCAAGTTTTACCTTCTCATCCATTGAGAAGTGGTTAAGTTTTTATTAATCGCTTGAAGTGGGTCTACTGAGGAATGTTGACTGGGCTGCCTAGGCATTTTCCGCAGGCTAGAGTGCTCTTCTTTTAGTGTCTCAAAACCCACTTTTCGGTCCCTGTGTTTTTTTTGTTTTGTTTTTTTTTACATGGAGGTCACCACTTATCAAGGCCCGGAGGCCACTCAGGGATAAGGGTTATTGCGTGTACAGTAATCAATGAGATAGTATTGTAGCAATCATTAGTATTGGAGATTTGATAGAGTGTCTTACTTAAGAGGGCGGTTTGTCAGAAATTTGTTTATGTTGGACTTGAAGACATGCAAGTTGTAGTCAGGTAGGAAACATGCAAACGGAAGAGTTCCACAGTCGTGCACTTCTGAGAAAGAAGCTCTGCTCATGGAATCTACGTTTGGATTTAGGCACAGATAAAGAGTGGGAAAAATTATTGACAGTAGTTTCAGCCAGACGGGTGTTTCTTGTGAAAGATTAGTGAGGGGAATGAGATGTGAGCTCAGACGAGCACTTGACATGGAAATAACGATAAAACAAAGACAGACTCACAACGTCTCTTCTATGGGAGAGAGGCTGCAGGGAAGAGAAAAGGGCATCCCCCTCTAAGCCACGAAGTCTATTTTGTACTCTGTCAAGGCAGGATAGACTGTTTTTAGCAGCTCCTGTCCAGATGTGGCATCAGTACTCCATCCTTGGATGTACATGGCTATTATACAGATAGAGAATTGCATCAGTAGTGAGATATCTTCTGGAGCGGGAGAAGGATCTCACCATTTTCCCAGCATCCTTGCCAACAGACCTGATGTACGTGTTCCATTTCAGATCATGAGTAAAGGTCAAACCCAAAAACTTTGATTATGTAAAGATAGAAGCTTGGTTTTGGATGCATTAAAAGTAACCAGCCACCTCTTCCCCCACTGTACCACGCGCTCAAGACCAGAAGAGATAGAATTAGAGAGAACCGTGTCAATTATGGCCTTTGATGTGTTGCCATAGATAGTCGTGTCAGAACATAGCATATATGTCAACGAATAATTAAAGTGTGTTTTGGGATATCATTGATGTAGATCAGGAAGAGAGTTGGGCCCAGGATGGACCCCTGGGGGATTCCAGCATTAATACTGTGGGCCTCTTATTTCTGCCCATCAACCACTACTCTTATGAACCTATCAGAGAGAAATGATTTAATGATTGAGAAAACATTTCCAGTAATACAGTAGCTGGAAATCTTGTGAAGTAGGCCCTTATGCCATACCTTATCGAAGGCCTTTGATATGTCAAGAGCAATTGCCCTAGAAAGGAAGCCTTTGTCAAGAGATTCACTAATCCTATGAGATATAACCGTTAGCACATCTGCTGTAGATCTTGCGGAGCGGAAACCATATTGCATGTCACTAAGAAGGTTATTTCTGCTGAGGTGGTTGACTACTTCTCTATTTAATATGAATTCCAGCAACTTACTCATGACACACAGGAGACTTATTGGTCTGTACTGAGAGGGAGATGACTTATCACCTGAGTTCTTAAATACAGGACATACTGATGAGGTTTCCAGGGTGTTGGAAAGCACTTCTCCTTAAGGCAACGCTTAAACAGTTTTGTAAGTATGGGGGCAATTTCTGGTTGGAGTTTTTTCAGCACTATAATTGGGATGCCGTCAGGGCCAGTTGCTTTACTGGAATCAAGGTTCTTGATCAGCTTGTCGACCTCACGCACAGATATTTGTATGTTGCATAGCGTGTTGTCTGTTATAGGAGGAAATATGGGGAGTTGATGGCCTTCGTTGCATAGGGTAGAATTAGCTGCAAAGTTCTTGGCAAATTGTTTGGCCTTGTCTGATGCTGACGAGATAACCTCAGGTCCATTGATGATGATTGGGATAGAACGCACGCTTCTATTCAGGATCCTGCCAAAACTGGTGGGAACCAAACCGCTGCTCAGCTACTTTGGATTTAACGGACTGAGCATATAGCTCTCTTGCATTTTTTATTACTTTTTACAGTGGTTGCTGGCAGTCCTGAAAGCAGCTTTAGTCTCAGTACATCTGTTATGTTGGTAGCTATGGAAAAAGTGATTTCTGTGCGCGATGGCAGCAGCACATTCTAGGGAGAACAATGGCTGGCTGTTAGGTTTTTGTTGGAACTTTTTGGATTGTATGAATCGGTCTATGCTTACAATTAACCATTCGGTCAGGTCTGATACTATAGAGGACACATCCTTTTTAAACATGGAGTGCAAAGGTAGATCAGATATGAATGTACGGAAGCCATTCCAGTCAGCCATAGAGTATCAATATACAGTATGGTGGAGAGATACGTCTGAAGACTTATTACATTTCATTTTTATCTTAACTGATACAACGGAGTGGTCGGAGGATCCCAGAGGAGATAGAACGGAACATGAACATAGCTCAGGGAAGTTGTGAGGAAAAGGTCTAGAAGGCTAGCATACTGACTAGTAGTATCGGGCACACGGGTGGGTTCGTGAACAATCTGAGTGAGATCATAGGCAGTGGCAAAATCATGACAGAACCTGCCCTCGTCATCGGTCTTATTTGAGTGGGTCAGCCATTCCCCATTATGGACATTGAAGTCACCGCAAATGTGAATTTTAGCCGAAGGATAAGCAGATAGGATGTGGTCAATTTTCTCAGATATGCTCTTAAAGATAGTATATAAGCACATATAAGTTAAATTAGGGTCTTCTCTGGAGATATCCCTACGATATGGAAAGTTGTGTTACGTTATCCCAACCGTAGGATTGAGATTAGCATCATCACTGGTTCATGTTTGTATAACATTAATCTACTGAATCATAAGAATACACGACAACAATATTAATGTTATTGTAATAATCATAAATAATGAATAAACATAGTAAATCGATGATCAATATTTTTATAGAGACATCTATTTAAATTGAGAGTGATTGTTTCTGTATATGGGGGGGGACACAATCTCTCACTGATTGTAAGCGGGGTATTTGGGGGAGGGGGGAGAAATTCGGTGAGTGCGTTGAGTATATCTACCAGTATAATAAAATAAAAAAATTTCTACTTGTTTTAGAAACGATCGTATGCCTAATCATTGATATCTAATTCATGGAACTGAGATTAATAATGTAATAACTTTATTTGTCTCAAGTTCCTCTATGCTTGATCTTAAAGTTCAACCATTGAACTAATTTTAATCCCTGCAGTATTTGAGTATTGAATGTTATAATTTTAGTCCAACTTGCCTTATATTTCAAGTTGTTGCTGCCAGATTTGTTCATCTATTGAAATGCTGTGAATGGTTCGCATGTGAAGAAAATGTTGCAGTTGTTTGCTGTCTGCAAGTTTTTTCTTCCCCTCACAAATATTCCCTTAAGATTCAAAGTGGGTATATTATTGACGGGAACATATAGCGCGTTTTGACGTGATACATCGTAGGTTTCCATTAGCGAATATGTCCAGATCGTCTGAGTGTGGTCTATTCTATAAATGTTAGCATAGAACGTTAAAGAAACATTTGTTTTTGTCTTAGTTGTGAATAAGTGTTAGGTTGGCACAATTACAATGTGACTTTATTTGCATAATCCAGATTAATAGTGTCAACATTCTTGAGTTCTGACAAGAACTTGCTCTCTATAATAATTGTTCCTATCATTCTCTATATACCTAATATCAAACGGAATTTTCATAAACAGATTTTTCTATGAACTTCCCCTTTGTGCAGCCGTTAATACGGGATTATTGCAATGAAGTGTTCGGTTGATTAATTGAAATCAGAGTCGGGAATCGGAAAAATCAAGACTTTGGGGGTCTTCTTACTTTCGATGCCAAAAACTATTCTTTTAATTGATTTTTTATTTGATTTTGCTTGAAGTAAAATCTTCTACTGCGGATAGTAATGATAAATTGATGAATATCTACTGATTTTAAACTACCAATAAAAATAAAATTGATAGATTATTCCCCACAAGTGTATTTTTACATTAGATAACATATCTGTACATCTAACATGTTTTTTATGGTAATTGTGAAAAATTAATCACTTTATAGTTTAATATTTAGAGATTTATAAAGAATCAGAATCGGAATCAGTAATTGCATCGGAATCGGGAATTTAGTACGAAATCGGTAATTGCATCGGAATTGGGAATAATATTGGAATCGTTTCATTACTATTTCAATGCTGACTGCAAAAATGTTGTCTTTAAATCCAATGAACGAAAAGTCTCAATGACTTATGGAAGAGTTGTATTAGATTAATTTGAGGTAGTAAATGTTACCTTGATTTCCTCTAAGTATGACTGTGTTGTGAGAGTCAGATGTGTTGAAATTAATGTAAGAAATTTATAATGGTAATTTCAAAACATACATCAGTTATTGACCAGAAGTGTAATTATATTGAAATCATATGTAGTACCTGTGTTTAGAGTCCCATTGTAATTGGATTTATAGGGGAAAACACGACTTTATTTTTCATAATTATCACAAAATGGTCACCTTTATATAAATAATTGTCTTTAAATCCAATACAAATAAAATCGTGTCATAAACGTTTTTGATAAGTAATAATTTTGTTCAGTCCATTAATCATTTTCAATCCGTTGAAAATTCTTCATCAGCAAACTGACAACTTCTCAATCTTATATTAACTCTAATTTTTCATGATTCATTTTTAAAGATATGCAAACAATAAACTAGAACATTGGTTCATGATAATTTGGACTAGAATAATGTCATAAAAATGTTTAAAGGTCAGATATTTTATTAAGTTTTAATTAACAATGCATAATGGCTTAAATGAGGCGTGAAGCATCAATGTCCATATATTGGGTTTTACTGTGTCTCTTGGTGTCGTCTAGTGACTTTGTGACATAGTCCCTGCCATTTTGGACGATAATAGCGTCTTTGGGTTTTGTCAAAAGTCACACTGACATTTAATATAAATTGGTTATAAAAGTTATGTTTTATTGAAGGAAACAAATGAAGAACATATACGCATATAAAATTAACAAAACATTTTTATATTTAAAATTTTATAATATAAAAGTTATTTTCAATCAGTAAGAGTTTATTTATTAAAAAAGATCGTGTTTGGCAACGAAAATTGTGTAATGTAATTAAAAGGCATAAAAAAACCGTTTCCACCACTCTGCAGGTTAATTTCTTCCAATTGCAAAAACACAACTCTCTGCTCACAAGACTCGCTCCTTCTATCACCAACGTTAGTTTTTTTTTTTTTTATTATTTTGGACATCGAAGCCAGGAGGAATTTACAAGCTATTTTGGCAAAAATAGGCGACCGAATAAGTCTAAGCAGCAATATCGTCAAGCTATTTACTGGAGAAAATGTGGTCGCCTGGCTTAACAAGCTGAAGCCAGTTGCGAAGCTTCAAAAGATCGAAGATGTAGCAACATTGATTTCAATATATTTGGAAGGGAATTGTGATCTACCTAGAAATGGGAGAAACTGACCTGGCCATTGCTGAGAATATCAAGAGTAAATTAAAGACAGCCTTTTCAGAGAGTGCTTTTGAGGCATACAAAAAATTGCCTAGACCGGGAAATCAGTGGATGTACAGTGATGATCATATTTATTGGCACGGTAAAATAAAAGTTAAATTTTATCTAATAAATTCTAAAAAAGGGATTAAATTAAAGAAAATAACAAAGTATATTATGTATTTTTAACTGGCCTTTCCGATGCAGCAATCAGATTTTAGAAAAAATAAATAACAAAGAAACAACAAACATAATTGCAAAAAACCCTTGTTCAAAATTATTGGCACGATTTATTTAATAATCAATTGTATAGCCTTTGGCCTTGATTACCTTCCTCAGTCGCTTTTCATAGTTTACAACCAAGTTGTTGCACTCTTCAGTAGTAATTTTAGCCCACTCTTCCTGACAATAATCCTCCAATTGAATAAGATTCTTAGGCTTCCTTTGCATTACCCTCAATTTTAATGTTCTCCATAAATTTTCAATTGGATTAAGGTCTGGGCTTTGTGATGGCCACTCCAAAACATTAATATGATTGTCCTCAAGCCATTTCTTAGTCAGTTTAGCCGAATGCTTTGGGTCATTATCTTGCATGAACCACCAACGACGACCAAGTGAGAGCTCTTTAGCAGAGTCTTTCAGGTTTTCATCCAATATTTTAACATAATCTTCCTTTTTTATGCTACCTGTGACCTTAACAAGTCGCCCTGGTCCAGAGGCAGCAAAGGATCCCCAAAACATCAAACTGCCTCCACCGTGCTTCACTGTGGGTATGGTGTTCTTAGGCAGGAAAGCTTCGCCAGATTTTCTGTAAATATAAGACACTTTATTATGGCCAAATAACTCTATTTTCGTTTCGTCAGTCCATAGAACACGTTTCCAGAATGCAACATCTTTATCAATATGACGTTTTGCAAAGGCTAGCCTTGCTTTCAGGTGCATAGGCTTCAATAAGGGAGTCTTTCTCGGACGACATGCTTTTAAACCAGCTCTCTTCAAAACTCTACCAACTGTATGTCGAGATACATTCACTCCAGAGGTGCTCTGTTCATCAACAATCTCCCCAACAGAGATCCTTGGGTTTTGTTTTACTTGTCGAACAATTTTCCGTTCATCTCTTGGGGAAAGAATCCTTTTTCTCCCTCTAAACTCATAACGTGGCCTTGCGATTTGAACTTGTTTATTATGGCTCTAACAGTGGATTTGGGAAGGTTTAGCTTCTTTGAAATCTTATCATAGCCCTCCCCATTGGTATGGCATGCTACAACAAGCTTCCTGACGTCTTCGCTGTGTTCCTTAGTTTTAACCATGGCGATTGAAAATTATAATTTAGTCACTTATAATAGTTTAAATAAATCGCTATCTAAAAATTATCTGAAAAAAATTATTCACTGAATTAGCGTTAAACAAGCATAATATGGCTATAAAAAAGTTCAGAAAGCACGTAAACCGGAAATTGATTGATATTATACTGATACTAAAAGAAAAACAAAGCCGTGCCAATAATTTTGAACAAGGGTTTTTTGCAATTATGTTTGTTGTTCCTTTGTTATTTATTTTTTCTAAAATCCGATTGCTGCATCGGAAAGGCCAGTTAAAAATACATAATATACTTTGTTATTTTCTTTAATTTAATCCCTTTTTAAGAATTTATTAGACAAAAATTAACTTTTATTTTACCGTGCCAATAAATATGATCATCACTGTATATGCGGTGGAAATAAGGCATTTAGCAGAATTGGCTGGGTATAAAGGGCACAAAGAAAACCATTAAGCTGGCTGTCGTGAGTGGTTTTCCTGACCTCATCTCCATGGAGCTGCAGTAAATAAGTGAGATTGAAATCATGGAGGTGGAAGAGATTTTCAGGCATCCTGGTGAATTGAGGGCAGTTGCAGTCTCTATGGCAAACAATCCCAGCCGAAAGGAACAATTGGTGAAAGGACAAAAGCATAAATTTACGAGTAAATGTTTCAGATGTCAAGGACCCCACCTGTTCAACTGTTAAGAGACAGTAAAGAGCCGCGACAAGGCATTATCTATTTTCGGTGTGGCCAGGTTGGGCACATTGACAGGGAGTGTTCTGTGCTTTGTTGTATATTGATTTATATTTGAAGAGATATATTAAAACGTGTCATGTGTTATCTAGTGGATGTGAGATATTGTTCTTTTAACAGACAGATAATAAACGTATAAATCGTATGTATGTTGTTTAGCCAGGAGGACATGATATTGACGTGTAAACCGAATCATGTTGTATCAGACTTATCACACGGGATATTTTTACAGTTCATATATAAGAAGAATAATATATGCTTCATACCTTTTTCTTGAAGAGTTCTTCTGTATCTTTCCGCTGCTCCATGATGAACCATGAAACGATCTGAGACATCTGTTCTTATTTGTGAAACCATAAAACAACTCTTTATATTTTTATAATATAAATTTATTACAGTTGTCTCAAATGGTTTTCACATGATTTGCAGTTCGTCTACATTTTCTATTCTTACAGCCCGCTCCTAGCTGTCTGTCCACTCCTGTCTAGACATCTGTCCGCTTTGGTGGTCAATTCTTAACTCTCTGAATCTCTTCAAAACTAACTACATCACGTGTTCTCTTACATCACCTAATTACGCATCTCAGACCAACCTAATGTCCACAACTAGTTATTCGTTTATTCAAAACCCCAAAATAATGTTTACATCTATTTTCTATTTTTACATTTTTTTTGCGATAAACACGTCAATCATTTCTTCCCCAATTTAATTGTTTATTTTTCTAATCATAATAACTGATCCAGCGACAATCCGTCGCTCAACTGAATTAATAATAATACAATAACAATAATAATAATGTTTTGACCCTTGACGCCGCTTGCCACAGTTAACAGATACTACGCTATGATCACAGCCTAAAGGGTCATAACATTACAATTGACAGGGATTGCTCTGTGCTTCAGAGAAATGCATAAAGGGGTACTATTACGCTAGTAGTCACCCCTTTAATACTGAGATGACGTGTGAGGGCTTGTTGCTTCAGATAGTGATCACTATCAACAGGAAGAGGGCTAGAGCCCTTATTGATACTTGCCGACTCATGGAATGGAGCAATTATTCAAGCAGTAGATGGCAGGAAGGTGAGGTGCTGTAGAGAAGCAGATACCGAACTGGTGATGAGGAATATAGTGATTGTGCTTAACAGGCTTATTGCAGGAATTCACGTGGTACTGGGTCTAGATGTGATAGACTGAGTTGGATGAGTTACGATAGCCAAAGGCCGGGTGACGTTTGGCAATCAATGTCGACCAGGAATGCCAAGAAGTTCAATCAATAGCAATACTGTCCAATTGACAAAACCCAGGCCATGTCAGATTAAGGATGGGTATTTTTGAGCCCATTTCGATGGTGACAAAGGGACTGTAGAGTGGCAATGGTCCACAGACCCACCTGTGTTAACAAACCGGGTTAACTGCTACAGAAGCACATTGAAAGGAGAGATAGAATCGCAGTTTGAAAAGGAAGTGAAGAGGTGGGAAAGGTTGAAGGAATTCTGCCACTCATGGCTGTGGTTCACCCTACCAAGAAAATAGTCAAGCCAGTGTTGGATTTCCGAGAATTAAACAAATGTGTGGCTAGTCATACAAAAGACTGAACTGCAGTGTGTGAAGAAGTTATGAGGGAGTGGAGGAGAATGGAACAATCAACTAAAATCGTGGACCTAAAGTCAACCTACCTACAAATCCATGTGGACGAAAAACTATGGCAGTATCATTTGGTCGAGTATAAAGGTCAAATCTATTGTTTGACCAAATTAGAATTTTAATTGAATTCTGCTCCAAAGATCATGACAGCAATTTTTAAGAATGTGCTAGCCAAAGATGATGCTGTTAAGAGAGCTACCTGCTCCTACATTGATGATGTGCTAGTAGACTAGATCGTGGTGTCTGCAGAAAGGATAAGGAATCATGTAAAAACGTACAGACTGATGGCTAAACTGTTCAAATAATTGGAAAACAGAATGGTTTTGGAATTGAGATTACAGCAGAATAAGGCAGAAAAATTGATGTTTGAACGAGGAAACGAGATCCCTGAAGCAAGGGAGGGCCTGACCCGTGAGAGAGCTTTTCTCAATATGTGGAAAGTTAGCCATTACGCCATAGCTGGATGGTTGCGAACAGCATGCAGCTTTATTAAGAGGCAGATGGGTACGGACCGATGGGAGGATACAACTGACCAAGTAGTGCTGCTCCTGAGACAAGAAGTAATTGCAGAAGTGAAAACATAGACCCGGTGAAGGGAGAATGACATGTAAATAGGAGCCGTGAAGGGGTGATATGGAGCAACCTGGTATTATTACATGATGGAGAAGATGTACTATAACTGAGGGACTCTCCAAGAACATAGTGGCAGTAGATGTAATGCCATGTCACATCTTGGACGCACGAAGAGTTTCTTTGCGAGCAGAGGAAGAAGGATGGAGAAGTTATGCAAGAAAAACCAGTGTGACAGTTGCACCACAAACAAAAGCGTCTGGCATGGATGGTGGACTATGAGACCGATTATCTATATAATTATAAAACTCAAATGACCTTGTAACAAGTGATGTAACCCACTTTCCAGTTTACGACATCCGGTTGTGCATGCGCGCATAAACATTAACCCATAACAACGTAAACAAATAAACACAAATCGCATCTTTTGCAGATTTTGACTTTCACACTGAAATATTAACATTATTATTTTGAAATTATTATTTAACATGGGAAGAGTGGGGGTGTTTTGCAACTATTCTTTATTATAACTATACTGTCACTATTTTCTTACAACTAAACAACTTTAACCCGTTGACAAATATAAGAACAATTGTAGGAAAGCCAATTCTACTACTACTAATACTACTACTACTACTACTACTACTACTCTCTATCCGTCCCTTTTCCTTCATTCTTTTTTTTATTTTTGTTTACATTTCGAGATACAAAATAGTTGTGTGAGAACGGTGAATTTGTTGACACATTTACTAATTTGTTTCAATATTAGTTTTATTTTATTTTATTTATTTAGGTTTTATTTTTTTGCTTCGGGTTTTATTAATTATTTTTTTTTTAAATTTTGAGTTTCTGTAACTTGGTTGAAGAATTTTAATATGGGTTTTTCATTCTTATATTTCTCATCGGTAGGTTCATGTGCGTTTTTGCTGCTAAATGACTTTCGGCGGCGTTCAATTCGTAAGAAAATCATGTTTAATTTTCGATTTTTGAGCGATTATTCGGAAGAATAGGTAACTTTACACGAATAGGGAGGATTTTGTGATCCATCCGTGATTTAATATACTTTCATAGAAATGTTTCTGTTAGGTCAAAAAAAAACAACTATTTTCTTTACGTCACAAGTGTCACGTTCATACATGAATTCCATAGCTAATATAACATACTGACCCAATGGGTCACGCGTAGTCTAGTTGATCTTAAAGATCAAAGGGGCGTGTAATTAAAAGACATTAAAATATCAGTACACACTTATTTCTTGTGCGGTCCCATGCAGACAAAAAGAAAAGAAAAGAATAGCTACCTTTCCGATTTTATGCTAATCTAACTGATCGCTTTATGCAAATGAGATGCTGCTGATTGTAATATAAAAGCCTGATTTTTATAGAGACTCTGTGATTAAGGATTTGATGACAGAAGGAGCTAGTCTTGTGAGTTGTGTTTTTGCAGTTAGATAGCAGAGTTCTATAAGCCTGTAGTTCTTGGGAAGAAGCTACTGTAACAGGAAGATGTATCAGAATGAGGTATCAAAACAGCGAATTGATGGAAATCACAAACGAACTGCAAAGAGGGAAGCAGAGAATAGATCACACAATTCTGAGGAACACATGTCATAAGAGTATTCTTTTTTAATTGAGGCTAGCAACATCACGTCTGTGAGAGATATTGCAGAGAAGAAGAGAGGATAGGAAAATCAAATTGCAGGTACGTTTTTGCACTTTATCGAAAACGCTCAAATGGTATGGAGATTGACCAGCCCAACTATGACAACAGTATTCCAGACATGGTCTGACCATGGTATATTAGATTTGTAGAGATAGAGAATGACCTCAGGTGTAGGAAAGAGTTTAAACCGGATTTACAGGAATCAGAAAAAGCAATGGATCTAATATATAAACTTCAAGACAGATTTGATGAAGAGGAAAGACCAACAAGTTTTAGAATCGATTTCTCCTCAAGAGCAGAGCTATCCATGAGAATCTTATAAAGAAAAAGGACTCGCCTACGATTAAGAGTCACGAGTTGAGTATACACAGGATCAAATAAATTTTATAGGATTTGTTTCCTTTTCTATTTCATAACTTATAGATTCATTAAACGTTCACAGTCCTAAACGTTATTGCTATATCGTAAGAGACATTAATATAGTACCAAAATGCATACTATCATTTTTTACATAAACCTCTTGTACAGCAGGAAAAGGCGTGTGTTAATAATCAGTTCAAAGTGACAGTTTTGGGGAGTTGAGGTTTCAACCCTTATTACGACAATAATACATAATAACATAGATTGGATCAAGTAAAAATTAGATACCCCGTAGCAGACGACAAAAATAAACGAACAATTCAAGAGGCACCGTTTGTTCGACCTTGACATTGCCGTTAGTTGTTTCTAAACTTGTAAACAGGTCAAATAGCAAACATATTCGAATGTTCGCGAGCAAGATTTTTTAAAAATATATTTACAAAACTTTTAAAGATTTAAAAGTAAAAATAAATATTTACAAAACATTTTCTTTAATATTAAATATTTACAAAACTTTTAAGGATTAAAAAAAACAAACTTTTTTCAATTTACGCAAAATTTTTTAATGTAAGTAATAAAACAAAGTATTTAAACAAAATATATTTAAATAAATGGGTGTCACAGAACTTTTAATCATTCAACAACGGTAGTGGTTGAATATATGCTTAAGTCCGAAATTGAATGAATCGAGACACATTCAAACCCCCACCACTAATTCCGTTCGCAACCAAATTTCAAACAGGTTCTATAATTGGATAGAACACCTCATTAGCTACATTTTGAAAAAAAAAAATTCGAAAATTGGTTCAGTAGAAAAAAAGTTACAACAAAATATGTGGGTTCACAAACAGGAGAGTAAGTACATAAGTGACTAACGCTTTTTTTTATTTTGCATAACTTTTTTTGTATATAAATATTTTTTATTGCGATTTTCCCAATATGACATGTTAGCGTAACGGTTAGAGTACCAGGGGGTTGGTGGAAAGATTTTAGGTTCAATCCCGTGTATCGTTTTTTTTATAATTAAAAAACCGAACTTTATTTTAATAACTAATTTTTTTTTAACTCTCCTTATGATTTTATAGCAAAAAATGGTGAATTTATCGATTAAAAATATTAGTGAATTCTATGATATACATATTCTTTGAATGAACTCAAATTTTTCGTTATCACATTTGATGAAAAATGTAGTCCCATTTTGACAATGATGCTTTTGAACCCGCGACCAGCACTGCGATGTCATCAGCAGCAGCCTGGGCATAAATATTCATATTTTTAAACTCCTTTAAAAGAGGATTCAGCATACAGTTCCATAGTAAAGGTGATAAAATTCCACTTTGGGGGTTTCATTTAACTACTTCCCTTTTAACAGTTGCACTCAGTGGTTCTACTTGAACTGTTCTGTGCCTCACCATATACTCAATCCATCGGATGAGTACTGGTGGCACATTGAGTTCTCGTAGTGACTTGAACATACTACTGAAGGGTATGTTGTCAAAAGCTCCAACGATATCTAAAAAGACACCGAGTGCCATCTTCTTTTTTGTTAGTGTACGCTCTATACAGATCACGAATTCATGAACCGCAGTCTCGGTAGAAACCCTGGCTCGGAACTACTGTGATTGAATGATAAATATTGCATAAATGTGTGTTTGAGAGCTAATTTTTTTGGACAATCATTAATAAATATTATAAATTTATATATTAATACAATAGCAATGCCTGGAAAAATCATGGATTATATGGAAAAATGCGCGCATGAAAAGTAATATTCTTAAGATTTTATTAAACCTGGAAAAGTAAAGGACAAGAAATTCAACCTGGAAAAGTAAAGAACAAGATATTCTAGTAAAGTAAAAAATAAGAATTTTTTAGACTTAAAATATTGCAGCTAAAAATAAAATTTGAATAATGATAAATATTTTATTTATTAGTTGCATATGTTGTTGTTTATTGTTGAGTTAGAAAGAATTAAATGATCCTAATTATGATATAATAAAATTATTAATTTTTATGTAAATTATAAAATTATTAATTCCATCTACTAACTAACTAACTAATGAATTAATTTTATTCAAACAATTTTCACTACATAAATATATGCAAATAATAGGGGGAAATAAGTTCAATCCAGCGACTGACCTCCTTTTTAACCAACAATAAACAACAACATATGCAAATAATAAATAAAATATTTATCAATATTCAAATTTTATTTTTAGCTGCAATATTTTAAGTCTAAAAAATTCTTATTTTTTACTTTACTAGAATATCTTGTTCTTTACTTTTCTAGGTTGAATTTCTTGTCCTTTGCTTTTCCAAGTTTAATAAAATCTTAAGAATATTACTTTTCATGCGCGCATTTTTCCATATAATAAAACTATTAATAATAATTATAATTATAATAAAAAATTTTAAAAATAAAATGAATGACCTATATTAATTGCAAAACATTGGAAACTGAAATTTTTGGACGCTAAACTTACTTTCACTTAATTTGCCGGTACTGGTGCAGTGGTGCAGTGATCCGGACGTAAATAATAACGTTATTATGTTAAAAGCCATTCTTAACATAGGGAGGGGAGGGTGTTTTGTACCTATTCTATACTTCAACCTTACAATTGAATAAAAAAAACATATCATAAAATTTTCATTAAACTTGGAAATACAATTTAAAAAATTGCGCGAATCACTCTCTGCACTAGCACCAATTTGCCTTTATAGAGAAGTAAGCAAATAGCAAGTTTTTGATATTTTTTTAAATAAAATTAAAAATTATATAAAGATTTGTATCTTGTGATTGCTACACTTCATCTTTATAAAAATAAAAGTTATAAAAGATACATGAATAGGATATATTTTTTTAAATCTCGATTGTTTATACTTGTGATTTTATTATGCATGAAAATTGCCTCCGTCTACAAGGATTTCTCCTCTACTGATCACCTACATAAATACATCGCACTTTAAATAAATATTGAATTGTATTAAAAATGCACGAAGAAAGATAAACACACACACACACACACACACACACACACACACACACACACACACTGTACATAGAAATTAATCTTGGTCGCAAAAGTCCGAACAAGTCAGTTATTTTATATTTGTTTCTGCCATAAAAAGTTTGGTTATAATCATTTTATTTCAATTTTTTTTATGTGTTTTTCATTGACATCATCCGAAATTCTCAGTTATAACCTCGGTTTATTTATTTGGTATTATTTTACGACCTGCTCCAGCGTAGTATAAACACTCCAACCACCCCATGTTAAGAACGGCTTTCGGAATAAACACCTCCCAATCTCCTCATGTTAAGAACGGCTTTTGAAGTTAGGGGTGTTTTTTCCGAAAGCTGTTCTTAACATAGGGAGGTTGGAATGTTTATAATATGCTCGGGCACGTCATAAAAATTTACCATTTATTTATATTATTGTAATTATTATTATTAATAGTTTTATTAAAAGTTCTGTAAATATATAAAAAGAAGGTGAGACACCCATTAACGAAATTTTGGGTCGTCAGCAAAATCCGTTTTTCATGGTAACGAAAAGGAAAGAAAAAAAAGGGGGGAAAAACATATAAAGCAAATTTCTCGGAAAAGAGTAACTAATAGAAATGAGCAAAAGAAATACAAACCCGAATAAGTTTAAAATGATCCAAGTTTATTAAAACAAAAAGTTATCGATTGCCTTTATTTCCCAAGGATGGGGTTAAAAAAAAACCTTAAGGAAACATTTAAAAATACATAAAAAATACAAAAAAAGACGCCAATCCTTACTTGCAAGAAAGGCTGAAAGAAAGAACATATAAAAAACGGAAAACAGTCCTTGTTTAGAATTCAGTCCTTTTAACAAAATGTTCAGTCTTTCTTTGACAAAATGTTCTTTTTTTTTTTTTTCTTTTCCGAAAGGACAAACAAAAGGTTTCTTTGACTTAAAATGGGAGAAAGAAGTAATTCCCTTTGTGAAGGCTCATATGCCTTTTAATTCAAAGGGGAGAGAAGACTATAAAGCCGCTTTGATAGGCTTTATGTATACAAATACGGAGTAAATTCTTGAAGTATGGAAGATTTCCTTTCTGAAGGAAACTTCGGTTGAAAAATCTTTCAAAGAGAGGATTTCCTTTCTAGGAGCGATATTCTGCTCGTCTCGTCGGCGAAATTAAATTTTGTTCTTCTTAGAAAAGAACTCCTTAACACACGGTAGTTTCCTTCGTTAGTCCTTTGAGAATAATAATTTACCAGTTGTAAGACTCGATTGTCTTTTAATAACCGGTATTAATCTTCCAGTCGTAAGACCTTATTGTCTTATAATGACTGAGAATAAAATAACGTTAATAGTTTAGTTCCAACCAATGAAGTTCTAAACAAACGTCTTTCCCCAAAGGAGGAGAGAAAAAACCGTAGAATTTAACGTGAAGAATCCTTTTTGACGGAGCCGAATAGCGTCCTTCTTCTTGGCCGGCTAGATTCGAATTGACGAAAACGGGCAAAAACCCTTTCCTCCTCCTCCTCCCCTCCAGAGGGTAGGAGTGGGGCTGGCTGCTAGAAAGCAAACTATACCGATGCTAATGATGATGGAAGTGACCTGCCGGTCAAGGAATGCGTTCCTTGGCCCAAATGGCGAGATGTTGAATGTGTATAAATAAAAAAATAAATAAAAATTATTTCTCTATTAAAAATTTCAATACCATTTATTTAAATATATTTTGTTTAAATACTTCGTTTTATTACTTACATTAACACGTTTTTTATAAATAGAAAAAAGTTTTTTGTTTTTTTTAATCCTTAAAATTTTGTAAATATTTAATATTAAAGAAAATGTTTTGTAAATATATATTTTTTCTTTTAAATCTTTAAAAGTTTTGTAAATATATTTTTAAAACATCTTGCTCGCGAATATTCGAATATGTCTGCTATTTGACCTGTTTACAAGTTTAACGGCAATGTCAAGGTCGAACAAACGGTGCCTCTTGAATTGTTCGTTTATTTTTGTCGTCTGCTACGGGATATCTAATCTTTACTTGATCCCATAGATTTAACCTATTAAGTCCCAGGGCATCTAAATGATTTTACTATTGATATGAAACTTTATGTAATGACTTAAAATGGGTTAGAATATACAAATTGGTAGGGAAAAGTTATTTAATTGCTCCAGACAAGGCGAAAGATGATGATAGCAAAGACAGGATGGGCTTATTGGTCTAAGTCTTTAAAAGCCGAAGGCTATAGGTAAGAAGAAAACAGTCCACAGGAAGAGAGTGCCACAAGACTGAAGTTCTTAGAAAAAAAGTTACTGGAATAGGAAATTGTACTACAAAAATGCTTTACTGACCTAAAATTAACCCCACGATTTCAAAAATAGTCGAAACTGTGGCTTATATTTTAGGAAATGAAAAGACTTCATCCTGTGGCTGAGGATTAGAAACAGAGGCAAACTCTTTATAAAAATCGCAAGATGATACGTCATTTGTGTGAGCCAAGCATAAATAAGTGGGGAATGCAGGTAGAAAAATGTTACCCATGTCTATATATGGACATCAGATCACAAAGAAAAACAATGTCAAACAAATATATTTACCTTTCTTCAATTGCGAGAAGTTGAAACATCAAGTTGGAAAATGCAATCAAAAAGCTAGCACCCAAGAAGAGCACTAAACTAAAAACTGCCTCAACAGCCCTGTCAACATTCCCCAGAAGGAGCACCTCAGATGATTAGTAATAAACTAACAGTTTCTCAAAGAGAGAAGGTAAAGTCTGAGAAGGTGGACCTCCTAGTATTGTGCAGGATTATACCTAACAGAAAAAAGGGCAGATTGTTGAGGACGTATCCTCGACTTGGTATGAAAATCTTTACTTCCTGTTTACTCAATATTTGAGATACAAAGGATGAAATATGTATGTGGCAATAAAAATAAAAATATATTTTCTAGCAAAAAGAGAAAAAAGGATATGTATGTATGTATGTATGTATGTATGTGTGTATGTGTGTATGTATGTATGTATGTATGTGTGTATGTTGTCTTGGATGAGTGTAAGAGAGGAAAGTGAATGTACTCATTTTCTGTAGTCTTTGTAAAAAATAACGAAATGTTTGTTAAAAACATTCGTTTTAATTTAGGAAAAAAGGGGTATTTCTTCTTTTAGTAAATTAATCCATTAATTCCGAGGGTATCTGTTATAAGGGACATAATTACGGATAGCACCGGATACGAAACTGTGTATAAAAGAGCGTCTTGAATTGTCTTGGAGTCAGTTCAGTGGTACGCACTAGTCCGACCGTCTCGCGTCTTACACTCTCCAAGTGTAGTCAGGATTAACCAAGCTCCCAGGACGAGCGTTCCGCTCACACACGTTAAGTTACCTTTTTCCTTTACCTTCATTTACGCGTATATCAGCTTCAAGGCGAGCAGCCATTTTGTATTGTGTATTATTTTCGAAGTACGAATAAACCTTTTTGTTACGCATTCCACTCGGCGTATTTTGTCATGTTATTATATACCGTCAAAACGGGATATAACAGTTGGCGACAAGGATGATTCTTATCTCTTAACAGAGATAAATTACCGTGCTAATAGGACTGTGTACTATTCAAATTTACAAAGATTTCGTTCCTGAACACGTACGGCAAAGAACTATTCGAAATTGTCTTACATAAAGTACGGATTTCTCCGATATGAACTCACGGAAAGGTAATAAAATTGTACTTGAAAGATATTGACAAGGTAAAGTGAACTTTATTTATATTTTTTGAAGAAAAAAATATGTCAGGAACGCAGGCGGAATTCGAACCCGGCACCTTTGGATTACGATTTGGAAAAAAAAAAAAGAACTTTTATGATTTTTTGTTTCTCTAAATTAAACAGACTATTGTTATAATTTAATTTTTTTTTTCTTTCGTGCAACCGTATTTTTGTTGAAAAACAGTTTGCTCATTTTCGGGCATTATTCGTTGTGTAAATTTGAAAAGTATTATTGTGTAAAATTACGTTTAGGCAGAATTACTATTGCTAAATTGTATGAACTGTGTGGAAACATTTATTCTTGCAAGACTTGTTGCTAATTGGCGAAAAACGTATACTTACGAAATTTTGTGGAATCATTGTTGTAAATTTTAGAAAGACATTTTTTTTTAAATATGGAACAATTGGCTGAGTTGACGAAAGTGCTAACTCTTAGCGTTCAGGAACAGTCAAAAATGACACCACAATTCTTAGTGCAACAACAACAGCTGCAACAACAACAGCAAGAAGTAACACAAAAAACTTAAGAGACAAAACGAGAACAAACAAAAATACTTCAACGCCAAATGTCGACTCAACAAAAGAATTTGGAAAAATTAATTCAAATCTCGACAACTGAGAAAAAAACGAATTTTTCTGCAGAAGGTATTTCAAATTCTTTGTCGGAATTTCACTACTCTCCCGATACTGGCGTTACATTTCCAGCATACTATAGAAGGTATGAAACAGTTTTTACAAAGAGGTGTTCGGATTGGACCGACGAAGAAAAAGTCACGCTGTTGCTCCAAAAACTGGGTACTGACGAAAACACTAAGTACGCTAACTTAATTTTACCCCAAAAACCGGAGGAAGTGACCTTTGAAGAGACAATTAATACGTTGTCTAGAATATTTGATAAAAGAGATAGCCTTTTCCACTCTAGATATAAATGTTTGAATTTACAGAAATCGGAATCTGAAGACTATTTAGAGTATGCTTGTATTGTAAATTGCTTATGTGAATCATTTAAATTAAATGAAATTTCTGCGGATTTATTTAAATGTTTAATCTTTGTACAGGGACTCACAGAACCAAGGGACAAAGATATCAGATCCCGGATCCTGATAATTATGGAGTCGGACCCAAATATAACTTTACAAAAAGTTACCGAGGAATGTCAACGTCTCATTAATATCAAGAGAGACAACACCCGCATTGAAGAAAAAAGCGTTTACAAGGTACATGTAAAAAGGCAAAGGACCCCTAGAATGCACAAGTACCAAAATTGTGAATGTTGCGGAAGTACGAGACACACCAAAAAGACCTGCTGGTTCAGGAATAAGATATGTTACGAATGTGGGTTCAAAGGCCACAAGGGAACGTACTGTGACCAGAAGAAAAAACGAAAGACTGACAAAGTGAATGCGCTTCGCACAAGGAAAGAGAAAAGTTGCGAAAGGCGTAAGTATGTCAGTGTTCACATAAATAGACATCCTGTAACATTACTCCTGGATAGTGGTTCGGACATCAGCATCATAGATGAAGATATCTGGAGAAGGATCGGTCGACCCGAACTAATGGAAACCAGCAAGATGGCGAGGAGTGTGCGGCAAAAAGTTGGAATTTAAAGGAGAACTGAGGTGCAACGTGACATTTGATGGTCAGACACGCACGTCCAAAGTGTACGTGGTTCCAGAAAGGAACACAAGTCTGTTTGGAGTGGATTGGTTTGTCCTGTTTAACTTATGAGAGCGACCAGTTAATTCTTTTTGTAATAGGTTGAAGACAGAGAAAGCAAACCAAGTGGAAGACTTTCTGGACGATGTAAAAGCAGAATTTCCAAGGGTTTTTGCTGAAGGACTTGGACATTGTGTGAAAGTAGAAGCCAAATTTGAAGTGAAGAAAGATGCCACCCCAGTGTTCAAACCTAAAAGAAATGTACCGTTTTCATCGATGAACGCAATCGAGAAGGAATTGGAAAGACTTCAACAGTTAGAGGTTATTGAAAAAGTTGACCATACGGATTGGGCCAGCCCGACGGTATATGTGAAGAAAAAAATAACAAAATCAGGGTCTGTGCGGACTTCTCAACAGGCCTTAATGACTGTTTAAAGGACCACAATTATCCCCTTCCGTCGGCATAAGATCTATTCTCAAAACTAAACGGAGGAAAATTTTTTTTCCAAGATAGACCTCTCAGACGCGTACTTGCAAATCAAGGTCAATGATTAATGTTCAAAGTACCTGTGCGTATTAATGCACAAGGGTATCTTCAAGCTAAAGAGGCTTCCTTTTGGCTTAAAGGTCGCCCCTGCTTTGTTTCAACAGATAATGGATAAGATGCTCGCAGGGTTGGAATTTGCGATGGCATACCTTGACGATATCTTGATAAAGAGCAGTAATTTGCAAGAACATAAGAAGCACGTTAGAGAAGTACTTAAGAGAATAGAGGGGTTTGGTTTCAGATTGAGTCCGGAGAAATGCGATTTCTTCATGAAAAGGATCAAATACCTGGGTCAAATAATTGACGAAGATGAACGAAGGACAGATCCACAACGGACCGAAGCAATTGATAAGATGCCTGCCCCAGACTCGGTATCAAAACTAGTCATTTCTGGGATTGGTACAATACTATGCGATATACATCCCTAATGTACATAATTTGAGAGCTCCTCTTAACGAGCTACTAAAAAAAGGCAGTAGATGGAATTGGACAAAGGAATGTGAGTCTGCTTTCCAGAAAATTAAGAAATGTTTACTATCAGATCTGGCATTAGCACATTTCGATCCAGAGAAAGAGATTGTACTAGCAACGGACGCCAGTGATTACGGAGTTGGTGCTGCATTACTCAACAAGTATGAGGATGGAACAACAAAAGCAATCTCTCACGCGTCAAGAACTTTGATTGCAGCTGAGAAAAACTACAGCCAGATTGAAAAGGAGGCTCTCTCAATAATATTTGGAGTCAAAAAGTTTAACCGTTTTCTCCATGGACGAAACTTCATATTACAGACGGATCATAAACCACTAATCACGATATTTGGATCGAAGAAAGGCATCCCTACGCATACTGCAAATCGACTACAGCGATGGGCTGTAACTCTCTTAAACTATCAGTTTAAGATGGAGCATGTGTCATCAAAAAAGTTAGGACACGCGGATGCACTGTCAAGGTTGATTCCAAAAAAAAATGAAAGTTTCGAAGAGACGGTAATTGCAGCTCTTAAAGATGAAAGCGAATGCTCAAATTCAATATGCAATATGATCCGTGAACTCCCGGTAACTCTAGAAGAGATTGAAAGAGAAGCTGCAAAAGACGTTTTTATAAAGCAAATGAAAAATCAAGTAGGGCGGACGGAAAGAAATAAGATGGCAAGAGAAATTACACCTTTTTCCATTTGCGAAGATGTGCTTATGTATGCCGATAGAATCGTAATTCCACAGGTATTACGAAAAAGAATGCTAAACGAATTTCACACAGGTCATCCTGGCATTTCAAGGATGAAATCCCTAATTAGAGGTTACGTGTATTGGCCTGGTATGGATAAAGAGGTGGAAAACTGTGTCAAAGCGTGCAAAGGATGTCAATTAGCAGCCCGAGATCCGCCTGTAAAAACGACCCCGTGGCCGAAGACGGACTTGCCCTGGTCACGACTGCATATTGATTATGCCGGACCCCTAAAAGGTTTTTTTTACTTAATTGTAGTGGACTCTTTCTCCAAATGGCCGGAGATATTCAAGATCAGACATCCAACAACAAGGAAAACTGTAAGTGCACTTGACGAAATTTTCAGCCGGTTGGACGGTATTGTTAAGAAAAGAATTGGGAACATGGTCTATACTATTCAAGGTCCCAGTTTTGTCTGTAAAAGACATGTTAATCAAATCCGTTCCAGAATTTCGGAAAATACAGAGGAAATTCCAATGGAAACGTTGTGCGACACATTTGACATTCCAAAACCGGTGGGTATACATGGACCCATGAATGTATCCCCTGAACATACCGCACGGGCTGAACAGAATTCTTTACCAAAGGAAACTCTGACCAAAAGGAAGAGCACACGTAAAAGGAAAGTCGTCAGGCGTTTAAGTCCTGATCCTAAACGGAAGCGATATTAAAGCTAAAATCGGGAAGATTTCAGCTTCAGGGGGAGGTGTTATAAGGGACATAATTACGGATAGCACCGGATACGAAACTGTGTATAAAAGAGCGTCTTGAATTGTCTTGGAGTCAGTTCAGTGGTACGCACTAGTCCGACCGTCTCGCGTCTTACACTCTCCAAGTGTAGTCAGGATTAACCAAGCTCCCAGGACGAGCGTTCCGCTCACACACGTTAAGTTACCTTTTTCCTTTACCTTCATTTACGCGTATATCAACTTCAAGGCAAGCAGCCATTTTGTATTGTGTATTATTTTCGAAGTACGAATAAACCTTTTTGTTACGCATTCCACTCGGCGTATTTTGTCATGTTATTATATACCGTCAAAACGGGATATAACAGTATCTAATTTTTTACTACTATTGAGTGGAAACATTGGGTAATGTCTAAAAATAGGTTAGAATAAACAAATCGAAATTAGAAAGCGAAATATTGACTCTCCAACAGATATGACACTGGATATATGTGATATGTTTTAGAAATCAAGATGCTATACATTCAAGATAAAATTTACAGATTATGGTAAGGAATAAAGCAGTTTGCAGAAAGTTTGACAATACGTTTACAGAAGATTTTATATATCATCGAACAAATCGAATTTTAGCGAGTTTTACCAGAATTTTTAAGAGGATTCCAACAGAGAATTTGATGAATATAGGTGAAATTTATTCTTTTTTCAAAGTAATGCAGTAAAAGTACTATTATATACTAGCATTTCAGCCCGGCGTTGCCCATGGATGTGTGTGTGTTGAGCAAAAACAAAAAAAGTGGTAGTAGGAAGGCAGGCTCGAACCCGGACCTGACGTCATTGCTGTTACGACCATCGCCAAACCGGAAATGGCATAGGTTTAAATTAAGGCTAGACAATTGAAAGGAGAGGATGACTTTCAAAAATATCGGTGAAAAAAGCGATCCCCCACCCCCCGTAGAAGAGTGCCCAGTTAAAGGTGAAGATATTAAGCCCGGCGTTTTTAGCCAATTTTTCAATATTTGTCGTCTGAAAGGTCGAACTTAAAAACGATACTGATCTTGTAAAAATCCGTCGACTTTGTCGAAAACTTTAGGCAGACATGCAAACATACATACATTTATATATTGGTAACTAAAAATTTTCGACCCAAACCGATTAAAAAGCTTGCCCTATCTCTGGATACCCTTTATGTAAAATTCCAAATGTTTAGACCAGAAATTATCTGAGTAATTTGGTAGAGACCGCAGTTATCAATTTTTTTTAACTTTGACCCCCATTATGACTCCTTAACATTTATTGTTTTGGGCTCAAATCAAGTTATTAACTTAGATCCATATTCAAGGAACCTATATGTAAAATTTCAAGTGTTTAGACCCAAAATTGGCATAGGATTTTGTGTAGAGTTCTCAAAGGTCTTATCGTTGAACTTTGACCCCTTAACAGCGAAATTTCTGGTCGAAAACCGATCACACATCTCAGTACCCTGTATATCAAATTTCGACTCTGTATACTTAAAATTGACAGAGTTATTGCGTAGGGAAATGTACACACAGACACACAGACACATACACGTTCACTTTTATAGATATACTAGCATGGGTGCCCGGCGTTGGCCGGGTGTGAGGTGTATGCTGAGCAAAAAAAAAAGGGGGGGGGGTAATTTTTAACTTTGACCCCTATTATGACCCCTTAAAATTTATTGTTTTGGGATCAAATCAAGTTATTAAGTTAGATCCATGTCCAAGGAACCTATATCTAAAATTTCAAGTGTTTAGACCCAAAATTATCGGAGTTTGGTAGAGTTCTCAAAGGTCAAATCGTTGAACTTTGACCCCTTACCAGCGAAATTTCTGGCTGAAAACCGATCACATAAATTTTTCCAAATCTCAGTACCCTGCATATCAAATGTCGAGTCTGTAGACTTAAAATTGACAGAGTTATTGCATAGGGAAATGTACACAGACACAAAGACAGACACACAGACAGACAGACACGTTCACTTTTATAGATATAAATAGAATAGATAGATTCTTATAAATTTTTAAAAAGAAATTATTTTGTGTCCTATTTATAGGGCAGTGGGACATAATGGCTTAAATTGTAATTTTGCAAACGACTTCTCATTGGAGGGGCTTAAAGGGGGGGGATATTTCATCATTTGTCAAAGGTTGGCCTATTACTTAGCAGCAATATGTCATATAAGTAAGTTTAATGTGTTAAGGACATCGGGCCATTTAGGTACGACTGACTTTAGCTTTGTCCCTAGTACAAAGTGGGAATCTTGTTGGTTGCAGCCAATCATATGACAGAGAAAAAGTGATTTTTACTTACTTTAAAAATTAAAGTTTATTGAGAAAACACAACATAAAGTCTTGTGTGATAGGGGTGCTTATTTGAGGAACAATTGATGCTCCTACCTTCCTATGTTTAGTGACATGAGAACAATAAACCTTCTTGAATTAAATAAAATATTTTTTATTATATTTTCACCCAAAACAAGACACAGTGCCACTTTGATGTAGGGGGGCTACTATCAGGGATATAAGTTGCAGGGATACTATGTAGGGAGTTGAGCAGCAGGATGGCTTTTCACATTACCCTTGAACTTCTGCATGTCAGTACATTTGGAGAAGCAGAAACCCGGAACGGAGTTTCAAAGTCTAGCAATTCTGGGGAAGAAACTATTAGAGCAGGAGGCTTTCTTACATCTCTACTGTGTAGGGGTGAGACTTTGCTGCTTGTCGGGTTTGTCGGGGGTTTTACATCAGGAAGTACAAGGGCTTGTAGTTCGTCAGAGCATCCACCATTAAAATACTTGTAAAACAGGCAGAAGGGTGCAACAATTCTGTCGATAAGACAGAGGTTGAGGCTAAGATGACAGTTCAGGGCCTATCAGGTTGACGACACTCTTTTAAACCCTGTCCAGGAGTGAGAGACTAGTAGCAGATGCACCGGCCCAAATGTGACAACAATATTCCATATATGAGCGAATGGTGGCCTTGTAGAAATAGAAGATACTTTCAGTTAGAAATTCCGTCCAAACTCGAGAATCTACACAGAATTGCGAACGGAAACTTTATTTAATTTATGGAAGTAGCATGCTTTCGTTCCACCAGATAATGGCCGGTGTAGAAGTCTTAAGTAATTCGCAGTTGTATTCTTAGTATCGCCCACACTGAGGATTGAACTTTCAACCCCCGGAAGAGTTTCAATTACCACTGAATTTTTTTTATTATTTATTCGCTACAAGGATTCTTCCAGATTCCCAAATTCGACAGAAAGATTTCTGAGATCAACCAGATATACTTGAAAGAAGATCAGGGGGTTTATCGGCTGAAGCGCTGTGATAATAACATTCAAGTTGAGAACAGTAACCAAAACTAATCCCAATAATAAAAATTAACAATCCTTATCTCAAAAATTCAGAAACATAGGATTTCATAACTCATGTTTATGTATATAACTAAGGACTTGTTTGAAGTTACGTGTTTGCTTATCAATTTCGATCATTATGATGTGCTTAAAGTGGTTAAACGGACGTATATATTTGAACTTCTTTATTTCCAAGTCAAATTAGAAACGTTCATGCATAAGACGTAGTGAATCGATAAACATTATTTACTTCTTTTGTGCAACAAAAAGGCGCCTACTTCAGAGTTCTACACAATAAATATAGCGTCGTCGTTTTCATCGTTACCGTAAATCAATAGATAGGCAGGTGTACGATATTTGTATATTGTTTGACAGAAAAGGTGCAATGATCGTTGGTCACGGTGGATTCAAAGTCACATCGATTGCTGTCAACATTTTCTATTCGTTATTCTCAGGCTGAAGAAATGATTCATAGAATAATAGATTTTTCGATGCATTCAAAAGTCAAATTAAAAAACACTCATGCATAATACATAATGAATCGATATTATTTACTTATTTTGCACAACAAAGACATTTCTGTTTCATGTCTTTACGCAATGAACAACATCGCGTTAATATCATTGTTATTGCAAATATATACACAGATAGGTGCGCAATATTGATACAATGCAATGAGTGCTGTCCACGTTGGGATAAATATGTTTTTTCGTTATTCTTCTCTCTGATTAGAAAAGTTAGTTTATGGAATAATAGATTTTTTCGGTGGACAAAACTACATATAAAAAAGACAATTTGAATGATAAAGTTTATTGATCAGCAAGTTTTTATATATTATTTAATTGGAATTAATGGATATGAGTATCATTTATTAATTTTATTTTATTGCGAACTATTATCATAATCTTTTATTAGTTGTTTCACGACGTTTCGGCCAACTATTCCTCTGGCTTTCTTCAGGTGGTAACTGCGACGGATAGGAACTCTGAATCTCCTGACTGCATTCACTGCAATTACTGCCTTCCGTAGTTGTTGGCGAAGGCCAGAGGAATAGTTGGCCGAAGCATCGTGAAACAACTAAGAAAAGATGAGGATAATAGTCCGCAATAAAATAAAAATAAGTTTTTATACTTCATATTTTGTACCAACTGTGATACTCGTCTTATTACACATATTGAAATGTGTGTGGAAATAAAAATTACATAACTAAAGTTATGGATTCATAAAAGTGTTCGTTTTGTGGAGTTCAAATATCTAGATAATTCAGTCGGGGGGGGGGGGTTATGCTTTATCAAAGATCACTTTAAGAATTGCAAGAGGTCAAATATACTTATAGTAAGAAATCAATGAGAAAATTAAGCTTATACAATTATGTACCTAGAAAGGTTTTACATTTATTGCGCTGAGGTCCCGGGTTAAAGAAAAACCATTGGAAAAAAAGATAATGAAAAGGCATTGGACGCAGTGGACGCTAGCCTCGGGTTAAGAGAGAAAAATAGTGAAAAGGCATGTGACAGCGAACGCAGGAAGAAGAATAGTTACAATACATGTGAAGCCGGCTCCAAGTATAAATTGAATGGACCATCAGCATGGGGAATTAGAGAGTCGTATCTGGAGTCCATATTGAACAACAGAAGAGTGTCGAAACGCATGATTGATGGAAGTAAAGTTATCTTAGAGAAAAGTAGATGGCTGACCTAAAAGAAAAATATAGTGAGTGTAAAACGGGGATTTCCTGTTTTTCCGTTTTGCTTTAGATATGAATGTGGAACAAGTGTTGAAAGGGGATGAGGAAATTACCTCCAATGAATATTTTCAGAAAATGAAAAGGAAGGTTTGTTAGAAAGCAAAGAGGTTGTCCGGTTTTGATCGCGTCAATAATGAGAGGGGTCTTAAAAACGGAAGTCGATGAAACCATTTGACATTCTCTTTTTTGGCTGACTGGTAAAGGGATGGAGATGAAACGTTGCCAGTCCGAATCCGCTCTGGTGGAGTTCGGGTCAGTCGCGTATAGTGTAGCTAAGTGCAACGGGGCAGAAGATCTATCTATCTATCTGTTTATCAGCCTCTCTCTCTCACACACACACACACACACATACACACACAAATGCGAAGTTTCTTTTTTGTTTTGAATAAAACCTTTAAAAGCGTTCACGTCGTTTTTTATCAACGGTTAAAGGACAGCTTAAGTTTCACAACGGCAATGACTGGAAGATTTTTCAGACCTAGGGTTACAACGAAAAGGACTGCAGATGTGTAACGATTTATATACCAAAACGATAAAGCGTATCATACAAATACTGAACCAAGTTAAGTCTGTTTTTCAGTTCGGTCCTTAACCATAAAATAAATAAACTAATAAAGCTTCCTTCCAATGTTCCTTCCAATGTTCCTCTTCGTGGCCATTGATACTAACTTTGTTTAATCTTAGTGTTTTTGCAAGCTTTAAAGTGCTTAAAAATGAATGAGGCTTGTGTTTCTGCATGTTCTTTAACCTATGTGTTAGAATAAATTGCTTTGACTCTTCCGGAAATAAAGGATCGTAGTTATTCCCCTTGGCCGGAATTAAGGATTCCACCATATTTATTTCTCGGAAACATGTGTATACTTTTAAGTTGATAAAACCTTTTACGAAAGGAATTTCTGTTTACTCTTCTTTTATCTCAACTTATCATTTCAATTTTATCAACTTAAAAAAAAAAAAAAATGGACAAACTACTGCGTCCGGACAGATTTAACGTAGAACCAACAGCTCCAAATTCGGAAAAAAAATCTATAAACACTGGAAATTGACGTTCGAGTATTACTTACGCACTTTAAACAACGGGGAAATAGAAAATAATGCACAAAATCTCTTCGCCTTGATAAATTCAGTCTCAGCGACAATATTCGAAATAATGAGTGATGCTACGGATTACAATAGTGTCATAGAAACGCTACAGGCTGTTTACATAAAACCGGCAAACGTTATATTTAACCGACATCAACTTCTGACGAATAAACAGAAACCGGCACAAACTATCGACGATTTCATGCAACAACTGGAAGTACTTGCCAAATCTTACGAATTTCAAGCAGTAAGCGCTGAGGAGAACAAAAAGCAATATATCTGTGACGTTTCATTAGCGGCATCTCCTCCTCGTCTATTCATCAGTGCCTACTTAAAAAACCATTCTCAACTCTACAAGAGACCTTTACAATGGCTAGGTCTCTAGAACAAGCGGAGAAGCATACAATAAGCTTCGATAACTACCCATGTGGAGAAATGCGTGACTTACCTGGATAGACCACGTGCGGGTCGGTCACCAAAAATAAATAAAAAGAAAGAAAAGAAATGGTCAAGACTCTTATTTATAGAGTAGTGATCACGTGAGTTAGAAGAATATGCAAATAGAGGTGAACGATTTTGCGATATAAAAAGCCTGTGTTGTTAAGAGGAGGGGCTGACTGTTGGCAGAAGTCAGTGCTGTCAAACGTGCTTTAGAGTTTTGTTATTATATGCTGTGTTCGATTGTTGGGAGAGAGAAAAGAGAAGAGGAGGAACCAAGAAGACATTCTGCAGATACTTGACTTTGTGTTGGTTTTAAGCTATCTCGGCGCTTGGTGTGCGGTTACTAACAATGGACAGATTCGACATTCACTTAATACCCGAGTTCGACGGATCTACCACTGGACCGGCTGTCGTTGAATGGATTGAAAAGGCAGAGAAAATCTGTAAACTGTGCAAAATTAAAGAACCAGCCACAGTTATCCCTTTGAGGCTAACCGGAGGGGCCTATGCAGTCTACCAACAACTCGGGGATGAACCAGACTGGGATGAAATCAAGCAGAGCCTGTATACAGCGTTTGGTACAGATCCATTTGTTGCGTGGCAACAGTTCACGAGCCGGACACTTCAACCCAAGGAAACAGTCGACGTGTACCTAGCCGACCTGCGAAAATTATCTGTACCGTTTGGTGGGGTCAACGATAAAATATTAAGCTGTGCTTTTTTGGTAGGCCTACCCGAGGAGGTCAGTAAACTGTTGCGGGCATCATCAAGAATCGATGAATTGTCAACTGATGAGTTATTGGCCCGAGCTCGAAACATCTGTAAGGAACAGGAACCAATTGCAGCAGCAGCTCGTTTTCGACATGGAGGCAATGTGGACTCTCTTCCAGATAGTAATAAGCATGCCACCCCAGTGTGCTATAAATGTGGGGAGGCCAATCATTTTGCTAAAGAGTGCCGGAGTGATAGGAGAGGTGTATATCCACAATCAAAGAGACCAGTGCAATGCTATCGCTGCAATAAGTTTGGGCACATATCTCGCAACTGTTCGGGAAACGAAGTTGGGGGCAAGGTACTATCGCTACCCTTGCCCCCTGCCAACCAATAAACACAGGATTGCCTGTCATTAGCGTTAAACTTGATGATGTGCAGTGTTCAGCACTTATAGACACGGGGTGTTCCCGGTCTATAGTTAGTGCCCATTGCTGTCCGGTGTGGCGGAGGAACCCAGTTGGCGTTATGACCATCAATGGCTTATCACGGGTATGTTGTGGTGAAGGGACAGTCACAATCTGCACTGAGAAGGGTGACACAGCTAAAGTTGACGTTCTGGTGATGCAGGAGAAACCCCTTGGCTACGACATGTTGCTTGGAATTGATGCAATACAAGCACTAGGAGGCGTTACAATCACAGCAGCTAGAGGTATCAGGCTTGGAGAAGGGAAAGACGTCTGTGCAGCCATGTCGATTGAAGAAAAGGACTTCTGTGCTACATTTGATGACAACGAAAGGGTGTGGACTGCAAAGTGGAAATGGGCCATGGGCCAGGAACCAGATCGGCTGTGCAACACGATTCCAGAGTATGCAGTTTCTACCAAGAATAGGGCCGCATATGAAGAAGAACTTCAGATGTGGATTGACAACGGTTGGTTAATACCATACCCACAGGAACGTCTGGGACCACCCAAGGGATTAATTCCGCTCATGGCTGTTGAACAACCTACCAAAGAAAAAATTCGTCCCGTAATGGATTACCGAGAGTTGAATCGGCATGTTGATGCGTTTACCGGAAACGCAGATGTGTGCGCTGCTAAACTGAGAGAGTGGCGTCAAAAAGGGAGCAATGTAGCACTTCTGGATCTAAAGAGGGCCTACCTGCAGATACGTGTCCATGAGTCATTATGGCCGTTTCAGACAGTACTACTCAAGGGAAAACTATATTGTTTGACACGTTTGGGTTTTGGCCTAAACGTAGCACCCTTGATTATGACAACCATTATTAAAACTGTTTTGATGCAGGATGAGACCACAGCAAAAGCTGCTTCAGCCTACATAGGTGACATCTATGTTAATGAGGACATAATGTCTGCGGATGCAGTTCGAATAAAACTGAAAGCGTTTGGGTTAATAAGCAAAGACCCTAAGCGCCTAAAGGATGGAGTGCCCGTGCTAGGCCTCGAGGTCTGGGAGGAGGGCAATACGTTGCGATGGAAATGAGGGAGCCCACTTCCAAAGTTACCTAATGTATTAACTAGACGTACTGTGTTTTCTATCTGTGGTAAATTGGTAGGACATCTACCTGTCTGTGGATGGCTCCGATCGGCAACAGGAGTGGTGAAAAGACGAGTGACTACAGTAACAAAAGGATGGGACGATGTTGCGGATGATGATTCTCTCCAACAAATGATGGCTGAAATGTTGTCCAGAGTGCATAGGAATGACCCTGCCCGGGGTGAGTGGCAAGTGTCTGGAAACGAACTAAATGCATGGGTTGACGCAAGTTCGTTGGCTACAGGTGTCGTGTTGGAGCAACTAGGTGTTGTTGTGGAAGATGCATGCTGGCTTCGTCCGAAAAATGATGCCCAACATATAAATTTGGCAGAACTTGATGCCACGTTAAAAGGTCTTAATCTCGCATTGCAATGGCAGACTAATGTTGTGCATCTCCACACTGACTCATTGTGTGTTTACCATTGGTTAACCGACACCTTGACTGGAAAGGCTCGAGTTAAGACTAGAGCTGCAAGTGAAATGCTAGTACGAAGGAGACTAGCAATAATTAAGCGTCTAGTTGACGAATACAGCTTGCAGGTAGACATTACGTTAGTCTCGTCGATGCAGAATTTGGCTGATAGCTTGACTCGAGTACCAAAGAGGTGGATCGATGCAATGAGGCAGGGATCCGATCTTCAACAACAAACATGCGCGACTGTAACGGATCAATTAACACCTGACCAGATCCGTATGATACACCAGCAGATTGGACATCCTGGAATTCAGAGGACTGCATATTTTGTCCGAAGAGTATGCCCTGCAACTACAAAAGCATCAGTGAAAGCAGCCATACGTTCGTGTGAAGAGTGTCAGAGAATTGATCAGGCACCATCCCAATGGCAAAAAGGGAAGCTCGAGGTGGAGGGCAACTGGCAGCGAGTAGGGATGGACATAACACATTATGGGGGCAAACATTTTTTGACCATGACGGATTGTGGCCCGACGCGTTTCACAATATGGCGCCTGTTGACACGACAGGATGCAGCCAGCATTATACAACAGTTGAGAGCCGTCTTTTTTGAACGTGGTGCCCCGATTGAAATTCTGACTGATAATGCCGCCACATTTCGAATGGGGGATTAAAATGCATTATCGGTGTGCATATTATCCCGAGGGTAATGGTATAGCAGAACGGTGTCACCGCACCATCAAAAGAATTGCAGCCAGGACGCAGTGCTCTATTCCAGAAGCTGTGTACTGGTATAATATAACACCCAAGGACAATGCAACACCAGCAACTGCACCAGCCAATGGGATTTACCAATATGAACAGCGTGTGAAAGGAGTTGATGCCATACCATCAGTGGTGAGTGTTGTCAATACACCATATCAGGTGGGAGACCTTGTTTGGATAAAACCCCCAAATGCTGGGTGCACTACGAAATTTTTCCGGGGAAAAATAGATGAAATCATAAGTCCTCAGACCATGTTGATTGGTGGCATACCACGTCACGTAAAAGATATCCGCCCTTGTTATACCTCTTCTGATTCTGAGGACGATGAGGAGGATCACACACCGTTCAGAGATGATCCTGATCACTTACTGCCCCTTCAGGTGAGCATAGAAACACCACCAACAGAACCAGATGAGGGAATGATGGGACATACTGATGACAATAGTGAGGAGAGCGATGGACACAAGGAAGTAATGCCTCATCGAAATACTCGACAGAGACGAATACTGCCCACCCCCCGTGATTGCAAAACCCAGCGAGAAGGGATGATGGAGCATACCGAGGAGATGACGCCTCCGATTCTTCGGAGAAGTACCCGACAAAGACGGATACTGCCCCCCTGCCCTGATTGTGAGACACCGCCTATGGAACCACGAGACGGGATAATGGAACAGACTGGTAGTAATGATGGTGGTAATGAAGAAAACAGCAATGAGGAAGTGCTTCTTCGAAGGAGTACCCGCCAACGACGATTGCCCGCATGTCCTGTTTGTGATCATGAGATCAGGGGGGAGTGTGGAGAAATGCGTGACTTACCTGGATAGACCACGTGCGGGTCGGTCACCAAAAATAAATAAAAAGAAAGAAAAGAAATGGTCAAGACTCTTATTTATAGAGTAGTGATCACGTGAGTTAGAAGAATATGCAAATAGAGGTGAACGATTTTGCGATATAAAAAGCCTGTGTTGTTAAGAGGAGGGGCTGACTGTTGGCAGAAGTCAGTGCTGTCAAACGTGCTTTAGAGTTTTGTTATTATATGCTGTGTTCGATTGTTGGGAGAGAGAAAAGAGAAGAGGAGGAACCAAGAAGACATTCTGCAGATACTTGACTTTGTGTTGGTTTTAACCCAAACGTAGCCGTTACCGTAATTAAATCAGAAGACACTCCCTTAGCCACTATAAAAGGAAATACCCTACCAAAAGGAATGTGTTTCTTCTGTGGAAACACACGACATTCACGGGCGATGTGTCCTGCGCGTAACGCCGAGTGTAGGAAATGTAAGAAAAATGACCATTGGGCGAAGGTATGTAAATCTTCCTCCTCCACTGCTGCTATGTTATACGACTCCCCCCTACCCCAATCTCTCCTGACTAGGAACGGGTGCCAAAGACATTACATACACGAAATGCAAAATAAATGGGCAAGTAGTGAACACTATGATAGACTCCGGCAGCGTGGGGACGTTTATCAGCAAAAATACAGCAAGAAAGCTGAAACTTTTTATTATTCCCAAACAGAAAACGGTAGCATTGACGGACCCTAATCATCATGCTAAAATTATCGGTGAAACTATTGTTGACATCTCCCTAAACAGTAAAAACGAACACGCCATGACAGTGGAAGTAATTAAGGATCTGTTCATTGATATGATTATTGGAAAAGACCTCCTAAAACAATATACAACTGTGACCCTGAAATTCGATGGTCCCGGGGAAGAACTTGTTATCGGAGCAATGGGTAAGAGGGACAGTTTTCCATGTATCAAAATTTCTCCTCCTCTCCTTTTCTCTCATCTTTCTACATGGACGACCCCTATTGCCACCAAATCTCGTCGTCACTCATTCACTGGCAACATATTTATTAGAGAGGAAACTGCCAGAATGTTGAGGGAAGACATAATAGAGCCCTCTATATATCCTTGGCGAGCCCAAGTTTTAGTGACCTCTAACGAAAAAAAAAAAAAGAATGGTGGTCGACTATAGCGACACCATAAATAGATTTACAGAACTGGATGCCTATCCCATGCCTAACATTAATAAAATGGTTGATGACATAGCTCGATACAACGTTTTTACAACACTCGACATGAAGTCTGCTTACCATCAAATCCCAATTAGTCACGCCGATCGGAAATACACAGCATTTGAAGTAAATGAAATAAAAATTGTTGTGCAATTATTTAAAGTGTATTTTATGCCAAAGAATTTATGAAAAATTCTTGTAATTTTTTAAAATTTAATTAAAGTATAATTTAAATTTACTTCCATCTGAACTTTTGAACATTTCCATCTTCAACCATTAAATAACTACAAAAAATGGTTTGATGCACATATGAAATTAGATTTCACATCTGCAAGAATTGGCTATGAACCGACACTTGGCAATCCATAGAATCATTTTGAAATTGTTAGACAGCTTCATGACAAGTTGGAATATTGTTATTTCTTCAGTTTGCATGAAATCATTGCCATAAAACACCATTTACAAGACTTGTTGGACGCATTGTAAGAGCCATTTCTTATTGCTTTTTGTACATTATTAAAATTAAAGGTAATTTCTTATTTACTTCACATAAGCTTTCAGTTTCAGTTTTTGATGAGTATTTGTGGCTGTCACTTTCAGTTATTACATAAAACCCTGGCCGGTTAGCTCTGTTGGTTAAGGCGGCGTGCTAAACTGAACATGAAACTTTAACTAAGCTGGCATTTTTTGTAGGCCGCTGTGTCTCAACATTACCCTAAATGGTTTTGACTTTATATTTAAAATAGACTTTTTAGCATTTCTACAGTTTTAACATTCACAAGCAAAATTAGAAAGCCATTCTTACCACAGGGAGGAGCTTTGCTAACTTTTAAATTGTGCAAGCGAAACTCTTGTAAAATGAAAACATTTTTTTTTTTTACTATAGACAACAAGCTAAAAAAGTGGTCAAGAAACAAGTATGTAACAAATCTTACCAAAGGCAAGATAAGTTACTCTTCTGCCTACCTGGATAGTGCTTAGTTTTAACTTATTTTAAAGCGCTTTTTAAGTTTGAAACACAAGTACTGCCCAGTTGCTAAGTTAAAACGAAAATAAAAAATGGCTGACCTGATAGTGTTATCTAGGGGGACTCAATAATCACTCAAAACTCGAAAATGAAACAAAATACTGATAGAAATCCACGCCATAGCTGTCATCATACCCTGAATAATTAAAATGATGAAAGGGACTTGAAAACGTACATGAAGGGGACGAATTATAAACGCAAACAATTATACACAAGGACATAAAATTTTACCGGGTCATTTCTTGGCTAGTCTCCCTTCTTAAAGGGGATAGTGGAGTAGTTAGGCCCTATTTCCTTGCTTTTCCCGAGGGAGGGTAAGGGGCAGTTAAACATAGTTGGTTTTTAATGCGGGGTAATTCCAGCTCTCGGAAAAAGAACTTTGGACTGGGACAAATTAAAACTGGCTTAGTCTAGAAACAATTATTGGTTCTTATGTAGATTGAGGATCTTTTAAACCTACGCATTTCAGGTGAAAATATTACGTACTTATGTGAAATGGTGAAATTAGTATAAATTCCAAAAATTACGAAAAATGATCTAGTAGAAAACATGTTGGATTTATTTTAACAAAAAAATCATCCACAATTACGTTCTGATATAATTTGATAAAAAATGTCAGATACTTAATTTAAATCAGTTTAAGTCAAGGGTTATCACCCTAGTTTGTCATACTAAATAGTTTGTCATACTAAATAGTTTGTCATACTAAATAGTTTGTCATACTAAATAGTTTGTTATAATTGGTTGCATAAAGCTTTCACATGAAAATGTCCCTGTTGATGGGGCGTAAAAATGCACTGACTGCCCCTGGCAGCAAGTAAAAGTCTCTCAATGGGGCTGTGGGTAACAAACCATGAATGGGATCCTGGTGGTTGAAAGACTTGGAGGTCAGGGTTTAGCACCCCCACTTCCCGACACACCATTTTGGCCCTTATCTGGTCTAGACAGGCAGTTAGTGAGGACTGATTTGATCAATTGGCTAATCGTGTGAAACTCTAATACTTGCCTGCATAAAACCCAATTACTCCAGACAATATAAACTATCAGAAACTACCCAAAATCATCTGATTCTTAATCACAAACAAGAGACAGAGCATAAGTATCAGAAGGCAATTTATTAAAAGCCAGGAAAAGCTGCTACAGGTAGGATTTATGATTGAAGTTTTCATCAAAAATAGGTCTGTGATCCAAACGGCTATGATGGTTGGAGGGGAGTGCAAAGAGAGCTGAATGAGTGGAAAATTGCCTCAGAGGGGGGGACTAATGAAAGCTGAATTAGAGCCTTTTATTTAGGTGGCAAATCCCAGGGGATTACCGGGCAACTCTGCTGGTCAGAAAGAGAAATGGCTTGGTTGCCAATATGAAATACATTTTCCTTGTAAAGAAAAAAACAAATTCGAGGATATTAAACAATATTGCTGTAAAAATGATTATTTTGAAGTATGTTTAGGCTGAAGATGTGACCTTACAGGTCAAGGCCGAAAATCAACTGATCTGTGAAAATCGTCCATGGGAAACTTTGTACTGCAGAAAGTTATCTGATTGGGATGTATGGGGGAGGTGGCTGATTATGCAATCAGGGCAAACCAGAGTATGATGTAGCAAGCAAGGATTGGTTAGATGGGAAACTGCATGTCCGCTCTAATCTACATCACCCCTCCATACATAAGGGGCTGCAGAGCAGGAAAAAGTCACTCTAGAGTTTTTTGGAGTTGACCTCAAGTTTTGGAGTTCGTTTGAACTCAGAAGATACTGTCCACCACCCCACCCCAGGTGAAAGCACGCGTTCGATAAGCAAGGAATCGGTTGCTGAAAACAAGACAAAGGCCCTTTTTGCCTGGCAGTCAACTATCGTGACTGCCAGATAAAAAGAAAATATAATCGCTATTTTTATTTTATTTTTCTTGTTGATGAACTGCATATAATTATTTTTCTCTTCTTGTGAATGATTCATCTTATTAACAAAAACTAAAACCAGAGTCCGCGTTGATTATTATCAGTATTACTTGTGAGTTAACTTTGTAATTAAAAAGCATTAAAATAAGTACACACCTGTTTTTTGTGCGGTTCGATGCAGACAAAAAGAAAAGAAAAGAACAAAATGGCTGCCTTTCCGGTTTTATGCTAATCTAATTGATCACTTTATGCAAATGAGATGCTGCTGATTTTAGTATAAAACCCTGATTTTTATAGAGACTCGATGATTTAGGATTTGGTGACAGACGGAGCGAATCTTTTGAGCAGAGAGTTGTGTTCTTGCAGCTGGAAGAAATTAGACAGCAGAGTGGTGTGACAGCTTCTTTTTTTTTTTAATTTTTTATTTTGGACATCAAGGCCAGGAGGAATATTTCGGCAAAAAGGGTGACCAAATAAGGCTAAGCAGTGATATCATTAGTCTTTGCTCTGAATCGTCTCAGTGATTTATATATAAAACCCATTAACGAAATTGTCGCTAGACATACGTTGTCGACTTGAAGACAAAAAGATGATGAAAACAGTGACGAATACGTAGAATCGCTACTGTTATTAGCTAAAGATTGCGACTTTCAAGCAATTAATGCTATTGAAAACAGAGACGCTTGCATCAGAGACGCCTTCATTACTGGTTTACATTCTAACTCTATCCGGCAGAGATTGTTTGAGAATAGAACACTTGATTTAAATACGGCCATCGACCAAGCTGTGTTGTCTAATTAAATCCCCTTGCTGTGTACTCTTTAGTATTTTCTATTAGTTCATTAAAACTTTTATTCTAGGTAAACGTGTCTTTTGTTCTCACTTTACAATAAGCCCACCATGGACATTAAATGAATCAAATATTGACCTAACACTTACCAAATTCAAGAAAAACAATACAAACAATTTAACAAACAGAAGCAACCACGGTAAACTCAGAGAAAAATATTTAGAATGCAAAGAGATATACATAGATGGATCCAAAACAAAGAATGGAATGGGTGTAGCCTATACAGAGGGGTAACACTAATGCCAAATACGACTTATAATAACTCAATATATACAGCTGAACTCAAATTCAACAACAAAAATTCATTATATATGCAGACAACCCCTATCCTTGAAGAGGGAAAAATCAAACACCCCTTTATCACAGAAATTATACAAGATTGCAATGAAATAACTGAAAAAGGTAAAATAATTGTAATGGCCTAGTTACTAAACCATGTTGGTATTCCAGGAAATGAAAAAGCAGACAAACTAGCTAGAGAAGTCACAAACTAAATCAAAATATCAAAATTCCATCAAACCATAAAAAAAACCCATGTGTCTGTCCATCCAAATTACCCCTTTCAGTTAATAGTCACAGATATTTTCAACGTGGTTGGCTGGGAATATATAATATATACTGACAGATATTTAAGTTAAACAGAGATATCTTCAATGCACCAAAATGCCAGAGTCTCCACAGTAGCATAAACAACATAAAACCATTTTTATCAACTTTTCGCAATTTATCATATAGTGTTCAGCCATAAGATCTCATCATTTACAGACAATTTTACTAAATTCCTAGATAGCAAACTTTTAAACTAGCCACTTTTAGGGTTTTTTTTTATCTATGTTAGTGTATCTGCTTTGTTTCTCTCTCTTTATTTGCAATTCAAGTTCAGATATTAATTCTCTAAGTGTTCCTAATCTCCACCTTACAATTACTTCTCTAACACTCTTTCTTCGTATTCTTCCATTCTCCCCCACTGTAGAGTTCATTCAACTTAGCACGGTGGCTGAATTGCTTCTTATTTTGATTTTTCTCAATCTGCATTTTATAGCTAAATTGATGACTTTCAGAACGGCATCTAATTCGAACACGTTAATATGATTATAGTCATTCTTTTTCCTTAATCATGCAGCATCTTCCACCACCAAACTATGACCACTCCTATGGCAATATTGCTTGCATCACATCACACTGCTCTTATTTCTGTTTCAGCTATGTGCCAAGCTCCAGTAACAAGGTTCTTTTTTTCTACATCAACTAGAATCTTCTGCATTACTTTGATTGTTCACAATCAACTCTGTCTTTCCAATCTACTCCATTTACTCTTCTTTTAATAGAACTGCATGATAGCCACCCAACCACTGGAGAGTGGCCCAACAATTTGCCGCAGATAGAAAATAACTCCTGTCTACTAATTTCTGCTCTTATGTCTTGGATTTCATTAACTCTTCTGAAAATCAGCTCTCCCCTTCTTCTCTTCATAAGTTTACAGCTCAGTGCTTCTGCTCCATCCAGAAATTCTGGCGATTTTGCTATTAACCAAATCCATTGAAATGTTCCACAACTTCTTTTATTGATACCCATTATTACATCATCAATGTATGAATTGGTGGCTTCTTTTCTTTTTTTTTTTTTGCTTCCTTTCTGCAATACCGTTTTTAAAGCAGTTGCCATCATGTTCGAGTCTGAATCCTAGCCATGTTACGCAATAAGTTTTTCCTTTATAGCAGACCAGCTATTACTGTTTTAGTTCCTTCACTACATGTAGCTGCAAGTAGGCACACAATCACAGTTCTCACCACCAACTGTCTCCACTTTCTCATCTTTTCATTATACATATCTATTATGTTGCTCCCTGTATGACATGCCATAAAATGATTCCATTCATGAAAGGACCACTGCTATCAATGATAACACACCCTTTTCTTTAATTTAATTTCTCATATTCCATGCTGCTTGCGATTAATTTTTTCTATTTGCTTTTACATTTTGGATCACACAATATTTTAAAAACCTTTGAGTCACATTTGTAGAATGGGGGATTTGACAGCATATACAACAAAACGGAATAATAGTCAAAAACAAATATATAACAAATAAATGCTACCAAACGCCAGATAAGTTACTTTTCCACCTTCCTGGATAAGTTTGTGTGGTTTAGCATATTTTAAAGCATCTATTTAATTTAAAGGACAAGTAGTGCCGAGTTGGTAAGTTAAAACGATGAAAAAATGTCCGACATCAGACGTTCAACTGGGAAGTCTGTTCGAACATGTTTTGCCACACATATACAAACCCACACGTACGCACGCACATACGCACACACGCATGCACGCATATACACATCCTCATACACACACTCACATTCATGCGCATACACACACACACACACGCTAACGCACACACACACCCGAGCTGTGATGTCACTTCCTTTAAAGTGAAAGCCAGACATGTGCAGTCAGAACACTGACCCCAGTATAAAAGTCAACAAAACCTGTCAACTTCCCTTTTTTTGTCCAGACCAGCGTTCGAGCTGCTTAGTCAATGAACCGACCGCGTGCTCTAACGTCACTCTATCTCCCCTTTGCCTTTGGTCCATCAAAACAGACATGTGGGCGACGCTCTACTGAGCTTAACCCTCTCTTTCTACAGGCCGGCTTGCCACTTTGCGTTTCTCTATTGCATTCCCCCTTTCCTTCCACGTGCATACTCGTCAACGGCTGAATGAACACGTGTACACCCAAGACTTTCCTTTCTCAACAGAAAATAAATGATATGTTTATTTTATTCCAACATTTGAGTTCTTTGTTTCTTTCATTCAATTCGTTTCATTATTTTTCTTGTAGCGAGTTAGGGTATTTTATATCCTGATCCACAACATGAAATGGTGACCCCTTTATTTTAACAATGAAATGAATGAGTTTGAACGAAACATGCGGTAAACTAAACTCTCCCACAAAAATTCACGGCACGCACGAAAAATAATTTTTTCCAAAAAAAAACAAAAAAAAACTTGTCGACCACGAGGAGGAACAATTTCAAACTGCGCACACGAAATTGAAATATAAAAATTTCAAAACAAAATGGAACTTCAACAGATGGACTTCTACAACGAAACCATGGCATTAAACATTCGGCAACCTGACCGAAACTGAGACGAGGAATTAGCAAAATTAAAGTCGACAGTTGAGAAGCTTTCGAAGCAGCTAGCCGACGCACTTCAAACGCGTCAACATTCTCACAGAAACCATGACGACACGCGGCGAAATTACAGGCGAAGAAGTTCAAGCAGGAACCGATCCACGTCACGACATAGACAAGATGTGTGTTTCTATCACAGGAGATTCGGCGTCGACGCGAGAAGATGCACTAAACCCTGCGCGTTCAAAAAACCGGCACAGGGAAACGAACCTTCCAGCCAGTAACGATGACGACTGTAGCTGGAGCACACAAAAAAGGCCCTCTATTTTATATCCGAAATAAAATTCACGGATATAACTTTTTAATAGACACCGTAGCGGAAATCAGCGTCATACTAACACCACATGCCCATCCAACATGGACACAATTTTGGCGAAAAAACCTTAAATTTGAACCTTGGAATGCAGAGGAATTTTTTATGGAATTTCACCATAGCCAGCGTGACTACTCCAATTTGGGGGGGGGCAGACTTTTTAGCCCATTTCAACCTGTCTGTCGACATGACTCATCACACATTGACAGACAACGAAACAAAGATTTTGATGAGAGGAACTACCTCGAAATTTTTAACCACCGGTGTCATAATATAGGCTAAGAGACTATTAGTCGCCTAGAGTTATGCCCCTTGGCCCGTGACGTATGAATCTCATCCGCCATTGTTTCTCAGTGCAACGTTTACTACTAGACAATAAAGAACGCATTTTACACCACCTTCGAGTCTGTTTATCAATGCTTCCAAAGTATATATTATCACGACATGGTGTCTGAAGTGGGATCCTCTAAAGAATCAAAGGAATAGTAACAATATTACCCTAAAAAAAAAAAAAAAAAAAAAAAAAAAAAAAACGAACATTTTCGGGATCTAAAAAAAATTAATACAAAAACACACGTGGTGTCGGTATTTTTCTCGCAATCGACGATGAATACATATTCGCAACTACCACCTCCAACAATCGATTGGAACACTTCAAATTTGGCCAAATCAATGGACCGATTTATCAGGCAAGTTCATTTATATTTCGACGGCCCAATGAAAGACGTAGATTCAGACACAAAGTTAAATTACTTGCTAATATGGTCTGGTATCGAGGGCCAGGAAATAAGTGACACTTTTCCCTTTCGACAGGGAGAAGAAAGGACATTGGATAAATATATCCAATTTTTTAAGGAATATGCGAATCCGCGATCGAACTTTCGTGTAGCTAGACACAACCTACTAAAATGTAAACAAAACGCGGATGAATCGGCACACGTATTTCTAAGTCGGCTGTGTCAGACAGCCAAACAGTGTGAATACGGTCGGACGGTGGAAGAGACCATTGTGTTGGACCTATTCATATTCGGTATTTATTTACAGTCTGCACAAAAGTCCCTAATAAGAGAAGGAAGCGATCTCACGATCGAGAAAGCACTCGGAATCGTCGAGACAGAAGAAGCCACGTGTAAACAAATGGAAGCATTACGTACAACAGCAGTAGAAGACAGCTCTACACTCGCAGTTAGAGCCAGACAGCCCAGTGGACCTACCACATGTGGTAATTGTGGCACAAAACACCATCAATATAAATGCCCAGCTAAAGGCAAATACTGCCTAAAATGCAATAAAAAGGGACACTTTGCTAAAGTTTGCCACTCTAAAATGGGAGACGAGGGGCACACACGCAGACAGTCATTCCAGCCACAGAGGAAATATAATAAGAATAAAATCCACATGGCAGCAGCACATATGGGTAGCAACGACGACAGTTCCACAGAGGAGCTGTACTTTCACACAGTAAAGGAATTACCGTTAGCGACCACAGAAGCTTTCACAAAACTGAAGATAGGCAACAGCAAAGCCCAAATAGAGGTTGACGCGAAAATCGACACAGGTGCAATGAGCAACCTGTTACCTAAACAGGTATTCAAGGAACTGAAAGGAGTACCACTGGAAAAATCAGCTATAAGGCTAATTGCGTTTGGAGGCTCAACGATAGACCAAGAAGGGACCTGTCGTTTAGGGGTCAGATCCCGCGACAAGTTCGTTAAAGCGACCTTTCACGTGGTGAAATCAAGAGACCCTATACTAATAGGACTCCAAACATCAAGAGAATTAGGGCTAGTCACCCTTAACTTGGCTATAAAAACGGACACAACTCATGTGACGGACAAAGCATCCCGGCCTACTCCCCCGCACGACATGAAACCGGTCCCCGTGCAGGAACCATGTACGATGGGAAACCTTGGAGAAAGGAGGAAAATCATTGAGGAATTTCCAGACGTATTCGACTCCATTGGTTGTCTGCCAGGTGAACACACCATCCATTTAAACCCCGAAGTACCACCAGTTGTCCACCCATCACGTCGAGTCCCAATATCCCTAAAAGGAAAGTTGAAATTGGAGTTGGACTCCTTAGAGGCCCAGGGAATAATTTCCCCTGTAAAGGACCCAACGCCCTGGGTAAACTCATTCGTCTGTACCACTAAAAGGAACGGATCGGTCAGGCTATGCCTTGACCCCCGAGACTTAAATAAAGCAGTGCACAGACCACACTATGCGACTCCGACATTCGAAGACATCACTGCGGAACTAGACAACGCTAGATGGTTCACAAAAGTCGATATCAAGTCCGGCTACTGGCATTTGAAACTGGACGAAAAGTCGAGACGTCTCACAACATTCATTACCCCACATGGCAGATACATGTACAACAGGTACCCCATGGGAGTCAAATCTGCCCAAGATGAGTTCCAAAGAGCCATGCAGGAAAACTTCGGAGACCTCGAAAATGTCCTATCCATATGCGACGACATAGTAGTGTACGGATTCGAGGAAGACGGCAGTGACCATGACAAGGCACTGAGGCAGCTAATGTTTAGAGCAAGGGAAAGAAACTGCAAGTTTAATTCAGAGAAATTTGTGGTGAAAACCTCCGAAATCCCTTTCTACGGCCACATAATCTCAAGAGACGGTGTCAAGCCAGATCCCCGGAAAATAGAGGCGATCACACAGATGCAACCCCCCGAGGATGCAAAGCAGCTCACCAGCTTCCTAGGCCTGGTGAACTACTTGAACAAATTCTCTCCACGACTCGCGACACTGACAAAACCCCTACGTGAGTTAACATCGAAGAAGAATGACTTCACATGGTCTTCACAGGAGCAACAGGCATTCGAAGAAATCAAAAAAGAGATCGGAAATCATACGACACTCCGATACTTCGACCCTAAAGAACCAATAGTGCTACAGGTAGATGCGTCTTCAATGGGTATAGGCGCGGCTCTGCTACAAAACGACAGACCAGTAGCATTCGCGAGCAAAGCACTTTCCGGACCAGAAACACGCTACTCAAACATAGAGAGGGAGATGTTGGCTATCGTCTTTGGCCTGGAGAAATTTCACAGTTACGTTTGGGGCTACAAAACGACAATTCATACGGATCACAAGCCATTGGAGTCGATAGCATTGAAAAATCTAGCACAAGCACCCCCAAGACTGGCTAGAATGTTATTGAAGGTCGAGGGATATGATTTTACTGTAAAATATACCCCAGGGAAAGCAGTTCCAATTGCAGACTGCTTGTCACGAGTAGCACCCAGACCCAGTGGGCACATTGAAGGGATCGATCTCAACGTCCATAGCATGATCTCATACCTCAACTTTGCGCCGACGAGAGTTGAAGATATAAGAGTGGAAACATCCCAGGATCCACTCCTAAAGCAACTTGTAAGCATGGTATTGACCGGCTGGCCTTCCAACCGGGCTGACTGCCCAGGAATTCTCCTGCCATTCTGGAATTTCAGAGATGAGATTGGGGTCCAGGATGGAATTCTACTCAAGAGCCAGAGAATCATTATCCCAGCCTCGTTGCAAAGAGGCATACTGGAAGAGCTGCATGCTTCACACCAAGGAGTAGAGAGAACGAGGTTACGAGCGCGTTCAGCGGTGTACTGGATAGGGTTAAATAAGGACATAGAAGATATAGTCCAAGAGTGCCACACATGCCAGAAATACCAAGCCAGTATCCCGCCCGAATCAATACTCCAGCACGAAACCCCTACGTACCCCTGGCAGTACGTCAGCACAGACTTGTTCACATTGGCAGGGAAAGAATATCTGCTTGTGGCAGATCAGTACAGCCGAAACCCCTTCGTACGACGCCTTCCGTCCGCCTCATCAATATCCGTTATTAGAAGTATTAAGACGATATTTGAGGAACAAGGAGTGCCGGAAATCTTGTACTCGGACAATGGTCCACAATTTACAAGTAAAGATTTCAGGGATTTCGCCAGGACGTACAGCTTCCAACACAGGACATCGTCCCCACATTACCCCAAGTCTAACGGATTCGCCGAAAGAATGGTGGGAACATGCAAGAAAATTTTGACAAAGGCAGGGGAAACTGGTCAAGACAGCTACCTAGCAATGATGGCTTACAGAGCCACGCCACTGTCATCAGACATTAAGTCCCCGGCAGAGTTACTCAACGGACGAAAAATACGGACACCCCTAGTATCCAAGCAACAACTTGGCGATGAGCAGACTAGGACAGCCATACAGAAACAGAAAGATCATTCTAAGGTCTGCTATGACAGGAAACATAACAGACACCACTCCCACCTACATGCAGGACAGAATGTCTATGTCCAGCAGGAAAGAGCAAAGATATGGGAGCCTGGAAAAATTCAGCGCTCCAGCGTGACACCCAGATCCTACATAGTTGAATCTGAGAACGGTAACACCTATAGAAGGAACAGGCAGTTCCTCAGACCAGCTGGGAGGAGATCAACAACCGCAAATAGATCCGACCAACCTCGCCCCAGCGACTCTCCACCGGATCCCACCCAGAAGGAAGGTCCCCCCCCCAAACAAATCGAACAGCCGACCACCGAACAACACTCCAGCGGCACGCCTCACACCCGAACTGAGAAACTCACCCCCGAATTAAGAAGATCTCAGAGACGAGTGAATGCTCCTCAGAAACTGAACTTATAGGTTACACTATCCTAAAAAAAGAGACACTACCATTACCCCAGAACAATGGAGACAAGCTAAATAATATATTAGAGACTATGTTATCCCTTAATCAGATAAAGGCTAAATATCGCCCTTGGACTATATACATATATATGGAAGGGAAGGGATGTCATAATATAGGCTAAGAGACTATTAGTCGCCTAGAGTTATGCCCCTTGGCCCGTGACGTATGAATCTCGTCCGCCATTGTTTCTCAGTGCAACGTTTACTACTAGACAATAAAGAACGCATTTTACACCACCTTCGAGTCTGTTTATCAATGCTTCCAAAGTATATATTATCACGACAACCGGAATCAGCACTGCCTTACCTGAAGATTTACATGTCTGCCGGTTACTCCAAAAATTTCCTCAACTTTCCCAGCTGTTTAAAAACACGGACCCCATCAAACCACAGCGCTAAGCACTATATTAAGACAACAGGATCGCCCGTTTATTCAACCCCCAGACGCTTGAAACCAGATAAATACAAATTGGCAAAATCCGAGTTTCAAAACCTACTCCATATGGGAATAATATGGCCCTCGAAAAGTGCTTGCTCATCACCACTCCACATGGTACAGAAAGCTGACAACACCACATGACGACCGTGCGGACATTTTAGATGCTTAAACGCAAAAACTGTTCCAGATAGATATCCTATTCCCCATATCCATGACTTCACCAATGGACTCCAAGGCGCCACAATTTTCTCCAAACTGGACCTCGTTATGGCATATTTTCAAATTCCAGTCGCGGAAGAAGACATTCATAAAACTGCACTAACCACACCATTTGGCCTTTACAAGTTCCTAAGGATGCCTTTCGGGCTGAGAAATGCCTGTCAAACTTTCCAGCGTTTGATTGACAAAGTTTTCAGAGGTCTGCCGTTCATATTCGCTTATGTGGACGACATTTTAATCGCCAGCAGAAACCTCGAAGAACACCGGCTACACCTGGAACAAACTTTTGAAAGACTGTCACATTTCGGTCTTAAACTAAATACCGATAAATGTGTTTTTGGGCGCCAGGAAGTTCAATTTCTCGGTCATTTAATTGACAAAGATGGAATCTCCCCTTTGCCTGAAAAAGTAAGTGCTATTTCGAATTTCCCTCTACCGACATCTGTCAGACAAGTACGCTGTTTTGTAGGCATAATTAACTATTACCAACGTTTTTTGCCTAACTGTTCCACGTGACTTGCACCTTTAACGGACTTGTTAAAAAACCGAACCAAATACCAACAGTTAGTTTTGGAAGGACCTGCACTACAGGCCTTCGGACAATCGAAAACAGCTTTGGCAAACTTCACCAAACTCACTTATATCCAAGATAGCGATACAACAGAGCTTACGCTTATGACGGACGCATCGGAAATAGCAGTAGGAACTGTCATTCACCAAATTTCTGACAACAAATAACCCCTATTTCATTCTTCTCTGCCAAGTTAAACAAAGCGCAGACTAAATATAGCACTTTCTCGGGAGAGTTACTTGCAATTTACCTTGCAATTAAGCACTTTAAACATCTTCTCGAGGGCAGAAAATTTTCCATTTATACGGATCATAAACCTCTAACATTTTCTCTACACACGCATGTCGACAAATATGGTCCACGAGAAATTCGACACCTGGACTTTATAGCCCAATATTCTACCGACATACGGTACGTAAAAGGACAGGAAAACGTTGTAGCTGACGCTTTATCTCGCGCAACAATTGCTTCTGTAAATTCCACTCCACTAAGTATGGAAGCAATTAACCGATACCACACTCCCAGCTATAATGGACAAAACTTCTCTGAAGCTAAAAGAAATGCCAATACCATTCGGAACAACAAATTTCTATTGCGATGTTTCACAAAAACACCCTCGCCCTTATATTTCACCCAGCCTCAGACGACAAGTTTTCCAGCACTTCCACAATTTGTCCCACCCAGGAAAACGTGCCACCATGAAATTAATAGTGGAACGTTTTGTTTGGTCAAATATGAATACGGACATCCGTAGTTGGACCAAAACTTGCATTCCTTGCCAAAAAAACAAAGTTCACAGGCACACAAAATCACCTTCAGGAACTTTCAGTGTACCAGACACTAGGTTTACTCACGTGCATATCGACTTGGTTGGACCCTTGCCCACTTGAAAGGACATACCCACATCCTTACTATAGTCGATAGATTCAGTAGATGGCCGACAGCAATACCAGTGAAAGACATATCAGCCGCAACAATAGCCAGAGCGATTTTACAAGATTGGATAGCAATTTTTGGAGTGCCCTCCGTAATCACAACAGACAGGGGCTCACAGTTCCAATCAACTCTTTTCACTGAATTCAACCATTTGTTGGGAGCAAAGGACATTAAGACTACTGCCTATCATCCTTGCGCAAACGGTATTGTGGAATGATTGCATAGATAATTAAAAGCATCTTTGGCTATGAACGAAAACAAATCGGACTGGTCAGACAATTTGCCACTCATTCTCTTAGCAATTCACAACACTGTGAAGGAAGATTTGCAGAGCACACCTGCAGAATTAGTTTTCGGATCAACACTGATTTTACCAGGACAATTCTGCGAAAACAATACAGACATTTCCCCAACGACAACTTTTGTGACGGACTTAAAACACAAAATGTCACAATTAAAATTTACTCCAACCAAAAAGCCAGACACGAACATTTTCATTCCAAGCGATATTTACACATGTAAATACGTTTTTATCAGGAATGACGCAGTAAAAAAACCACTATGTCCAAACTATTCCGGACCTTATTTAGTTCTCGACAGGAGTAAAAAGTATTTTACAATTTTAAAAAAAGAAAAAAAAGACACTATAGCAATAGACAGACTTAAACCTGCATTCATAGACGAACAATTACACATTTCTCCTACTCCAATACAAGAACATACACACTCGTTTCTCTTGTATATATATTTTTTTTCTCCTCAGGAGGGGGAGTCTTGTTCGAACATGTTTTCCCACACATATACACACCCACACGTACGCACGCACATACACACACACACGCATATACACATCCTCATACACACACTCACATTCATGCGCATACACACACACACACACGCTAATGCACGCACACACACACACACACACACCCGAGCTGTGACGTCACTTCCTTTAAAGTGAAAGCCAGACATGCGCAGTCAGAACACTGACCCCAGTATAAAAGTCAACAAAACCTGTCAACTTCCCTTTTTTTGTCCAGTCCAGCGTTCGAGCTGCTTAGTCGACGAACCGTGCTCTAACGTCACTCTATCTCCCCTTTGCCTTTGGTCCATCAAAACAGACATGTGGGCGACACTCTACTGAGCTTAACCCTCTCTTTCTACAGTCCGGCTTGCCACTTCGCATTTCTCTATTGCATTCCCCCTTTCCTTCCACGCGCGTACTCGTCAACGGCTGAATGAACACGTGTACACCCAAGACTTTCATTTCTCAACAGAAAATAAATGATATGTTTATTTTATTCCAGCATTTGAGTTCTTTGTTTCTTTCATTCAATTGGTTTCATTATTTTTTCTTGTAGCGAGTTAGGGTATTTTATATCCTGGTCCGCAACAAGTCTCTATAATTGCTTAAATTATGAAAATAAAACAGTAATTGAAATTCACCCAATAAATGTCACGTTAACTCTTATTGGGTGGATTTCTATCAGCATTTTGTTTATTTTTCGAGTTTTAAGCTATCACTGACACTTTGAAGACGATATGTTCTTGTCAGCCCTCTTTTAATCTACCAACTTGACGCTATATGTTTTTTCAAACCAAATAGAAGTTTTAAAATATGTTAAACCCCCAAAAACTTATTTTACCTTTGATAACATTTATTTTACATATTTGTTTATTTACTACTTTTCCGTTTTGTTGTATATACTGAAAACTCACCGTGGAATGACAATAATGTGCAAGAGACAACTTTATTATAGTGTCAAAAGATGACAATTTTATTTTTAAATTAAGAACTTTCAATAAAATTGTTAGTAAATACTTATTCTTAAATTTGTAAAACATCAGTGGGTGGGGGGCACTTAGCTCCTGTTTAAAACTAGGGAGGTGGTAAGCTATCTGGGCCAGCAAAACAAAAGATTTTAGCATGATTCCATGTAAATAATAGATTTGTACACCACGTGCTAATCAGTGACGTCACCATAATCGACGACGAAATAAGAATTTTTTTCATTTGTCAAATTCAAGACGACATATCCGGCTGCTCATAGGTGAGTCTCTCCCACCAACCCTTTATAATTTTAATCTTGCAAAATATTTCTTTTCACGATGCTTTTTTCTTTTCTTTTTTTTTTTTTTTTTTTTTTTTTTTTTAATTAAAAAAAAAAAAAAATTGGTGCCTGTGCACTTTTGCCACCACGCTATTTTTAAGTAGATTTTATTAGGTTAAATTCCATGTTTTACGATATCTTTTTTTTTTTTTTTTTTTTTTTAGTAACAAAACGCCCTCCCCTCCCCATGTTAAGAATAGCTTACAAAATAATTTTATTTCAGCACTGTGGCAAAAGTACTTTTTTTTATAATTTGCAACAAAATAGTCTTTATTGAATATTTTCACTTCCAAATAATACCATATTTTTTTTCTACGACTAGTTTAGTTTTTCATAGTGGTGGCAATTCAAAGTTTGTATTTAAGCAGAATACAGACCATGCTATGCTTTAACTTGGATTTTTAAATAAAATTTTTATAGTGTCTTTTTATTAAATTGTTAGGTGAAAGGTAGAATAGTTGCAAAACTCGGTACCTGATGAGGAGTATGAACCCTGCGTAAACGTTTGCTTTCCAAGAACCGCTCCTTTAGCAGACCTTCGGAGAAGGTTTCAGTGGTCATGAAAAACTTTTGAAAGGTTTCAGTGGCCATGAAAAACTTTTTCAGACCCCCTCCCTAAAGAAAATGCCAAATTGATTTTAAACTCCAAATTGTTATGCGTACTATATAAAATAACAAATTTAGAATGAAATTAAATAAATTTAAAATGAATCCAAATAAAAATAGATTTAAAATGAACAAATAAAATAAAAACAAGCACAAAATAAAAGTATAAATGAAATTTACTCAAAGAAAAGTCAAAACAGAAAACAGGCTCGGTTTAAAAAAAAAAAAAAAAAAAAGTACTTTAGTTTATTGCCGAAATTGAAGACGCCATTTTTTCGGTATTATTATACAAACACCGTGACAGCGAATTAGTAAAAACAGACGTAGTATTCTGTTACGTTTCGGTGTGCTGAACACGAATCTGAAAACTGGGTTAGGGTTAGGGTTATTATTAATAATTCGCTGTCACGGTATTTGTATAAATTTACCATTTTTTCCACATTATCTGGCCGAACGATTACTTCCGGAAAGTTTCGGGAACGTCTTCTGGAAAGATTAAACTAAAATTATCATTTATTACTTCCAGAAACTTGGTAAACTGATATTACTGGAGAAAATGAATCTTGACAATATTACTCAAGACATCTACTATTTTACAGATAATAACATCAGGATGATAGACTTTCTGCAGGGGCATGGACTTCTCGCAGGTTCTCAAATTTGTTCCTGTAAGAGGGAAATGCGCATGGTACCTGCAGGGGAATTTCGTGACGGTTTAAAATGGGTGTTCCCATTCACAATGCAACAAGAGCAAAACAATTAGGCATGGCAGCTTCTTTGCAGGGTCACATGTAGCTATTAAAAGATTACTGGGTTTGTATTACTGTACACATAGATTCGAAAAAGTTGTCAAAAAACAAATATATAACAAATAAATGTTATCAAAGGCAAGATAAGTTACTTTTCTGCCGAACTGGATACATTTTTTGTGTTTTTATTCAATGTAACATATTTATTCAGCTCGAAAAACAGTGTTTACCGATGTATTCGAAAATTCAAGATGGCGTCTCACACCCTCTTTAACACTGTAAGTATGGAAAAAGGTGTTATAAATAAAAAAAACTATGCAAAATATTATTAAAAACCCGCCGAATATATGTCAACCTATGTCACGGTAACATATATTGAGCGAGTTTGTAACATATTTTATCCGGTTTTTTATTTATAACATTTTTTCCCACACTTACCGTGTTAAAGAGAGAATAAGACGCCATCTTGAATGTTCCAATACATCGGTAAACAATGGTTTTCGAGCTGAATAAACATGTTACATTGAATAAAAACACGAAAAATATATCCAGTTTGGTAGAAAAGTAACTTATCTTGCCTTTGATAACATTTATTTGTTATATATTTATTTTTTGACAGCTTTTATCAAATCTATGTGTACAGAATACAAACCCGGTGGAGTCATATCTAGCCGAATTTATGTGGCGACAAAAGTTTGGAGACAGTCTGCTAAGAAGTATTTTAGAGTTGATTAAAGAACTGTACCAAAAAAAACAAAAAAAAAAACTTCCTTGTTAAAAAAGAAAAAACAATCATTTAAATTAATTTGTTTAAATTAATTTAAAATTTATTTGTTCGAGAAAAAAAAACCTATTTTATACAACTCCAATTTAAAATTATATTTTTTTACGCAAACTTTTCAATCAATGTTTTTACAATTATTTTGATAGATTCTTAAACCATTATGAACATGTCATTTCATTTTCTGTTTTTAATAAAAAAAAAAAAAAATGATCCATGAAAAACTTTCCCGTTCTCATTAATTAAATCGAAACATTTCCAATTAAACAATTATTTTTTTGTTATTTATTTGCGTGAAAAAAAAATTATTTCACTTTCCGGAAGTAATCGTTCGGCCAGATAATATCCCCCTTAAATTTTACTAGCAAGTGCGTGGGAAAAATGGCGTCTTCAATTTCGCCAATAAACTGAAGAAGCACAAAAAAAAGTGAAAGAAATGTAGTTGTGATTGATTGAGATTGTCGGACTGACTTCCTCATCTTGGTTGTTATAGTCACAACGTTTCGGCCGTTTTGCCCTCCGGCCTTCATCAGCTATAACAACCAAGATGAGGAAGTCAGTCCGACAATCTCCATCAATGAAAACACCATTTCAAAAATACAGACAATTACTAATGTAGTTGTGAAATGGAATAAAATAACGCACGAAAAAAGTTAAAGAAATTTAATTTAAATATAAGTCCGATGTAAGTTAGCCGTTGATTCCAATTTGTACTTGACGTAATTCAACGTCTAAATAGACCACTGAAAACCATGTCTGCTAAGGGAGCGGTTCTTGGAAAGCAAACGTTTGCGCATATCCTTTTCATGTTAATAGCTTTCTAATTGTTTTTCCAGCACGATATGTAGTCTAGTCTGCATAAGTAGCCAATATTGTCCTCTTTTGAAATTGTCCAAATTCCTGTGGTGGTGCGGGTGCGCTCTTTTAAATTTTTATTTGAATAAATATTTCGATAAACTCGTTTGTACACTTTTTATCTTATAACTGCATTGCAGAAAAAATATTCTTGGGGAAAAATCCTGTAATTTTTAGTCCTTTTATGTGAGAGGAGGAGAACTGACACAAATGCTTGCAATTTACGGATGAAACTTGAAATGTCCGAATGCGAAGCCAGATTTAAGGTAGGTTTTGAAAAGTGTTTAGCCCCCACCCTGAAAAAAAAAGAAAAGAAAAGTAATATATAGAAAAAATTCGGAGGGGGGGGGCACTTATAAAATAATGAAAATTTCAAAATAAATTACGTCATTCTTTTGTATTCTTTAGAAAGGATAAAAATAAAAAATGACGGTCAATGTGCTCCCCGTAAATCAACTTTTGTAGGTTTTCTGGTATCCTGAAAAGGAATATCGCAGGCACAATGAGTGCAAACAAATAGTTTTCGAGATATAAATATATGTATTTTGAAATATAAACCACGGGCGGCAAACCCTCAGTTTTATGTTTTTTTTTTTACGCAATTCCGAAGGCCGTTCTTAACATGGGGAGGTGGGGGGTATTCATTCCGAAATGCATTTTATTTTCAACCTCCCCTATGTTAAGAATGGCTTCCGGAATAAATAGGTTGGACAACCAGTGCATTTTGAACGAATTTTCTTGAATTTGAATTCTTGAAAATAATTTTTAGTGGAATTAGCTAAAAATGACGTTGAATAAACGTTTGCATTTCGTAGAATTTAATTTCATAGTTCGTCTGCGCATGCTCACTGAACCATTTCATTGAAACAAAGATGGCGGCCAATTCAAAACTACTAGAAATTACATTGCATAATACAAGTATTTATATCTCGAAAACTAATGTCTGCGCTAATTTTCCTTGCGTTATTTGTTTTCAGCATACCCGAAAACCTGTACTTGTACAGTTTTAAAAATGAAAATATCGAAAAGGGTTTAATTGTACGTATACGTTATGGAACGAAGTTCTCCGAAAAAAAAAATTTCACTTAATTTCATCAAGTAGTTTTTTTTTTTTTCTTTTTTTTACATCGAAAAAACAATTCATGATACCGAGCAAAAGGTTCGATTGGTACTAGTGCACTTATTGATCCGTACTGAAATAATATTTAAAAAAGCCGTTCTTAACACGGTGAGGATATTTTGTAACTATTCTATACTTTAACTTTACAATTGAATAAAAAAGCATAACACTTTGATTAAACTTGGAAATACGATTTAAAAAATAGCGCGGATCGGTAAGTGCACTTAGCACCGTTCGATTTTTAGGAAGAAAAGCTAGTAATAAAGATGGGGAGGGAGTGTCGGCGCTTTACATTAAATTATCTCCCCCTGGCGTGTTAAAAATTTTCGTAATGGCTGACTTCAATGCGCTCTCATAAAAACGCGCTTTTTCCGATGTAAAAAAAAAAAAAAAGACCTCATGCACTTATTGATCCGCGCTATTTTTTAAATCGTATTTTCAAGTTTAATTAAAGTTTAATGCTTTTTTTATTCAATTGTAAGGTTGCTGTACAGAATAGGTACAAAACACCCTCCCCTCCCCATGTTTTTAAATAATAACGTTATTATTTCAGCACGGATCAATAAGTGCATGATGCATGAGTACCAAAAAATAAATAAATAATCGATCAAATTAAATTTTTTTCGGAGACTTCAGTCCAAAACGGATACGTACAATATAACCTTTTTTTTTTTTTTTTTTTTTTCTTCGATATTTTCATTTTTTTAATGTCTTGATTAAACTGTACAAGTACCGGAAAACCTATAGTCAAGTCAACTTATTTTTTTTTTTTTTTTTTTAAAAGAAAATGTTGGGTAAATATCCAGATACGCTACTATAGAACACCGACCACTCTAATTTGTTTTTTTTTTTATATGTAATTGAGGTCGCTGACAACGAATCTGATAGTCAAACTTGGGGCAAATTTACCGTTTGCATGGTATTAACCCCCGAACAACTTTCCACCATTTTGCAGCTTCCGTTTACGCTACGCACGTGCGCTGCAGCATGAACGACGGCTTGCTTCACTTAGCAAAGTGGACAGTGAGATGAGAGAGGTCAGTGTTCTTTGATCTGGGCTCCTCTCCTGGCTTCAGGATCGTTCCTTACAGGGGCAAATAGTTCTTTAAGGGATGCATAAGATTAATGCACCCTGGTAGTTGATTGGCCAGTGCATGGTCACATCAGTCAGCAAGGGGGCATTAATCCATGAGAAAATATTAAGCTGACGAGTCCTACATCCCCCCCCTACATACACACAGCATCAACACAGACCTGAAGTGAACACTCCTTCTGAACACCATTACGTCAGCACCACACATAGTGGTCAACAGGTACACTAGTTTGAGCAAGATCCTATACATATAAGAACTTTGGTACAATTCCTGCATTTATCCCTCACCCCCACCTCACTCAAAAAAAAAAATGAACATTTCTAAACACTCTTCACAGAAGACATCCCCCCCCCGCCACACCCCTCAAAAATTTTTGCCCCTGGAAAGTAATAACTTTCACTGAAAAGTCAGTACTTTTTTTTACCCCCCCCCCTAAATTTTTCTGTAAATCGAATAGACCTTCCTATTTGCTATATTTTTTCCTCCTTAGAACTACCATTTCTTTTTTCTGTCAGTTTTCTGCCTAAGCAGGGGGTATTGTAGCAGTCATCATAAAGCAAGCTTGACAGTATTGTATAGCTGAATCCTTGAAAAAAATTTTAATCAAATCTTGGAGGTTCTGATGCAGTAGTTCTGAACTAATAGCGCAAAAAGTTTTAGAAAAAGTTAGGTCACTTGACATCCAGTGAATACCTATCTTTTGGAAAGAGTGTGTGTGTGTGGGGGGGGGACATTTACCAAAAATAAATATTTCGTTCAATTTAGATAATTTCTCAAAAAGTCGTAAATATAAAAAAATAATGAAGGGCCGGGGGTGCGGACCAAACTTTTCCCAAAGTAAAAAAAATCGCATAATAGTAATTGTGGTGCGGGCTAAGAGTCGTCTATCTATCTATCTATCTATATATATAAAAGGCAAAATGTGTGTGACCATTTCGTGTATATCTTCAAAAGGCTTTTCGAGCACACGCTCCCGGGGTCGTTACTGTCGCTTAAAACTGTATATAGGTCCTATGTAATAATATCTAGGAATTAGGAAAGCGCGTAGCCTATAGATTTATTTACGTCGATTTTTACACAATTATTGCTATTTTGGCTTCTCGCGTGTTGATTGGGCTTTTTAGTATAAATACAGTGAAACTAAACTTAAACGGACGTGTTCGCGGCATTGCGCCGGGAAAAACGTCCAGACAAACTATCTGACCTTCTTAATTAGGTCAAATGGAAGCAGCAAAGTTAACTTTTATTACGCACGGCTGTTTTTATAGTTATAGTTAGATAAATAAATTCAGACACATCTACGCTGTATGTTGCGGTGGCCCAATGGTAACATCACACGTTTTTTTTTTTTTTTTTTCACACATTAATTTCCAACTCAAGGGTACGGGTTCGATTCTCATACTCACCTACCAAAACATTTTTTTATTATTATTTATTCCCCCCCCCCCCCAGGAGTTTTGATTTACCTTAAGATACCCGGGCATCGCCGGGTACCCCCCCCCCCCCGCTAGTATATATATAAAAGGCAAAATGTGTGTGACCATTTTGTGTATGTCTCGCAAAGGCTTTTCTCGCACACGGTCCCGGGGGGGGGGGGGGTAACGATCGCTTAGAAGTGTCTCTATACCCGCTAGATAATAATATCTAGGAGTTGGGAAAGCGCGTAGCGTATAGATTTATTTACATCGACTTTCACAAAATTATTGCTATTTTAGCTTCTCACGTGTTGATTCAGCTTTTTCCTATAAAAAGCGAAACTAATTCAAAGGCCACAACCGTTCTTGGCACCGCGCCGGGAAACGTCCAGAACCAATCAGCTTTGATCAATGTTGTATATCAGACAATTGCTATTCAATCTGGACAATGGGGGGCAGGTTTCCCCCTCTTGGGAGGAAAAAAAAACAGTCAAAGTTGGGTAAAAAAAAAAAACAACCACTGGTCAAAGAGTTAACTTTTATTACTGCTAAATTCAAATGTGTTTACGTTGTATGTTGCAGTGGCCCAATGGTTAACGTTGCACCGTTTTTTTTACACTTTAATTTCCAACTTTGCTTCAACCCTAACCCTAACCTCCCCCCCTTCCCGGAGTTTTCATTTACCCAAAACACCCGGGCAACGCCAGGCACCCCCGCTAGTATATATATATATATATATATATATATATATATATAAAAGGCAAAATGTATGTGTGTGCATTTTTTTGTGTATGTTCAGCAAAGGCTTTTTTGGAGGAAGTTCTCCGAGGGGGTTTACTATGTCTTAGAACTTTGTATATATTCCTTAGATTATAATATCGAAGATTTACGAAACGACGTCATAAATATCTTTTATTTCAGTGACTTTTATCTTAGAAAATTTGCGCTGTGAATTTGTTTTCTCTACTACTACGGCGTGATATTTGACCTAGAAAATCATACGTTGACATTCAACCATCTGCGTTTTTAAATGTTTATTTTCAGTTGTTCTCAAGTCCCTGCCTAAGTCATGCTAAGTCATCACACTATTAACCTCAAGGTTTTGTGTTCGAGCCTACCTCTCTCCAAAAACGTTTGCTGTTTTTGTTTTTCTGATTGTTTTTAACAAGTTTAACATCGTTTTTTTAATATTTAAACAGGGTTATTACTTCACTTATTATTTGGTTTCCATTTTGTTTGATCTACCCCCCCCCCCAACACACACCTCCAAACACCCAGGCAATGCCGGGCAACCCCACTAGTCTATATATCTATATATATAAAAGCGAAAATGTGTGTGTTGGTATGTCCGCCAAAAACTTTCGGCAGAGGCCACGGATTTTCGCCAGATCGGCATCATTTTCAAGCTCAAACCTTCCGACAACAAATATCGAAAAATTGGCCAAAAACATTCATTCCTTCACCCTTAACCAGGCCCTTTTCTAAAGGAGGGGTGGAAAAAATGATTCCTTCATGACAAGATGGCTTCTACGCATGCGTCAACACGCACCTTGAATTTGTTTTAAATATTATAAAAACCAATCTATATTTGCCCACGCATCTATAGCACAATGGATTAAGTGACAGCATCGTTATCTTAAGATTGCAGGTTCAATCAGTTATTTTTAAACTTTTCATATTGAAGCAAGGTTATTTATACCGTTTTTTTTTTTTGTTTTTTTTTTCCTCCCGATTTTTTTTTTTTTTTCTTAGAAGTTTAAACAGGGTTATTATTTCGCTTATTCTTTACCCTCTTCCCCTGCCCCCTACACACACAACTCCAAACACCTGGACAACGCCGGGTACCTCCTGCTAGTCTATATATATATATATATATATATATATATATAAAAGCGAAAATGTGTGTGTGCATGCGTGTTACGGGTTAGAGCCTGCTTACTCTTTTTTGCAACCAACACCCTTACACACACCTCCACTTTCTTTTCCCCCTTCACGTCACGGGTTCGAGCCTGCCTGTCTGCCTGCCTTCTACAACTTTTTTTTTTTTTTTTTTGCTTAACACACACCCTCCAAACACCCGGGCAACACTGGGCACCCAGGCTAGTAACAAGTAAATTACAAATAATAACAAATTTACTAAATTGAAGTATCCAAGGACTCTGAATCGAATCTCGGCAAGTGGATGTCCCTAGACACTGGTTGCAATTTTTTGGAGTATGCCAATAATACTTGGACTCTTGCTAAAAATAAAAACAATATAGCAAATCTGACGGCCATGGGACAAGTCTTTACAAGCTGGTGAAGTCTGTGTGAAGCAACGATCGATTTTGTAAGTTGTTTTGTCTTGACTAACAAAGAAACGCCTGGTCTGTTTAGAAAATAATTAGCCACTTGTACAGTACTGTCACTAAACAACTTTGTTTTCATTTTAAAGATCGCAGAACAGGGGGAGATGATCCAAGAAGTCCCTAAAACTTTTACAAGCTATAAATTTGAATGATTATTTATATTTTATCTGTTACTGAAATTTAAAATTTGTAAAAGAAAAAATGTTTTAAAAACAAAACGTCAAATGCATTCCAATAACTGTTCAAAACGTATAACCATTTCAATAACTTTCATTTCAGAATTTTAAATTTTGTGTAAAGAAAAAATCTATTAGAATTTTCTTAATTATATTTTAATTCAATAAATGTTCAGATAATGTTTTGTTTTTGTTATTTTCCATTAAGGTATACTTGAACTGTTTCTTTCGATTCTGAAATTGAATCGGCTCCTCCTGTTCTGTGATCTCCAAAATGAAAAAAAAGCAAACTGTTCCGTGACAATTTTCGCAGTGTTTTAGACCTTTAAAACTTTAAAAATTGTACTGCGTTCCTGCCTCCTACTTTATATCATGCACACATTTTAGTTACTTAAATGCATAAATAATGGGTTCAAAAAGTGTAGACCCCCCCAACTTATGTAAGAACATATGTAACATGAACTGAAGAAAATGGTTTTAGCCAAACTAATAAACTTTGTGTATGAACTTTCTATGATATAATAGAAAGTTCATACACAAAGTTTATTAGTTGTTTTGTGACAATTTTTGCAACATTTTAGACCTTTTTAAAATTGTACTGTGTTCGTGCCTCCTGCTTAATGCAGAAATGAATCTTTTTTTTTAATTTTGGAATATAAAATCGAGCTGAAATATGAATCTCATCTTCAGAATGATATTTCATTTTTGCAAATGAAAATTTGTGTATGTGTTTGCTCCTCACAGATTGCTTTAAAAAGTGCCTAAGTTTCAACCAATTGAGCTGGTGAAGTCTGCGTGAAGCAAACTCCTAGAAAACAAAATGAGATTGTTGTTGAGCTCAGACTTTTGTGTTGAAAAAGGGTAATTTTTCACTAAATTTTGCCATAAAAATGAAATATCATGGGATAGCATAGTGGTTGTAAAAACAATATAGCTATTGGCTTTAATACTATTATGGGAGATAAATTCTCCGAAAAGGTATTTAAACGTCTAAATAACATTGGTTGTTTTTCACAGAAAGAACCATTCTTAAAACTGCTTCCTTAGATGATTTCAAAATTAAAGGTTACTCTTAATTTAACATCCAAACCTGACCCTCAAGATGGACATGGAATATGTGCATACATTAGGAATGACTTCTCATGGGGCAGTGATCTCTCCAAAGAAAACGCTAAATTGGCCTGCATGTGCTTCCACGCAGCACTTGCTCACAGGTTCCTAGACACTGGACGATTTTCTATTTTGATATCTTTCTTCAAACCACTTAACTTTGAAATTTCTGACAGTATCAACATACAGAATTTGTAATGTGAACAAATGTAATGCTTCTGAACTCCCAATCGAGGTTGACCCCTATAAATCACAGGTATGATCACAGTAATATCTTAGGGCTTCAATGGCAATATGCTTTGGTTGGAATGAATAAAAGTTGTAAAAAAAAAAAAATATGTAGAATCCTAATGACCTCATGTAACCAATGCTTCTATAAGCAGGCAATTTCAAATATAAGATTGCAGAAGCAACCAGTAAGCATTTCATCTTTGAATTATTATCTTTGCCCTATCTTCCAGTATCAAAGTCTCTGCCATCCACAGAATTCCATGAAAGACAGCCAGGAAGTGTAAGAATAAAGAGCTTGACGAGGTTGGTTGTGTACTGGATATAGGTGACAAGAACAAAGAATTTGGTAAATTCCTGTAAAAGCATCGAAAGTATCATCAATAAAATTTAGTACCTTGCCAAAAATTAACTGACTATGGTCATAATGTAATAATTAAATCCTTAAGTAATAGAAAAATCAAAGTTGTCCTCGACGGTCGTACATCCAAACAATATGACATAAATGCGGGAGTACCTCAGGGGTCTATCCTTGGACCTCTATTATTCCTGATATTCATAAACGACCTCCCTGATAAAATTGTTTCGGAGATGGGTACATTTGCCGATGGCACCACTCTCTATAACAGATATGAGGGGAAAACAAATGAACACATATTCAAGGAAATGGCAGAAACACTAGAGGATGACCTCCAATCCGTAGTGGAATGGGGACAAAAATGGTTGGTCACATTCAATGCTGCTAAGACTAAGCTTGTTTCCTTCAATAACTACAAGAAACCTTCTCTACCACCAATAGCAATGGCCAAGAACACATTGCCTGAAAGTACTTCTTTTAAACTCCTCGGCCTAACGTTTACAGGGAATATGAACTGGAATAGATACATTGAGAGCATTGCCAAGGCTGCTGCAAGGAAGGTTGGCTCCCTCTACCGTGCTAGAAAACTACTTACGCCTGACAGTATCCTATACCTCTATAAGGCAACCATTCGCCCATGTATGGAGTACTGTTGTCACATCTGGGCTGGTGCATCTGCTGCTTGTCTCTCGCTCCTGGACAGGGTTCAAAAGAGAGTCGCCAACCTGATAGGTCCTGAACTGTCATCTAGGCTTCAGCCTCTGTCCCATCAACGAGATGTTGCATCCCTCTGCCTGTTCTACAAATACTTTAATGGTGAATGCTCTGACGAACTGCAAACACTTGTACCTCCCCGACGTAACTACCTCCGACAAACCCGACAAGCTACTAAGTCTCATCCCTTTACAGTAGAGATCCCTAGGTGCAAGAAAGCCTTTTACTCCAATAGTTTCTTCCCCAGAACTGCGGGTCTTTGGAACTCCCTTCTGGGATTCTGCTTTCCCAACTGCAATGATATGCAGAAGTTCAAGTGTAATGTTAACAAACATCTTTCTACTCATCTCCCTTCATAATGACCCCGCTAATTAAGTCCCTGATAGTAGCCCCCTGCTTCAAAGTGGCACTGTACCTTGTTTGGGGTGAAAATTGAATAATAAAAAAAATAACTCCATGTAGATTCACTACCCTGCTTGATAACTATGTTTCAATATTTTTGGTATAATTTAATGTGGGTCTGTTCAGGAATATTTGGAGAATGTCATTTATATCCAGGGATGGAGGCAATTGACCAATAAGAAAGCAAATTTGCCATAATGTGTATTTAATTACCCTTGACATAGCTAGAATTGCCAGTTTTTTCTTCCCTCTTTCTAAATGGAATTAGGCTCTGCTCTTCATGGATTTAATCTTGTGACTATTAACTACTACTACTACTACTACACTTTATTCATTTTACTTAGCTACAACTAATATTCGTAATTCTCTTTCTTTCTGCTATTTTTGTAAATAAGTAAAAACTGTTAAGTTTTTACTTATTTCCCAACTAGGATCATTTTTGGTTGAAACGAAGATGGCTCGACAGTTGCAAATTCTTTACTAATTTGTAAAGATATGAATATAAAGATTATACTTATAAAGCAACTAAAATTCATGATTGACTTTGAAACATGCAACATTTTTTTTCTACCTCTTTTATTGCAGACTCTCTACAATGAAATCAAAGAAGTTAATTCTGACCATAATCACTTTGTATAGGCAAATCAAACCTTGCATAATGAATTCAACATACTCGCAACAAAATTGCTCACCTTGAATGAGATATTTGCTCCCACATTTGTCAACAAAAGTGAAAACCTCAAAATTCATGTGGTATGCTGCTACTCCTTTTATCATGCTTTTTGCTTTTTTTTTTATAATTATGGTAAAAAGATACAATTGCTTTAAGTCATAATGAAGGTATTTAAGAGCTTGTATTTTTATTTTTCATCTTAAAACTAGCAAAGTCTGCATAAATAGGGTAGCAGGTTATCCTATTTATGCATATTTTGTATTATTGTAAAGCAAATTCTCTATTGATTATAATATTGTACCTTAAATATATATAGTAATGATTTCAGTAGTTTAAAAAATGACTTTGGTGCCATCAGCTGGAATAAAAACCAAAACATTCGTTACTTAGCACTTCAGCCTTTGTCATTACCGTCTGAGCCAGATGGATAACAAGCAACTTTAAGCTAAAAATGCATGCTCAGAGGTTAGTCAATTTACTCCTGCCAAGGTCAACTGCTTCAAATTTGACCCCTAAGCAGCTATTTTTATAGGCTAAAAACCAAATTGAAAGTATTTCCGAGGTCCAAATACACTTACTATATATCAAGTTTCACATCTGTAAATCAAATATTCAGAGAAGTTTGGTAGATATTTCTCACACACACACAGTGATCGTGTGTGTGCGCATGCTATAACTTTTAACTGTTGCCTGGAATGTTTACAAAGTTGCTGCCAATTCTTCTATCCACCATATTTCAAGACGAAGTCTTTTTTTTTTTTTTTTTTTTTTTTTTCTTTTTAAACCAGTGTCCATTTTGCATAGCCATGAGACATGAAGCTCCAAAATGTCTGATCTGCAATGGCTTTGTCATAATGATCATGCCATGATCAGTTGGATAGGCAGCTGCAAACTGGAGGAAAGGATTCCTTTAACCATGTTTCATCAGAAACTTGGTATTCGTGGGATTAGAATGCCTTATCAGCTTGGCATCTTAGCTTGATCATGTACAGTATGTCACCTTGCATCAACTCCATAATACACCTGAATATCTCAGACACTAAGGAGTGTGTAAGATAAGTCCTGGCTTGAATTCATAAGTGATAACTGCATACAACCTGACTTGTACCAATCCTTTAGATTGGAGAGCAGACATGAGGCATTGCATGGTGTTGCCCATCCTGGTGTCGAAGGCAATTACAGCACCTAAACATGAAATGTATACACCTGCCGATACAAATGATTGTTATATTAGATTTTCAAAAGCAACATTAAGCACAATTAAGATCTTTTTGAAATGTATAAATTCTTCTAAAAACGCCCGAGCAACACTGGGCACCCAGGCTAGTAACAAGTAAATTACAAATAATAACAAATTTACTAAATTGAAGTATCCAAGGACTCTGAATCGAATCTCGGCATGTGGATGTCCCTAGACACACTGGTTGCAATTTTTTGGAGTATGCCAATAATACTTGGACTCTTACTAAAAATAAAAACAATATAGCAAATCTGACGGCCATGGGACAAGTCTTTACAAGCTGGTGAAGTCTGTGTGAAGCAACGATCGATTTTGTAAGTTGTTTTGTCTTGACTAACAAAGAAACGCCTGGTCTGTTTAGAAAATAATTAGCCACTTGTACAGTACTGTCACTAAACAACTTTGTTTTCATTTTAAAGATCGCAGAACAGGGGGAGATGATCCAAGAAGTCCCCTAAACTTTTACAAGCTATAAATTTGAATGATTATTTATATTTTATCTGTTACTGAAATTTAAAATTTGTAAAAGAAAAAATGTTTTAAAAACAAAACATCTAATGCATTCCAATAACTGTTCAAAATGTATAACCATTTCAATAACTTTCATTTCAGAATTTTAAACCTATTTTTTATAATTATGGTAAAAAGATACAATTGCTTTAAGTCATAATGAAGGTATTTAAGAGTTTGTATTTTTATTTTTCACCTTAAAACTAGCAAAGTCTGCATAAATAGGGTAGCAGGTTATCCTATTTATGCATATTTTGTATTATTGTAAAGCAAATTCTCTATTGATTATTATATTGTACCTTAAATATATATAGTAATGATTACAGTAGTTAAAAAAATGACTTTGGTGCCATCAGCTGGAATAAAAACCAAAACATTCGTTACTTAGCACTTCAGCCTTTGTCATTACCGTCCGAGCCAGATGGATAACAAGGCTAAAAATTAAGCAACTTTAAGCTAAAAATGCATGCTCAGAGGTTAGTCAATTTACTCCTGCCAAGGAACTTGAAAATATAGTTTTTGTTTTAACTGAGATGAACATGTGTAATCTTAAAGATTATTTGATGCAGAGGCCCCCATTTGGTTACCATTTATCATATTTCTCATTCAGTTGGGACTCCATGACTGGCAGAGAGCAGAAACAATGAAAACTTATAAATATTTTAATGGCTACTAAATCAACCAAGAGACCACACATTGGTCCAATACAGACACTACAGAACAATAAAGAAAACATCCAGAGATTTATCATTTTGGAAGCAGAAGACACCACTCCATTGACAAAACTATTTTTAATACTTCAACAGTCCTGATTTTGATAAAAAAAAATTGCATGTTAAAACTTCTCAATAGCAGTTCTTGCTTTTCTAAACTATACCCTCACCACTTTCGAGAGTGGGATGAGTGGAATCAGGATCCTAATAAGCAGGGCCTGTATGATAATTTCTAACCTCCACATTCAACTATTTTGCAAAAGAGTTAGAGTAAATTGTTCTTTTATAGGGATCTTACATAAGAATAGACAGTGAATCAAACCAGTTTAATATTTGTTTGTTTGTTTTTTTATTAGTGTATAATAAATGTAGCTCAACATATCCGTAATTTTTTTAGGAATTACACATTTCTACTTTGGTTGCTGTTTGTCTTCAAGTAATGCCAGACTGCAGATACAAGCAAACATATTCTTACTGAATGCATTGATCTAGCTCCTATTACAAATGTTCTATAGAGCAGGTACAATGAAAGAAATCTTAAAAAAGATAGTTCAGACAATAATGAACATTTTAAAAATGGTTGATCTATAAAAAAATTTATGTAAAAAAAAATATAAAGATCTAAAGTAGGATTAATTTATTCAATTTTATTTGGCATTAAATGAATTGAAAAAGGATATGCCCTAAAATAGGTTTAAAGTATCTTTTTGTTAAAGAATAACATTTTTAATTTTTTTCCCCCCGAAGAATTCAGCATTATCTGAAAAAGTTTGATATGCTAAAAAAGAAAAAAAATCTTATGAAACTCTGCGATTGTATTAAACGCTTTGTCTCTTTTCATCTGAAAAGGATATTCAAATGGCAGGAGAAATGAATTATCAGACAACACAAAAAAACAATGGCAAATATTTATGACACCATCAAGTTGGTATTTTAACCAGCATTTCATTGTAGAGAGATAAGGAAATTCTGGTGGTACTCAAACAATTTTAGTATGGATTTTAGGAGCCTTAAATCTACATTCTTATTTAATTTCTTGATATAAATATCACTATTAGTACATATTACAATATATATTACTGTATGTGTGTATGTGTATGTGTGTGTATATATATATATATATATATATATATATATATATATATTATAATTAACGGTTCCCATTGCATGTTAAATTCTATTCTGGGTTTACTTAGTAATTCTCACCTATCATATGTGCTGCTTCTTTGAGTCCTCTTACTCTCCATATTCTGTGTCTATAATTTGAGACTATATTAAACACTTTCTCTTTTGATTTCTATTTTATTTCTAGATATAAATATCACTATTAGTACATTTTACAATATATATTAGTGTGTGTATGTAATATATATATATATATATATATATATATATATATATATTACTGTATCTTTGTATTATTTATAATTAACGATTCCTTTGAGTCACCTTATTATCCATCATCCATTCTTCTGTCTATAATTTTTTACTTTGTCACATAAGGGTAGATGGCTTCCCTTTTCTCTCCATATGTGGTCAGCCATACCCAATGTTTTGATCTCTTCACATAATACAGCTTTCAGATGTTCTCTTCTAACCTTACTTTTAGTGGACATGTCTCACCTTTGTGTAGTTTTTCACATTTATATGAGATCTCATACATACTTAGTAATTTTTTTCTGTAGGGGGGCTTGACTCTCACAAGATGTTTCCGGATAGTCAAACCACTCCTGTTTTTTTGACAAGCCCTTCATGTAAAATATATAAATTGTGGTGAATTTTCAGGTGCTGTCCTTTAGTGTCTGGTCCAGATTTCTTGTAGCTGATGTCTTGCTCTCTGGATAGTTGTTTCAGCACATGTTTTCTTTTAAACTGTCCATCTCCTCTTGATATGCATTGCTGTTGCTACATATTGCTTTTGCTCTGTGTTGAAGGCAATGGACAATCCCTTTCTTTACATTATATGAATTGTGAGAGTTTTGATTTAGGTACTGTCCAGTGAAAGTTGGCTTTCGGTATACAGATGACATAAACCTCTGACCACTGTGGGTTATCAAGGAAGGATAATTTGTTCTTTTTCCATCATTCTGTAGATGAATGGATTTAGTTCACATCTTGACTTGCTTCAATAATAACATTATGTAAATTTATTTTTACAAGGCGGTTTAATCTTAATAACTGATAATAAAAAAATCAAAAAAATGAAAGGATTTCTTTCACCTGCACAAAAAAATATTTTGTGCTTATACTGTATAGGACACAAAGTAAAAACTAAAAATATTAATTTAAATTATAAAAATCAACCTATGTGTTTGTGATTTGCTTCAATAACAACATATGCAAATTTATTTTTATGAGCAAAGAGGAGGTTGAATCTCGACTGATAATAGGAATTAACACAGTGGCAAATTCAAAATTATCCTTTAAAATTTTTTTATGAAAAAGACTTGCAGATTAAATATACAAACTATCAATTAAATATGCTCATCTAGTTTGAAACCCCTTTTTTCTTTTACAGGTATTACATCATCAGGAACATAAAATAGAAAATATTCCAGTTGTATGCAGCCTGCTAAAAATGATAGAGGTGGACCCTTCCCCAACCATCTTGGAAGCAGCTGCCACATCATCACAGCTTTAATTTCATCAATCAGCATGTATTTTCTCTTCACTTTTTGCTAAGTGATCTTTAGTTGATGCAACTAAAGTTAAAACAATCTGCACTTTTTTTTTTTTTTTTTTCAGGTTTTCATCCGGACTTTTGTTTAATATTGCGGTTCAGAATCTGTTAATATTTTTAATTTGACTCCTGTGTATATTATTTAATTTGAAGTGTTAAATCTGTTATCAAATTTCAAGCAATTTTCATATCTGAATCTAAAATTCTAATTCAACAACTAATATAATAAACTCAATTTTCATCGTCAAAAAGAATTCCAGCAAGTTTTGCATTTTTAGAAAAATTGCCAAACTGAATGGAACCGTTTTAGGAATATCTTTTGAAATTAAATTTTAGAAGAAGCCTGTTCCACACACTTTGATACTGTTAGAGCAGGCTGATACATGGGTGTCAATCGGCTGTACAACTAAGAAAGTAGGCAACAAGTTAACAACAATAATAAAGAGATGACAAACACTAGCATAACAGAACCTATATAAAATGTTTATGTAAAACGTGTGTGTGAATATATATATATTGAGATATTGAGTAAAATGATTCATAATTAAAATTAAAAACCGGTTTCATAAGGAAGAACAAACAAAATCAATAACTTGTACAATCGTTTCAGAAACAATGTTTTTATTGAGATAAACAATGTCTTGGACAATAATTTTATCATATAGTTTTTTTTGAAACTGTCTCCTCATCAGCAAAAATATTGGGTGTTTTTTTTTTTTTTTTTTTTTTTTTTTTTTTTAAAGATACTAAAAATAAACCTAGCATTTTTTTTAAGTAAGGCAGATGTATCTTTTAATGGTTCACCTTCTAATATATATGCCCAGTGTCTTTTTAAATGTATATATAATTTACTACATACAGAATTTGTAATGTGAACAAATGTAATGCTTCTGAACTCCCAATCGAGGTTGACCCCTATAAATCACAGGTATGATCACAGTAATATCTTAGGGCTTCAATGGCAATATGCTTTGGTTGGAATGAATAAAAGTTGTAAAAAAAAAAAAAAATATAGAATCCTAATGACCGCATGTAACCAATGCTTCTATAAGCAGGCAATTTCAAATATAAGATTGCAGAAGCAACCAGTAAGCATTTCATCTTTGAATTATTATCTTTGCCCTATCTTCCAGTATCAAAGTCTCTGCCATCCATTTTCAGAAACAATGTTTTTATTGAGATAAACAATGTCTTGGACAATAATTTTATCATAGTTTTTTGAAACAGTCTCCTCATCAGCAAAAATATTGGGTAGGGTTTTTTTTTTTTTTTTTTTTAAAGACACTAAAAATAAACCTAGCATTTTTTTTTTTTTTTCAATAAGGCAAAAGTATTCGACCCCTACCAAAATTGTCTTATTTCTTTGAATGGATACTTCAATAATGTTTAAAACCTTCTTTAACGACTAAGTTCGAATAAACTGTATAGTTTTAACAAAAAATAATAAAAAGTAATTAGTGCTTGATAATATAAATAAATTTATTTACAAAAATAAAAATATGGATGTTGCAAAAGTATTTGACCCCTTTTCATTAATACTTGGTTGAAGCTCCTTTGACCTTGATTACTGCAAGTAAACGTTTCCTATAACATCTAACGAGACTTCTACATCTGTCCACTGGAATTTTAAGCCACTCTTCTTGACAGTACTGTTTTAATTCAATCAAATTAGATGGTTTTCTTTTATGTACCGCAATTTTAAAATCATGCCATAAGTGCTCAATGGGATTTAGGTCTGGAGACTGGGAAGGCCATTCTAGAACTTTCACCTTATTATTCTTTAACGATGCCTTAGTGCTCTTTGAAGTGTGTTTAGGATCGTTGTCCTGTTGAAAAGTATACCTCCTTCCATGCCCCAACTGGTTCGCAGACGGAACAAGATTTTCTTTCAGTATGGACTGATATTTTACTGAATCCATTCTTCCATCGATTATGGTTAATCTTCCAGTTCCATTTATACTGAAACAGCCCCACACCATGATTGATCCACCTCCATGCTTAACGGTTGGAACGGTATTCTTCACATTATAAGCAGTATTTTCTTTTCGCTAAACATAGCGTTGCTGGTTGCGTCCAAATAGTTCCACTTTCGTTTCGTCTGACCAAATTATATTATTCCAGTAATCAATAAGCATTTCTAGGAACTTTTTTGCAAAATTTAATCGAGCCTTTAGATGAGCTTTGGAAAGTAAGGGCTTCCTTCTGGCAATACGTTCATGCAATCCGGCATGATTTAATGCCCTACGAATAGTTGACAAGTGTACATCTGAGCCAGCATTCTTCAAATCGTTCTGCACGTTCTTTAGGTTAGATTTAGAGTCTATTGAAACTTGTCTAACAATTTTCCTAGCCCCACGTGTCGTAATTTTTCTTGGACGGCCTGATCTTGGAAGACTTGATACAATCCCTTTTACTTTCCATTTTTTGATAATGGACATAATAGTCGACCGTGGTATAGAAAAACGTTTGGAAACTTTTTTATAACCTTCTCCAGATTGGTAGGCATCGATTACTTTCCTTTTAATGTCTTCAGAGTACTCTTTGTTCTTTATCATAGTTGCAGATTTGTTGACGTTTAAAAAGAATTTTTTTTTTAACTTGAAACTGAACTGATTTTAGATTCAGTAGAGTCATAAATATTATTTATAGAAAATAAATACAAGGTCAGACTAAAATAATAAACTTAATGACGCTTTTATTATAACTTTAAATTAAAGGGGTCGAATATTTTTGCGACATCCATATTTATATTTTTTGTAAATAAATTGATATATATTATTAATCTCGAATTACTTTTCCTCATTTATTGTTGAAAAATATACAATTTATTCATAATTAGCCGTTAAAAGGCGTTATGAAGATTTTTTAAGTATAGATTCAACGAAACAAGAAAATTTAGACAGAGGTCGAATATTTTTGTGCACAACTGTGTGTGTATGTATGTATATATATATATATATATATATATATATAATATATATATATAATTAAAATTTTATTTTATAAACGCATTAAAGATGTGTATGAGGATGATGGGTTGTGGAAATGAAAGCCTTTAAACACCCAAAAATAAATAAAAAATAACAATGAAAAATAAATAAACCAAATAAAATGTTGAGTGATGATTTTGTTAATAAGGACCCACCCTTACCTAATTTTGAAATGCTTCCTGTTTCCTAGTATCAGGCGAAAACAAGAGAGCACATCCTATGAGGGAATGGGCACAAACTACAGACAAAATAATAGGTGGGGGCATGGGGATGTTCGGTGACCTCCAAGAAGTATACAATTGGGACGGATTTGGACTTCAAATAAATTCATATGAACTGGGCTTCTTTTGAGATATTCTAACAGCTAAAATACTAAATAAAGATTGGAAACATGCAGTTCATTTATACCAACTAGCTAAGGGACTGATCCACTGCAGGATTGACTGCTGAGGTCTGGTTTTCCGGTTGGCATGTGCAATGCCTAGGCAGGGAACCCATACTCAAGCCTTTTTTGTACAAATGCACATAAACTAGCAGTGTGAATCCACCTTCTACTAAACTGAGTGAGATAACCTCCTTCTATCGCATCTGATTTTGATTTTAAGTTGATGTTTAAAATACAAAATCAAATGTCGATGAGAAGGCGGCTCCCTCCCAACGCCCTACGTGTATGCGTGAAACCCATACTACTAGTCTAGCAGTGGCGAAGATTGCTAGGAACACTATTCGTTCCTCTCTAGGCCACAAGGGATCTGCATTATAGACAGCGAATGTTAAATCTGTGGACGATGTGAGCCGTGACTTCACTGACAGGTCTGAAGCAGTCCCTACCACTAATTCCTGATAAACTGCCCTTCTAAGCAGTGCGAGATCACTGGACCCTGACAACACTCCAAGCGCATCTCAGTATTCGTTGAAGAACTGCGACTGCCCTCTTGGTCTCTTTCTGCATTTGACCAAGTGATTGGAGATAAGGTTGGGAAAAGCTTTACCAACCACAAGTCCCCACACAGATTCTTCTATCAGAGTTCTACCCAGGAACGCCAACCTTTCAGCATTATGACGAGCCAGGTTAGTGTCCTCAGGCCCCCATCTATAAGATGTTGAGTACAGACTTGTCTACAGACAAGCAGCCGTCGCTCGTTCCACAACAGGAAAAAGAGCGCATGCGTAAGGGCCGCCATGCGGCCTGCAGGCAGAGGAAATACAGTCAGCTCTTAAACGATCAGCAGAAAGACATAAGTAGCATATGCCTCTGCTCTACCTTTAACGGACGATCTCCTTTGAAGCCAAACCTTCAGACACTTCGACCTTTGTCTGTACCTCCAAGCAATTCTTATCAAGCTGGAGACTGTCCAAACCAGATGCCAAGAATCCAAACCGGGCCATCTGTCCAGACAAATGTGCCAGGCAGTGCATTTGATCCCTGCCAGGCACCCAACCTCAGGCATATGGATTTGCTTAGGTTAACTACGGCCCCTGTAACTTTTTCTATAACGTTTGAGAGCCTTAATCACCACAATAATATCAAGGAAGCTTGACACACATACAGTGATATCATCGGCAAATGCGGAAACCCTGGCTTGCGTTCCACCAGGGAGAGCAATTCCGCGTAAGACCAAGGAACGACCGGGAAATCGCGAATGGTGCCAATTGCACCCCGTTGACCTGCACAACTGCCGTCGGCCGAGCATACAAAATGGAGATCCATCTGCAGAAGTTAGACCAAAATCTGGTGTCTCTAAAACAGTCATCAGGAAATGATAATCCACCCTACTGAATGCCTTGGACTGATAAATTGATTAGCGTGGCTTTGGTGTCGTCTTCTAGGTCTTCTGGAAGTGTACGAATCAAATGCAAATTGTTTTGAATCAATCTCCCCTTCACAGCGTAGTTCTGATCCAGTTCAACCAAGTCAGCAATAACAACCTGCAAACGATTCGCAAGAACTTCGGCCAGGATTTTCAAATCCATATTTAACGTGATGGGCATAAACTTATCGAACCCGACAACATGTGTGTCCTTCTTCTTTAGAAGTGTGATCATGCCGTTGGTAACCTGACTCTGAATGGATCCCGTGTCAAACCAGTGGTTAAACACACCTGTCAGGATCAGAACAAACATGTGCGACAACCTCAAGAACAGCTTGTAGGGCAGACCTTTGAGTCCTGGTTATCTATTGTAGGTGACCTGCTTCATAGCAGCAACTACCTCGCACTCTGCAACCCGACCATCACAACTAGCCGCTCTGGCTGCCTCCAGGAGGAGCGAACCAGCCAAATAGTTGCCAAACTACTGGGCGCGGAGTCTGGGCAGCTGCACGAAACTATCTTTGAAGTGCACTCGAAACCGCTTGCAAATCTCCCGAGCTGACACTAGGGAGCATCCTTCCGGTCTCTGAATCTCACGAATGTATCTGTCCGATTTGCACCCAAGTTCGGATTCATCTAGATTCACAGCTTCGTTGGACATTTTACCAATCCTGGCCCTGATATCGCTCACTAGCCAAATGACTCTGGTTCCCCTTAGCTAGGTCTATCTCTAAGGAATCCTCTCTGCCACCGCTCAGGATAACCTATACTCTAAACACTTCACTGCCTTTGCCCTATCTAGGGCGAGGCATTGCCCATATTTGAGAGAGAAGTCTCTAATACTAGATTTGGCGTTTACCCACCATCTACTCCTGGTAACCGCCCCCACTAATCCCTTAATGTGTTTAGTTAGCTTTTTCCGGAAGTCATCTATCTCCAGTAAGGAGGTATTTAACTTCCAGTACCCAGCTAACATTAGGTTCCTATCTAAATCTAACCTGGCCACAAGTAGTTTGTGGTCAGTGGCCTAACCAGTGAAATGTGGGACAAGATATGTATTCTACATTGCCTCTTCTAACAACCGATTCAAGTAGGTACTTGAAACGGAAGGCCTGCTAGAAAGCCACGTCCACATCTCCCACCTCAGATGATCCACACAAAATCTCTCTATAGATCGCATATTGCCATCAGGTCCAACAGACTGGTTTCACACCCATCTGTTCCTCTAGTCCCACCCACCTTATCTACCCTGGAAACAAGGATGGCATTCTAATCAGCCACCAAGACTAACCGTTCGGAACTCCCGAGAAACACATCCAATTGCCAAAAAAAGGAAACCTATGTATCCAATTGGGCGCATACACTGCGACGATTCAAAACAGTCTATTTGCCACAACAACATCTGCCACAATCAGTCTACCATCAGTATCTGTGTGAACAACGTTAAACGTTGCACCTAACAAAACCCCTTACTTTGGTAATAACCTTATACTGAAAAGACATTGTAATACCCCTCCAACACCGAATGATCGTCAACGGAATTGTAGTGAGTCTCCTGTAACGTAACCACATTTATGTTCATGGACATGAGGTCCCTCAGTACCCTAGCAGCTTTGCTTCAGCACCTTATGCCCCTAGCGTTCAAACTAGCCAGGCTCAAGAATGTGGCCATTATACCTATTCATCGACAACCACCAGCCTAAAGTCTTTTTCAACTAGGATACTGCAAGATTGAGCGTGGTTGCCCCAAAGCAACTCAGATGTTACTCGTCCGTCTGGCGCAATACCTTCGATATCCAATGGGAAAGTTAACTTGAGGGTCCTATAGAAACATGGGTGGATGTATATAGGGACCTTCCCTTCGCACCTTAGTGCCAGCTGATTGAGGGAGTCGTGCCCCTCTCTCACCAGTTTTATCTTGGAAAACAGCCCATTTGCGTCATCAATCATGTTACACATGACCTTTGTACAACCAAATTTTGTGTGGCGCACAAAGGTCATTATTAAGGGGGCGTTTGAGAAGTTCTTGGGGGTGGTCTTTTTCCCATCCACTTTATCTAGGTTTCTCAGCAGCTTTAGTAGACCCCGATGACGCTCTGTGATGTAACTATCCGCATGAAGAGGGTCTATATCACATATCCGGTCCCCTGGAAGATAAGGGAGCTTCTTAGTTTTTCCTCTCCTTATCGGAGAAGCAGAGGCAGCTCTTCTAGAGTGTCTCCAGCCTCTCCCGGGACAAGGATCTCGCAATAGCTGGGGGGAAATCAAAAAGGGTGGGGATTTTGGTTCAGCCGAGGGGGTTTGGGTTGGGGTTTTGAGTGGCTGAACCGTAGAGACAGTATTCTCTGTTAATGGGGAGATGAGGAACAGGACTCAGCCTCCTTGGTCTTTTTTACTTTACTTTTTTATGTCTTTCCGGCCTTGGCACTCTGCCACAAAAGCCTGTCTACTGCCTTTACTTCCTTCTGTCTGTTGGTCTTTTTCCTGCTCCCCTTCATATTTTGATGAGGAGACCGGATTTTTTTCTTTTTTGGCCGCTGAGTGCTCCTTTCTCTAGTTTACTGGTGGAAAGTTTTTCACATAGCGGTCCTGTGGGAGCAGGTTGACCATGTACGTCAGGGGGCTGCTCTCTTGTGGGGGGGTGAGGGGGTCTTCACCGCTGTTGTCGACTTTTTCATCATCTTGCTCCCTCTGTCAGATGTTGTAGATGGTGGAGCGCTCCCTCTGGATGGTTTCTCAGGGGCTGTTGGTTTCGATGTTGCTGGTTGAGCGTTCCGCCTAGGTCAATCCCTGACCATATGGCCTTGCTGTTGGCAATGCCAACAATGTGGTCTTCGCCCCTTAATGATGCTCATGGACCAGTTGTCGCACCTGAGCAGGGGGGAATTTTCTGAAAGCCCTCCCGGTCCAGGCGCATTTTAATCGAGTAATCCCCTATCATCAGATTACGGAGACCACGAACCGGGAGAACGGCTTCAAAGTCACCATACTGATTCATAACAACCCAGAGCTGTTTTGCGTCTATGTAGCATGGGACTCCTAGGATTGAGATGTTTGTACATCTCCTGCTCAAGTACTCCGGCTTGAAGCTTAAATGTTTCCACTTTAAGTGGGATTGAAAAAGTTTGACAGTGTCATCGTCGGTCGGCAGCAGCAGGGCTCACATGGCGTAACTGCAACGACAAATGTACGTCGCAGAGATATTGAGATCCCCCAGTATATCAGCCATATATATTCCTTGGTTATGCCTGTTAGTGACTTATTGAAGTTTCTAGTGACTTAGCGATACTATCTTTCTTGCTAGTCTATCCAGAGCTCCTGGTAGGGCTTTTATCATATTACCGTCAGTCCACTCCTTGTATGTTGAGTCAAACAGCCAACGGTAATCTTCCGGTGCTAGCTGGGATTGGAAACTCCACTCTTTTGCTGCTGCCGAGGGCGTCTGTGTTTTTGTGGGTGTCTTCGGTGGTGATGGTGGCGTCCTCTGCCCCAGTAGAATGGTCAAGCATGTGGAGTGCAGCGCCTGTGAACTCCCCGGCAGTGATGGCCAGTCTGCCGGTTTTTCCTTCGGGGTCATGGGCTTAGGAGCTGGCTTCTTGCTGAGTTTGGTACCAACTGCACCTCTCATTTGTTACGTCTAAGCAGCCACCTTCTTCCAAGGACGAGACTTCCTTCCCACTTCGCCGATTCTCTGGGACTGGTTCTCGTCTATTGTACCACTGCTTCCATCACTGCAACACAGATCTTTCAGCGTCCAACGAGTCAGAATCCATCATAGAAATTAAATCCATGGCTTATTCCCGGTCACTTGGCACCGCGCTCTGAGACCCCGGCCCAGTGGTTCTCAAAGTTACGAAATCAACAGAAATGGATGGTTTTAATCCTGCTCCCAGGAGTCCTGTCCTCCTCTGGGTGGGAGGGCTCTCTTGTCTGGGTGGGAGGGCTCTCTTGTCTGGGTGGGAGGGCCCTCTTCTGTAGACTGTAGATTCCACTGAGCCAGATCACCTCTTCCAGCTGGCCTACTCTTATACTGCTGGGGACAGCAGTGTCCAAAGTCCAGGAGCCACCGCCTAATGCGACAAACTCTTCTACTGATATGATGCAGAGAGCAGCACCGGCAGAGGTTCCTAGTCGTGGATCTTGGCCTGAACCAGTGACCGTGTCAGGGACATGAGCACCAAAACCCGGGCTAGGCAAAGAAGCAGAGCCCAGACCGTGTGGGGGTGGGACAATATAAGGGTCTGATCCTGCCTCCAGATTGGGCTGAAGCCCCCTCTTGGAACTGGACCCCGGCCTAGACATTTCTGCACTGGAGCCCAGACCAGCTACCCTCCCCCTCTGCATCTTCTCCCCGGCTCAGACCCGTGGATTTGGCCTGGCTGAGGATTCTATTGGACGGTACTCCAACCACCTCAGACACAGACTGGCCAGCTATTTAAGTTGAGCCTGGGAAGTGAGACAACCTGCAAAAAATCGAAAAGTGAATAGTTAGTAGCCTCAACACGAGGCCAAAAAACAAGAAACAAAAAAGAGACCAGCCACAAAAGGGGGCCTTTCTCTTAGGCTTTAAATCTAACCCAAGGAGTCCGGTAGTCAGTCTTTGGTTGTTAGGGACAGCCAAAGGTACAAACCGAAAAAACAAGACCAGTTTTTTGTGGTTTATTTAAAAGAAATCTCATCAAACTTTACAGAATTTTTTAATAAAAATTATATAAAATGATAGTATTCATTTTAAATGTGGCATGAGGCCAAAAAGGGTGAGGGGGGAGGGAATGGGGGTTAGGGTCCACTTGGTCTATTCCCTATAACTAGTTGCAGTCACCACAATACCGCATTCACTCTAGGGGGTTGGATCTACTTAAAAGCCCCAGATGACATGAACAATATTTACAAGCTTTCTTTTTTTTTTTTTTTTTTCTTTTTCTTTTCAACCAATAACTTTCTTAATTTTTCGGCATTTTTATGACTAGCCAGCTCAGGCATCCCCAGGACCTCATCTACAAGACGTTGAGTACAGAGCTATGTACAGACAAGCGGCTGTCGTTCATTCCACAACAGTGAAAAGAGCGCATGCGTTAAGGCCACCATGCAGCCCGCAGGCAGAGGAAGTACAGTAAAGGATCAGTGGAGAGCAATTCCGCGTAAGACCAAGGAACGACCGGAAAACCGCGAACGGTGCCAATTGCACCCCGTTGACCGGCACAACTGCCGTCGGCCGAGCATACAAAATGGACATCCATCTGCAGAAGTCGGACCTAAATCCGGCGGTCTCTAAAACAGCCATCATGAAATGATGATCAACCCTATCGAATGCCTGATCTAAATTGATCAGCGCGGCTTCGGTGTCGTCTTCTAGGTTTTCTAGGACTGTACGAATCAAATGCAAATTGTTTTGAATCGATCTCCCCTTCACAGCATAGTTCTGATCCGGTTCGACCAAGTCAGTGATAATAACCTGCATACGATTGGCAAGAACTCTGGCCAGGATTTTCAAACCCATGTTCAAAAACGTGATGGGCCTAAAACCATCCAACCCTCCAACATGTGTATCCTTCTCCAAAAGTGTGATCACGTCTTTGGTACCCTCACTCGGGATGGATCTTGTGTCAAACCAGTGGTTAAACACACCCGTCAGAATTGGAACAAATATGTGCGACAACCTCAAGAACAGCTCGCCCAGGACAGCTTATCCTGTAGATGCTTCTCTGCTTGGCCCTATCTAGGGCGACGCGTGAGCCATATTCGACAGAAGTCTCTAATACTAGATTTGGCGGTTACCCACCACTTACTCCCAGTATCCGCCCTCACTAACCCCTTCTTAATGTGTTCGGTTAGCTTTGCCCAGAGGTCATCTATTTCCAGTACCCGGCTAACTTGAGGTTCCTATCTAAATCTAACCTGGCCACAAGTAGTTTGTGGTCAGTGGCCTAACCAGTGAAACGTGGGACAAGATATGTATTCTACATTGCCTTTTCTGACTAACAACTGATCCAAGTACTTGAAACGGAAAGCCTGCTAGAGAGCGACGTCCACATCTCCCACCCCAGATGATCCACCCGATACCTGTCTACCAGATTGCATCTTGCCATCAGGTCCAACAGACTGGTTTCACACCCATCCTTCCCTCTAGTCCCGCCCACCTTATCTACCCTGAGATTAAGGATGGCATTCCAATAACCCACTAGGACTAACCGTTGCGAACCCCTGAGAAACACCTCCAACTGCCGGAAAAAGGAAATCCGCTCTTATACGCAATTGGGCACATACACCACCACGACTCAAAACGCTCTATTTGCCACAACAACATTTGCCACAGTCAGTCTACAATCGATATCCGCGTGAAGAACGATAACGGTTACAGAAGGTGCACCTAACTAACAAAAAGAAAACTACTTGATCACCGTATGCTGAAAAGACATTGTAATGCCCCTCCAGCACCCGATGATCGTCACCGGAATTGTAGTGAGTCTCCTGTAACGTAGCCACATCTATGTTCATGGGCATGACGTCCCTCAGTACCCTAGCGGCTTTGCTTCGGCTCCTCATGGCCCTAATGTTCATACTAGCCAAGCTCAAGGACGTGGCCATTGTACCTAAGCATCAACAACCATTGGCCTAAAGTCTTTGGTTAAAAGGGTGCCGCAGGATTGGGCGAGGTTGCCCAAGAGCAACTCAGACGTTACTCGTCCGTCCCGCGCAATGCTTCCGACATCCAACGGAAAAATTAACTTTAGGGTCCTAATGTAAATAGGTGCCAGCTTTCTACTTTCTCCAATTTGTTTATCGGCTTAATTAGACCCCTATGATGCTGTGTGATGTACGTGTCGGTGTGAAGGGGTCTACATGACAAATCCGTTCTCCAGGAAGGAAGGGGAGCTTTTTAGTTTTCTCTCTCCCAACTGGAGATCCAGAAGCAGCTCTTCTGCCGCTGTTGTTTTGAGTCGCCGGTCTTTCCCAGGACAATGATCGAACATTGGCTGGGGGTGTATCAAATAGGGGTAGGAATTTTGGTTCCGCAGAAGGGGTTTGGGTTGGGATTTTGGGTGGCTGAACCGTAGAGACAACATTCTCTACGTTCATTGGGGATGGGGAACGGGACGCAGACATCCATGTTCTTTTTTGCCTTGTTCTCCTTTTTAGACTCTTTCTTGAGACATTGGCACTCTGGCACGGATGCCTGCCCTTTGGATTTGGACTGTTGCTCATGTTGCTCCCCTTCGGAGTTTGATAAGGAGACCGGATGGTTTCACTTTTGGCTGCTGGCAACTTCTTTTGTAGACACGTTGGTGGAAGGACTCGTAGACAACCTTGCGGGAACTGGCTAACCTTGTACATCTGGGGGCCGCTTTGTGGTTTTTCCATTCTTTTTAACCACCTTGCTCCAGCCGTCTGATGTTGATGTTGTGCCCCCTCCGGCTGGCTTCTCGGGCTGCTGGTGCCACACCTTTCTGCTTTTCTGTGGTTGTTGGTTGAGGGATCCGCTTAGGGCAATCCCTCGCCATATGGTCTATCTGTTGGCAATGTCAACAATGTGATCTTCACCCCTCGACAATGACGCTCATCGTCCAAGTGTCACTTCTGAGCAGGGCAGGGATTTTCTGAAAACCCTCCCAGTCTAAACACATTTTAACTGAGTAGTCCCCTACCATAAGACTACGAGGGCCACGGGTCGGGAGGACAGCTTCGACATCCTCATATTGACTCATTATCTCTCCTATTTGCATAAAGTCAGGGAACCAGGGGACGCCTAAAATATAAATATTCATTTGCCTCCTGCTCTGATATTCCAGCTTGAAGCACAGATGTTTCCACTTCAAGTCGAACTTGGACAGTTTGACCATGTCATCGACGGTCGGCAGCAGCAGGTCCCATATAGCGTAGCTGCAACGATAAATGTATGTAGCAGGGATTTGGAGATCCCCCAGCATCTCTGCCATGATGTCTTTAGAAACCCCTGTTAGACTTTTTTTCTTCCAGTCTGTAGTAACCAAGGATACTATCCTTTTGGATAATTTTTCCACAACTCCAGGCAGGGGTTTGATAATATTAGTGTCAGTATACTCCTTATATTTGGAGTTAAATAACTGACGGTAATCTTCCGGTGTAAGTTGGGACTGGAGACACCACTCCTTCTCTGTTACAGAAGGCGTCTCTGCCCCAGTGGGATTGTTGAGCAGGTTGACTCCATTGTCTGCGTGCTGGTACCTGGCAGTGTAGGCCAATCTGCCGGGCTCTCTGTCGGGGACGATGGTTTCTGAACTGGTGTGGCACCAACTGCCCCACTCTTTTGTTCTGTGCGAGCAGCCCTCTTCTTCCTGGAACGGGATGCTCTCACTTCATTTGGCTGTCTGGTCTTCTGACTTTCGTCTTGGCTGCTTTCATCACTGCTGCATCACAGATCCTCGCCCAACGTCAGGTTTGAGCTGTGAGTCCAGTAACGAGAGCATGTTTAATGGCCTCTTCTCAGTCGTCTGGCACTGCGCTCTCTAGTGCCTGATCCGGTCCAGGGGTTCTCAAAGTGGAGAAATCGGCAGAGATGGATGGTTTCATTCCCGACCCTAGGAGTGCTGTCCTTCTATGGGTGGGAGGGTTAACGGTTAAAGCCCTCTTCCTCTGTTGATCCCACCAAGCCAAATCACCTCTCCCAGCTGGCCTACTCCTATCACTGCGGGGAACAGCAGTGTCCTCAATAGTCCAGAACCACTTGGTCTATTCCCTATAACTAGTTGCAGTCACCACAATACCACATTCACTCTAGGGATTGGATCTACTTAAAAGCCACAGATGACATGAACAGTATTTACAAGCTTTTTTTTTTTTTTTTTTTTTGACAATGACTTTGTTTTATTTTAAATAAAAATTTTTAAAAATGAGGAATGAAGAGTTATGCTTATGATATATGAAACATGAAATGGTGATGCATATGATATATGCGGGTGATGGGCAGCAGTAATGAGAGCCTTAAAACACCCCAAAATAAAGAAAAATAACTAATGAAAAATAAATGAACCAAATAAATGTTAAGCGATGAATGTGTTAGCGAGGACCCACCCTTACCTATTTAATTTTGAAATGCTTCTTGTTTTCCAGTATCAGCCAAAAACAAGGGAGCCCTTCCTAAAAGGGAATGGACACAACTACAGACAAACTACAGACAGGGATGTTCGGTGACCTCCAAGAAATATACGATTGAGACGGGTTTGAACTAAAATAAATTGGATCAGGACTGGGCTTCTTTGGAGGTATTCTAACACCTAAAATAAAAGTTGGGGACATGGAGCTCATTTATACCAACTCGCTAAGGAACTGATCCACTGCGGGATTGACTATTTGGGTCTGTTTTTACGGTCGGCGTGTGCCATGCCTAGGCAGGGAACACGTACTCAAGTTTGTTTCGCACGAACGCATATAAACTAGCGGTGTGAATCCACCTCCTACTAAATTGTGAGCGAGATAACCTTCTATCGCATCTGATTTTGATTTTAAGTTGGTGTTTAAAATACAAAATCAGATCCCGATGAGAAAGGAGCTCCCCCCAACGCCCTATCTCTATGCGTGAAACCCACACTACTAATCTAGCTACGGCCAAGGTCGCTAGGAACACCATTTGTTCCTCCTTAGGCCACAAGGGATCTGTGTTATAGATTATGGATGCTAAATCCAGAATCGTCACCTGATCGGGGACGATGCGAGCCGTGACCTCACTAACATACCCTGAGAATTCACGGAGCTTGGAACAAGTAAAAAATGCATGATCTACAGTTTCTAAAATATCTTCCTCTTACCGTGGACAAAAAGGACTAAATACCCTACCAATCCTGAACAGTATGTCATTGAGGGGTAGAGCATTTCTAACCACTCGCCAGGTCAGGGAAAATTCGGAATTGTTAAGATATCCTGGCGTCCAATTCCATAGAGAGCGAACCCAAGCGGGTTCAAAGCGGTCCCCACCACTAAACACCGATATAATGCCCTTTTAGGCCGTGCAAGGTCAAAGGACCATTGCATCGTTCTAAGCGCATCTAGGCATTCATTGAGGAATTGTGACTGCCCTCTCGGTCTTCTTTGGCATTCAATTAAGTGATTGGGGATAAGGTTTGGAAAGGCTACACCAACCGTGGAATCCCAAGCAGATTCCTCCATCAGAGTTCTACCCAGTAACGCCAACCTTTCGGCATTTTTATAACTAGCTAGGTCAGGCATCCCCAGGCCCCCATCTTCAAGACATTGAGTACAGACTTATCTACAGACAAGCGGCCGTTACACATTCCACAACAGTGAGAAGAGCGCACGCGTTAAGGCCACCATGTGGACCGCAGGCAGAGAGGAAGTACAGTCAGCCGGTAAAGGATCAGTGAAAACACATAAGTACCACACGTCTCCGCTCTGCCTTTAAGGGCCAATCCCCTTCGAAGCCAAACCTTCACAGACGCTTTGACCTTTGTCTGTACTTCCGACTAATTCTTATTGAGCCGAAGGCTGGGTCCAAACCACACACCAAGGATCCGGACGGGACCGTCTGACCAGTAGAATGTGCCAGGCAGTGCATTTGATCCCTGCCAAGCGGCCAACCTCAGGTCAATGGATTTGCTGAGATTGACAACAGCCCCTCTAACTTTTTCATAATGCTTGAGAGCCTTAATCACTGTGATAATATCCAGGATGCTTGAAACAAATACGGTGGCATCATCGGCAAATGCGGAAATGCTGGCTTGCGCACCACCAGGAATAGCAATACCGCGCAGGGCCGGTCCAGCCACCCTGGACCTCACGTTTCTAAGGAATGGTTCCAATGCAAGGGCATATAGAATGGGCAACAACGGACACCCCTGTCAGGCCCAAATCCGGCGGTCTCTAAAACAGCCATCAGGAAACGATGACCAACCTGTCAAACGCCTTGGACTGATCTAAATTAATTAGTGCGGCTTTGGTGTCGTCTTCTAGGTTTTCTAGAACTGTACGAATCAAAGCCTAATTGTTTTGACTCGATCTCCCCTTCAAAGCGTAGTTCTGATCCGGTCCGACCAAGTCAGTGATAACAACCTGCAAACCATTTGCAAGAACTTGGGCCAAGATGTTCTAGATTGTCTCTTCTAACTAACAACCGATCCAATAAGTACTTGAAATGGAAGGCCTGCTAGAGAGCCACGTCCACATCTCCCACCCCAGATGATCCACCCGATATCCATCTACTAGATCGCATCTAGCCATCAGGTCCGACAGACTGGTTTCACACCCATCCGTCCACTAGTCCCGCCCACCTTATCTACCCTGGGATCAAGGATGGCATTCCAACCGCCGGAAAAAGGAAATCCATTCCCGTACGCAATTGGGTGCATACACAGTGATGACTTGAAATGCTCTATTTGCCACGACAACATGGCCACGATCAGTCTATCAGTATCCGCATGAACAATGCTAACCGTTGCAGAAAGGATGCACCTAACTAACAAAGAAACGCCCCTACATTGTCTTTTCAGTATACGGTGATAGCCATTGTAATGCCCCTCCAGCACCCGATGACAGGTGCCGGCTTCTTCGTGGCTGTGGTATCTGCTGCCCCACTCTTAGTGTTTGTCTGAGCAGCCCCCTTCTTATTCCTGGAGCGGGTTGGTCTTGTCCCTCCTGCCTTCTTCTCCTGCAGCTGCTCATCTTCACTGCTATCTCCTTCAGAGTATAACTCCGCTCCGAATCCAGGAGAGGCAGTATTTCCACGGCCTGTTCCCAGTCGTGCGGCACTTTGTTCTTTGACACCTGATCCGGGTCAGTGGTTCTCAAAGTGGAGAAATCGGCAGAGGTGAATGGTTTCATTGCTGTCCCTAGGAGTTATGTCCTCCTATGGGTGGGATGCTTACACCTATCACGGCGGGGGACAGCAGTATCCTCAATAGTCAAGGAGCCACTGCCTAGTGCAACAAACTCCTCTACAGATACAGTGCAGGGGCCAACACCGGGTCTAGTGCGGAGGACAGCATCGACCATACCTAGTGGTCTTTAAAATGGGCCTGAACCGGTGGCCATGTCAGAGACACTGGCACCAAAACTTGGGCTAGGCAAAGGAGCAGAGCCCGAACCGTGTTGGTGGTGGTGGGACTTTATCAGGGCCTGATCCTGCCCTCAGATTGGACAGAAGCCCTCTCTGGGAACTGGACCCCAGGCTAGGAATTTCTGCACTGGAGCCCGGACCAGCTACCCTCCCCCCCTGCATCTTCTCCCCAGCTCAGACCCGCCGATTTGGCCTGGCTGAGGATTCTATTGGATTTGATTCCAACCACCTCAGATGCAGACCGGCCAGCTGTTTGTTGAGCCTGGGAAGGGAGACAACCTGCAAAAAATAGAAAACGTATGAACAGTTAGTGGCCTCAACAGGAGGCAAAAACAAACAATAAAAGGTTTAACCAGACCCAACAATAGTTATGTTGTGACCCTTCGCTAAAGAAATTTGTTAACCTCCAAGGTCTTGTATTAGTTACAAAGAAAGGTGATCCGTTTCACTAAGGTAAGAACTTCATGATCCAAAACAACAACAGCAAAAATGGCGCAAAAAAAAACAAAACAAATACTCCTCATTGTTACTCAGGTGACACCTTAAGTATACTTATCTAACCAATGAGTGTTCGCTCTACAACAATTTGCTATAATTACAGCAAGGGAATCATTGCGTAGGCAAGTCTCTTTCAGTAATTTCCCATACTCTCCTCACCAACGAAAAATAAAAATAACTACTTGTTGATTTTTATAAAAAATATAGTACAAAATTTTTCTTAACCAGGAAACTTATTAATAACTAAACAACAAATCCCCCCCACACCACTTTTTTGTTTTTTAAACTGAAAAATCTGATAATTTTCATAATACTTCTAAGGTTAATTTCGCAACCATGGCAAAACCATTCATCCTCTATCGGCAGGGGCCTGGTTATTCCAGCACATTCGAAGTGAAACCAAAAATTTCATTCGTCACAACAAATCATGGCCGAGCCATCATCTGGGAGGTCACATTCTGGCCAGATCCAAATTTGTTCAATAATTTGCTCAGATTTGTTTTCTTCCTAATAGCTCTTTGAAGCCTGAGCTTCCTCATTTCGACCAGTGTTGTACGGCCTGAAGCTCTAACGCATATATATGGTTTATAGTGTGGTTATGTACGTTTCCGTCACTCCGCAGTACTTGTACCGAATGAACCCTTCCATCATCTCCATGAAACAGTTTCAATATCCTTCCCCAATGCCCAGAAGGGTCTCGATTTGTTGGGCAATTTCACTGTCACAATGTCTCTGATTTGAATAATGTTGGAGGAAGCTACATTCAAAGCCTGATGTTGTTCTCTGGGAGAGAGTAGATAGTCTTCATGCCGAATCTTGAACTCCTTCAGCAGTGCATCTCTATTCCTGAGCAAGTCTATAAATTTTTGTTTGGTGGGTACCTCGCCTTCACGAATGTCCACATTTTTCAGACGTATCAGAAAGTTGGGATTCAGATCAGGGTGAAGGAAGTGATTAGGGGTGATCACCTCCCATCCGGAACTGTCTGAACTTATGTATGTCAGAGGTCAATCATTCACAGCACATTGAATGTCAGCGATGGTAGTGAGAAGCTCCGAGTAACAGCAAACAGATCTTCCGATGGATTTAAACATTTCTTCAACATATTATCGGCTCGTTCCCATACGCCCCCAGGAGAATGCAGAGGTATTTTTATGTAGTTTAAATGGTAAGATTTGAATTTTTCTCCAAATTCGTCAGCAGTAAGTGCTTGATGAAGTAAATCCCCGCCCGTAATAAAGGACTTGGCATTGTCGCTATATAAATGGGAAAGCAAACCCCACATATTAGCGAATCTGGTAAAAGCCAAAACGAAGGAACTGTCATGTCTTCTACCAATTCTAGGTGAACCGTTCTGACCTCCAGACAAGTAAATATTAGAATATATACCTTGGACCGCTGACTCTGATCGCCTATCCACAAATGTCCAGTGTAATCACTAGGGCTGTGACAATATTCTCTTTCAAATATGTTCTATATTCTTTTTATATGCCGGAAATATTCTTTAAGAATATGCTCGAGAATATGCTTTTTTTACACGGGAATATTCTTTTTTTAAAAAGAATATGCTTTTTTTGCATAGGAATATTCTTTTTAAAAAGAATATGCTGCTTTGAGACAGAATATTCTCTTTGGCTACCGTATATTTATTTTTATAAATCGCATATTTTCACTGTACTTCAAGCGAATATATTTATGCTAGGTACCTTAGATCTACGTTTGCAACAATATTAACCCTTTCGATTCCAATGGGCCGATATATCGGCCATAGGGATTTAAGGTAAAAGAAGACCTACAGATATTTCGGCCTTACTATAGTATTTTAATAGAACAGGTATAGTTGAGTAGTTGGTAATTTTGCAATGTTAGGGTCGAAAGGGTTAATTATTTGTTTTTTTTTATAAACTCTATTGATGATTTTGTAAAAGCTTCAGTTAATGCCGAAAACGCAAGAAAATATATATAGAAAAAACGTTTATTTTTATGCTATAAATACTTCTAACACTATCAAGCTTAAACAAATATTTTATTCATTGCATTTTACAATTAAATGAGTTTTTAAGTTCTCAAAATTGAAACTTCTGCGGTTGTCTGCTAAAACGGTCTTATACTGGGGAAAAAACTTGTTCCACGTCGCATGAGACTACTGGGGCATATTTCAAGCTGGCCATTTCTTCGGCACTTAAAGCTTTTAAATGATCTATGTCATCCAAATTTCCTTCATTTTCAAAAGCCTTCCCACTAATAAGTGCATCGAGACGTTTTAAAGACGCAAAACCTTTGTTCTTTGAAATTACATTCTTCAGCTTTTTACGAAATTGGGAGTCATCCATCTCCTCAAGTGTCATTTCGACCTCTCTAATTAATTCAATAGATTTTGAAAGACTCAGCCTTTTAGTCTCCAACTTTGCAATATTTTTTGTTAAAGTGGAAAAACTGTTGGCGATAAAGCCGAGATCAAATGGCAGTGATTCCTCATCCAACAGTTTTTTGGACTCCAATATACTTTGGGCCTCTTTGAATCTAGAGACATTATGACAGGAGTAATTTCGGGCAAATGTTTGGCGTAATAATGCGCTGCATCTAACCACGTACCCCATCTTGTTACAATAAGACTCGGTGGAAGGGGCACTCCTGGGGCTAGTTCCCTGAACTTTTCAATCCGATTGGGTGCTTTTAAAAATATACTTTTTACAGTTGAAATCAGTTTATTTACTTTTAGGTGCGCCTGCCTGACTAATTCCGCAACCCTGTGCAAGCCATGGGCCAAACAAGTAACGTGCACCATTTTCGGGTATAAAACCTGAAGAGCATTCATAGCTTTGGACATATATGCAGCTGCATCAGTGGTTACAAGGAGCACATTATTATAAAGGACTTGCTGCGGCCACAAAAACTGCAACGAATCGTTAAAAAAAGCAGCAATTGTAGAATGATTAACTTTTGGCAGACATGCAGTATTTCCCAAATATGCGTTCCTCTTCTACCCCAAGAATGCCAAACACAAAGCAAGCAATAAAACGCTGCTCTACATCAGTGGTTTCATCAATCGAGACCCACAGTTTCATTCCAGCAGCTTTTTCTCTGAGTGACTTCACTTTTGCTTCGTACACTTCACTAACGTAATATTTTCTTAGTGTAGTCTGATTTGGAATATTTCTATGTGTGTACCTATGAAGAAAGTCTTTGAACACATTATTGCTCAGTTTATGAAACGGAATATCCGCTGCAATCAACGCTTTGCATTAGTCAGCGTTGAACAAATTATTCGTACTGGCTCCTAAATCAGTTGTTGCAGTAGGAACTTCGCCTAACGTTGCCGTGTAGGTCTTTTTTGCCAGATGTGCGTTGGTTTTTAAATGCTGCTTTATTAGAGATTTTTTACAACTTTTGATCTGTAAAAATAAAAATCAATTATTTAATGGTAATATATACATTTAAAGGAAGGGTGGAAAAAGTTATTTGAAGCCGATTAACATTTATTAATTAACGTAAAAAGTAAATAAAATAAATTGTAAATTTCAACGTTCAATCAAAGTTTAATACAGCTAGATTTACCGTTATAGAATTTCAAAAACAAAACTACTATAACAACGCCAATCTATTAGTCAACTATATTGCAAATTTTATGTATTAAAGTTTGTTCCTACCTGGATATTGCAGTATTTGCAGGTTAAGCAATTGCCAGTTAACTGGTAATCTTCAAATTCATCGGCATATCTTGCTATTCGTTCAGCAGGAGTGCTAATTATTTTCGGCATTTTTTGTTTAGTTTTTTTAGATCTTGTAAATTCGTCCTGGGTACTAACACGCTTTGAGTATCTACAAGGACGAGATGTCTGTACATATTTATATATATGCCTATAATATCACTCTTTTTCAACAGACCAAATTTTAGACCCTTTTTTTTATGTAAATTCACATCTGTTAGCGTTATACCACGTTTAATTCATTTAAAAAAATGAATAAATTAAAAACTCTTATCCAAATATTTTCTTTCAGCATATTTTTGGCAAAACAAAACTTATTCCATAAATATTTTGCATATTCTTTTTTAAAAAGCATATACATTTTATTTTTTAAGGAATATGCTTTTTATCAAAAGAATATTCTCTAACCCAATATATGTAAAGAATTGTTTTTTATTAAAGAATATTCTTGGCATTGCCCTACTCATTAATGTATATACTGTTTATATACTGTGAACAATTGAACACTCTATGGAACTTAAATATTTTTTTATTGCATTTTATAATTAAATTAGTCTTTAAATTATCAAAATTAAAGCTTCTTTGGTTGTCCGCTAAAATAGCCTTATAATGAAAAAAAAAACTTGTTCCAATCGTAGGAGATTACTGGACCATATTTAAACCTGGCTATTTTTTCAATACAAATTGTAGTTACAATCCTTTGGACACTACGGGGCCGATATATCGGCCCTGGAGACCTAGGGCAAAAAGGATACGCGGATATTTCGTCCCTAATATAATCCTCTAATAGAATGGCTCTCATTAGGAACCAAAGGTTATTGTAAATTCACAACTATGAAGGTTTTACTATGTTTAATTTAATTTATATAAAAAAGAAAACTTTGTAAAATTAAGACTCGTATGCAAATATTTATTTCAACATATTTTCGGCACAACTTATTCCATAAATATTTTGCATATTCTTTTTTTTAAGAGAATAGGCTTTTTTTAAAGGAATATTCTTTAAAAAAAAGAATATGCTTTTTGTTAAAAGAATATTCTCTAACGAAATATATGCAAAGAATATTCTTTTGTAAAAGAATATGCTTGTCACAGCCCTAGTAATCACCACCTGTATGAAGAAATGGTCTTACAAGATTGACTCAGTGCCTAGGTAAATCCGTCAATGCAGGATATGTGAAGGGTACATTGTTAAATTTCTTAGACGCCTTTAAGACTTTTTTAACAGCCTGTCTTCCTTGAGGTATCCAAAACCCAGCCATCCTAGTTCTCCTAAGGGTAGTTGGCACACTCACAATCAGTTCCGTCAATGAGTGATTCTTTCCTTGTATTACTGGATTAAGCACCTCATATCTGTGGGAAAGATTCTTGCCAATCCTACTCTTGGAGTGTATTATGCCAGACTCATCCAAAAACAGGTTTAATTGCTCAACTCTTTGTATAATTCTGTTGTTTCCCTCTCAATTTGTTTACAAATTAGTACACTCTAGATACAACAGTTAATAGTCTTTTTAAACTAGAGAATCTATCCAAATTGATGATAGATTCCATGCAGTTACCTTCAAGAGTACAATAAAGATTTGTACATATCAATTGTTGGTTTTCAACACTTAAACAATTAAGATCACTGTCGGGCCATGAAATGGTCTTGTCAGCAAGCCAACTTAGTCCTGAAAGGTGATGTTTTCCTGGAGTTTGGATGCTGTCAGTCCTCTGGTTATTAGGTCTGCTGGGTTCTGTTTAGAGGGAACGTACTTATACTTTATAGTCAAATTGTAATCCTCTCGAATCTGAGCCTGCATACATCCTATATCCTTGAGTCTCTTTTTCACAAATATACTCATGATACAAGTTAATTTGGACATCAACCACGTGAGGACAATTTGCAAATGCACAGCTAGATACAACTCCACCACCCTCGTTTTTCCATAAGTCTTTATGTTATATTCGCATATCTCTCCACATTTCCATGAATAAACCGGAAATCAGCAAGGCAATGACGGCAGCAACAATGGCGACCCTAAGACAAATCTGTTCGCCGTTACAACGTAGTCAAACACAATAAATACACAGGACAATTTCAAATCCCATCTCTTTAAACACACACATCATTAAAATAACTCGCACCTTACTTCAACATAGAAAACCTCCAGAGAAAGTTGCACAGCAAAAGAAAAAACCTAAATAAAAAATCACAGACACTACCGTAAACGCAACTCAGATAGCATAAAAACGCAAATAATGATTCCACAAAACACCCCAACAATACGACACCGACTAGGTTACATTCACAACTTTCTCAGCTTTAAATCGATATAACACATGCATACACACACCAAACAGATAATTCTCTACAATCCATTAAAGCACGAGAAACAAACACAAATAAAAAATACGACGGCCATTTTGACGCCGGAGCCGATGTGCCCTTTACTACGTCCGCACGTGCCGTATAAATAAGCCGGCCGTCAGAGAAAAAGCCAGTCTTCCAGCAGATCGCCAGCCAGAGCAGGTCGCCTCGCTACCAGTAGAAGCGGACACAGCTGTTCCCCCTCAACTCTTTGCAGCAGCTCAGCGACAGCCGTTCCCCTCAACCTTCCAACAGCAGCAGCAGCAACAGCCGTTCCCCTCAACTTTCTAGCAGCAGCAGCGGCAGCAGCAGTAGCCGTTCCATTCAACTCCATCTAGCAGCAGCTCAGCGACAGCCGTTCCCCTCAACCTTCCAACAGCAGCAGCAGCAACAGCCGTTCCCCTCAACTTTCTAGCAGCAGCAGCGGCAGCAGCAGTAGCCATCCCCTTCAGCTCCATCCAGCAGCAGCAGCTCAGCGACAGCCGTCCCCCTCAACTTCTAGCAGCAGCGGCAGCAGCAATAGCCATCTCCTTCAGCTCCATCCAGCAGCAGCGGCAGCTCAGCGACAGCCGTTCCCCTCAACCTTCTAGCAGCAGCAGCAGCAACAGCCGTTCCCCTCGACTTTCTAGCAGCAGCAGCGGCAGCAGCAACAGCCGTTCCCTTCAGCTCCATCCAGCAGTAGCAGCGGCACCTCAGCGACAGCAGTTTGATTCAAGGCGCCTAGTCACCATATCACCGCTTGTTCCAGTCCCGGACGTCATCCCTAGACCGTACCAGCATCTAGGCCCCTGTTCCTGCCCGAACCTGATCAGGCCAGGATCCCTACCTCTCTAATCCTTATTCCGGCCTTCCTGACGCCCAGCTGACCGTTCCGGCTTTGATTGAGGATATACATGCTTATTCACTTTGACCCTCAATAAAAGTTGAAACCAAATTACTTCGTTTGTTCTCCTTGCTTCCATACGCTCGTGTTATTTTATAACAACTGGTGTCAGAGCGTTCAGCAAGATGAGTACAGACAGCTACGAGGGTTTCACGCGGTCAGAACTATTCACACTGATCAAAGAACAGAAGCATCTGCTGTTCAACTTGAGGACAAGCTCAACACAACCATCGGAAGAGGCACTTCAGGAGATCCGAAATGACATAGATGCCATGACAACCGCCCTGAGATCAACAGCAATAACAACAGCCACCAACCCCCACACAAGCAGCGACTACAGTATGCTAATGCGCCAGCAAACAATTCGGGACGCCATGAGACAACAGAAGCCCTTCCGCCCTGGACAGGACGTAAACCAGTTCTTATCAGCGCTCACCAAAATATACGCAATACACGTCTTACCGGAGGGAGCAACATACCCAAGCCTGGAGGGCGAATTTGTCAAGGCCGCGAAAGACATGCTGGACCAGGGTATATTTCAGCAAATGCTGGATTCTGCACAAGATACATCCACCTTCAACAACCTGAAGGAGTATCTACTGACAACACACGGCAGCCAAATGACCACCTTCCAACATCTAAGCAAGGCCTGGGACTTAGAACGACATGACGGCGAAAAACTAACCGATTTTGCCGGTCGACTCGAAACCACACTCAGGGAAGCGGCCGTCCACATCAAGGCAAAACACAGAAAGGACAGAAACAATGAACTATCCGTTGACGGACTCATAGCAATAATAGGCGCAATGCTTATGAGTGAAAAGGTGAAAGCATGGAACACAAATATCTACCCGCACCTCGTCAGAACAATGGACAACCACTATACGGCAACTGGTATAGCGGCTGAAGCACAGAGATACCTGGATCGCGGCATAAAATCCGATGTCACCAATTCCCAAGACTCAGCACTCCTCTCTCAAGAGCACCACTTGAGACAAAGAAAACCTTACCATATAACAAACATGCACACCCACTCTAGTGGACGCAAGCGCTCGAACTTGACAGACACACACAAGAAAACTGATCAACGTCAACATCAGCAGCAAGAAGCTCGCAGGCAAACAGTAAGTTTCCCTGTATGCCAGAGATACCTCAGAGGCCTATCCTGCTTTAGGCAAAATTGCAGATACCGTCACCCACCCCGCACCCAAACACAAGCCCTTGTCGCAACAACAGGCAACAACATGCCGGAGACAGAGGACCAGGATTTTCACTTCGGTCAGGACGAGATGTGATGCCCCGCCCGACCCGCTCCAATATCAGCCATCACGTCTTCAACTTTCAAGAGCAATCTAACTATTCACCACTTGTCTACTCCACCTTTTGCATTGGCGACACAAAGTTCTCAGACATCGCGATGCTCGACTCAGGATGCTCGACCTGCATCATACCAGCATCACAACTACCAGACGAAGCCAAGAAGCACATAAAACGCTCGGACGTCAAAGTGAGGGGCATCAATGGCAGCATTACCGCGCTTGGCCAACTAACATGCGACATTGTAATCGGCAACCAGAACACACCCGCATTCTGTGGCATAAACGCCCTAATAACGGCACAATCTACACCAATCCTGATCGGCCAAAACATCCTATGCCATGATACCCTCATCTCGTACACGGTCGACAACAAAAAAGCGAAAGTGGAGTTCAAACGCACACTTGCCCAAGGAGGCTCCACACATACAGCTAACATCGTACGGCAAACGTTGTCACCAAACAGTCCCACAGACGACTCCCAGACCAAGGTCATCCAGGACTACCTAGCTATCGGACCCCATCCCGAACTCCACACCTTGGATGAAAAGCTTACATGGCTAAAACACAACACAGGACTCACACTACCAAACCATCCCAACCGTGATGAACTTGAGGCCACCACCAACCTACTAATCCGCTATGCCGACATCATCGGTACTGAGAATGGCGACAAGGGCACATTCATCCGTCCCATTCGGATACCAACCAACGGCCAATCACGCAGCCAAAAACAACATCCGATTGCTCAAGCCCTGGAAGAGGAGGTCAATGCCGAGATTGGCCGCATGGCAAGCAAAGGCATCATTGAAGCCTGCAGCGACCCCAAAGGTTTCAACAGTCCAGTATTCGCCGTACGTAAGAAAAATGGGTCAATTCGCGTCGTTGCAAACTTTAAAAGAACACTAAACAAAGTGCTAGTCGATCTGGACCCCTACCCAATACCCAGGATGGATCACCTGCTCAACAAAATCGGCAAGGGCAACAGGTATTTTGCATCCCTGGATCTGCGTAGTGGATATTGGCAGATTGAAATAGATGAGCAGGACCGGCACAAAACAGCCTTCACATGGAAGGACAAATGCTACCAGTACACACGCCTGGCCTTTGGTCTCACTTCGGCCGGACAAATCTTTTCCCGTTGCGTAGCAGAGGCCTTAGCCACGGTCACATCTCGCAGCAACATATCATCTTACATCGACGACAACCTGGTGCATGCTAAGACATTCAAGGAGTACATCATCGCGCTAGAACAACTGTTCATGGCCCTCCAAAAGTTTGGACTTAAGCTGAACCCAGACAAATGCTCCTTCCTCGCACCTGAGGCCAAATTCCTCGGCCGCATAATAAACAGCGAAGGGTTCAAGGCCGACCCCGAATATGTTCGTGCCATAGGAGAAATGAAACCCCCAACCTCAAGAAAGGAACTCCAAAGTCTCATCGGCCGCTTGGTCTGGATCAGACAATTCCTTGAGACGCGCCTTCATGAACAGATCAGATCAAGCATGTTCTCAAAACTCATGGCCCCTATACACGAACTCAACAAGGTCAACAAGCCATTCCACTGGACCGAGAATGCAGACAGAGCATTCAGGAAGATCAAGGACCGATTATCCTCCCCGCCGGTTATCTCGTTTCCAGACTTCTCCATGCCCTTCACGCTCACTACTGATGCCAGTGATGTCGCATGCGGAGCAATCCTGATGCAAGAGTCCAGCAACGGGAAGAAGAACATTGTCGGAGTCGCGTCCCACTCCTTCAATACAACAGAGCAAAACTGGTCTACAACGGAACGCGAGGCATATGCAGTGAAGTGGGCGATACTGAAATTTGACTACTTTCTACGTAACCGTCCCTTCGTGGTGTTCACTGACCACAAATCTCTGACATATCTTGACCAACGGGAATTCAACAATGCAAAAATACGAAGATGGCAGGATGAGATATCGTGCTACAAATTCGTATTAGAATACGTGGAGGGCGAATCTAACGTTTGGGCTGATATGCTCAGCAGAGGCTGTGGACAGAAGAAGATCAAGACTCCCAGCGACCCCAATCCAGCAGGAAGGACATTCATACTGGATGGCTCAAGCTTACGCATCTACGTCCCATCATGGTGCATCAATGACATCGACAGTCTGAAACTTATTCCCAAGACGCACACACCACGGAACGCCCACACGCAAAGACGCATCAGCGACGCGTTTTTCGCATACCACACCAACTCCTCCATTCCTGCTGAACAAATCTGTGAACACCTGGATATTTCAACCGAACAACAGAAGGACGACACCCTGGCCGGAATCATACACGCACTCCAAACATCATACCCGGACGGCCCACAAATTGACCCCGATGACCACCGAGCTAAGTTATTCAAGAGAAAGCTACATCAATTCTTCTTAGAACCAGGAACCACGGTCCTAATGATAAGAGACCACAAACATACCCCTAGGCTGGTCGTACCATACAAGCTCAGACCCAAATACCTGCATCAAGCACACGACGCCAACAACCACTCAGGCATAACACGGATGCAGGAACTCCTCTCCGGCTACTGGTGGGAGTCCAAGAACAACGACATCAAGGCTTATGCTGATTCCTGCATCACATGTGCAAAATGCAAGGGAAATTATGGCAGACGCACCCGCTGGCCCATGGGCCACTGCAAGCGGGGTAAGAGACCATTTGAACTCGTCTTTGTTGACTTTGTCACAATGTCCAACTCAAAGGGGAAAAGATATATACTTACGATACTGGACAGCTTCAGCCGGCATCTCACAGCTATACCATGTGCAAGAGACCGTGCCATCGACGCCGCCCGTGGTTTATACCAGTTCTTCCTCCGACACAGAGAAATCCCACGCATAGTGTCCTCCGACCGAGGTACACACTTCACAGGGGAAGTCTATCGACAGTTCTGCGAACAAATGGCCATCACACAGGAACTGCATTGCCCGTGGCGCCCACAAAGCTCAGGGAACATAGAGAGACAACATCGAACAATGAAGAACGCCATCTACATGCTGTGTGAAGACAGGAATTGCGAGTGGACAGATGTTCTCGAATCTGTTGTGTCTTCCATGAACGCCACAATCAACAACGCCACCGGTGTCTCCCCGCATTTCACAGTCACGGGCCGCCACCCTAGCATCGGCTTGCCAACACCCCACAGAAGGGAAGCCAGGAGCGATGACCCAGGTGCATATGGCATGCAAATCAACGCCCTGCTAAGACAGGTTCATCACCGTGTCGCCCTGGCCAATGATGAAGCAGATCATAAAATGGAGAACCGCGAAAAGCACTTCTCCCACAAGAACCCGCTACAAGTAGGAGACAAGGTCCTACTTCACCGTCCTCAATCAGCCACGGCCAAATCAACACACATGCAATGGATAGGAAGCTTCACTATCACAAAAACCAACAGCTTGATGTACCAAGTACAAGATGAGAGCGGCATCACAACCTGGGTACACCGGGCGCAGATCCGACGAATAGCACCACGCCCGCCGCACCTGTCTATCACGAACCTCCCACCCCCACCCAGCATCACCGACGAACAGCATTCCACGAACGGCCCCACATGCAATCCGGACGAGAATCGGACGCCATCCTCACAAGCCGGCCAACCCAGGAGATTACCAGCCAGAACAACAAGAGGACAACTCCCTACACGCTTCAGAGACTTTATCATGTAAATATGATCGAGATCTGGGGGAGCATTGTTATATTCGCATATCTCTCCACATTTCCATGAATAAACCGGAAATCAGCAAGGCAATGACGGCAGCAACAATGGCGACCCTAAGACAAATCTGTTCGCCGTTACAACGTAGTCAAACACAATAAATACACAGGACAATTTCAAATCCCATCTCTTTAAACACACACATCATTAAAATAACTCGCACCTTACTTCAACATAGAAAACCTCCAGAGAAAGTTGCACAGCAAAAGAAAAAACCTAAATAAAAAATCACAGACACTACCGTAAACGCAACTCAGATAGCATAAAAACGCAAATAATGATTCCACAAAACACCCCAACAATACGACACCGACTAGGTTACATTCACAACTTTCTCAGCTTTAAATCGATATAACACATGCATACACACACCAAACAGATAATTCTCTACAATCCATTAAAGCACGAGAAACAAACACAAATAAAAAATACGACGGCCATTTTGACGCCGGAGCCGATGTGCCCTTTACTACGTCCGCACGTGCCGTATAAATAAGCCGGCCGTCAGAGAAAAAGCCAGTCTTCCAGCAGATCGCCAGCCAGAGCAGGTCGCCTCGCTACCAGTAGAAGCGGACACAGCTGTTCCCCCTCAACTCTTTGCAGCAGCTCAGCGACAGCCGTTCCCCTCAACCTTCCAACAGCAGCAGCAGCAACAGCCGTTCCCCTCAACTTTCTAGCAGCAGCAGCGGCAGCAGCAGTAGCCGTTCCATTCAACTCCATCTAGCAGCAGCTCAGCGACAGCCGTTCCCCTCAACCTTCCAACAGCAGCAGCAGCAACAGCCGTTCCCCTCAACTTTCTAGCAGCAGCAGCGGCAGCAGCAGTAGCCATCCCCTTCAGCTCCATCCAGCAGCAGCAGCTCAGCGACAGCCGTCCCCCTCAACTTCTAGCAGCAGCAGCAGCGGCAATAGCCATCTCCTTCAGCTCCATCCAGCAGCAGCGGCAGCTCAGCGACAGCCGTTCCCCTCAACCTTCTAGCAGCAGCAGCAGCAACAGCCGTTCCCCTCGACTTTCTAGCAGCAGCAGCGGCAGCAGCAACAGCCGTTCCCTTCAGCTCCATCCAGCAGTAGCAGCGACACCTCAGCGACAGCAGTTTGATTCAAGGCGCCTAGTCACCATATCACCGCTTGTTCCAGTCCCGGACGTCATCCCTAGACCGTACCAGCATCTAGGCCCCTGTTCCTGCCCGAACCTGATCAGGCCAGGATCCCTACCTCTCTAATCCTTATTCCGGCCTTCCTGACGCCCAGCTGACCGTTCCGGCTTTGATTGAGGATATACATGCTTATTCACTTTGACCCTCAATAAAAGTTGAAACCAAATTACTTCGTTTGTTCTCCTTGCTTCCATACGCTCGTGTTATTTTATAACATTTAGAATATTGACAAGACACTTTATTGCTAAGAAGGCTACCAACAATTCATGCGTTGACAGTTTTGGCTTTTAAAGGAGCAATCCTAGCTTTTGCAAACAGTAGAGAACACTCTCCTCACTAGATGGCGTAGAGTAAATCCATAGGCCTTTTTAGAGGCGTCAGAAACGACACACCAAATGACGTCATCATCCTCATTGAATACCCATCTCTTGAAGGATAAGGAATAATTGTGATAGTTACTTCACCAAGGAACTCCAATTAGAGGTCATCTCTTTTGGGATTGGTTAATTCCAGTCTAATCCCACCTTCCACATTTCTCCAGCTAGAATCCGGCTCTGAATAGTGACAGGTAGGCATAGGGATAAAGGGTCGAAAATTCTAGAAGCTGCCAATAGGATGAGTCGCTTTGTAGTCAGTTCAGGACTACAAAATCTTTGGGCAAGACCGATTGTATCGTTGGCAGGGTTATATCTGTATCCCAAGACTTTCTCCCATGAATATCTGTGGGTGGTCAGCATTCCATCAAGTTGCATTGTCTCCTATAACTCAGGGCAATTTGTATTGCATGATTGTAATTTGAATCCTTCATTTTCTAATCTTTCTCTTGCCTGCTGGTATGCCCTCTTCAATCTGTCCTTTGAATTACACGTAGTGACAAGATTGTCCACGTAGAATCTTGAACTCGATACTGTAGAGCATTCATCCGCAGGAAATTTATTTGCGTGGTATTTTAAGATGCAATTCAAAATGAAGGGACTCTCATTGAATCCAAAAATAATAGTAGTATATCTGTAACATTTCAGATAACTACCTTGTTTAAAAAAGAAACAAACCTTTTTTTTTTTGTCCGATTTCTTAGACAATCTGATCATTAAGAATGCCTTCTAATATCTTCTAACAGTGTACCTGTTTGTCCTAAAAAGCAGAGTTAAATTTAGCATATCGCCGGTTAAATTTATACCCGGATAGGCTGCTTCGTTCAGAGAACCCTCTCCTCAGGCCTTCAGTGAGCAATTGAAAACAGGCTGTATCTTTCTAGTGGTGGTGCCTTCCATCTTAAACACGGGGGTGAGGGATCAAGACTTACTTATGATATAAATCTGGTGGATACTCGAAGGGCTCGGTGATCTCTGCTTCCTACTCAGCAAATACCTGCAAGTATTCCTGATACAAGCCCTTTTCTTCTAAATTATTCACCTTGTCAAGTACCTTGATGGCTACACGATAATTAGAATCCACCCTGGCTAATTTGTCTGTGTGCCATAGTAGTTGCACCCAGTAATTACCTTCCCTGAATTCTATGTGACTCTTGAACTCCTTTACCTTCATCACATCAGTTGGACAGAAATTTTTCTTAGAGTCTCAATGATTCGATACTATATATCCACTCAAGGCCTCTATCAACAGCACTTTCACAAAAAATGTCCTGATACATGTCTGCATAAGGTCTGGAATCGATGACATTGTTAACCATGGAATTCGGGCACACCGTAGAATTCAGATTCATCATAAGCAGTCAAACAAGCAGTGGCATTTGTTCCCTCCTGGTTCAGATACAGAAAGTTCCTGGGATCTCCAAACGGTATCATTCCTCTTGGTGTTGACCAGACCACCCCATTCATACAGTTAACTATATCCCATGTCCCCATAAACTGCAAGAGATCAACCCCTAACAATCCATCAAGTATTATATCAGTGGACACACCCAGATCCGTGTCAAGTTCGTAATTCATCTCCCAAAGGTTATTAATCAGGGTAGGCAATCGCTCGATCTTGTGATGCAAATTCAATTGTCTATCGATCAACACTGGCAGTTGTCATGAGATTCCCGAAGGGAACAGAACCTCTGCAATTATTTGTTTAAATCGGCAACGTCTTCTCCCCAAAAACGTAACAATTTCCAGGTCCCTATTCCGCACCGACCTGGGATCTCATTGCAGACTGTCCATAATGCCTTTGCTGAAATAGGAGTTTTTGCTGCCGGTATCTACCAAGCATCTAGCTTTGACCGTCCTGTCCCCCCTCCTAAGAAAGATCTTGGATATGGGTAGGAGACCTTGTCGATCATTCACACCAGTATTTATACATCCATTGGATGTGGAAGTGCCGGGACACATGGTGGCGGTGTGATCATAACTTACAACAAGAATTCTCTTGATCATTCTTGATCGGCAGTTATATCCAAAATGGTTGGAGCTAGTACATCTGTAACAAAGTCCCAATTCTCTGTAACAGCGTTGTCTTTGCTGGAAGGTGGAATATTTATATATCCAGAGCCTCATGTTCGTCTCGGAAACAGAGGTTACATGAGCAGTGTTCTTCTTGGACATGAAGGGTTTCCAATGTCGGAGGTGTCCACCTTTCCCTGTAAGGACGGGTATTTTGCCAAGGTATATCTAGTCTGTACGGTTCTCTCTCGTAAAGGGTATTCTTCCATCACTTCAAAATCCTTACACCACTTTCCAGTATGGAATCAAGGCCAGGATAGGGAGTTTCCTCTATACGCACTAATTCTTCCCTAAGGTGGGCAGGTAGTCGCTGAAGAAGGTTGTGTGCAGCCAATACCCCGCTGCCGGAGTTTTTCCTCAAAAATCTATAGTGCTCAACTAGTTCATATTTTAGTTGAGACAGATACTCTTTAAGGAAATCTGATAATGGCGTCTGGGATCAAGTAGAAACAGCTTGGAGAATATATCTTCTCGTATTGCTTCTTCATCCCAGTAGTTATCCTTAAGGATCTGAAGAGCAACCTCATAGTTATCCGAAACTTCACATAGGTGGTGAATAAGCCTAAAAGGCCGACCAGTGACACAAGTCTTCAGGAATGTCAACTTTTCCTTCCTGGAAGTCAGTCAAGATGTGCAGTATTCAAATTTAGTCTCCAAGCGCAAATTTATTTTCACTGTCAAGTCCATCAAATTCTGGACACTTGACCATAGGTTTAACTGTCAAAGTCTCTCCTTGTGTAGGCTGTTGTGCTTCCATAGTAGGGCAGGGAGGAGGAAGGACATCTTTGTGCACTTCAACAGTCAAAGCATCCAGATTCTTCTTGACCGCCTCCGTAAACTGCAAAGTATTGTCATCATGAGACGTCAAATTCTTTATGGGTAGCAACTCTGTCAGTTCATTTTTAATTTTCTCGATTTCTGCCAAGCGTTTATCAATATCGTTCTTGGAGTTCTCCAAGGCTCGAGCATTCAACACGTCTCGTTCATTTAAGTTATTCAAGATCTGTTTTATCACCAACTTATGTCTTTCCTCCAGATCTAGCAATCTTGCTAGTCTGGCTTCCTTTTCGATACTCATTGCCAAGCAAAAATCGAATTTAATGACCAGTTACGTCCAAGCAGTGTTGCAAAATGTGGAAAATTTCCCACTCAAATAAGAGTTCTTTAGATGTAATCCAATATATGGTGTTGTAACAATGGTTATGTTGCGACCCTTCGCTGAAGGAAATTGTTAACCTTTAAGGTCTCGTATTAGTTATAAAGAAAGGTGATCTATTTCACTAAGGTAAGAACTTCACGATCCAAAACAACAGCAAAAATGGTGCCAAAAAAATTACCCCCCGTTGTTACTCAGTGACACTTTAAGTATACTCATCTAAAGAACAACAATTTGCTATAATTACAGTAAGAAAATCATTGGGTAGATTTCTCTTCCTTAAGGACTGCAGGCAAGTCTCTTTCAGTAATTTCCCACAATAAAAATAAGAGTGGATGTATATAGGAACCATTCCCTAATAGTGAGGCTCCAACTGGGCCAGAGAGTTGTGCCCATCTTGTGGGAGTTGAACACTCGCAGCCTAACTCAATTATCGCCCTTTGACTCAGAAGAGCGACCTACCTATGTCACTTCCTGTCTCTCTTAATTCACTCTCTTTTCCGCTGAACGCTCGACCAGTCAACATGTGACGAACCACCGCTCCGGTGGCAATGGGCCACCACAATGCTCCTAGCTACCGCCAGCCTCTCGCAAGTAATGTTACTCATCTCTCAATGAACTCTCATTCTTCTATCCTCTTTCCTGTATATTTATGGTAGAGAAATTGAAAAGGCGAAAGGTCGCATAATGAAGATGAAAATATACCGTTATATATCAATGAAACAAATGCAATTTATTTGCATAAATATACAGGAAAGAGGATAGAAGAATGAGAGTTCATTGAGAGATGAGTAACGTTACTTGCGAGAGGCTGGTGGTAGCCAGGAGCATTGTGGTGGCCCATTGCCACCGGAGCGGTGGTTCGTCACATGTTGACTGGTCGAGCATTCAGCGGAAAAGAGAGTGAATTAAGAGAGACAGGAAGTGACATAGGTAGGTCGCTCTTCTGAGTCAAAGGGCGATAATTGAGTTAGGCTGAGAGTGTTCAACTCCCACAATCTTGTACCAGTTTCAGGCCTGAGAATGCTTCTCTGGTAGCCTTAATCATTTGCCACAAGGTCTGAGTGAGGAGTTACAGTGGTCTGATAAATCCTTTTTGACGAGCTGTTATATCTGCAGCTCCATGCTGTAGATACACTTCATAAATTCTGGCAGGAGGAGCTTATGAGTTTTCTTCATCCTTGTTTTCATTGATGATGGAGGCAGGTTTGTTTTTGATGAAGCTCTTTTGCTCCTTGGTTTTGCTGACGGGGATTGAGGTTGAGGGGGGAATTGGTAGGGACAATAGTCTCACTTTTCTTTGAGAGAGGAAGAAAAAAGTATGCAGCCTGCTTGATTTTTCTTTCTGGCTCCTTTTTTTGCTCCTCAGTTGCCATTTGCTACTCCCCTTCTGAATCTTATGCCAAGGAGACCAACAATTTTCTTTTTAGAGTAGTGTTATGTTCTTAGTCTGCATTTTGGTAGTATCAGGAAGCCGTAGGGATTGCGCTGTCTTGGAGGAGGGGGACTTGGCTGGAGACAGCAGGGGGTGAAAGCAGTGTTGTCTTTTGTGTGCCCTTCACCACCTTACTCTAGCTGTCCTTGATGGTTGATATTGTTGCTCCTGCTGTTATTGATGCTTTTCCACTTTGAGCCAGAGCAACAAAGGCTTTAGAGTTTTTTGGGGTTGGGGGAGGGTAGTATTTTGATATGTGCCAACAATCAAGCCTCCTGCTCTCAACAATTATGCTTATTGATCAGGTGTGGTACCTGAGCAATGGCAGTATTTTATTAATCTCATTTTTAACTGGTAGTCTCTTACCATTAAGCTTTGGAGACCACAGATCAGAATGACTGACTCAACATCCCCATACTGACTGAGGACAGTACTCAGGTGCTTGCCGTTAATAAAACGGGATGTTGAGGATGGTTACCGATATCTGGCACAAGCTCAGGTACTCAGTTTTGAGCCATAGGTGTTTCCACCTCAAGTCGGGCCAGGACAATTTTTCTACATCCTCCTTGGATACCAGGAACACATCCCACACAGCATAACTCCTGCATATATATTGAGCCGATACTTTAAGCTTATACAGGATTTCTGCTATGATTTCTTTGGGAACCCAAGTGAATCCCTTTGACATTGTGTCTGTAGAGACAAGGGAGACAATTCTTTTTGCCAGCTCTTCTACAGCTCCTGGCCAGGTTTTATATTGCCCTCTGTAAGCTGTTTGTATCTGAAGTTAAAGAGCTGGTGATGCTCCTTGGGTTTCAATTTTGTCTTAGGGCCCCCAAGTTGGAGTTGCTGGCATTGCAGGTACTCAACAGCTCCCCTCTTGGCAACCTTCTATTTGGTGGTTAACTTGGACTTCCTTTTGGGCAGTGAGTTGAAGAGACTGTTGTTTTTGCTGCCTTTTATCATCTTCATACAGCCATCACCCATGTCCTGAATCCTCTCTCTGGCAGCTTCCAGGTCACACGGGTCTTCGATTGTTGTCTGATTAGGACTGGTTGTTGCATGATTTTATAGCTCCATGGACCTAGCTGGCCTTACTCCTATTCCTAGAGGCATGTTTCTCCTGAGAGCAGGTGGGCTAACAGTTAAAGCCCATCAGCCAGTTGGAAGATAATTCACCAGCCCTGATCACCTGTCCCAATCAGAGTTGACACATTGGCATCTATAACGTCAAACAAATCTGAGGAGTAGCCACTCAAGGTGACTAATTCCCATCTATTTAAGGTGCTGGGGATAGCACCATTAGGGTTGGCAGAAGGTAGGTTTGATATGTCATATCTGCCATGCTTCTTCCCCTTTTTTTAAAGTTGGAGTGCCCTCTTAATGAACCCACAATTGCCTTGCTAGGGACACCACTAGATGTGGTACTTCCCAACGCCCTGACAGTTTTGCTAAATGTTCCACCAGGTGTGAAGCCCACAATGAACTTACTGAGCTCATATTGCCACAGTGTGTAGCCTTCTTAACAGTGTCCTTCAAGGCAGATGTTTATGCAGACATATCTTAGTTAGTCCCAAGGCTCACCCAAACTCGCCAATTCAGAACCAGGGAGACCTTCACTGTTTTACAGGTTAGTGAGTCTCCGAGGCACCCACAAACTGCTTAGGTTGGGTGATGTAGAAGTAAAAAAGAGAGGAAAGAAAGAAAGGAAAAGGAAAATAGTGAATATAGCCTCAAGAGGGGGCCTAGTCACTAACAGGCTTTAAACACAGTGCAAATAGCTGGGTAGCTTGTCTTTTGCATTCTTGCAAATTCGACAAGTTTAATCAAGATGCATGATCTCTTCTTTAAATGTTAGAATATATAAATAAATTAGTGTTTAACCACGTATTATTTTCAAACCTAAAAAGGGAAAGTTGTTCTTGTACAGTGTTGATTGCAATATGAGGTGTAGATCGCATAACAAAGTAAATTCATGAGACGCAGATTTTAATGGAAGTGTATTCATGGTAAACAAATAACAAAAAGTGTTTTTTTTTTTAATTTCACAGCTCTTGTATTATATATTTTAAGCAAGTCCATCTTTGAAACAAAAAGCTTAGACCACCAGTACAATTTAACAATTATTAGAATTGGCATTTATGGAAGACAGACAAATATTCACGATATTTAGTTCTTGTTCTACCTTTAATGTAGGGACAATATTGGGTGGAAGGCTAAATACTTTATTTTGGAGGAGCCATGCGGAGAGGTTTAACAATAATGAATTGTTAATGCATCCTAGTTTTGGGCATACTTAAGAGGAAATAATCAACTGTGCTCATAACCAGTGCATTCTCAGAATCTGATGATTAGTGAGAATTCTGGATTTTCACCAAACTTATATTTAAATTAACTTCCAATAAATATGAATATATTGTTAACTGAATAAAGTTGGGGTGGGGGCTGAATATTTGGGAACATTGCAGGAATTATTTTAAAAAAATGTTCTTAATCTCAGTTTGCATGAAAATACATTTTGTGGTGTGTTTCATTGTCCAAGATTTTTATTTAGTGCTTAGTCCCAGCTCTAGTATTATCTACTACCAAAGCCTCATTTGGGGTCCAAGACACTTAGGCATCTGAAAGTGGTAGTCGAGGGTCATCTAACTACATTGCTAGTCTTTTTATTTAAACTTTATTTCAGCCTTAAACTAAACACTATCACAATAATACCTCATTTTCTCCATGGCGTTTAGCTACTTAAAAGATCCCCAGCTTATGAGTATGAACTTTATTTACAAGGGGGATCTAGGAGTGATCATTCGAAAAAAATAAATTTAATCGAGATGGGAACATAAGGAATAGACGACGTGTTCCAAGATAATGTATATGGACAAACAAACCCGACGGACAAAACAAAGGGTGGAACATTTCTGGAAGCTCTCCTAGTACCGATAAAAATGGGAATAGGAACCACACTCGTTTTCCTTAATCTAGCACCTAATAAAGTTTTTTCCACTCGAAAGCCTAACTCTAGAAAAACTTTGATCGGGGCTGAGGTTCTGTAGAATTTAGCACTGCCTGACCAATACACTAGGGTGGAACAACAAACTCAAACCTAGCACCTCGTCGGATGCACAAGCTAGTGTAGTGCACCCACCTCCTATCGAAGTCCATGCAATATAATCTTTTCCAATTGCATCTAATCTTTACTTTAAGTTGATGTTTAAAGCAAGTAACCAGATCCCGATCGGAAACAGATCCAACCTCATAAACCATGTCAAGACTGTAGTCCATGTCATTAACCTAGCTTCTACTAGAATCGTGAGAAACACCATTTGCTTCTCCCTAGTAAACGGCAGGTACATGTTGTCGATGACGTACGCCAAATCAAAGGCCACAAAGTGAAGTTTGCTGCTGATGGGTCTCAGGAGGCAAGCAATAGTGAATCGCATGATTAGAAAAACTTATTAACTCTGAGAAGGGCTGGTTTGTTAACCGTGATAAGGGCTGTTTGAACTGCTACTGAGATGGCCGGTGTCGCTGAGAATCCTTCAGCTAGCAGATCTGGTCGACGTGACTCGTAGCATCAGTCATTGCTTTGAGAGACTCTTCCTACTCCCCGTTTATTTAGTGCTTCGCCCTGGCCCTACATTATCTACTGCTAAAGCCTCATTTTGGGTCCAAGACACTTAGGCATGAAGCCGGTGAGGGGAAGTGGGGGTCGGGGATCATTTCTAGCTAAAGCTAGGTCTTAAAAGAATTTATTTGGTTCCCTACACTAAGACGCTATCACCATAATACCTCATTCTTACTATGGAGTTTATCTATTTAAAATATCCCTAGCGTATGCGGGGGATTTATGTCTGAAAAATGAAATAAAGTCATGTACAGGCAACAAAAATCACTATGTACTAACAAGTTTTTATTTTTATTTTTTTTTTTTTTTACATAGTGTAGATGAGGGATGAGATGATGGGGAGGGGGCAAGTTAAAATACACCCAAAGAAAAAAAACACAACTAAACAAAATGCCTATGTGGGCGGATTAGTAAAGGACGCTCCCAACCTTATTCTAAATATGGAGCGCCCACTGTCTTCCGATCCCAAAGGTTGAAAACAAGCAGATCATTTCCTAGTGGGGGACCTAGTGGCGACGTTTCAAAAACAAAATAATGGGGATGGATAACATAGGGAATGGACGGCATCTTCCAAGATAAATATACGTATAGGGGCAACAGATCGGAGACAAAACAAAAGGGTGGACTGGGCATCTTTGGAAGTTCTAGTGCCGATGAAAAATAAAATCCGGGACAGGATCAACTATCATACTTGCCCTAGTCTAGCACCTAATAAAACACTCAGTGGTTACAAACTTAACTAACCTACTCTAAGAAAACTTTGCTCGGAGCTGGGTTCCGTAGAATATCACTAGGGTGGGAAAACAAACTCAAACCTAGCGCCTCGTCGGATGCACAAACTAGTCTTGTGCATCCATCTCCTATTAAAGTCCATGCAATAATCTTTTCCAATCGCATCAGATCTTTACTTTAAGCATCAGCTTAAAGTAAGCCACCAGATCGCGATCCGAAACAGATTCAACCTCATAGGCAATTTTAAGACGTGTAACCCACATCCCTAACCTAGCTACTGCTAGGATTGCAAGAAACACCAACAGTTTCTCCCCAGGACACAGCAGGTCCATGTTATTGACGACATACGCCAAATCAAGTGGCACCAACCGCTCCGGGTCAATGCGAGCCGTTACCTCTCCAACGTACTTCCAGAGCCTCCAAACTCCGCTGCAAAGAAAAAAGGCGTGATCCCTTGTTTCATCCTCATCCTCCTCACTGCTGGGGCAGAAGAGAGCGTATTCATCCCTGCTGCAGTCCCTGGCAAGCACACTGAAAAGTGGCAGCGCATTCCGGACAAACCTCCATGTCAATGAAAATTCATTATTTAAGTGCCCAATTCCACTGAGAGAGAACCTCCTCATTCGACATGTGTATTCGCTCAAACAGCGGGTCCTTTGTGGTCCCCACCACTAAATCCCGATATAGCCTCCTCCTAGGCCGTGCAAGGTCACTGGACTCCGGCAATGTCCTAAGGATGGCTCGGCATTCGGAGAGGAAAAGTGATTACCTCACCGGTCTTCTGTGACCTTCACAGCTGGTATCCAGTGCAATTCCTCTTTGTTTCACGTATCCCTGGTTTTCTCCTCATTCTCCTTACAAGCGGAAGTTTCCTTCGGAGCCGCTCTTTCAACCGACTTCACTGTGGGCTGCTTCTCGGGGCAGAATTTTGCCATGTGATGTTGTTTTTGACAATGCCAACAATGTGGTCTCCTACCTTCCACAATTACTGACATTGTCCAGTCCTCACAAGTCAGCTGCACTGGTATCTCCTGGAATCCTTTTCGATCGACCTGGACATGGATCTTATATGCCCTGATCATCAGGTTTCTGGGACCTCTCATTGGACTGACTTCCTCCACCTCCCCATACTGCACCATGATAGCCCCCATTTGGTCTTCGCTTCGACTGATATTCGGGCTTGCACCTTATTGTCTTTCATGTGAGGTCTCCCCTTGCCAGTTTATACTGATTAATCCTTTATTCTTTGTGTCAAGGGTGACCAGTGACACGGACCTTTTTTATCTGCTCCATGGTCCCTGGAAGGACCTTGATTACTCTGCTTTGCACAAAGTCTGCATATTTATTTTGAGTTGGCTTCTTTTGGTGTCTCAGTTTTCTCCAGGCTATTTCTTGGTGTTCTTTATTCCTCTGGAATGGGGGAGACTGTTACCAAGACTGGCCATTCCTCAACTGCTTTGGCTTGTAACCCCACCTCCTGGGGAACACCCATCTACTAACGCTAGCTGCTCCATGGAGCAAATTGTTCTTATGATATTGACATACTTCTCCGGCTATTTGTAAGAGATCTGGTCTTGATGTTATTCCTCGACCTCGAGCTCTCAGTCCTGGCAAATGCCCATTCATTGGCAGTGGCACCTGGGGATTGTTCGACCCATTTCCTCGAGACGTTCTCCTGCTCTGCGCTGTCTACCACTATGACCGGTTTTGACGTCTGCCAGGGCCATCGGAAAGATGTATTGAGACTTGGGTCTGTAACTCCTCACTCGGGAGAAGGTGGTTAAGGACTCTTATTTCTCTAGAATTCTCGGCTCGTGTCATCTAGTCTCCTCTGAGGTTGTTACATGAAATCTGGTATACTGAAAGCGCATATCGAAGTGGCAGGCAGGAAGAAAGATAAACAATTGTAGTCTATCTACAGAAGCTTAATTTTCACAAAATTATGTACAAAAATGTTTTTACAATTCTCATTCAATTCATAGTAAGTTTTTCCAAAGTCTCAAATCTCTTCACAGACAGCGACAGACAATTGGATGAGATAGATGGAGGGGGCCCCTCTCCAGGGAACTCCGAATTCAACAAGCAATCTGCTTCAACTCCCAACTCTAACTGATCTGAAAACTCTCCACTCTGCTAATTTTCGCACGACAGTTGTATATATAGTAAGGTATGTGGATGGGGTGGAAATTCTCCCCAACCAATAAGATTTAGCCACAAAATAATAACTATTTTCGTTTCGTCAGTCCATAGAACACGTTTCCAGAATGCAACATCTTTATCAATATGACGTTTTGCAAAGGCTAGCCTTGCTTTCAGGTGCATAGGCTTCAATAAGGGAGTCTTTCTCGGACGACATGCTTTTAAACCAGCTCTCTTCAAAACTCTACCAACTGTATGTCGAGATACATTCACTCCAGAGGTGCTCTGTTCATCAACAATCTCCCCAACAGAGATCCTTGGGTTTTGTTTTACTTGTCGAACAATTTTCCGTTCATCTCTTGGGGAAAGAATCCTTTTTCTCCCTCTACCCTCTAAACTCATAACGTGGCCTTGCGATTTGAACTTGTTTATTATGGCTCTAACAGTGGATTTGGGAAGGTTTAGCTTCTTTGAAATCTTATCATAGCCCTCCCCATTGGTATGGCATGCTACAACAAGCTTCCTGACGTCTTCGCTGTGTTCCTTAGTTTTAACCATGGCGATTGAAAATTATAATTTAGTCACTTATAATAATAGTTTAAATAAATCGCTATCTAAAAATTATCTGAAAAAAATTATTCACTGAATTAGCGTTAAACAAGCATAATATGGCTATAAAAAAGTTCAGAAAGCACGTAAACCGGAAATTGATTGATATTATACTGATACTAAAAGAAAAACAAAGCCGTGCCAATAATTTTGAACAAGGGTTTTTTGCAATTATGTTTGTTGTTCCTTTGTTATTTATTTTTTCTAAAATCCGATTGCTGCATCGGAAAGGCCAGTTAAAAATACATAATATACTTTGTTATTTTCTTTAATTTAATCCCTTTTTTAGAATTTATTAGACAAAATTTAACTTTTATTTTACCGTGCCAATAAATATGATCATCACTGTATATATTTATCTTAAATCCTTGGTTATCTGGCATCACCCGGGAATACAAAGCTACCTCAGTGTAGTTCTAACACTCCTCAATGGGGGATTACGTTAGTCTTAGCTGAACGACAATGGGTTGGCATCTGGTGTGATACTTCCTGACACGGATACTGGGATATCTGCGGGAATGGTACCCCTCAACACGGACACGGGCACGGATGACAAGGACGATGGGGTACCACCGGGTGTGGTATTCTCCGATACGGGCACTGGGGTACCACTGGGTGTGGTACCCACGGACGATGGGGTGCCATTGGGTGTAGCAACCCCGCAACAAACGGACGAGACCCTGGACCTTTACCGCTGCCAGGCCAAGTGTTGAGGGTGTCTCCTCATTTGGGCGGAAAAGCCCTATCCATTTGGACGGCCCAGCACTTAGCAGAGACCCGCCAATTTCAAATTTGAGGGACTTTTGCCTAAAAAGGCACGTCAGTCACCCCTAAACCGGCCAGTTGCTTAAGTCACCACTAAGTATTGGACTACCTGCAAAAAGACGAAAAAATGAACAGTTAATGGCCTGAGATGGGCAAAAAAAGAGGAAATAATAGGAAAGGACCACACCGCCAAAGAATGGGGTCGGCCCTTAAAAAGACAAAGAAGATTTGGGGATATAACAATTACCTGGCAAATATTATACAACAAACATGTTACGATTATATGATTTGGCATGAAGCCAAAAGGGAATGGGAGGGGCCGTCCACTTGGTCTATTCCCTAAAACTAGTTGCAATCAGCACAATGCCGCATTCACGCTATGAACTTAAGCTATTTAAAATCTACCCAGATGAGATGAAAATAACATATGTACAATATTTACAATGCTAATATATATATATATATATATTAGCATTGTAAATATTGTACATATATATTAGTTTTTTTTTTTTTTTTTGTGAACATGAATTTTAATGAGATGACAAAAAAACGGGTGATGTGTATGATATATGAGATTGTGATGTGTATGAGGATGATGTGGGGGTTGGGGGGGATTAAAGCCTTAAATACACCCCAAAATAAAGAAAAATAACAGTTATAAAAACAAAGAAACCAAATAAAATGATAATGATGTGTTAGCGGGGACCCTCCCTTCCTAATCTAATTTTCAAAATGCTACCTGTTTTCCGGTTCTCACCAAAAACAAGGGAGTCATTTCCTAGGTGGGTGTGGGCAGTCTACGGACAAAACAAATGGGTGGGGCTTGCGAGGATGTTCGGTGATCTCCAAGATGTGTACCGTGGGGTTGGGCAGGGTCAAAAAATAAGTTGTTAGGTGCAGGCTTCTTGGAGGTTTTCTAACACTTGACAATAAATGATGCGAACGTGAAATTCATTCATACCAACTAGCTAATGGACTGATCCATCATGATGGGATGGTCTTGTTTTTTTTTGTAGTTGGCATGTGCCATGCCTAGGTCTGGAACACATACTCGAGCCTGTTTCGTGTGAACGCACACAAACTAACGGTGTGTGTCCACCTACGACTAAATTTTAAGTTGATTTTTAAAATACGAAATCAGATAGTAATGAGAAATTGGATCCCCCCCCTCGCCCTATCTCTATGCGTGAAGTCCACACAACTAGTCTAGCCATGCCTAAGATCGCTAGGAACACCATTTGTTCCTCCCTAGGCCACAGTGGATCTGCATTATAAGCCACAAATGCTAAATCCAGGCACGTCACCTAGTTGGGGACGATGCGAGCCATGACCTCGCTGACAGAATCCAGTATTCACGGAGCTTCGAACACTCGAAAAAGGCGTGTGCCACAGTTTCCTCGTGATCCTCCTCGCACCAAAGACAATGGTTGATACTGTGATGCCTGCCATTAAGAACAAGCATGTTCCTAACTAGTCGCCAGGTCAGGGAAAACTCTGAATTGTTGAGGTAACTCCAGCCTGGTGGCCAATTCTACAGAGTGCACCTCCCCCTCTGACAGCCGCCCCCCCAGCGGGTCCGACGTGGCCCCTCCACTAACTCCCTGTAAAATCCCCTTCTAGGTCACTCTGCGCACCTCTCAGCATTCGTCGTAGAACTGCGGTTGTTTTCTCGATCTACGTCTGCCTTCAACTGAGTAATCGGGAATAAGGTCGGGAAATGCTCTACCGACCGCAGAATCCCATGCGGATTCTTCTACCAGAGTTCTGCTCAGGAACGCCAGTCTCTCGGCACGTTTGTCACTCATTAAATCTGACATCCCCAAGACCCCATCAATCAGATGTTGAGTACAGACCTGTCTATGGACAAGCAGCTACCGCCCGTTCAACAAAAGGGAAAAGCGCAACTGGGTCAAAGCTGCAAGACGACCCGCAGGCAGGAGAAGTACAGCCAGCCGGTAAAGGATGAGCGGAAAGATGTGTGTAGAATACGCCTCTTCTCTGCTTTTGAGGGACAATTCCCTCCGGAGCCAAGTCCTCACAGACGCTCCGACCTTTGCCTGTACTTCCAACCAGTTTTTGTCGAGCTGGAGACCCAGTCCGAACCAAACTCTAAATATATAAACCGGGACGTCTGTCCAGCCAAAAGAGCCCAGCAGTGCTAACAAGCCCTGCCAGGTGGCCATCCTCAGGCCGACAGACTTGCTGAGATTGACAACTGCCCCCGTGACTTGTTCGTACCACTTAAGTGTCTTAAATCACCACGAATGGCGCCAACCACACCCCGTTTACCTGCATGACTGCCATCGGTTGAGCATACAGAATGGAGATCCATCTGCAGGAGTCAGGTGCAAACCTGCCAACCTTCCAAATAGACCCCAAGAAATGATCGCCCACCCTGTCAAACACCTTGGACAGATCCAAATTGATCAGCGTGGCATCGTGTCATCTTCTAAATTTTCTATGATCGTGCGTATCAAGTGCAAATTGTTTTGAATCGATCTCCCCTTCACAGCGTAATTCTGATCCGGTTCGACCAAGTCGATGATAACGACCTGCAAACGATTTTCAAGAACTCTGGCCAAAATTTTGACATCCGCATTTAAGAGCATGATGGGCCTATAATCATCTAGCTCCCCAACACACCCGTCCATCTTCTGAAGAAGCATGACCACTCCTTTGGTAACCTGATTCGGGAGGGATCCCGTGTAAACCAGTGGTTAAACACGCCCATCAGAATGGGAACGAATATGTGCAACAGCCTGAAGAACAATGCATAGGGCAGACCATCGAGTCCGGGTGATTTATTGTAACCAACCTGCTTCAACGCAGCAACAATCTCACACTCTGTAACCTGACCATCACAACCAGCCGCTGGAGCTGGCTCCAGGTGAGCCAGCCAAATAGTTGTTAAACTCCTGGACACAGAGCCTAGACAGCTGTGTGAAGCGATCCTCGAAGTGAACCCGAAACCGCTCACAAATCTCACGAGACGATACTAATGAGCGCCCTTCCAGGCTCTGGATCTCCTGAATGTAATTGACTAATTTGCGCCCAAGTGAAGCACTACACTTGGAAGCATTAATATTCACGGCTTCGTTGGGCACCTTACATAACCTAGCCCCAGTTATCTGGTCCCCCTTAGCTAGGTCTATCTCTGGGGGGGGGGTCCCCCACTGCCCGGACCAACCTATCCTCTAGACGCTTCTCTGCCTTGGCCTTATTTAGAGTGAAGGCCGTACTTGACAGAGAAGTCCCTAATGCTACCTTTGGCACTAACCCACCACTTATTCCCGGTTACTGCTCACACTAGCCCCTATGTTGAACCAGCTTTTCCAGGAAGTCAGCCATCTCCAGTAACGAGGTGTTCAACTTCCAGTACCCGGCCAGCTTCTGCTTCCTATCTAAGTTGGTCCGGACCACAAGTAGTCTCTGGTCGGAGTGACCTAACCAGTGGAACGTGGGAGAGGTAGTGTAATCGAGGTTGCCTCTTCTGACTAACAACCGATCCAAGTAGGTACTCGGACCAGAGGGCCTACAAGAGAGCCACGTCCACATCTCCCTCCTCGGATGATCCACCCGAAATCTGACTACCAGATCGCACAAAGCCATCAGCTCTGACAGACTGTTGTCACACCCATCCGTCCCGCTAGTTCCATCTACCCTGGGATCAAGGATGGCATTCCAATCTCCCACTAGGGCTAACCGTTCCGAACCCCCAAGAAACACCTCCAACTGCCAAAAAAAGGAAACCCACTCTCATGTGGTATTTGGCGCATAAACCGCGATGACTTGAAACGTTCTATTTTTAATAGCAACATCAGCCACAACCAGTCTGCCATCAGCATCTGCGTGAACAACGCTAACTGCTGCAAGGCAACCCCCCGCCCCCAATTTTGGCGGCCACCGAATGCTGAAAAGATGTCGTAATGCTCCTCCAGCACCCGGTGATCGTCAACCAAAATGAAGTAAGTTTTTTGCAGCGTGGCCACATCTATATTCATCGACATGAGGTCCCTTAGTACCCTAATGGCTTTGCTTTGGCACCTCATGCACCTTGTGTTCAAACTCGCGAGGCTCAAGGACGTAGCCATCTTGCCTATTCAATGTCAGCCACCGGCTTAAAGTCATTGGCCATCAGGATGCCACAGGATTGGGCGAGGTTGCAAAAGCAACTCTGATGTGATGCAGCCATCTTGTGAAATACCTCTGACATCCAGAGGGAACGTCAGTTTTATGGCTCTATAAAAACAAGGGTAGACATATAGTGGGACCCTCCCTTCACACATATTTGCCAGCTGGCATGCCCCTTCTCCACCAACTTTGTCTTTTATTGCCTTTTTTGCCACCTCTATCATGTTCCACATGGCCTTTGTGCGTCCCACTCTCGTGAGACGCACAAATGCCATGAGTAAAGGAGCATCTTTGAATTGATCCGCAGTTGAAAGGCCATCCACAACCTCCAACTTTTGGAGTGGCCTAAGGAGCCTCCTTTGCCTGGGGGTTATCTTGTCGGCTGCATGGTGAGGATCTACCTCACAGATCCAGTTTCTAGGGAGGAAGGGGAGTTTCCTTGTCTTCTCTCTCCTTACTGGAGAGACCGACGCCGCCCTGCGGCTAGTTGTTTGTTCTGGCCTCTCCCTTGACAGCGAACGGGCGCCAGCTGGGTGTGTATCAAATAGGGGTGGGGATTTTGGTTCAGCAGAGGGGGTCTGGGATTTGAGGGACTGAACCATAGAGAAAGTTCTCTAGTTGCATGGGGGTTGGGGAACGGGACCCAGCCTCCTTGGTCTTTTTTGCCTTCTTTTGGTCTTTTCCGGCTCTGGCACTTTACCCCGACTGCCGTACTGCTGCAAATCACTTGCTCCCCTTCAGAATCTGATGAGCAGACTGGATTTTTTCTCTTTAATGATGATGACTGCAGATCCTTTTTCTTGGTCGGTGACTGCGACATTGTGGTTTTGGTGAAGGAGCCACATTACAACCCTGAGGGAGTCTCGGTTTGGAGGGGGTTTTCACTGGTTTCTTTGTTGTAACCGTGGTCCAGCCCTCACTTGCTTCAGTGCGCCCTCTGGCTGGCTTTCCAGGGGCTGCTGGTGCCACTGCATTGGTTCTTTTTTTTTTTTTTTTTTTTTTTTTTTTTTACACAGTGATCACCACTTATAAAGGCCCGGAAACCACTCAGGGATAAGGGTTATTGCAAGTACATCACGTTAGTGAGGAGATTTTATGAAGTGTTTAATTAGGGGGGGGGCGGTTCATTAGGAATTTGTTAACATTAGACTTGAAGACATCCAAGTTGTAGTCCGGAGGGAAGCAGGCAGACGGAACAGTTCCACAAGCGTGCAGTTCTAAGAAAGAAGCTTTGCTCATGAAATCCGCGTTTTGATTTAGGCACAGATATAGAGTGGGGGAAATTTTTCACAGTGGATTCAGCTAGACGGGTGTTTTTCGTGAAAGATTGGCAAGGGGGGACCAGAGATTGGAGTTCAGACGAGCACCTGCCATGAAAATAACGATAAAACAAGGATAGGCTCGCAACGTCTCTTCTGTGGGAGAGAGGTTGCAGGGTAGAGAAAAGGGCATCCCCCACTAAACCACGAAGTCTATTTTGTACTCTGTCAAGGCATGATAGGCTGTTTTTAGCAGCTCCTGCCCAGATATGGCAACAGTATTCCATCCTTGGCCGTACTTGGCTTTTATATAGATAGAGAATTGCATCAGTAGTGAGATATCTTCTGGAGCGGTAGAAGGATCCCACCATCTTTCCTGCGACCTTGGCAACAGACTTGATGTACGTGTTCCATTTCAGATTAGGAGTAAAGGTCAAACCCAGAAGCTTGTCAAAACACGGGGCCTCACCCAGACGAGAGCCATCCATCACAATTGATGCCAGCTGGGGATCAGAGCGTTGATGATGTAAGGATAGGAGTTTGGTTTTGGATGCATTAAAGGTAACTAGCCACATCTTCCCCCACTGAACCACGCGCTCGAGATCAGAGGAGAGAGAATCCGAGAGAACTTCGTCATTTACAGCCTTTGATGTGTTGCCGTAGATGGTCGTGTCATCAGCATAGATGTCAACGAATGATTTAAGTATATGTTTAGGGAGGTCATTGATGTAGATCAGGAAGAGAGTTGGGCCCAGGATTGACCCCTGAGGGACTCCAGCATTTATATTGCAGGCCTCCGATTTTTGTCCATCTACCACTACTCTTATGAGCCTATCGGAGAGAAATGATTTAATGATTGAGAAAACATTTCCAGTTATACCGTAGCTGGAAATCTTGTGAAGTAGACCCTTATGCCATACTTTGTCAAAGGCCTTTGATATGTCAAGAGCAATTGCCCTAGAAAGGAAGCCTTTGTCAAGAGATTCACTAATCCTGTGGGATATAACCGTCAGCACATCTGCGGTAGATCTTGCAGAGCGGAAACCATATTGTGTGTCACTAAGAAGGTTATTCCTGCTGAGGTGGTTGACTATTTCTCTATTTAATATTGATTCCAGTAACTTACTCATAACACAGAGAAGACTTATTGGTCTGTATTGAGAGGGAGATGACTTATCACCTGAATTCTTAAATACAGGGCAAACTGATGAGGTCTTCCAGGGGGTCGGAAAGCACTTCTCCTTAAGGCGGCGCTTAAATAGTTTCGTAAGTATGGGAGCAAGTTCTGGTTGAAGCTTTTTTAACACTATAATTGGGATGCCGTCAGGGCCAGTTGCTTTACTGGAATCTAGGTTTTTTATTAGCTTGGCGACCTCATGCACGGATATTTGTATGTTACCTAGCTTGTTCTGTCTTATAGGAGGAAATATAGGGAGTTGATGGCCTTCGTCGCATAGGGTAGAATTAGCTGCAAAGTTCTTTGCAAATAGTTTGGCCTTGTCTGACGCTGACCAGATAACCTCTGGTCCATTGATAATGGTTGGGATAGAACGCACACTTCTGTTCAGGATCCTATTTGTTATTTGCCAAAACTGGTGGGAACCAAGCCGCTGATCAGCTACCTTTGATTTAACAGACTGGGCATATAGCTCTCTTGCATTTTTTATTACTCTTTTACAGTGGTTGCTGGCAGTCCTGAAAGCAGTTTTAGTCTCAGTGCATCTATTACGTTGGTAGTTATGGAAAAAGTGATTTATGTGCGCGATAGCAGCAGCACATTCTGGGGAGAACCATGGCTGGCTGTTAGGTTTTTGTTGGAATTTTTTAGATTGTATCAATTGGCATATGCCTACAATTAACCATTCGGTCAGATCTGATACTATAGAGGACACTTCCTTTTTAAACATGGAGTGCAGAGGTAAATCAGATATGAATGTACGGAAGCTATCCCAGTCAGCCATAGAGTATCGGTATACAGTACGGTGGAGGGGTACGTCTGATGGCTTCTTACATTTTGTTTTTATCTTAACTGATACGACGGAGTGGTCGGAGGATCCTAAAGGAGAATGAACGGTACATGAACATAGCTCAGGGGAAGTTGAAAGAAAAAGGTCTAAAAGGCTTGCATATTGATTGGGTGTATCGGGCACACGGGTGGGCTCGCGAACAATCTGAGTGAGGTCATAAGCAATGGCAAAATCATGACAAAACCTCCCCTCATCATCTGTCTTATTTGAATGGGTCAGCCATTCCACATTATGGACGTTGAAGTCACCACAGATGTGAATGTTAGCCGAGGGATGTGAAGACAGTATGTGGTCTATTTTCTCAGATATGCTCTTAAAGATAGTAACTCCGCTGTTGTGGGGCCTATAGAGGGCAAATATAAATGCAGTGGTGTTAGCAAGTGCAACCCTGAAGCACATATAGGGTAAATTAGGATCTTCTCTAGAGATATCCCTGCCACATGGGAAGCCATCCTTAATGTAGGCACATATTCCATGCCCAGGGCGATCTTGGGAGTCAGATTTAGCTGTTAAATTGGAGTATCCATTAATTATGAACTCATCTAGGGAAGTGGTCGGCCCTGTTCCAGTTTCACATAGAAATAATATGTCCGGTTTCGTCTCCTGTAATTGGGTTTCAACCTCTGGAAGGTTGGAACGTAGACCCCTGATATTGGAGAAGGAGACCTGGTAGTAGGGGTCTACGCTGGAAGATGGGGTTCTAGGTTTAATCGAGTTTTTATTCTGGAGATATTTCATGTTGAGGTTTTGGGATTTGTGGAATAGGTCGGCATACTTGGTTAGAGCAGTACAGAGAGGGAAAGTAAGAGAGAAAAAGACAGGAAAATTTTTTTTTTATTTGTAGCACACGAAAAGGTAAAGCCATAACAATTACCCACTAGTATGGCATCGAGAGGCCCCACCAGAGACTACTGCATGGTCCAGATCCACTCACCAAATGGCAATACAGCAGTCCCAGTACTTTGCACCTGCTGATAGGACAGCCTCCTTAGTGGTTAATCCAAGGTTCGGGTCCCTGACTATCAGGCGGATAACGTCAGCCCAGACAAAACGTTTACCTCCAGCACCCTTACTAGTGACATGGCAACAAGGACAGACAAAGACAGAAAAATATCCGACATCTCAGACTACTGGTCACCAAGTAGTACCGACCTTTAAGCAGCTTTTTCTTCACCCTTTGTCAGAAACATCACTCATTGAATGAGGACTGAATGACAAAATAGGAGAAGCGAGAGTTACTGGAGCTGCCGATAACACATCCACTGTATTTTCTACTCTCCATTTAAAAAAAAAAAAAAAAAAAAAAAGGGGGGGGGAGGAGAAAGGGGAATGGGTACAAGTGACTTATATCTAAGTAGTAAGTCCGGTGCGAACTTAATAATTCACGACACTTTTGGTGATAATCTCCCCTCCCATATTAATGGGTGGAAGTTTGTCGTTATCTATCTAGTTTGAATCATTAAAGTTTCATCTTATAATTAATTAAAATCCAATAATTAACTATTATCAATTTGTAAAGACTGCTTAATATTAATTTACATTAGAGTTTAAATAATTATTCAAGGTTTTAATTTAGGAGGTCCGTTTTCATGAGTGACTTTCTTTGCACTGTATTATATTTCGAATGTACTTGAACATAAGGCTAACTATATAAGGTAGGATTCGAAAACAAGAAGTATTTTCAATACAGGCAAGCTTGCAGTAATAGTATATATTAAGTATACTACTTAAATAAAGTCCTAAGTTTATCTACTCAAGAGAATAATTTCCGGCATTTTTTTTTTTTATCGTTAGTTGCCGGCATTTTGTTTGTTTTAAAACGTTTAGTTTTGTAGCAGGAGGGGGGGACGGATAATACGGAATACAGACAAAAAGACAGGAGAAATACAGACAAAATACATAAAACACGAAAAGCAAATTTAAAACAATGTAACAAAACATTTAGGATTAGTTTAGAGAAAAAAAAAAAAAATAAAATAAAAATAAAAATACTTCACGTTTTTGCACTAGAGATTCTGCCCGCTGTTTTTATCAACTGTTAGTTTATGCCTTTCTAGAGTGTCAGAAGATTTCTATTTCCGGATAACTTGGTCGAGTGCCTATCTATAGAATAAAAGTCGTAACGTTCCTATGTGTAAAGAGTATCTAATTTACATTTTTTTTTTTTTGTTAAAGAAAAAAAAAAAAAAAAAAAAAAATTCTAGCTTTTTTTTTTTTATAAAGTCCTAAGTTTATCTACTCTAGAGAATAATTTCCGGCATTTTTTTTTTTTATCATTAGTTGCCGGCATTTTGTTTGTTTTAAAACGTTCAGCTTTGTAGCAGGAGGGGGGGGGGCGGATAATACGGAATACAGACAAAAAGACAGGAGAAATACAGACAAAATACATAAAACACGAAAAGCAAATTTAAAACAATGTAACAAAACATTTAGGATTAGTTTAGAGAAAAAAAAAAATAAATAAAATAAAAATACTTCACGTTTTTGCACTAGAGATTCTGCCCGCTGTTTTTATCAACTGTTAGTTAGTTTATGCCTTTCTAGCATTGGTTCTTCTGTTCGTTTTTGGGACAGTGGCAGCAGGGGCTCCCGTGGGATATTTTTTGGGGGTATTCCTTCATCATATGCCCCTGCTACAGGCAATACCAATAATGAGGCCGCCGACCTTCTACGAAGACGCTCATCATCCAGGAGTCGCTCCTGAGCAAGGTGGAGATTTTATGGAAGCCGGCACGGTCTACTCTCATTTTAATATTGTAGTCCCTCAACAACAGGTTACGGGGAACACGCACCGGTAGAACGGCTTTGACATTCCCATACTGGCTCATCACAGCCCCGAGCTGTTTTGAGTCGATACACCAGGGACACCAAGAACGGAGACATTTGTGAGTCTCCTGCTCAGGTACTCTGGCTTGAGGCGTAAGTGACCCCACCCCAAGTCGGTCCTGGATAATTTTTCGGTGTCTTCTGTGGGCAAAAGAAGATCCCACATGGCATAACTGCGTCTGCAGATATACGTTGCTGGGATACTAAGTTCCCCCAGCAACTGTGCCATGACTTCTTTTGGGACCGCAGTTAAATTTTTTTTAATGTCAGTGGTGACTAGAGATACTATTCTTCTCTCCAGTCTAGCCGCCGTAGCTGGTGCCACCTTGATGACATTTCCGTCGGTTAATTCTTTATAAGTTGTATAAAACATCTGACTGTAATCCTCTGGCACCAGCTGAGACTAGAAACCCCAGGTCTTTTCTTGTGTTGCCGGACGCAACGGCATGTTGGGAGGTGTCTTCGGGGTTGGCGGCATTCGTTGTCCGGTAGGAAATTGTTTTGTCTAAGGAGTCCTGGGTGCTAGGAAGCGACGGCCAATCAGACAGCTTCCCCGATGGTGACGTCATAGGGCTCCTTGCAGTAGCACCAACTACCCCACTCCTCTGATCAGGCTGAGCAGCCTCCGCCTTCCTTCTCCTGCAGCGAGATTGTCTGACTCCAACTTGGACAGCTTTCCTGCTTCTGTTGTCATCATTGCAACTGTCATAGTTGCTGGAGTCACTGCTGCTGCTCAGCTCCATCTTCCTCTTGAGTCAGGGACAGCTCCAGGTTCAGGCCGATGAAGTTGGTAACAGCCTGCTCCCGGTCGTCAGGCACCGCATGATTAATTGCCTGGTTCTCGATTTGGAGAATTATAGCAAACTCAAATGTTTCAATCCCGGCCCTGGGAGTATGCTCCTCCTCTGGGTCAGGGGACTGACTGTTGAAGCCCTGGGTCGCTGATCCCACTGATGTGGATCACCTCTTCCAGCCGGCCTATCCCTACAGCTGCTGGGGACGGCAACATCAAAGCTATCGGAGTAGCCTAGTGCTCTAAACTCTGATTCTAAGGTGCAGGGGACAGCAGCTGTACTCGCCATAGGGGCAGTGCTCTTTTCAGTGTCTGTTCCAACGACCGTGTCGGGTACACGGGCGGCAAAACCCAGGCTAGGAAGAGTAGTGGAGCCCGGACCATAGGGGGTGGGTGGAACTGCGCTAGAGCCTGGAGCAACTACCCTCCTCTTCCTCATCCTCTTCCCAGAGCTAGATCCACCGATTTGGACTAGAAGGTGATTATGTTGGATTTTACTCGCAACAACACCTTACGTAGACCAGCAAGCTGCTCAAGTCAGCCCGGAAAGAGAACCCAAAACCTGAAAAAGATCCAAAAAAGAGACAGTGGCCCCAAAAAAGTGAGGCAAGCAGGCACAGGGAAGCAAGAGAGATGCTTTCCCGAAGAAAACCCCAAAGAACTAACGCTGGACATGAAAATCAAGTGGGGGCCGACCTGGAAAAAATTCCGCGGCCGAGTTGGTTTATTTATTTAAAAGAAATCTCGTCAAACTTTACAGAATTTTTAACAAAAATTATATAAAATATGATAATATTCATTTTAAATGTGGCATGAGGCCAAAAAGGGTGTGTGTGTGGGGGGGGGGGGTCGGATGTCATCCACTTGGTCTATTCCCTATAACTACCGCATTCACTCTAGGGGTTGGATCTACTTAAAAGCCCCAAATGACATGAACAGTATTTACTAGCTTTTTTTTTTTTTGGTTAAGTGATTTTTTTTGGTTAAGTGATTTTATTTACAATGAAACAATGAAGAGTGATACGTATGATATATGCTGGTGATGAAAATGAGGGCCTTAAAACACCCCAAAATAAAGAAAAATAAACAAACCAAATAAAACGTTAAACGATAAATGTGTTAATGAGGACCCACCCTTATCTATTTAATATTGAAATGCTTCCTGTTTGCTGGTATCAGCCGAAAATAAAGGAGCACTTCCTAAGAGGGAATGGGCACAACTACGGACAAAATAAAGGGGGTGTTCAGTGACCTCCAAGAAATATAACATTGGGAAGGGTTTGGACTAAAATAAATTGATCAGGACTGAGCTTCTTTTGAGGTATTCTAACGCCTAAAATAAAAGTTGGGGATATGGCGCTCATACCATCTAGCTTAGGAACTGATCCACTGCGGGATTGACTATTTGGGTCTGCTTTTACGGTCGGCATGTGCCATGCCTAGGCAAGGAACACATACTCAAGCCTGTTTCGCACAAACTCACATAAACTAGTGGTGTGAATCCACCTCCTATTAAACTGTGAGCGAGATAACCTTCTATTGCATCTGATTTTGATTCTAAGTTGGTGTTTAAAATACAAAATCAGATCCCGATGAGAAGGCGGCTACCCCCACGCCCTATTTGTATGCATGAAACCCACACTACTAGTCTAGCTATGGCCAAGGTCGCTAGGAACACCATTCATTCCTCCTTAGGCCACAAGGGATCTTCGTTATAGACTACGGATGCTAAATCCAGAATCATCACCTGATCGGGGACGATATGAGCCGTGACCTCGCTGACATACCCCCAGAATTCACGGAGCTTAAAACAAGTAAAAAATGCATGATCTACAGTTTCTAAAATATCTTCCTCGCACCGTGGACAAAAAGGACAAAATACCCTATCCAATTCTGAACAGTATGTCATTGAGGGGTAGAACGCTTCTAACCACTCGCCAGGTCAGGGAAAATTCGGAATTGTTAAGATATCCCCGGCTGGCACCCAATTCCATAGAGAGCAGACCTCCCTCTCTGACAGCTGTAGCTGCTCCCCAAGTGGGTCCGAAGCGGTCCCCACCACTAAACCCTGATACAATGCCCTTCTAGGCCGTGCAAGGTCAAAGGACCCTGGCATCACTCTAAGTGCATCTCAGCATTCGTTGAGGAACTGCGACTGCCCTCTTGGTCTTCTTTGGCATTCAACTAAGTGATTGGGGATAAGGTTGAAAAAGGCTGCATCAACCGCAGGACCCCAAGCAGATTCCTCCATTAGAGTTCTACCCAGTAACGCCAACCTTTCGGCATTTTTATAACTAGCCAGGTCAGGTATCCCCAGCCCCCCATCTACAAGACGTTGAGTACAGACCTGTCTATGGACAAGTGGCCGTCACTCATTCTACAACAGTGAGAACAGCGTACACGTTAAGGCCGCCATGCGGACCGCAGACAGAAGTACAGCCAGCTGGTAAAGGATCAGTGGAAATACATAAGTAGCACACGCCTCTGCTCTACCTTTAAGGGACAATCCCCTTTGAAGCCAAACCCTCACAGACGCTTCGACCTTTCTCTCTACTTCCAACCAATTCTTAATGAGCTGTAGGCTGGGTCCAAACCACGTGCCAAGAATTCGGACCAGCAGAATGTGCCAGGCAGTGCATTCAATCCCTGCGAAGCAGCCAACCTCAGGTCAACGGATTTGCTGAGATTGACAACGGCCCTTGTAACTTTTTCATAATGCTTGAGAGCCTTAATCACTGTGATAATATCTAGGACACTCAAAACAAATACAGTGACATCATCGGCAAACGTGGAAACCCTTGCTCGCCCACCACCAGGAAGGGCAATCCCGCGCAGGGCTGGTCAAACTGCCCTGGATCTCACATTTCTAAGGAATGGTTCCAATGTGAGGACATATAGAATGGGCGACAATGGACACCCCTGTCGCACCAATCGATAAACCGTGAACGGCGCCGACCACACCCCGTTGACCTGCACAACTGCCGTCAGCCGAGCATACAAAATGGAGATCCATCTGCAGAAGTCGGACCCAAATCCGGCGGTCTCTAAAACAGCCATTAGGAATAGATGATCAACCCTATCGAACGCCATGGACTGATCTAAATTGATCAGCGCGGCTTCAGTGTCATCTTTTAGGTTTTCTAGGACTGCACAAATCAAATGCAAATTGTTTTGAATCGATCTCCCCTTCACAGCGTAGTTCTGATTTAGTTCGACCAAGTCTGCGATAACAACCTGCAAACGATTCGCAAGAACTCTGGCCAAGATTTTCAAATCCATGTTCCCCGACGTGGTGGGCCTAAAATCATCCAACCCCCCCTACTCGACCATCACAACTAACTGCTTGGGCCGCCTCCAGGCGGGGCAAACCAGCCAAATAGTTGTCAAACTTCTGGACACAGAGTCTGGATAACTGTGCAAAACGATCTTCAAAGTGCACCTGAAACCACTCGCAAATCTCCCGAGCCGACACTAAGAAGTCTCCTTCCGGGCTCTGAATCTTACAAATATACCTGTCCGATTCGCGTCTGAGCGAAGAGATACGTTCGGATTTGTCGCTATTCATAGATTTGTTAGGCATCTTTTTAATCCTAGCCCTAACTACCTGGCCCTGATATCGCTTGCTAGCCAAACGACTCAGGTCCACTTTAGCTAGGCCTGTTTCTAGGGAATCCCCCCCCACTGCCCGGGATAGTCTATCCTCTAGACGCTTCTCTGCCTTGGCCCTATCTAGGGTGAGGCATTGGCCATATTTGACAGAGAAGTCTCTAATACTAGATTTGGCGTTTACCCACCACCTACTTCCGGTAATCGCCCCCAATTATCCCTTCTTAATGTGTTCGGTTAGCTTTTCTCGGAATTCATCTATCTCCAGTAAGGAGGTATTTAACTTCCAGTACCGGACTAAAATTAGATTCCTATCTAAATCTAACCTGGCCACAAGTAGTTTGTGGTCAGAGTGGCCTAACCAGTGGAACGTGGGACAAGATATTTATTCCGCATTGCCTCTTCGAACTAACAACCGATCCAAGTAGTTACTTTAACCGGAAGGCCTGCTAGAGAGCCACGTCCACATCTCCCACCCCAGATGATCCATCCGATATCTGTCTACCAGATTGCATCTAGCCATCAGGTCCGACAGACTGGTTTCACACCCATCCGTCCCTCTAGTCCCGCGCACCTTATCTACCCTGGGATTATTGATGGTATTCCAATCACCCACTAAGACTAACCATTCCGAACTCCCAGGAAACATCTCCAATCGCCGGAAAAAAGAAACCTGCTCCCATATGCAATTGGGCACATACACTGCGACAACTTGAAATGCTCTATTTGCCACAGCAACATCGGCCATGATCAGTCTACCATCAGCATCCGTGTAAACAACGCTAACCATTGCAGAAAGGGTGTGCCTAACTAACAAAGAACCCCCCCCCCCTACTTTGACGATCACCGTATGCTGAAAAGACATCGTAATGCCCCTCCAGCACCCGATAATCATCAACGGAATCGTAGTGAATCTCCTGTTACGTAGCCACATCTATATTCATGGACATGAGGTCCCTCTGTACCCTAGCGGCTTTGCTTCGACACCTCATGCCCCTAACGTTCAGGCTAGCCAGACTCAAGGACGTGGCCATTGTACCTATTCATCGACAACCACCGGCCAAAGGCTTTTGCTACAAGGATGCCACAAGATTGGACGAGGTTACCTGAAAGCAACTCCGACGTAACTTGTCCGTCCTGCGCAATACCTCCGACATCCAATGGGAAAGTTAACTTGAGGGCCCTATAGAAACAAGGGTGGACGTATATAGTGACACTCCCTTCACATCTAGGTGCCAGCTGATTGAGGGAATTGTGCTCCTCGTCCACCAATTTAATATTGGGGAACGCCCCGTTCGCCTCCTCAATCATATTCCACATGGCCTTTGTGTGACCAACTTTTGTGTGGCGCACAAGTCATAACTAAGGAGGCATTTGGGAAGTTCTTAGGCTTGCTGGTCTTTTTCCCGTCTACTTTCTCCAGATTTCTTAGCGGTTTCAGTAGACCCCTATGACGCTGCGTGATGTAATTATCAGCATGAAGTGGGTCTACACCACATATCCGATCTCATGGTAGCTAGGGGAGTTTTTTTGTCTTTCCTCTCCTAATTGGAGATGCAGAAGCAGCCTTGCAGCTGCATGAGGTCACCGGCCTTTCCTGAGACAATGATCGGGCACCAAATAGGGGAAGGGGTTTAGGTTAGGGTTTTGGGTGGCTGAACTAGACAGTATTCTCTACATTCATTGGAGATGGGGAGCGGGACCCAGCCTCCTTAGTCTTTTTTGCTTTCTTCTTGGGCTCTTTTTGGCCTTGGCCCTCTGCCTCAGAAGCCAGTTCACTGCTTTGATGAGGAAACCGGATTTTTCCTCTTCTGGCCGCTTGGTCCTTCTTTTGATGTTTTACTGGTGGAGGAGTCCTTGCATGGCGACCCTGTGGGAGCTTGCTGACCTTGTATTTGAGGCGGCTGCTTTCCTGTGGAGGGAGTCTTCGCGGCCTTTGCTGACTTCTTAACCACCTTGCTCCCGCCATCTGCAGTTGTTGGATTGCCCCCTCCGGCTGACTTCTCAGGGGCTACTGATGCCACACCACTAGAGGTTGTAGTTGTTGAGGGTTCCTCTTAGGGCAATCCTTCGCCATATGCCCTATTTGTAGAGACAATGCCAACAATGGGGTTTATGTCCCTCGACAATGACACTCATGGTCCAAGTGTCACACCTAAGCACCTTTTCTGGAAACCCTCCTGGTCCAGACGCATTTGAATGGAGTAGTCTCCTATCAGGAGATTACATGGACCACGGACTGGGAGAACGGCTTCTACATTCCTGTACTAACTCATAACAGCCCCAAGCTTTTTGGAATCAATATAACAGTGGACGTCTAATATGGACACTTCTCCTGCTCAGGTATTCCGGCTTGAAGTGTAAATGTTTCCACTTCAAGTTGGACTTGGACAACTTACCAGTGTCATCGGAAGTCGGCAGCGGGAAGTCCCACATTGCAAAACTGCGACGACAAATATACATCGCTGGTATTTTCAAGTCTCCCAGAATCTCTGCCATTAAGTCCTTTGATATGCATGTAAGGCTCTTTTTCTTGGAGTCTGTGGTGACTATTGACACTATTCTTCTCGCTAGTCTATCACGGCTCCCGGCGGAGCTTTAATAATACTATCGTCAGTTAAATCTTTATAGGTTGAGTTAAACAACTGACGGTAATCTTCTAGCACAAGTTGTGATTGGGGACCCCCATTCTTTCTCTACTCCCGAGGATGTCGGTGTTGCTACTGCTACTGGTGAAGGAGGTGTTCTTTGTCCCGGCGGTATTGTGGAACATGAAGATTCTAGTGTCTGTGAGATGCCTGGTAGTGTTGGCCAATCTACCGGCCTTTCCTCTGAGGATGCTATTGCTTGCTCAGGGTTTGGCACCAACTGCTCCACTCCTCTTGTCTGTCCGAGCGGTCCCCTTTGATCTCATTGTTGCTGCCATCACTGCTGCACATCAGGTCCTCTTTTAGTGTGCGGCTGAGATCGGAGTCCATGATAGAAAGAATTTCTATGGCCTGCTCCTGGTCGCCTGGCACCACGCTTGTTGATGCCTGATCCAGCCCGGTGGTTCTCAAAGTGGAAAAATCGGCAGAGGTGGATGGTTTCATCCCTAACCCTAGGAGTTCAGTCCTCCTATAGGTAGGAGGGCTGACAGCTAAAGTCCTCTTCCTCTGTTGATCAGACCAAGGAAGCAAGAGAGATACTTCTTTGAAGAAACCCCCGAAGAACTAACGCCGGACACTATAGTCCAGTGGGGGTGACCTGGGAAAATTTCTGAGGCCAAGTTACCTTTATTTATCATAAGAATTTATATTACATTTTTTAAGGCATACAACAAGTGCCAGGCAGGTGTTATATAGCAAAAAATGTTACAACTCTATGATTGGGCATGAAGCCCGAAAGGAAGGGGGGGGGTCGGGGGTCGTCCACTGGTCTATTCCCTAAAACTAGTTGCAATCACCACAATACCGCATTCACTCCATGAACTTAAGCTATTTGAAATCTACCCAGATGGGATGAAAATGACATATTTACAATATTTACAATGCTAATATATATGTTAACGTGTGTGTGTATTTTATATATAGGTTTAATATTTATGAAACAATTCTGGTTTCTGATTGGTTGGTAGCAGAACGTGAATTAATTTGATTCGTCAGTTCTTAGCAGCATTGTTTATAAATAGAATCGTCCGAATGTGTGGGATCATACCCCATCATACACCCAAAACATTGCAAAATCCTCCCTATTTTTTATAATGGGGAAGTCCCTTGTGTTTGTTCTGCTCAAAAATAAATATATATTTTATATTCACTTAGACATAACAAAAATTAGAAATCATTTGGATCTTAGAATTTTAGCATTTAAAAAGACGCCATTTTTAATTGTGTTCAAATGTCAAAAAGGAAAATTACAAAGATTTTTTTTTTTTTTTAAGCAAAAGTATTAGTTACGCATTAGTAGGTTAAAGTGTTAATACAAATAAAATGGATTCCTTTTTTATCTCGTTTTTTATGAAATGGTATTTTATATCTATATGCTTAGATCTTTGGTTGATTATCGTGTTCTGTGCTAAGACTATACTGGCTTGATTATCACAATTAATTACTACGGGGCTTGTAATCAATTCTGGCTCTAAAATAGTCTTCAGGATATTTTTAAGGTAGAGTGCTTCCTGGGTCGTGTGTGTGAGCGCGATAAATTCTGCTTCCTGCTTCACACCGTAGAGAGAGATACAATCTGTTGCTTTTTAGATTTCCATGAAATAATAGGCCCATTTTCTGAGTCTGAAACAATATCCAGATACACTCTTTCGATCTTCGTCGTTCCCCAGTCTGAATCCGAAAAACCTTCTAATTTTAGGGGATTTCTTGATTTTCTAAATACTAACTTCTGTTCTTTGGTTCCTTTTAAATAACGTAGGACTTGTTTAGCTCTGTTTAAATCCTTCATTGTCGGTCATGATAATTTTTGTGACAGTTTTGTTACTGTATAGCATATGTCGGGCCTGGTTGCAGTCATTAAATATATAAGACTACCTATAATTTTGCGATATTGTTTGTCATTTATTATTTTAGATTCTGTGTGTATATTTTTATTAATATCATTTTCGACCGGTGTAGAGCGTTTCTTGCACTCTCCCATTCCAAATTTTAATAGTATTTTGTCGATGTATCTCGATTGAGTCATCGTAACAAGTCCTTTGCTTTGAGTAAATTCTATCCCCAGAAACCAGGATATTTTGTCAAGATCGGTCATTTTGAATCTTTTACTTAATTTGTTCTTAACATCAGTTAACATTATGTCACAATTTGATGCGATTAAAATATCGACCCACAAAACCAAAATCAGTAGTTTATCATCTTTGTGTTGCGTATATAAACTGAGGTCTACAGCGCATTGTCTAAATTGTTTTTTAATAATATAATCATGGAATACTGTGTTCCAACACTGAGCACTCTGCTTTAGACCATATGATGACTTGTTAAGTCGCCACACGCTATTTTTATTTTTCATTATAAATCCCTCTGGAGGGGTAATATAAATTTCAGTCTATTGGGGCATTCAAATAAGCATTTTTTTACGTCCATTTGATGGATGTTTAGGTCATATTGTGATGCGACTTGCAGTAAAATTCTGATTGTCGTTAGGTTTGTGGTCGGTGAAAACGTAGAAAAGTATTCTTTACCGTAAATCTGAGAGCACCCCTTAGCAACAAATCTTGCTTTGTACTGTTCTACGCCTGATGCTGTACTCTTTTTTGTAAAGACCCATCTGGTAGAAATAACATGTTTATCTCTTGGGAGAGGCATTACCATATAGGTATCATTTTCGGTTTTAGGCATCTATTTCTTTTTTCATGGCAATTTTCCATTCATCACAATGTTCTGAATTAATTGCTTCGTTGAAGCTTTTTGGCGCATTTTCCATTGAATAGCAATAGTCGATTTGATAATCTTTTATATTGTCGACCACAAAAAAATTGGGTCGTCTTCTATTTCTTTTGGGATATCTTTTGACTTTATCATCATCATCATGGACACTCTCGTCTCCGTCATTTTTATTGTTTTCGTTTGTTCTAATTATTTGAGGTAATATAATTTCATCCTCTTCATATGACTGGTTTTCGTCTGTAAAATTAAACGTGTCTGTGAATTTTACACACCGGGTTCTTTTTATTTTATTTTTTTTGGGAAAAAATATTAAATTGGCTGGACTGTTTTTATCGTATCCAAGAAATATACCTCTGTCGGCTTTAATATTCAATTTACTCTTTTTCTCTATATATGCGAAGCAAGTTGAACCAAATATATGCATTCTGCTTAAATTTGTTTTTTTACCGAAGAAAGATTCATATGGAGTTTTAGATAGTGTTTTGTTAAAGCACCTGTTGCATATATAGGCTGCCGCCATAAGTGCATACATCCAAAGGTTTTTAGGGAGTTTTGATTCAATGAGTAGGCATCTTGCCATTTCAAAAAGTATCCGCCACGCACGTTCAGCAGTCCCGTTTTGGTGTGGCGATCTAGGAGCTGATGTTTCATGCCTGATATGATGGTTAATTAGTAAAAGTTCAAAGTCTTTTATTGGTGAATTCCGTACCGTTGTCAGAGCGAATACACTTGATTTCACCGTAGGGGGGCCATATCAGCTAAATATTTCTTAGTTGCTAGCAGGGTATCAGATTTGTTCTTTAAAAAGTAAACCATTATTAAACCTAAATGGTCATCTACGAAATTCAACACATATCTATAATGTTCTCTGGCCATCGGTTCTACGGGACCGTTCAAGTCACAATGCACCATTGATAGGATTTTTTTTGGCCTTTTTGTCTGGTATCTTGTTTTGATAGTTTGTCATTTTCCCTTGCATACAGACGTCGCAGTTGAAGGTTTTTGATGTTTGTATTCGCATTCCATCAACTACAGTCGGCAACTTTTTGATCTCAGGAATATTGCAGTGTCCAAGAATTTTATGCCATGTCTGTAGATCATGGCAGGCGGTTTTTGATAGGACTACACTATTTAAATAATATAGTCTTCCATTTTCTTTAATGTCGAATACAGTTCCATTCGGGTATACCAGTTTTGATTTATTGAGGCTAAAGTTTATATTTGCACCTTGTTTTGTGACAGCTTGTACAGAAAATATATTTTGTTTAAATTTTGGAATTAGAAGAGCGTTTTCTAGAATACAAAAACACAGTTCACCTTTATTGTTCTTTAGCGAGATTTTTGCATTGCCTCTTTTCAAAACAATATCATTGACTCGACTCCCGTCAGCTAGTTCTACAAAATGATTTTGTGGCTTAAAGTTGGGATCAAAATTGATAAAATCAGATTCCTTTGTAATCACATGTGCCGTGGCCCCACAATCGACAAGAAAATTATTATTGTTTGTTGAAGCATCAAATGTACAAGAAAATAAAAATGTATGTTCGCTAACAGAGCTCTCTACATTTTTAATGTAGTCGCCATTTTGAGTCCTGTATCTACATTGGAAACTCTTGTGATTAGGTCGTCCACAATTATATCAAATAATTTTTGTACTTTTCTTAGGAAAAAACCTGCTTTTGGCAAAGTTGCGTTTTTTATTCCTGGCATGGGTATAATTCGATTTTGGTGTTTTTATGTGTATTTTTAAATTTCATGATATTTGTGGATTCGTTTTTTTTTCAGTGATCATTTTTTCAGTTTCTTCGTAACTTCTGAGTGCTACCTTGAATTGGCTAAAATCATGGGTTTTTCTTTCTGGGTTATCGGTGGTAAATGGCTTGAAATATATTAGGGATTTTTTTTTTTTTTTTTTTTTTTTTTTTAAATATATACAAAAATTGGGTGGTGTGTATGATATATGAAGTTGAGATGTGTATGATATATGAGGATGAAGGGGGGGGGATGAAAGCCTTAAAACACATTTGTTAGCAGGAACTCTCCCTTCCTGATCTAATTCCGAAATGCTTCCTGTTTTCCGGTTCACAACCGAAAACAAGAGTCATTTCCTAAGTGGGAGTGGGCAGTCTACGGACAAAACAAATGGGTGGGGATGTGTGCCATGGGGATGGACAGGGTCAAAAATAAATTATTGGATGCGGGCTTCTTGGAGGTATTTTAACACCTGAAAAATAAGTAATAGGACCCTGAGATTCATTCATACCAACTAGCTAAGGGACTGATCTATCATAATGGTATTTTCTTGTTTGTTTTTATAGTTGGCGTGTGCCATGCCTAGGCAGGGAACACATATTCGAGCTTGTTTCGCGTGAATGTGCACAAAGTAGCGGTGTGTATCCCCCTACGACTAAATACCGAACAGGATAGCCTCCTTTTATCACATCTGATTTTGATTTTAAGTTGATGTTTAAAATACGAAATCAGATAGTAATGAGAGATTGGATCCCCCCCCCTCGTCCTATCTCTAGCGTGATGTCCACACAACTAATCTAGCTATGCCTAAGATCGCTAGGAACACCATTCGTTCCTCCCTAGGCCACAGCGGATCTGCGTTGTAGACTACGGATGCTAAATCCAGGCACATCACCCGGTCGGGAACGATGCGAGCTGTGATCTCACTGACATACGCCCAGTATTCTCGTAACTTAGAGCACTCGAAAAAAGTTTCCTCGCACCAAGGACAATTTGGGTTAATCTCACTGTTGTAACTATGATGCCTGCCATTAAGGACAAGCGCGTTCCTAACCAGTCACCAGGTCAGGGAAAACTCGGAGTTGTTGAGGTAACCCCGACCTGCCGCCCAATTCCACAGAGAGTGCACCTCCCCGTCCGACAGCCGCAGCCGCTCCCTAGTGGGTCTGACGCGGTCCCCTCCACTAACTCCCTGTAAAATGCCCTTCTAGGCCAGGCGAGGTCACTGGACCCCGGCAACACTCTGAGCGCTTCTCGGCATTCGTTGTAGAATCGCGGCTGCTTTCTCGGCTTGCGTCTACTTTTGACCGAGTGATTGGGGATGAGGTCGGGAAAGGCTCTACCGACAACAGGGTCACACACAGATTCTTCTACTCAGGAATGCCATCCTCTTAGCACGTTTGTGGCTCATCAAATCTGACATCCCCAAGCCCCCATTAATCGGACGTTGAGTACAGACCTGTATACGGACTAGTGGCTGCCACCCATTCCACAAAAGGGAAAAGAGCAACTGGGTCAAAGCCACAAGACGATTCGCAGGCACACGCCTCTGCTCTACCTTTGAGGGACAACCCCCTCTGAAGCCAAGTCCTCACCGATGCTCCGACCTTTGCCAGTAACTCTGACCAGTTTTGTCGAGCTGGAGGCCCAATCCGAACCAAACACCAAGTATGCGAACCGGGCTGTCTGTCCAGTCAAAAGAGCCCTGCCAGGCAGACAACCTCAGGCCGACGGACTTGCTAAGATTGACAACTGCTCCTGTGACTTGTTCGTACCGCTTGAGTGCCTTAATCACCGCAAAAATGTCATGATGGCTCGACACGCACACGGTGACATCATCGACAAATGCAGATACCCTGGCCCACGCACCGCCAGGCAATTCAGTACCGCGTAGGGCCAAGTCCAGTCTCCCCAGTCCTCAGCTTGCGCAGGAAAGGTTCTAACGCAAGGACGTATAACAGGGGAGACAATGGGCACCCCTGGCACACAGCGAACGGCATCAACCGCACCCCGTTTACCTGCACGACTGACATCGGCTGAGCATACAGAATGGAGATCCATCTGTGGAAGTCAGGCCCAAAACCGCCAGCCTCCAATACAGATCCCAAAAAGCGATGGTCCACCCTGTCGAACGCCTTGGACTGATCCAAATTGATCAGCACGGCTATTATGCCTATTCAGTGTCAACCACCGGCTTGAAGTCTTTTGCAGTCAGGATGCCGCAGGATTGGGCGAGGTTACCTGAAAGCCACTCGGACGTGACTCATCCATCTCGCGCAATTCCCCCGATATCCAGCGGGAAAGTTAACTTTATGGCCCTATAGAATGAAGGGTGGACGTATAGTGGGACCCTCTCCTCACACCTATTCGCTAACTGTTTGAGGGAGTCGTGCCCCTCCTCCACCAACGTTGTGTCCTTGATTGCTGTTTTCACAGCCTCTATCATGTTCCACATGGCCTTGGTGCATCCCACCCTCGTGTGACACACAAAGGTCATGAGTAGAGGAGCATTTTTGAAATGAGTAGGATCCGCAGTCGATATCCCGTCCACTGCCTCCAGCTTTTGGAGTGGCTTTCAGTGTCCCCTCTGCCTAGGGTGTTATTTTATCGGATGCATAGTGAGGATCTACCTCACAGATCCGGTCTCCAGTTAGGACAGTTGAAGCCCTGGGTCTCTCCCACCGAGCCGGATCACCTCTCCCAGCTGGGCTAGCCCTACTGTTGCTGGGGACGGCAACATCAAAACTATCAGAGTTGCCTAATGCTCTAAACTCTGCTTCTAGAGTGTAGGGGGCAGCACTCGTACTGGCCTTAAGGGCGTACCTCTTTACGGGGCCCGTTCCGATGACTGTGTCAGGGACACGGGCGGCAGAACCCGGGCTAGGCAGAGTAGCGAAGCTCGGACCACAGGGAGTGAGTGGAACAGTTGTGACCCTGGTCCAGCGCTCAGATTTGACCGCGAAAGCCCCCTCTGAGAACCGGATCCCAGGCTAGGCATTGCTGCGCTGGAGCCTGGGCCAGCTATAGCGGTAGTCAAGTAGGGGTGACCTGGGAAAATTTCCGAGGCCAACTTGCCTGACTGGGCCAAAATGGGTTGTATTCATTTGGGAAGTGTGATATTCGTGGTGTCGCTCCAAATAAGACAAACAAATGACTCTAATTAATTTCAGAACAAAATTTATGCAATCAAACGTAGCTTGAGTTTGTTGATTCCATTTAGATTAATTTCATCTAAAACAAAAGGTCAACTGCTTGAACTATTGGCGTTTTGCTTGAGATATTTGGATTCCGACGTGCGTTGCGAAATTGATGATGAAAAGAAAGAGAAGGTGAATGTAACCGCTCACGCAAGAAGGTGGTTAAGGGCCCCTTTTTATCTAGAAATCTCAGCTCATGTAGTCTAGTCTTCTCTGAGGTTGCTACATGAAATCTGGTATGTTGAAAGCGAATATCGAAGCAACAGGCAGGAAGAAAGACAAACTTATGTAGTCTATCTACAGAAGCTTAATTTCGCAGAATTATGTACAAATGTTTTTACAATTCTCATTCAGTTTTTGTAAGTTTTTTTCAGTCTCAAATCTCTTTACAGACAGCGACAGACGGTTGGATGAGGAAGGTGGAAGGGTCACGTCTCTATACGGTCTGTTCTTCTCGAACTCCAGAAGCAATCTGTTTCAACTCCCAACTCTCAACTAATCTCCGCACGACAGTCATATATATAGTAAGGTATGTGGATGGGGTGGAAATCCCCCCCAGCCAATAAGATTTCGCCACGAAATCGCAAGCCCCAGGTCCCTGGGTGGGCACAATTCCCATACCTGAAATCTGAATTACTAATTCTCACGATTTCCAAGGTCAGATGTCAATTCTAACATCCGACCTTGAGTTCATTTAAGGCCAGACAATGTTATAAGTGAAATTTCCTGTCATCAACTTTTAGCTGTAAAAATATATTTTGACATGAAATAAAATATATACAGGGTGTCCCAGAAGTCGCGCACCATGTAGATTTATATAAAAACAAATCTGAATATCAATGAATATCAATTTTATTAATCAAAATACAATAGATGCTCAAATTGTTCACCTTCAGCCTGAATACATGCATCGATTCTCTTTATAAAACTATCTTTTACTCTAATGAGGGTTTAAGTAATAATTTTTTGACATTCAATTATTATCGCATCTTTCAAATCATCAAGAGTGCGTGGACGATTCTGGTAAACTACAGATTTAAGATGTCCCCAAAGGAAATAGTCAAGAGGTGATAGATCTGGTGATCGGGGTAGCCACTCCACGGGACCGCTTCGCCCAATCCATCTTTCTGGAAAATTTGGATTCAGGTAGTCACGCACATAAATAGCAAAGTGTGGTGGAGCTCCATCTTGCTGAAATAAGAGGTTTTGTCGTCTAATTACAGGAACATTTTCTAGGTATTCAAACAGGAAGGTCTGTAAAAGCTCTAAATAAGTTTCTCCGGTGACATTGTTAGTATTGAAAAAATAAGGACCAACGATTTCCTCCTCCCATATTCCAGCCCAGACTATTATCTTAGTGTTAGTCTGATGATGACCCTCCTCATGCCAGTTAGGATTTACTTCTGACCAATAGCGCATATTGTGACGGTTTACTTGCCCATTTAAATGAAAAATTGCTTCATCACTAAATAATATCGAAGAATCCAGGTGATTACACACCCATTCACAAAACTCTAATCGCCTATCTGTGTCATCACCATGTAGAGCTTGTACAAGATGCACTTTGTACGGGTGAAATTTCTGTGTTTTAAGAATACGATGTACTGATGATTTGCTAATCGTAAGCTCCTGGCTTACTGATTTCACGGGGCTTCTAGCAACATTCGGCAAAACCATAGTTGATGTTTCCTCATCAGTTACATTCTTTCATCGACCACATCTCTCGCGGTCAGCAACTGAACCTGTTTCTTGGAAACGTTTGATCAAACGGCAGACAGTGGTATGGCTCAATGGTTTTTCTCGCTCAGGATGAGTGCGGTTGAATTCTTTAGCTACCAAGCGGTATGTAGCCCCATCTCTTCCAAACATAAAAATCAATTTAACTCTTTCTTGCATTGTTAATTTCTCGCCCATATCGAATAAAATCTGAAACAAAAAAAATATAAATATATGGTGCGCAACTTCTGGGCCAAATAAAATCTGAAACAAAAAATATATAAATATATGGTGCGCGACTTCTGGGACACCCTGTATATTCATCTTCTCTATTTTAAATCCTTGTGTTATCTGGCGTCACCCGGGAATAAAAAGCTACTTCAGCATAGTTTTAACGCTCCTCAATGGGGGATTACGTTACAGAATGTGTTTGCTGAAACCGGCTATGTTTATATGTTTAGCTGATGTTAGCCTATCGCGTCCTTTGTTTAAGGTGAAGAGAAACAACGGGGGTGGAGAAAGAAAACAAAATGGAGGCTGTGATTTTGAAATCGCGACAGTTTAATGATAGGTGGTTTTTTTTCATCAGTCCTGGGATTGCCTTTTTAGCTACATTCAGCATTTTCTAGGGTGCCTTCACCCTCACTCCCTTTTCTTTTCTCACAAATATTATCAGCATAGTTGCTTCTGGAAAATTCCTTGACTCCTGTATGCGTTTTCCATCTACATAGAGTAAGTTTTCATTATCCAAAGTTTAATGAATATTAGTGGCAGTTGCTAGCATTCTTTGTTTTTATCTTAATATACCATGTTCACTTTTTGATAACATTTTAAGTGCTAATTATTTTTTGTCAAATAATTTTCCATTCCTTATTTGGTGTTTTAACTTTGGTGCGCAGTAACTTTTTTGATAGAACTCATATTTTAATGAATGGAATCAAAGGTAAGCTCCAATGGTGTCTTGATTCTGTGAAAAGATTTAATCTTTATGGAAACTTTTTTTTTGGGGGGGGGGTTCTAAAAGACAAACAAACGGTGACTTTTAAATTATAAACTTGTAAATTTGTTTATAAATGGCTGATTTCAGTATCTAAAAAGACAAATATTTTGCAAACAAATGAATATGTAACTTTTTCCATCATTTTTAATGGAAGCTGTTCATTCTCATAAATTGTTTTCATTAGAATGGGTGGGGATTAAATATTTGAGAACATTGTAGGAGCTATTTAAAAAAAAAAAATGCCACTGTTTGCAAAAAATTTTTTTTTTTTTTTTTTTTTTTTTTTTTTTTTTTTTTAAATATTTGGGTTTAGTGTTCTCCAATAATGAATGAATTTGCTATTGCAACCATTTATTTGTAATTCACCTTTGTCCGTTTGTCTGTCTGCATTTTTCTCAATAATTACACTTTGGCATTTTTTGAAATTTTACACAAACATTAAACATGATATGAGTAAAAAAAAGTAACAGAACGGATTTTCCGGGAAAACTCCAGTTGCACTCCCAGGGATGCCTTTTAGGTTAAAATGGCTAAAATTTACACTTTTGTGCTTATTAAAAAAAAAAAAAATGATGACTTGGATTTTTATAAAACTTTCTGAAAAGTTGTAACTAACTGATTTCTATATAATTTTGTTTGTCTATATTTCACAATAACTCTTGGGTGTGCCCTAGGGGCTCTTTTAGGGCTAATAAAATCACTCTATTTTTGGAACTATTTTACCATATTTGTCCAAAATTGTCTGTCTATTTAACAGTTTTGCATTGTGCTGAACTCAAATTTAAATATGTTAAGGCTTTGGGGACTTTTGAGGCTAAATTGGTGGTGTGTGTATGTGTGTGTGTGTGTGGGGGGGGGGGAAGATGACTTAGTCATTTCTTTTTTTTTTGCATGGTACAGAACTCAAATTTACATATGTTAAGTCCTAAAACTGCACCGTTGGTTCATTTTCACCAGGATTTTACATCCCCCTGGGGACTTTAGGAGCTAAATGGAGGGGGGGAGGGGCAAATGCTGAACTTAGTCATTTTTTTTATACCTGTGCACTTACGAGGGACCACTTGTTATATTTGAATTTATAATTGTTCTCTTTTTTATGGCATGACACCAATTATTTTTGCCAAATGTATTTCAATTTATTGTTTTTTTTTTAACCATGGTACTCTGTATCCTTAATGATCTGAGAACCATTATCATATAGTATTTTTCACAAGTGGAATTTTCATGTACCATTTTATTTTTACCTTGGTTTTGTTTTAAGTTTGGAATTCTAAACTATAACTCTATTTGGCAAGTATTTTATTTATATTTTCTTTAAATGTGTTCATTAAAATAAAAAATAATTGAGCTTTCGAAAATGAAAAAATTTTTCTTTGTTAATGAGAAATGTTTTTTCTTTTTCATGGTCAAAAATGGTTAAGATTGTGGTTGAGACCGCACTTAGGGTCACTAATGTTGAGAACAGTGCATTACCAAAAAGTGTTTTGTTTTTAATGCTATCTTTTCCATAACAATTTTCTATTCATGAATATATTTGTTTTAAAATTCCCCAATTAATAAAGCTGAATGAATTTTGGTGGCAATTTGCAGCATATTTTATGTTTGAATTTTAATGTATGCTGTGATGTCAATCATTTTTGCAAACTATCTTTTCATTTGTTATTTTAGTTTTTAACCGTCTTATTCTGTATTCTTGATGATCACAGTATTTTTTTTTATGAGTAAAATTTTCATGTACACAAAAAAATTATATATATCCACTTTTTTATGGTTTTGTACTTAAGATTGGTAAATGATATGCAATGGTGGTAGTAAGATTTTTGGCTGTGAAATTTTAACAAGAACTCGAGATTGGAGTTTCCATGGAAATTAACCAAAAGAGTAGATAAAAAGTACCAACATCTTTTCTGAGAAAAGTGAGGAGGGAGAGGACAGAATAAATTGTCCCCCACTGATTGTGAAGTCAGTTTTGTGCTGTCAAGGCAAGAAAGAGTGACCTGAGTGGTACTTGCTCAGATGTAGCAAGTTATCTCTGCAATATAAAGAATTGTGTGTGGATCTAGAATTCCTTGTCTACTCTTTGATTCCTAATTATTGTTCAGATTCTGGTTTTAAATGTCTTTTAGTCTTTTATACTGATATCGGACCCTCCCCACCTTCCTTTTGTCTGATACAGTTCTTATTCATATAGCCTCTTATTCAACTGTCATTGATACCTCTCCCTACACGTTCATATAGGATTGTGAAAAAGAAATATACACTGTTTATATAAAAGAAGGCCCAGATAAACCTAATATGTATATAACCTATCACTCAATAGGTCTTTGGCCTAATGTATAGTGCTACTAATATAAAAGTTATAAAAAAGAATGATTTTTATAACTTACTAACATTCAAATGCAAATATTAAGATTGAGCCTAATTGGCTCATTAGTTTACTAATTAGTTATATAAGTGAAGTTACTGTTCCCAATTTTCAAAATGATGGAAAAATCTGAATTTGATAAGTGTTATTCAAACGTTGCTCTGTTAGGAACAATGTTTAAGCGATGGTATGACTTTAAACAAATTTGTACACAAATGTTGCTGAATGTTCTGATAACACAAATTTAGAAGTTGCCCCGGAAAACAAGGTCTACAAAATTATTTTGACCAATCATAAATTAAAGTTGTGATATATAGCAGAGGAAGTGAAGATATCAGAAGGCAGGGTACTCACTTTTTTGCATGAACTTGTTTGTGTAGCAGCTATCATCCTGGTTGGAGCCAGCTTTCTTCTAAGCACAAACTGCAAACCATCACAGTCCAGTTTAGTCAATCATTTCCAGGTCACAGGATATGCTAACCAATCCCAATTCTATTGCGAGAGAGTTGTGGGTCCGATAGAACCATCAGTTTGTCTTTAAATTTTGTCACCCAGGTTTTCAGCTGCCCACCAACACCTTTGCACCAAGCAGAAGAGGAAATGGTCAACAAGCTGCATGTCAAAACTGACAAAGATGTCATTGAAGAAGGACAAATGGCAGGAAGCATAGAATTAGTTTTCAGTGAAGAGTATAAACCAGAACATGATCTCCACAGCAGCCACGATCGGAGACTCCCAATTTGTGCAGATCTACCACTCTTATAGACCACGTCTCACAGCTATATAGAGGGATGGTCCTTGGCATCGCCTGACAGATGCATCCCTTCATGTCCAAGCATATTTCCCATCAGCATCACAGATCAGTTGAGACAAAAGAAGACATACTGTGCTGTTCATAATCGCCATCCAATCTCAGCCACTGCCTAACCAACCAGCATGAGAGTAGAACAAAAAATAGACAAAGAAATCCAGATTATCTAAGTGAATTCCATAAGCAGCTATCAGATACCTTGATCAATCGGCAAAGCCATGAGCTTTGTTTTGAATGCATTGATGCACATTCTTAATTTACAAGTTTGTATGCAATCGAGCACTGTTTGCTCCTCCTCGCTAGTCTATTCAAGTAGGATATCTTCTGTGTAAGCAAGGTCAGACGCAATCACGTTTTGCCCAAACACAATCCCTATGTGACTTTGAAAGGCTTTGTTGAGGATACAATCAATCACAAATAGCAGAGGATTTGAAAATATTAGAAGGCAGTGTACTCACTATTTTGCATGTAAATGAGAAACCAGTGTTCAAAGTGGGTGCCATGTTGTCTCACAGTCAGAAAAAAACACTTCATCAACAATTTGGAGTGAATTCACCACTTCAATCCAGAGTCCAATTGGCAATCGATAGGACAGCAGTACGTGAAAGCCATCCAAAGCGACCAAAGATGTAAACATCAGCAGGCAAGGTTTTGTTTTGTAAATTTTGGGATGCGCAAGATATTTTGTTCATTGATCATTTTGAGAAAGGGAGAACTATCAATAGTGAATATTAAATGGTATTATTGATTAGTAGGTAAAACTCGGCAAAAAAATGGCCACAAATTTAGAAAAAGATGTGTCCTTGCAGCAATACTGCAGTGTCACAAGCAAAACTACATGAATTGCACTTCAAATTGCTTTTATGTTCACTTTATTCTTAGTGATTTTTGGCTGTTTGCAGATGTCACAATGATGCTCCAGATTTGGTTCCAATAAAGTCATGTTAGTATTTTGAGGCCAAAGACAAATCAATCTACAAAAAAACCCATCAGAATTCACATATCACTTTAAAAGAAGATTGTTAATGAATATTCGCATTTTGCTTAAAAAGTTTAATTAGTTATTATAGGACTTATTGAGTGATACGTTATTGTTCTGGTTTTCAAATTTTTTATACACATCTCAGAACTACTCTTTCGTTTATCTGACCCAGCATGTATTTATATCGTCTCCTAATTGTTCTAATTCCCACCTACAGAAATGTTCAGGTGGAGTGAAATAAACAACTGTTTATATAAACTGTAGAAAGTCAAGATGAATGAGTATGTTGCTTTCGTTGACACAAAAGCTATGTTCATTGATGTTAAAATATATTTTCTTATTACTAACAATTTGAAAATGTTAATGCTTCATATTTTGCAGATTATTCAGACAACTACCCGCAGCTTGGTTGTTATTTTCATAACGTTTTTGCTAATGTAACCTCTGACCTTCAAAGGCCTATTCTCAAACTCGAGAACCTAATCAGAATTTTAAATTGAATCTTTTAATTTAATCTCTGGGGTAGATTGGATTGATTGCCGTGGCCAAGTAAAAGTGTTGATTATTGTTTTTTTTTTTTTTTTTTTTTGTTTTTTTATTACATTTTCACCCCAAACAAGGCACATTGCCACTTTGGTGTAGGGGGCTACTATCAGGGGCAGCAACTACTGGGGCACTATGTTGGGATTTGGGCAGCAAGATGTCGGTTCACGTTAGACTTGAACTTCTGCATGTCATTACAGTTAGGGAAGTAGGGACCTGAAATGGAATTCCAGAGTCTAGTGGTTCTGGGGAAGAAATTACTGGAGTAGAAAGATCTTTTACATCTAGGGATCTCTACTGTGTGGGGGTGGGATTTAGCTGGCTGTCGGGTTTGTCGAGGGTGTGTACGTCGTTGGGGCAGAAGTTGTGCGTCTGCGGTTCGTCAGATTATTCACCATTGAAATACTTGTAGAACAGGCAGAGGGATGCAACATTTCGTCGATGGGACAGAGGCTGAAGCTTAGATGCCAGTTCAGGGCCTATCAGATTGGCGACTTTTTTAACCTTGTCTAGGAGCGAGAGACTAGCAGCAGATACACCAGCCCAAATGTGACAATAATACTCCATACATGGGCGAATGGTGGCCTTATAGAGGTACAGGATACTTTCAGGTGTCAGTAGTTTTCTAGCACGGTAGAGAGAGCCTACCTTTTTCGCAGCGGCCCTGGCAATGTTTTCAATATAATTGTTCCAACTAATGTTTCCTGTGAACGTTAGGCCAAGTAGTTTGAAAAATGTACTCTCAGACAGGGAGTCACTGGCCATTGCTATTGGTGGCAGAGAAGGTTTCTTGTAATTATTGAAGGAAACCAGTTTAGTCTTGGCAGCATTGAATGTGACCATCCATTTATGTTCCCATTCCACTACAGATTGGAGGTCATCCTCTAGTGTTTTTGCCATTTCTTTAGATATATGTTCATTTGTTTTCCTCTCATGCCTGTTATAGAGCGTGGTGTCATCAGCATATATACCCATCTCAGAGGCAGTTTTGTCGGGGAGGTCATTAATAAATATTAGGAACAATAGAGGTCCAAGGATAGACCCCTGAGACACTCCCGCATTTATATCACACTGTTTAGATGTACAACCGTCGAGGACAACCTGGATTTTTCTCTTATCTAAGAAGGATTTAATTATGTTAAGTATTCTACCAGTGATACCGTATGATTTAATTTTCCTGAGGAGACCCTCATACCATACCCTGTCAAAGGCCTTAGATATATCTAGAGCTCTGCCCTCCCCCGCTTTGTCCAGTGAGTGGTATATACGTTCAGAGATTAGTGAGGATGTAAGCTGTGGAACGGGCTTGTCTAAATCCATATTGTTTGTCAGTCAGAAGTTTTGCATCTGTAAGGTGCCGGACTAGAGCATGGTTAATTATGGTCTCAAATATTTTGGCGAAAAGTGGGAGTAGGCTAATGGGGCGATAATTTGATGGGTCAGTTCTTTTGCCAGAATTCTTGAATACTGGTACCACAGAAGCAGTTTTCCAACAGCCCAGAAAGCATGATTTATTAAGGCATTTGTTGTAGAGTTTGGAGAGAACTAGAGCTACTTCGGCTGAGCACTTTTTAATAGTACAACTGGGATGAGATCAGGTCCACATGCTTTTGAAGTGTCAAGATTTTTTATGATAGCGTGTACCTGAGCAGGAGTGATTTTTAGATCGTCTAACATGGCGTCTGTCCGCAAAGGGAAATCAGACAGAGGGTGGTTAGAAGGGTCCAGTGTGGAGTTCGAGGCAAACCGACTGGCAAGCATATTAGCCTTGTCGGTTGCTGAGCAAACAACCTCGTTGGTTGTATTCTTAGTGTTAAGGATTGAACCCTTAATCTCCAGAACACTGTCACTGATTAATACATTCATTGCATTATGAGTTTAAGTTTGCAAAGATATACCTGAAAATGGCTCAAGTTTAATTGGCCAAAATGTGAGAATAACAATCAAGATGAAAACATCAGTACCAATAATCCAAATTGTCAATCTTAAAATTCTGTAACTTATTACTAACACTATTTTTTTTTGTTGATTGGTGCGCTGCAATCTCAGTTTTTTCATCTTTCTCAGCTTTTTATGCATTTTTGTCAGTTTATGGGATTTCTGTATTTAAAAAAAAATTTTTTTTTAAATAAATTGTAATTTGTGTCTGCAACAGAAACTATATATTAAATTGTATTCTCTTAATTTATTTTAAATTCGTTATAATAAAGTTCTAACAAAGGTTTGCTCTACATTGACTTAATTTTTTTATGTATATGTATAAGCATTTAAGATAAACCTTTTTTAATAGCGATTATGATTTTTTTTTTTTTTTTTTTTTTTTTAAATGAATGTCTTCGGTATGTGTATCTGTATCAACGTTTTTATTTTTGCCCTCTATATCTTTGAAATGAGAAAATAAATAAACATTGTAAAACTTGAAGATGAAACTGTTTTGTTTGGCTTCAGTGAACCTAACGAAAACTGATGATTTGTCCCTTCTTTTCTATTTCTTTATGGATTTTTTTTTTATTGTATATATGACTCGAATTGTACATCAAACTGTAATGAAGATTTGGTGTCTGTAATCGAAATTACATCACATTTCTGAAATATTTTTTTAAAATTCATCTAAGGTTTAAAAAAATTAAGTTAATAGAATTTTTTATTAACAAAAAATTGTAATTTTTGTTTGCTTAAGAACTATCCAGTTATATTAATTTATTTTGTGGCCGTATCAGTAGCATTAAAATAATTTTGAACGGTCTTAGTAAAGTTCCTATACAATTTAAAGAATACTCGTCCTAGCTAAAATTGTAAATTAAACTATAATGGAGATTTGGTGTCTGTCTATATTTGAAATTACATCAGATTTCTGAAATATTTTACAAATCCATCTCAATTTTTCAATTTTTTTTTCAAAATTGTGATATGATTTATGTATTTAATAAAAAAAAATTATTGTAATTTGTAACAGTGACTATCCACTTATATTATTTAATTTATGTTGCCGATATATAACATTGAAATAATTTTTAAATGTTTCAGTAAATTTCATATACAACTAAAATATACCCGTCCTATGATGGATAAAATTAATTTCCCCAGCTTTGCTAATGCAAAATGAATATTAACATCAATGTATATTAAACCTTATTTTAAGAATCCTTATTCCAATTTTGATCAAAATCCATTACATTATTTTTATTCTAGAAAATGTCTCAAATTTAAGGTTTCAGTTTAAGGGTCTCAAGAAGTTATAATTTAAGAAATCTTGCTTAATTGGTGCCTAATGAATATGGATCAAGTTTAAGGCAACTCTGAAAATGTTTCAAATAATATTTATAGTATACATCTTAAAAACCCTTTAAAATATTGCAAGGAAACTGAAATTTGGGTAATATTTATTAATTGATGTGTAATATTGTTAAAATTTAACACTAATCAGTTGCCCTACCAATTCCATAAATCTAATTAAACTAAATATAGCTCATATTACCTACAATTATGCTTGAATTATCAATTGTGTGTGTGCACACACATTTATTTATTTATTCATACACACATATATATATATATATATATATATATATATTACTCAGACATGTATATATAACTTTATATTAAGACTGGTAGGGAGACCAGATGTCGCCTAGGAATGAATGAAGATCAACATATATTTCACCCTCCAATTTTTTTATTGTGATTGAAATCAGTAAAATCGCCCAATTTTCAATCCTCCCTGCAGTTACATAGTCCACAATACATTGTAGTCTACATTGCACTGTTGAGAACATATTGTTTTTATAAAATTGTATTTATATAATGGCTTGAATTAAAGTTTAAAATGCAAATAACAGGTATCATGGTTAATCGTACTTTAAACAGAAACATTCATAATAAAACTTCTCAAATAAACTTGTGAGGTTAGGCTGTGTAAGGCGTTAACTTTAATCAAAATCGCCTGTTTTTTTATTTTTGTCTTTTTTTTTCATTGGATTTTTTTATTATCAATTATCGAAGACATTGATACAAAACATCTAAAAAACACTGCCACGTATATAAAATAAATTTGTGAGAATTCAAAAGGAGTGGCCCGGTTGTTTAAGAGTCCATAGAGAACGAACTGACATTCACACACTGTTCCGTTTATATAATAAAAAATATATGAATATAAAAAGGTTTTGCTAAAATTTATTTTTAAAATTGATCATTTCCTTTTTCATTCTTTTCAATTGTAGCTATTGCCACTGGATATTTTTTATTGCGTAAATAATCAGAATTGTACATCAAATTCTAATAGAAATTTGATATCTGTCTATAATCGAAATTATGTCACATTTGTAGTAGTTCAGAAATTCATATGAAATTTTTGAAAATTATTCAGATTTATGTATTTTTTTGTATAAAATAAAAAACCAAATCTTGAAATTTTTTTACAAGAACTATCCGCTTGGTATTATTAATTTATTCAAGTTTAATGCAGATCTGAAAAATTAATTTTTAAACTCTTTAAAGTACTGCAAAGAAACTTAAGATTGGAGAATGTTTTATAAATTGATTTTTACATAGGAGTCACCTCTTATCAAGGCCCAGAGGCCTCTCGAGAATAAAGTGTAATGGGTATACATTAGTCAATGGGATTATAGACTAGTAATCATAAGTAGTGAAAATTTTGTAAATTGGATTACTTAGGGGGACGGTTCATCAAGAACTTGTTTATGTTGGACTTGTAGATAATCAAATTGTAATCAGCTGGAAAGCAGGCAGACGGAAGACAGTTCCACAGGTGTGCAGTTCTAAGAAAGAAGCTTTGCTCATGGAATCTACATTTAGGTTTAGGCACAGATAAAGAGTGTGGGGAAACTATTGATAGTAGTTTCAGCTAAACGAGTGTTTTTTTTTTTTTATGAAAGTTTAGCCAAGGAGGATCGTAGATTGGAGCTCAGACGAGCACTTGCCATGAAAATAACGATAAAGCAGAAACAGGCTCGCAACATCTCTTCTGTGAGAAAGAGGTTACAAGGAAGAGAAAAGGACCCCCCCCCCCACTAGGCTAAGAAGTCTATTTTGAACTCTGTCAAGGTAGGATAAGCTTTCTAGCAGCTCCTGTCCAGATGTGGCAACAATACTTGGACGTACCTGGCTCTTATATAGGTAGAGAATTGCATCAGCAATGATATCTGCTGGAGCAGTAGAAGGATCCCACCATTTTTCTCCGATCTTGGCAACAGATTTGATGTATGCATTCCATTACAGATCAGGAGTAATGGTCAAACCCAGAAGCTTGTCCAAACAAGGAGCCTCCCCAATGAGAGGCATTCATTTCAATTGATGCCAGATGGGGATCAGAGCATTGATTATGTAAGGATAGAAGTTTGGTTTTAGCTGCATTAAAACCACTTCTTTCCCCATTGTACCATATGCTCAAGATCAGAGGAGAGAGAATCAGAGAGAACATCGTTATTTATGGCCTTTGATGTGCTACCATAGATGGTGGTGTCATCAGCATAAATGTCTATGAATGATCTTAGGGTGTGATTTGGGAGATCATTGATGTAGATCAGGAAGAGAGTTGGGCCCAGGATGGATCCCTGAAGGACTCCAGCATTAATAATGTGAGCTTCTGATTTCTGCCCATCAGCCACTACTCTTATGAACCTATTGGAGAGAAATGATTTAATAATTGAGATTGACTAACCTTAATGTAAACCCTCACCACTTCTGGTTTGGTGATGGATGCAACAGCAAAGGTGTCACTTTTTTTTTTTTTTCATGTTCTTTTCCTTTGTGGTACGGTTTCAAAAGCCTGCCTGCCTACAACCACTTTTTTTTTCTTTTCTCAAAACACACCTCCAAACACCCGGGCAACGGCAGGCACCCAGGCTAGTTCTTTATAAATCTTGGTTTCGGTTTCGATTTTAGCTAATGACACCTTAGTAATCTATTTTTTTTTATAAATAATTTTATCAAGAATTCTTCATAAGTTTTGGTTTCGGTTTCGATTATTGCTGAAGGAACTAAAGTTTGGAATTCGATTTCGATTCAAGCTGATGAACCCAAGTCATATAGATATATTTTTTATTTTTGAAATCGCAACTTGATAATATATAAAAATCTATAGGACATTAACTCTATAATAATATATACGAAATCTGAAAGAATTAAAATATTATCTTTTAAGTATATTCTACGACCTGGCTATGCCGGGCATCCTTGCTAGCTTGGATAAATACTTTTGCAGTTTTAACAAAAGAGCTACAATAATATCAGAGCGTCTCCATTTACGCTGAATATCTACAGATTGCCAACATCAATATATTACATACTAGCGGGGATACTCGGTCTTGCCCGGGTGTGGTAAATCAAAACAAAATGTAAAATAAAGAATAAACGAACGAAAAACAATGGCATAAATAACCCTGTTTAAATGTTCAAACTTAAAAATATGGGGGAAAAAAATATATATCTAATATCTCTGCTCGAACATGCAATCTTAAGATAACGACACTGCCACTATAATGACTGGTCTATGATCGCGTGATCGAAGTTAGGTCGTTTTTTTTATATTCAAACTAATTCAAGAAAGAATCTTTTTTTGCGCATGCGTGTTTCCTAAATCGTCATGAAGGAACAATCTTTTGCTACCCCTCCCTGTATAAAAGTTCCCAGTTGAGAGTGAAGGAATTAATGTTTTTAACAATTTTTTGATATTTGTCGTCCGAAGGGTCGAGCTTCAAAACGATACTGATTTTGTGAAAATCCGTCACCTTTGTGGAAAGTTTTAGGCAGACATACATACATATATGCATACATACATTTAAACAGATTTTTGCCCTTTATATATTACATATAAATCAGTCCCCTATGGAATTTCCACAGGTCCTGCGAGTTAACTATTGTTAAAATTTTACATTAATTTCCACCTTTGCATAAATCTAAATTAAACTAAGTATAACTCATATTACCCACAATTATGCTCAACATCTGTTCAAATTGATTATGATCAGTTCACTAGTATGAGCTTATCGGTTGTGTGTCTGTGTGTGCACATATATATATTAGCAAAGATACGCACATTGTTGCTGTATACTCAGCTACCTGAACATTAATAATTTTTTAGTAATTGCTTAATAGTTTGTTTTTTTTATAAAAACAGAAAAGTAATCAACAACCTCAGTAAAAAAAAAAAATAAATAAAAATAAATAAATATATAACCTTGGCGACATGCAATATGATTTTTGTCCTGCTAGATCTACAACAGATGTACTAAAAGTTATATCTCCTAGGATTAGCGAATCTCTCGATGTAGGCTTCCTTTTCAGAGTAATTGCTCTTGATATATCAACGGTCTTTGATAGGGTATGGCATAAAGGTCTACTCCACACGGTAGTTAACTATTATGACGGTCATTTATCAATGATACTAGAACTGCTTCACATCTGAATGAGGAAAGATACTTCGTGGGTGTAGGGTACTGGACAATTAAGGGCCTTTGAAGAAACAAAGATGCTGTGTTCTGCATCCCTTTTAACTCCCAGTGTTTCATTTGGTAAAGCCAGACACAAGGTTCTGAACATGAAAAATAAAATGGAAAGAGGGAGCAAAGTAATGGTACCACTTCATGAATTTAAAGTAGCCGATCATGTACTCTTATGGATCTGCTCAACGATGGATTGAAGGTACCATTACCAGACAGTTAAGAGCAGTGAATTTTGAAGTGGAGGAATGGCAAGGAGACATGCAGACCAGTTTCTGAAATTCCCATCAATGTTAGCAGAGGAATTGATGCCTGAAATATAGGCAGATAACGCTGCAGAGAATATTGAGAATTCTGGTACACCTGAAATTCCTGAGGAAAGTTTAGTACCTGAGAGCAGACATATGGATGAAGCTGCAGGGGCTTCAACAGTGGTGGAAAAACCAACAACATTACCCACTCGCAGGTCAGGGTCTATTCGGAGACCAACCATAAAATTGAAGGATTATATTGTGATTCCAAGTAAGATTGAAAAGTAATATATTAGGCAGAGTTACTTCCCTTACACCACTAATTCTAATGGGACTAATTGTGGCCCTTTATAACCAGAAGGCGTAGCTGTTTTCCCGGTGTATTGAGTATAAAAAGAGTGTGTAGGAGCGGCCATTTTGGTGTCGTCTTAACCAGTGGTTTTCTCACGTCAATTTCATTATGGTTTCATTCTAAACACACGGGACTAAATTAACATGGTAACAAAACAAGCAGTGGTTAAGTTAACCACTGCTTGTTTTGTTACCATGTTAATTTAGTCCCGTGGTGTGTTTAGAATGAAACCATAATGAAATTGACGTGAGAAAACTAAATTGAAACAATGTTAGAAAACAGTACTGCATGCCTGTGGAACTCTGTTCCGTCTGCCTGCTTCCCACCTGACTACAACTTGGATGTCTTCAAGTCCAACGTTAACAAATTCTTAATGAACCGCCCCCTTAAGTAAACACTTCATCAAATCTCCACACTAACGTAATGTACTTGCAATAACCCTTATCCCTGAGTGGCTTCCGGGCCTTGATAAGTGGTGACCACTGTGTAAAAAAAAAAAAAAAATTTATTAAATGATTTTTTATTGTGCATGTTGCAATTTTTGATTCTTTGTTTATCAATGATTTAATGAGATCTACTGAATTTTTCTAATTTTAAAATAAAGTAAGATACTTTAAATTTTCAATAGCCCATCAAATTGCTTTATTTAAATATGACTTTAACTTTTCAAAAATATTTTTACAATAATTATATTTTTTATAATAATAATTATTAAATAATTAATAATTAAACAATTAAATTCTTTTACAATAATTTAAATTTTTAAAAATTATTTTGCAATAATTATGTCAATTTCAATAGCCAGTCCAATTACATTCTTACAGACGGTGTACCTCCAAATATGTCCTAGTATTTTTCTCATACTTTTGTTCATCTAAACTGCAAGAGTGTCACTAGTTTAATTTCTTTGCCACAAATATAACTTTTATAGCCACATTTTATCATTTACATTAATTATCAACATACGAGGGGTGTGCAATAAGTAATGTCCCTGACCCACTTCCAGTTGTCTGATCTAGCTGAAATTTTGCATGTGCAATGATTTATATCTCTACGGGTTATGTGGCAAATAACAGCTCTGAACTAATTGTGGTTTCTTACAGGTGTTTGAACTGAGTCAGATGTGAAATGGAGCCTGTTGAATGTCGAGCAGTGGTCCGTTTTTTGTATTTGAAAGGACGCACACCACAGGAGACTTTTGATGAAATGAAAGAAACTTATGGTGATAATGCTCTATCATATGACCTTGTAAAACGCTGACATCATGAATTCAAACATGGCCGAAAGTCTGTGGAAACAGCTCCCAAACCTGGTCTTCCCCCCATCCCCCCCCCCCGTTCTGCCATTGATGAGGCATCTGTCCGTCAAGTTAAGGCTGCCATTTTGGAAGATCGGCGCATTACTATTCGCCAAATAGCCCAAGATGTCAAGATTAGTACAGAGTCTGTGGAAACTATCATTCATGACCATTTGCATATGTATAAGGTGTCTGCCAGATGGATTCCCAGGTTGCTCACACCATTCCAGAGGCGAGAACGTGTCGAGTGCTCGAGGATGAATTTGGAGATGTGCTAAGAAGATGAGTCAAATTTTTTCAAAAGACTGATTACACAGGATGAAACCTGGGTCAATCACTATGATCCAGAGACCAAAGCCCAGTCAATGCAGTGGAAGCACTTGGACTCACCACCTCCAAAGAAGGAAGAGTGCAGCCCTCCGCTGGCAGGTCATGCTCACAGTCTTCTGGGACCAGGACAGAGTAGTGATGACAGATTTCCTGGCAAAGGGTACCACAATTACAGTAGCCTATTATGCTTCACATTTGAGGAACATAAGGAAAGCTATCAAAATCAAGAGGCAGGGCAAAATCAGCAAAGGTACCCTCCTCCTGCAGGACAACGCTCCAGTCCACAACTCGCATGTTGCCAGATCAGAAGCATGGGCGTGTGGTTATGAAATCCTCCCCCATCCTCCCTACTCTTCTGACCTTGCACCAGCCATGAAGTTGTTTTTGAAAGGAAAGCATTTCCCAGATGATGCAGCCTTGATTTCTGAAGTCACGTCGTGGTTGGAGGACCAACCAAGGGTGTTCTACAAAAACGGTCTCCAGAGCTGCATCAAACAATGGGAGAAATGCATAACTCTGGCTGATTCCTATGTAGAGAAAGACTAATAACTGTGCCAAGTTTCGTTGCTCTACTATTATGGGAAGTGGGTCAGGGGCATTACTTATTGCACACCCCTCGTAGTTTGCCTAAAATAAATGCACTAATAAGGCCAACAGACATGCTACATTATCAATAACTTCAATGACGATGACGTTCGGTACACAGGACAACATTTCTTTTTATGTTGCCTTTCCCCCGGGAAAACCTGTTGCAACTTCTGAAGTCCACATTGTCATAAGCATCCTAACAGTTGAAATTAGTTTACCAATCGGCAGTTCTTTCACATTCGGTAACCGCTGTAGTGCAGCGAAAATATTTTCCAGGAAACCATTAATAAAAGCGAGTTTCACAACCTGCTCTCCTTCTGTTCACTTAAATCCTTCTAACTTTGCTAATCTTTGTACATTAGTTGCATAGATCGACTGTGTCACCAGTCCAGTACTTAATAAAGTAGTTATTTACATTTTCTCTCTTTATCATTTTTTGTGTGTGATATAACAAGATCAAATGCTGTAGACAAAATAGGTGTCAAACAATGACAATGATGAATGATGTTTTCGAGCAAGAAAAAACTTTAGTGTTTTAGATTAGTCTCTCGAGGGAAGCCATGTGAACAAATCATTGCCAATAATGTAGACATAATCTAAACAAAATATAATCTCGGTCTCTGTGCATGGCACTCATTTCAAGTTCAAAAGTTAAGATATATCTAGTTATTTACTTGTTTAACTTAACTTTAGTTTCTCTCTCCTAAATCCAATTTTTCCAAATAAAACCTTGAAAAAAATCTTAGTGAGCATCTCCATGTATTATTTTCTTCATGAAAAGAGGTAAAAAGTGTATAAAAGTGTAGCACATATAAAAATCCGCATGTATGTGCAAAGATTTTCTTTATTTGCTGTTGAAAATATTGCAGGAGGTTGTTACAGAACAATAAAAAAAGAAATTAAAAAAAAAAAAAACACCTCCCCCAACCCTAATCTAGCTCAATTAGTTTTCTGTTTTCATCTATAATACTAATCTAATGAAAGCCCTTCATCAAAAATAACGTGGAAATAAAAAAGAAATTATGCTTTGCCAGTGTTTGCACTAACATTCATATAAAAATCACAGCATTACATCAGTACTTAAATTTTTCATTTATTTATGATGAACTAAAAAAATGACTACCTCATTTTTATTTTTTTAATTTACTGTAGATTTTTTTACTGAATTTATTTCAGACAGGCGTTTTTTTTTTTTTTTAAGTAAATAATCTCAAACAAGCTATTAAGCTACTTGATGAAGGAGTTAAAAAAATATATCTTCCTGCTATAATTTTATATTTGACTTTTACATGCCATGAAGTATATATTATATTCATTTATACAATAGTATACAAATAAATACACATTGGACTTTATTATAGTGGAACATGTGAGGTAATTAAGGTTTGTTTCCCTATATGCTTTAATCACAACACAAAAATACATGCTAAATTATTTTTGCAATGTAATATTAAAATAATTCTGGAAATCTTTGCTAAATATAAATTCATCTCAACTGGAAATAGCTAAAATTGTCATGAAAGGAATTCGGGCGGTCATGCTTTAGATAAGAACAATTTTATTTTAGTCAGACGCAGATGGTTTCTATTTTGCAATATCATTTTCATATTTTGTGTAGAAACTAAATTTAGAACTTTTTCATGATATTAGCATACAAAAGAAATAATGAGTCTGTTGACATTTTAAAAATTGGCTGCTGATGTAAGAGGAGACAACTCTTGAGATAGTATTTGTTTTGTTTTTTTTTGTTTTTTTTTGTTTAATGTGTGCTTTGCAGCAATTAAAAAACGACAGAACTGAAAAGGATTTGTAAAGAATTTATTTGATTTGATTGAATGAAAATGGTTGTTGTTTTTTTTTTTTGGGGGGGGGGGCTTTGGTGCTTTGGTTTGAAATAAAAAAAGTTTAATTTGTTTTTTATTTGTTCTTGTTGAAAAGATTGTAAATTAGTGTTTGTTGTTGGCATGTAAACGACCTTGACATTGAATATTAGGGTAAAATGTAAGTTTTGTTAAGAATGGAGATATTTTGTGTAAATGCTGGTCAATTTAAATGATAGTGAATTGTTTGTTATGAATTGTTGTGTTTGGTGAATGTAAGAGTTGTGATACACTAAAGCTGTCGATATTTTTGTAGGTATTTAGTTGGTTGGAAACGTATGTTGGTGATGAGCATAAGTGTGTGATGTAAAATGTTTTAGCCCCCCCCCCCTTAAAAGTCATGCACTGGAGTAACGGTGATCATGTAGGCCGTTCTCCCAGAGTGAGACCCTTCCATTGCAGTCTTTTTGGTTGACCTTTGCGATCGTGCCAAATATGGATGACTCAGGTGCACTATTTCTAAGTGTGGGGCCTGTGTACGTGCTCACCCCAGTAATTTAATCAAAATTAGAATGTTCTTCCCTACTTGCTCTGAGCAAATAATACACCTCTCTTATCAGTGTTTTTCCCAGCTACTAGCTCTGTTTCCCAAACCCGGAAGCTTCCCATTTTGCTAGGAGACTGAATTTGTCAAGTTGATTCATGCATGGTATTTGACAGAAGGTGGATACATGTAGCAAGTCTGTGAGTACGAAAAGCAGCCAAATTTGAATACATGCTCCCCGCCTAGGTGTGGAACGTAAAATTCTGTCAAGTGTAACCTTATCTTTAGCTTCTTAGCTAACCGAGTGAGTGCTCCATTCCTCCTTGACTAGGAAGCCTCCAAAATCCCCACCCCCTCCTAATTGAAAATTTTCTTTTAATCCCTCCCTCTAAATTTTCCCCATCTTGAAGAGAAAGAAATAAATCACTAACACCTTCCCCCTCACCCACCAATTTCTCTTTTCTCCATTTCGTCCCATCTAGAGGGCATCCCCACTTAGAGACTGTCCTGCAGGAGCTTAGGTTCCTTTACAAACCGAAGTGGAACGGGTGGTCTATCAACTAGATGGAGTTGAGAGAGCCCTACTAATCAATTTTGTATTTTTTCTTCCACCGCCCTCGACACAAATGAATTGTTGTATCATTATTGTATCTTTTTTGTTTTTACATGTTCATAAAAAATGTTTTTATAGAGTATCGATTTACAGTACGGTGGAGAGGTACATCTGAAGACTTATTGTATTCCATTTTTTCTAAACTGATACAACTGTGTGGTCGGAGGATCCCAGGGGAGATAGAACGGAACATGAACATAGCTCAAGGGAAGTGGAGAGAAAAAGATCTAGAAGGCTTGCATACTGACCGGTAGTATCGGGCACACAGGTGGGTTCGTGAACAATCTGAGTGAGGTCATAGGCAATGGCAAAATCATGACAGAACCTCCCCCTCATCATCTGTCTTATTTGAGTGAGTCAACCATTCCACATTATGGACATTGAAGTCACCGAAAATGTGAATGTTAGCCGAAGGATGAGCAGACAGGATGAGGTCAATTTTCTCAGATATACTCTTAAAGACAGTAACGCTGCTGTTGTGGGGGCGATAGGGCAAATATAAATGTGATGGTGTAAGCAAGTGCAACCCGGAAGCACATATAAGGTAAATTAGGGTCTTCTCTGAAGATATCTCTACCACATGGAAAGCCATCTTTAATGTAAGTGCATATTCCATGTCCATGGCGATCTTGGGGGGTCAGATTTAGATGTTTAGTTAGAGCATCCTTTTATTATGAACTCATGTAGGGAAGTGGTCGGCCCTATGCCAGTCTTGCTTAGAAAGAGTAAGTCCGGTTTTGTCTCCTGTAATTGGGTTTCAAACTCTGGAAGGTTGGAACCTAGACCCCTGATGTTGGCGAAGGATACATGGTAGTCGTGGTCTACATTGGAGGATGGGGTTCTAGGTTTATTTGTGTTTTTTTTTTTTTTTTTTTCTGAGATATTCTCGGCATTTGGTTTGGACCGGGTCTCCAACTCGAAAAGAATAGGTCAGAGGTAAAGTCAAAGGTCAAAACCCTGGTCGACTCGTGGGTTCGGAGGAAACTATCCTTGAAGGGCAGAGCAAAGGCATGCACCACCTACGTCTTTCCGCTCATCCTTTAACGACTGGCTGTACTTCCCCTGCCTGAAAACTGTCTAAAATCCCTACAGAGCAAGTTGTCCTTGATTCTTTGGAACAAAGGGAAACATTGAGGCTGGTCTTCCTGAGCTCAACCTTAACAGAAGAGTCTGCGTGGACCCCACGGTTGAGGCCATTTTTCCCAACCTCATTCTCAATCACAAGGTCAAGGCGTGTCCAAAGCTGTGGAGTGAAATGCAGTTCTCGAGAGAGTGTAGGGCTGTGCTAAAGAACCTCCCAAGGTCAAGCGACCTTTTACGGAACTCTATGAGGGGGTGCCGCCAATGACCCACTCGGGCATTTGGGGTTGTCGAAAGCTCAATCAGTTTTCTGTCTTCATCTATTATACTAACCAAATGAAAGCCTTCCATCAAAAATGATGTGGAAATAAAAAAAGAAATTAAGCTTTGCCAGTGTTTGCACTAACATTCATTTAAAATCACAGCAGTATTTTAGTTTTTACTTTATTTATGATGAAAATAAAATGGCCATTTCATTTTTATTTTTTAATTTAGAGTAGATTTGTTTTTTGTTACTGAATTCATTTTAGACATTTTGTTAAGGAATTAATCCCAAACAAGGCATTAAGCCACTTGACGAAAGGAGATAAAAAATAAAAAAAAATCTTGCTATAATTTCATATTTGACTTTCACATACTGTGACATATAAATGTTTATTTATATAAAATACACATTGGCCTTTATTATAGTGGAGAATGTGGATTAATCAAGGTTTGTTTCTCTATATACTTTAATCACACCACGAAAATACATGCTAAAATAATTTTGCAATATAATATTAAAATGTCTGGAAATCTTTGCTAAATATAAATTCTTCTAAACTAGAAATACTTAAAATTGACATGAAAGGAATTCGGGTGGGTCATGGTTTAGATAAGAACAATTTCATTTTAGTCAGAGGCAGATGGTTTTTATTTTGCAAATTAAATCATTTTTCATATTTTGTGTAGATACTAATATATCTTTTTGCTAAGTATTCTTTATTAAAAAAACAAAAAAACAATAAACAATAAATAAAAAAATTGTCTGCCAACAAATTAGATTTTGCAAGAATCAGAGTCATGCTACACTATTGATAACCCCCAACGTGAGGTAGACACAACATTTCTTTTGATGTTGCCTTTTCCCCTTGGAAAACCTGTCAGAACCAATGAACTACCAAATAGTAGGAAATTGCCTTTAATAAGTTCAATTCATATTAATTTAGAACTATTTCGAAGATTAACATAGAAAAGTAAATAAAAAAATGAGTGTTGATATTTAAAAAAAAAAAAAAAAAAAATGGTGGCTGATGTAAGAAGAGATAATTCTTCAGATGGTATCTTTTTGTTTAATGTTTTCAAGTAATTAAAGAAAGACACTGGAAAGGATTTATAAAAATAAGTTTTTGATTTGATTGAATGAAAATGTGTTTTTTTTTGTTTTTTTGTTTTTTTGGAGGTGGGGGGTTGCACTTTGGTTTGAAATCGAAAAAGTTTCATTTTTTTTTATTTATTCTTGTTGAAAAGATTCGACCACTAACAGGAGCGACTCTTCGTTACATGTTGCCTGCTCGAGGGTCCAGCACGAAAGAGAAAAGAAAGAAACAGGAAGTCTCCGAGTTAAAGTGCGACAATCGAATTAGCCTGGGAATTTCCATTCCCACAAATTTATCATTGTCGGAGGTGGCATATTTCTGTACAGTATCTTAATAGATGTTCATGTTGGGTGTATCTGTGTCATACAAAATGGTTAAGAAGAGTGAGTTGTTGCTGTGAATGTCTTCCAACAAAAGAACAGAAACTGAAGATCAGTCGAGCTGCTTCTGTGGAAATAATTGTGGAGTAGAGAAAGATTAGCAACATTTCTTCTGTGAGAAAAGGAATGAAGAGAAGTCATCCAAATTAGTTTTTGTGAGAATCAGAATTTTAATCAGAGGAAAAAAATAAATTAGACAAGCAACACCAGGGTGTTTTATTTTATTATATTTGGTAATTTATAGTTTTTTAAGTGTATCTGCATCAAAAAGTCAAGAAACGTTTTCACATCTGATTTATGTTGTAATCAGTCTAATCTTCCTCAGTCTAAAACCATGGAAAATTATTAGATGTAGATTTTCCTTTACTGGTTAATTTGGGAGCATTAAAAACGAATCCCAGACTTACTGGTAAAGGAAGGTCTAATAAATGTTAACAAAATTAGAAAATAAAAAATATGGATTGTTGTTTAGAACCGATTGTAACCACAAAAAGAAATCTGTGAGTGTGGAGTCTATAATCTAATATATAAAAGCTATATGGCTGTCTGTCTCCATATGTTCAAAATCTATCTCTCTGAAACTAAAAGTCGCAGAGTGGCACTACGGTCTAAAATGGTTGGATTTTTTTTATGGACCATTCTTTTATGGGTCTTTAGCTGGTTAAAATAGTTTTTAAGGGGTCAAAAATGGGTCAAAATTGAAAAAAAAAAAACGTTATATATTTTGTACATTCATCTTAGTTTATTTTTAATTTTTAATCAGTTCATATGTGTGTCACGTTGGTACAGTGGTAACGTCACCAGCTTTGAATGCTACAATTTTACTTTCAGTTTCGATTCTTGCTTATGGCAAAAATAATTATTCTGTGAAAAGTAACAATGTTGCGTTTGTGTAGAAAAGAAACTTCTAAATGCACTTTCTACTTAAAATGTTTTTCGGCTGGCTTGATTTTCAAGTTCTGGGTGATTGTAGTGATTTAAACCCCAAGTCCAGAGTTTGTTTCTTAACATGAATTCGTTGAGTGAACAGAATGGAGTCTTCAAAGCTTGTTACGCTTCATTTTTTTATTGAGAATCAGACAGAATGACTCCATCTTTTTTCTAATCGAATTTAATTAACAATTATTACATCATAAGTTTTTGGTCGTTTTTTTTCCCCCCCAATCTGTGGGGATTCCCCTTCCTTTCCTTTCACTTATTTTGTTTCAATTTGAAGGGTCTCAAAGCTCATCATCACATGAACGTATTTTTCAAAAGTGGAATTTATTTTACTTTTCCCAAAGTCTGAGATGTCCGTCATCATGGCCCATTTTCCTTAGATGATGCACACTGTGTGCCATCAAAATTTCATGTTCACACAAGCAGAAAAAGAATTCTTTTCTTTTACACCAGATTTTCTAATTAAATTGTAAATTTTTTCTTCCTTTTCAGAAATAACAGGTTTCACATCAACTTTTTTCAATCCGACAATGTTGTCACACAAAGTAACTTTGTGTTTTATTTTGTCAAATTTTCAAAGTTAAACCCAATCCGCATGAACTCTCGATACTTGATTCGAAATGATGGAAGGAAAAAAATAGACTATAGCATTGGTACAAATATATTTTATTTTTCTTCAGTTTTTTTTTTTTTTTTTTTTTTTTTTTTAAATACCTAATCCATATTTGATAAGGATTTGAGTCAGTTAACGTACTTCCTGACTTACACCATGGCTGCTCCCGGAAGCGATGACAAAGCAAATCAGTTCCTTAGCTTTTTCTCTCACACCTATATCTCCCCTATGCACATATTCTTTTCTTTTTGTTTTTATTATGTTTTTCCGATCTTTATTTCTTATTTAATAATCATTGCAAAGCTTTTTTAGTCTTACTTTAATAAAAAAAATTATTGAAATTGGTTTTATTCTTCTTTAAAGAATTATTGAAAACACTTTTTGTGTTCTTTCTTTTTTTTTTTTTTTAAGAATTATTGAAAACACTTTTAAAATCCTTTTTAAACTACTTTGGGAATATTCTGTATTGGAAGCGTTTTTTTATGATGTTTGAAATTTTGTTATTTTGATTTCAATAATTTAATTTTTATACTTTCATAAACATATATTTATTATATAAATTAAAATAAAAATCTTGTTTTTATAATTTCATAAACATATTTAAAATAAAATAAACTTTTAAAATTTTTTTATTAAAAGTGCAAATAAAGACTTATATATATGTATAATTTTGTTACTTTTTATTGTGTACTTTTCAATCTAAACGTGACGAAGTTTTCAGAATCTATTCAAAATATATAAGCAGAATATTGGTATTCTTCCTTTCCTTCCCCTTAAAGAAGGGAAAGCTCTCACTAACGACCAAATGTAAGGTGTGCCCCCCCCTACTCCAATTGACCTGGCTTAGCGAGGTCAGTATTTCCTTAGCGTCAATTGCATGGTGGTCGAAGAGATATGTGCCGCTACACCGAAGACCTAATTTTTAGCTAAGTACATTTTTTGTATTTTCTTTGCACACTTTATCTTATTTTATATTTTATTCTATCCTCTTTTTAAACCAAACAAATCTAACCCTTTTATTTTATTTATTTATTTATTATTTTTATTTATTTATTTATTTTTTTTTTTCGATGTAATTTTATCTTATCTCTCAGACATCTTGACCATTCTTGATTCACTTATTTTAAAAACAATTTCCTGACTAATTTCTTTTTACCATGTCACATCGACGTAGTAATACGGAGGGGGAATCCCTTTTTAGCTTATTTAGATGACAGAAGAACTTTTTTCCTTTTTATGCATAATCTACTCTCATTGAAATAGACTAATTTAAATATGAAGTCGACCGCTTGACATATAAACACCCGAATTATTAACTGTGCCTAAAAATGAGTCGTAGGCGAAAAAAAAGACGCACGGACTTTCTTTACTGGTAAATATCTCAGACAAGAAATTGTCTTGATTTCAGATTGCCTATTTGCTTCTATTTCTTTTCAGCCTAATTTGCCCAGTTTTTAATTTAATTCATGCCTGGCCAAGTTACTGTTATAAAATCTAAACGTGACGAAGTTTTCAGAATCTATTCAAAATATATAAGCAGAATATTGGTATTCTTCCTTTCCTTCCCCTTAAAGAAGGGAAAGCTCTCACTAACGACCAAATGTAAGGTGTGCCCCCCCCCTACTCCAATTGACCTGGCTTAGCGAGGTCAGTATTTCCTTAGCGTCAATTGCATGGTGGTCGAAGAGATATGTGCCGCTACACCGAAGACCTAATTTTTAGCTAAGTACATTTTTTGTATTTTCTTTGCACACTTTATCTTATTTTATATTTTATTCTATCCTCTTTTTAAACCAAACAAATCTAACCCTTTTATTTTATTTATTTATTTATTATTTTTATTTATTTATTTTTTTCGATGTAATTTTATCTTATCTCTCAGACATCTTGACCATTCTTGATTCACTTATTTTAAAAACAATTTCCTGACTAATTTCTTTTTACCATGTCACATCGACGTAGTAATACGGAGGGGGAATCCCTTTTTAGCTTATTTAGATGACAGAACTTTTTTCCTTTTTATGCATAATCTACTCTCATTGAAATAGACTAATTTAAATATGAAGTCGACCGCTTGACATATAAACACCCGAATTATTAACTGTGCCTAAAAATGAGTCGTAGGCGAAAAAAAAGACGCACGGACTTTCTTTACTGGTAAATATCTCAGACAAGAAATTGTCTTGATTTCAGATTGCCTATTTGCTTCTATTTCTTTTCAGCCTAATTTGCCCAGTTTTTAATTTAATTCATGCCTGGCCAAGTTACTGTTATAAAATCTAAACGTGACGAAGTTTTCAGAATCTATTCAAAATATATAAGCAGAATATTGGTATTCTTCCTTTCCTTCCCCTTAAAGAAGGGAAAGCTCTCACTAACGACCAAATGTAAGGTGTGCCCCCCCCCCTACTCCAATTGACCTGGCTTAGCGAGGTCAGTATTTCCTTAGCGTCAATTGCATGGTGGTCGAAGAGATATGTGCCGCTACACCGAAGACCTAATTTTTAGCTAAGTACATTTTTTGTATTTTCTTTGCACACTTTATCTTATTTTATATTTTATTCTATCCTCTTTTTAAACCAAACAAATCTAACCCTTTTATTTTATTTATTTATTTATTATTTTTATTTATTTATTTTTTTTTTTTTTTCGATGTAATTTTATCTTATCTCTCAGACATCTTGACCATTCTTGATTCACTTATTTTAAAAACAATTTCCTGACTAATTTCTTTTTACCATGTCACATCGACGTAGTAATACGGAGGGGGAATCCCTTTTTAGCTTATTTAGATGACAGAAGAACTTTTTTCCTTTTTATGCATAATCTACTCTCATTGAAATAGACTAATTTAAATATGAAGTCGACCGCTTGACATATAAACACCCGAATTATTAACTGTGCCTAAAAATGAGTCGTAGGCGAAAAAAAAGACGCACGGATTTTCTTTACTGGTAAATATCTCAGACAAGAAATTGTCTTGATTTCAGATTGCCTATTTGCTTCTATTTCTTTTCAGCCTAATTTGCCCAGTTTTTAATTTAATTCATGCCTGGCCAAGTTACTGTTATAAAATCTAAACGTGACGAAGTTTTCAGAATCTATTCAAAATATATAAGCAGAATATTGGTATTCTTCCTTTCCTTCCCCTTAAAGAAGGGAAAGCTCTCACTAACGACCAAATGTAAGGTGTGCCCCCCCCCCTACTCCAATTGACCTGGCTTAGCGAGGTCAGTATTTCCTTAGCGTCAATTGCATGGTGGTCGAAGAGATATGTGCCGCTACACCGAAGACCTAATTTTTAGCTAAGTACATTTTTTGTATTTTCTTTGCACACTTTATCTTATTTTATATTTTATTCTATCCTCTTTTTAAACCAAACAAATCTAACCCTTTTATTTTATTTATTTATTTATTATTTTTATTTATTTATTTTTTTCGATGTAATTTTATCTTATCTCTCAGACATCTTGACCATTCTTGATTCACTTATTTTAAAAACAATTTCCTGACTAATTTCTTTTTACCATGTCACATCGACGTAGTAATACGGAGGGGGAATCCCTTTTTAGCTTATTTAGATGACAGAAGAACTTTTTTCCTTTTTATGCATAATCTACTCTCATTGAAATAGACTAATTTAAATATGAAGTCGACCGCTTGACATATAAACACCCGAATTATTAACTGTGCCTAAAAATGAGTCGTAGGCGAAAAAAAAGACGCACGGATTTTCTTTACTGGTAAATATCTCAGACAAGAAATTGTCTTGATTTCAGATTGCCTATTTGCTTCTATTTCTTTTCAGCCTAATTTGCCCAGTTTTTAATTTAATTCATGCCTGGCCAAGTTACTGTTATAAAATCTAAACGTGACGAAGTTTTCAGAATCTATTCAAAATATATAAGCAGAATATTGGTATTCTTCCTTTCCTTCCCCTTAAAGAAGGGAAAGCTCTCACTAACGACCAAATGTAAGGTGTGCCCCCCCCCCCCCTACTCCAATTGACCTGGCTTAGCGAGGTCAGTATTTCCTTAGCGTCAATTGCATGGTGGTCGAAGAGATATGTGCCGCTACACCGAAGACCTAATTTTTAGCTAAGTACATTTTTTGTATTTTCTTTGCACACTTTATCTTATTTTATATTTTATTCTATCCTCTTTTTAAACCAAACAAATCTAACCCTTTTATTTTATTTATTTATTTATTATTTTTATTTATTTATTTATTTATTTTTTTCGATGTAATTTTATCTTATCTCTCAGACATCTTGACCATTCTTGATTCACTTATTTTAAAAACAATTTCCTGACTAATTTCTTTTTACCATGTCACATCGACGTAGTAATACGGAGGGGGAATCCCTTTTTAGCTTATTTAGATGACAGAAGAACTTTATTTAAGTACAATACTTAATAGTAACAGCCATGGTAAGGTGCAAAAAAAAAAAAAAAGTGCCACCTAATTTAACTTTCACTATTCGTTACCTAAATATGCAGTATCTTAGCTGTGATACTAGAGCTATTCTTCCTGAGTGGATGCTATGCTCCTATACGGTACCTTAATGTCTTCCTATAAATACAAAATACGGAACTTCAGACCGCCATGAACTAGTTCTTGTAACTGGAACAAACACCTAACTGCTAGCTACGAAATCCCAATATACATTTTACCTCCAAGACGATTACCTCTGTCTAGCCTGCATGCGCAAAAAAAAAAAAAAAAAAAAAAAAAACTTACCTGCCACTCTAAATCCTTGATCTGTTTCTTGTAAACTAATAACTCCTATCCTTTGAAGGCTAACAATCTTCTCATTCCCACCAAACCGCCACTTAACTCCTACATTTCACTCCGTTTTGTACTGGAATCTTTAACTTCCAGCCCCTGACTCTCACATGCTAACTGCTTAGTCATCACTAAACATCTATACAATTCTACCCTCTAGACATGCATTGGAGTTCATTCCTATTCCAGTTGGGATTAAACAGCTAAAGTATGTACTCGGAAGCAAAGCACACCGCACTGCATTACACAACTGTCCCCTCTTAGATATCTTTGCAACGCTAATACGAAACTGAACCAATGCTCCTTGCTATGCTAAATGTCCATAACTTTTACTTGAAAGCTACAAACATCTTCTCTCAATAATAGTAACTCACCTTGTACCTCCAACTTTATTCACACCTACTAAAACCAGCCCATATATCTATTTATCAAATTACACATGACTCAAAACTTACTGTTTTACCCGTACTATATTGCACTCGCATCTCATGCCCTGATATCATCTAAAATAGTTTTGGCACAACTCTTAGTTCAATTCTTAACTCCTACTCACACTTAAATATTATACTAGACCCAAGCTCACATGGATAAAAAAAAAATAAATAAAAAAATAAAAAATAAAATAAAATAAAAAAAAATAAAAAATAAAAAAGGAAAAAAAAATGAGAAAAAAAATATTCATAAACAAAAATGAAAGCCTCTAACCACACTATCTCCTAACAAGCCTCCTTACAATCATAGTTGCTTACACTGCATGAGCTCTACTCAACCTCTTTATCCAGTAACAATGAAATAATATCCCTAATCCACTTTGAGGAGTGTAACTATTTAGCAGATATAACCTCTACAAACTAACCCAATAACATTATCTAACCACGCGGGGTCGCAGAAATACCTGGATTAGAACCCAGGCGCGGAGCAAACCCTCTCAGTGGTGACGGACCCAGTAGATCTTCCCAGATCATCCGTCTAGGAGAAGGAAAACTCTGAAACTAAACCAAAGAGGAGGGAGGCCTCTTCAGTCTTGGATGACAGCCTTCCTAGAGCTGGTGACTCAAACAAATTACCGGTTTGCAATACCAAAATTGCTTAAGGAGTAGATAGGTCCTGCCTATCGCCCGGCTTCCACACTCCTTCTTTGCCTATTAGTCAGGCGCAGAGATACTATCAGTGATTCGACAGAAACACCCATTGGTAGATCTTGTTTCTTGTCTAGGGCAATGAACGCCGTTTCCCCCCACTCCCGACACACCCCACCCCTAAAGCTGGGCATTTGAGAATGCTTGAGTACCACATATGCCTGAGCAATTAGATCGGGTTAACCTTCCTCTGATGGGTTGAGGGTACCGGATTGACAGTTACTGGCTGCTGTTTCCGACTGGTAGTACAGGAGCCCTAACTCTTTGGTAGCGCTTAGAGCGGCTGCTCCATCAACAGTTGAATAATATCGGGATGTTTGCAGTGCCATGGCGCGCATGGAAAGGGACCCTGCACTCATCCCCGGTGGGCTTTCCTGAGGCCACAGTCCTAGTTGATGGTGGGTCAGCTGATGGTCTACTTGTGATGCATGTGTGATATTCTGCATAACCTCCTGTTCGGCTTCCCCTAACCCAACTGAAACTCGTTAAAAAACATGATGACAGTACAATCTAAAAATAAGCTTAAACCAGGCTTAGGGTCAAACAAATTCAACTTGCCTCCTCCCTTGAGGCTTGCATTCACAAATATCCGTGGGCTTAGAACTAATTTAGCTGATGTTGAAGCATTTCTCCTAACAAATACCCCGGATATCTTAGCACTAAGTGAGACTAACCTACACTCCTCCATCCCCTCTAACTACTTTAACATGCCTGGATATCTCCCACTCTGCCGTAAGGACTCTGACAGACATATGCACGGACTTGGAGTTTACATTCGTAATACCCTTCCCCTGACTAGAGAGACAAACCTAGAAACGGATGATCAAGCCTTTATGTGCTTTAGACTAATCATGCAACACAACATTAGCTACTTTTACTTTCTCTACCGCTCTCCTTCGACCCAAGACTGCACCATAATAAACAAAGTATCTGACAGCATAGACACAGCACTCTCCTTCGACACTAGCACCCAAGTACATGTATTTGGTGACTTTAATGTCCATCACAAAAACTGGCTTGGATTCTCTACTTATACAGATGCAGCAGGCAGCGCAACTCATAGCTTCTCTGTATCTCACTCCCTATCGCAAATTGTTACTTTTCCAACCCGCTTCCCTGATCAGGAAGAACAACACGCATCACTATTAGATCTGTTTTTGACCACAATTCCTGATGATTGTGTAACGAAATCCGACAGCCCACTTGGGAACGCTGATCATGCGGTAATAATGGTTGAAATCGCCCTAAACTCTAGACCCAAAACTGATGAGCCAGTGCTCAAAACAACCAGATATTATAAAAAGGCTGACTGGGAAGCTATCAGAGATCTTATCAGAGACGCCCCATGGGGAAATATTTTTTCTCTTCCTGCTGAACAGTGTGCAACTGAGACCACTGAATGGTTCAAAACTGCAATCGAAGCGCATGTTCCCATGCGGAAATTCTATAGCAAGCCCCACTCTCCCCAATGGTTTACTTCGACTTGCGCAACTGCCATTGCTCAAAGGCAGCATGCATTCCGAAGGTTTAACCGACATAAGTCCAGTTCAAACAGACAAAAGTACATAGAAGCTAGAAGTAACGTTAAGAAAGAAATAGCGACAGCTAAGAGGGAATTTACGGAAACCACTAAAAAACGCATCGAAGCACAAAAATTAGGAACTCGTGACTTCTGGAAAATCTACAACAGTGTAGTAAATAATGGGCAATCAACGATTCCCCCACTAACCAACAATCACGAGGTTCTTTGCTCAGCAACCGAGAAGGCTAACATGCTTGCCAGTCGGTTTGCCTCCAACTCTACACTGGACCCTTTAAACCACCCCCTACCTGACTTTCCTATGCGGACAGACGCCAAGCTAGATGATCTGGAAATCACCCCTGCTCAGGTGCATGCTATCATAAAAAACCTTGACACTTCCAAAGCATGTGGACCCGACCTCATCCCTGCTGTGCTATTAAAAAAGTGTTCAGCCGAAGTAGCTCCAGTTCTCTCCAAACTCTACAACAAATGCCTTAATGAATCTTGCTTTCCGAGCTGCTGGAAAACTGCTTCTGTGGTACCAGTATTCAAGAATTCTGGCGAAAGAACTGACCCATTAAATTATCGCCCTATTAGCCTCCTCCCACTTTTTGCCAAAATATTTGAGATATTAATTAACCATGCTCTAGTCCAGCACCTTACAGATGCTAAACTTCTGACCGACCATCAATATGGATTTAGACAAGCCCGTTCCACGGCAGACATCCTCACTGTAATCTCTGAACGCATATACCATTCACTGGACAAAGCGGGAGAGGGCAGAGCGGTAGCTCTAGATATATCTAAGGCTTTTGACAGGGTATGGCATGAGGGTCTCCTCAGGAAGATTAGATCTTACGGCATCACTGGTAGAATACTTAACATAATTAAATCCTTCTTAGATAAGAGAAAAATCCAGGTTGTCCTCGACGGTCGTACGTCTAAACAATATAATATAAATGCCGGAGTGCCCCAGGGATCTATCCTTGGTCCTCTGCTGTTCCTGATATTCATAAATGACCTCCCCGATAAAATTGCCTCTGAGATGGGTATATATGCTGATGACACCACACTCTATAGCAGGCACGACAGGAAAACAAATGAACATATATCTAAAGTAATGGCAGAAACACTAGAGGATGACCTCAAATCAGTAGTGGAATGGGGACAAAAATGGATGGTAACGTTCAATGCCACCAAGACAAAACTGGTTTCATTCAATAATTACAGGAAACCTTCTCTACCACCTATAGCAATGGCCAACAACTCTTTAGCTGAGAGTACGTCTTTCAAGCTCCTTGGCCTAACGTTCACAGGAAACATGAGCTGGAACAATTACATCGAGGGCATTGCCAGGGCCGCTGCGAGGAAGGTGGGCTCTCTCTACCGTGCTAGAAAACTTCTAACACCCGAAAGTATCCTGTACCTCTATAAGGCCACTATTCGCCCATGTATGGAGTATTGCTGTCATATTTGGGCCGGTGCATCGGCTACTAGTCTCTCTCTCCTTGACAGGGTTCAAAAGAGAGTCGCAAATCTGATAGGCCCTAAACTGGCATCAAAACTTCAGCCTCTGTCCCATCGTCGAAACGTTGCATCCCTCTGCCTGTTCTACAAGTATTATAATGGTGAATGCTCTGAAGAACTGCAAGCACTTGTGCCCCCACGACGTGAACACCCTCGACAGACCCGACAAGCTGCAAAATCCCACCCCCACACTGTAGAGATCCCTAGATGTAAAAGATCGTTCTACTCCAGTAGTTTCTTCCCCAGAACTGCTAGACTTTGGAATTCCATTCCAGGTCACTGCTTCCCCAACTGTACTGACATGCATAAGTTCAAGTGCAACGTGAACCAACATCTCGCTGCCCTAATCCCTACATAGTGCCCCAGTAGATGTTTCCCCTGATAGTAGCCCCCTACACCAAAGTGGCAATGTGCCTTGTTTGGGGTGAAAATATAATTAAAAAAAAAAAAAAAAAAAAAAAATCATGTCCTTTTTTTAAATTTTATTTCAATAAATCGTTTTATAACAAAAAAAATACTGAAGAAGAATATAAGTGAAGGAACTAATTTGCCTTTTTCACTGTTCCAGGTAGCACTACACCGGAAGTTAGAAAGTACGTTGGATGACTATAATCCTATATTAAACTGGTAGTGGAAAATTTTCCTCTATTCACTGAAACAGATTAAAGGGAAATTATTGTATGCAATTATACTGAGTTATTTCCCTTGATGTTATAAAAAAAAAAAAAAAAAAAAGTTATTCACTTTCACATTAATTACGCATTATTATTTGTTATTTACTGTTGCTTAGCGAAATGAACTTTTGAAAAATTCTTATTACATGTTGATTATGAAATTAAAGTCACCGAAATTAATTTGTTTCTACGTAATTTAAAATGTCCAGGATGAACAAACAAAAGAAATTGTATATTTTTAACTGATATATGAAGTAATTTTTCTGTGCAAAATTTTCGAAAATAGATTTTAAATTTCGTTAAGGTACATACTTTAACGGTAGAAAACTGATAGCGCATAGTTTGGAAACCGGTTTTTCATAATTTATTTTTTGTAGATATCCAATTACTTTTTGATTGAATTTGTAAGATTAAAGCCTAAAGTTAATTTCCATAAAGAAAAAAAAAAAAATTTACTATTGAAAAAAAAAAAGTTATAATGAAAAATGTTTTCACGGCAACATTCAGAAATTGACAAGTCCAGCTAACTTTTGAAGTTAAATAAATTCATTGTACTAATCACTTGAAAGATAAATATTAGTTTTCTGGGACTATTTTAAAAATAATTAGTAAAGTCCTAAGATATTGAATTAAATAAAACCACCTTGTTTTTCAAAAAAAAAAAAAAAATAGCTTGATTAGCCCCCAAAAGCGAGAGATTCTGGCTTCGCACAATGAAAACAAACGAACAGTCGTCTAGCATGAGTTCTACAGGAGCCCAAAATGCCAGAAAGTCAAAAGATTATCTGAAAATGGCGTTGTGTGGTTGAAGGGAGGCAGAGTGTGCAAAACCGACTGAATTTCTTCCCTGCCTTCAGCCATGCATCCATACATTCCTATCATGAACATTTGTGTAATTTTTATCATTTTTTTTTAAATTTAATTATTTTTGTGTGTTCCTGCTTCAATTTGTTTCATTATTTTTTCTTGTAGCGAGTTTAGGGTATTTATATCCTAGTCTTCTACACTGCTTTTAAATTAATTTTTTTTTTTTTTTTCTTTTTCAAGATTATATAAAAATTATGTTACACTGAAGATTACATGTTCCTTCATGGAAGGAAAATATTAGAATTTTACATATAAAACTAAATGCTAAAAATGAAATCTTAAAAAAAAAAAAGAGAAAATATTTTTTGCAATTATAATTTTTTTGCTTTAAAATATTAAATAAACAATGGTTAATTCAATGATAATATCGTTAGTTTGAGAAATTAATTTTTCTTCAAGTTATATTGATTTCATTAATACAAACTTTCGGGGGGGGGGGTCGTAATGTTCTTGAAAAAAAATTTTTTTGTTACAATAATGATACTTAATTTTCATAAAAAAAGCAAAAATAAATTAATTCATTTATTTTTTTTTTTTTACTACTGAAAACCGTAACTTTAGTAAAGGTGTTTTTGTTTAAACAAAATAATACATTTCCACTAAGATTCAAATAAAGATAACAAGTTCATTATATTCAGTGGTCATTATTTGATAAATACTGACATTTTCATTAAAATTGGTTTATTTCCTGATTTTTGGTGAATTTTTAAGTAAAGGGCGGGGTCAAAATGTTTATACATTTTTTTATTTTTTTTTTATTACATTTTCACCCCAAAGAAGGCACATTACCACTTTGGTGTAGGGGTAACATGTACTGGGGTATAATATAGGGATTTGGGCAGCAAGGTGTCTGTTCACGTTACACTTGAACTTCTGCACGTCAGTACAATTGGGGAAGCAGGGACCCAAAATGGAATTCCAAAGTCTAGCGGTTCTGGGGAAGAAACTACTGGAGTAAAAAGATCTTTTACATCTAGGGATCTCTACTGTGGGGGTAGGATTTAGCTTCCTGTCGGGTTTGTCGAGGATGATTACGTCGTGGGGGCACAAGTGCTTGCAGTTCGTCAGAGCATTCTCCATTAAAATACTTGTAGAACAGGCAGAGGGATGCAACATTTCGTCGATGGGACAGAGGATGAAGCTTAGATGCCAGTTCAGGGCCTATCAGATTGAACCTTGTCTAGGAGTGAAAGACTAGTAGCAGATGCACCAGCCCAAATATGATAGCAATACTCCATACATGGGCGAATAGTGGCCTTATAGAGGTACAGGATACTTTCAGGTGTCAGTAATTTTCTAGCACGGTAGAGAGAGCCTACCTTCTTTGCAGCAGCCCTGGCAATGTTTTCAATGTAATTGTTCCAACTCATGTTTCCTGTGAACGTTAGGTCAAGGAGTTTGAAAGATGTACTTTCAGATAAAGTGTCGTTAGCCATTGCTATTGGTGGTAGAGAAGGTTTCTTGTATTTATTGAAAGAAACTAGTTTAGTCTTGGTGGCATTGAACGTGACCATCCATTTTTGTCCTCATTCCACTACAGACTAGTTCTGCCATTTCTTTAGATATGTGTTCATTTGTTTTCCTGTCATGCCTGTTATAAAGTGTGGTGTCATCAGCATATATACCCATCTCAGAGGCAATTTTGTCGGGGAGGCATTTATGAATATTAGGAACAACAGAGGTTCAAGGATAGACCCTTGGGGCACTCAGCATTTATATCATATTGTTTAGATATACGACCGTTGAGGACAACCTGGATTTTTTTTTTTTTTTTTTACAAAGGCATCACCACATTATCAAGGCCCAGAGGCCACTCAAGGATAAGGGTTAAAGAGTGTACAGTAGAAATTGGTCAATATAGTAATCATTAGTAATGAAAATTTGGTAAATTTAATAACATATGGAACGGCTCATCAAGAACTTATTTACTTTAGACTTGAACACAACCATATTGTAGTCAGCCGGAAAGCAGGAAAACGGAAGACAATTCCACAGGCGTGCAGTTCTAAGAAAGAAGCTTTGTTCATGGAATCTACGTTTAGGTTTAGGCACAGATAAAGAGTGGGGGAAATTATTGATAGTGTTTACAGCTAGACGAGTGTTTCTTGTGAAAGTTTGGCGAGGGGGGACCATAGATTGAAGCTCAGTTGAACACTTTCCATGAAAATAACAATACATCAGAGACAAACTCGCAACATCTCTTCTGTGAGATAGAGGTTGCAAGGAGGAGAAAAGGACATCTCCTACGAGGCTACGAAGTCTATTTTGAACTCTATCAAGGCAGGACAAGTCCTTTCTAGCAGCTCCTGCCCAGATGTGGCAACAGTATTCCATCCTTGGACGTACCTGGCTCTTATATAGGTAGAGAATAGCATCAGCAGTGAGATATCTACTGGATCGATAGAGAGATCCCACCATTTTTCCAGCGGCCTTGGCAACAGATTTGATATACGTGTTCCATTTAAGATCAGGAGTAATGGTCAAGCCCAGAAGCTTGTCAAAACTTGAGGCCTCCTGAAGACGAGAGCCATTCATTTCAATTGATGACAAATGTGAATTAGAATGTTGATGATGTAAAGAGAGAAGCTTGGTTTTAGATGCATTAAAAGTAACCAGCCACTCCTTTCCCCATTGTACTACGTGCTCAAGATCAGAGGAGAGAGAATTGGAGAGAACTTGGTCGTTTACTGTCTTAGATGTGGTACCATAAATGGTAGTGTCGTCAGCATAAATGTCTACAAATGATGTAAGGATATGATTTGGAAGATCATTAATGTAGATCAGGAAAAGAGTTGGGCCCAGGATGGATCCCTGAGGGACACCGGCATTAATACTGTGAGCTTCTGATTTTTGCCCCTCAACTACTACTCTTATGAACCTATCAGAAAGAAATGATTTAATAACTGAGAAGACTTTTCCAGCTATACCATAGCTAGCGATCTTATGAAGTAAACCTTTATGCCATACTCTATCAAAGGCTTTAGATATGTCAAGAGCAATTGCCCTAGAAAGATTGCCACCGTCGAGAGATTTGCTAATCCTATGCGATATAACTGTAAGGACATCTGCTGTAGATCTAGCAGAACGGAAACCATATTGAGTGTCACTAAGAAGGTTATTTTTGTTGAGATGTTTGATTACTTCTGTATTTAACACAGATTCTAGCAACTTACTCATGACGCACAGGAGACTTATTGGCCTGTACTGAGAGGGGGATGAGCGATCACCTGAATTCTTAAATACAGGGCATACTGATGAGATTTTCCAGGGAGATGGGAAACTATTCTCCTTAAGACAACGTTTAAACAGTTTTGAAAGTATGGGCGCTAATTCAGGTTGAAGTTTTTTGAGTACTATAATTGGAATACCGTCAGGGCCAGTTGCTTTACTCGAATCAAGGTTTTTGATTAGCTTGGCAACATCATGTACAGATATACGTATATCACATAGCGTGTTTGCTGATACAGGAGGAAATATTGGGGGTTGGCGGTCTTGGTCGCAAAGGGTAGAATTAGCTGCAAAGTTCTTGACAAAGAGTTTGGCTTTGTCTGATGCTGACGAGATTACCTCAGGTCCATTGATAATAGTTGGGATGGAGCACACGCTTCTGTTCAGGATTCTGTTTGCTATTTGCCAAAACTGGTGGGAACCAAGCCGCTGCTCAGCTACTTTGGACTTAACAGATTGAGCATACAACTCTCTTGCGTTCCTTATTACTTTCTTACAATGGTTGCTGGCAGTCCTGAAAACGGCTTTAGTTTCCATACATCTATTACGTTTGAAGCAGTGGAAAAAGTGATTTCTGTGCGCAATGGCAGCAGCACATTCTGGAGAGAACCATGGCTGGCTGTTAGGTTTTTGCTGAAACTTTTTAGAGGGTATGAAATGGTCAATACCTACAATTAACCATTCAGTTAGGTCTAATACTATAGAGGACACATCCTTTTTAAACATGGAATTCAGAGGTAGATCAGATATAAATGTACGGAAGCTATCCCGGTCAGCCTTAGTGTATCGATATACTGTACGATGAAGAGGTACGTCTGGGGACTTATTACATTTCATTTTTATCTTAATTGATACAACAGAGTGGTCGGAAGATCCAAGAGGCGACAGAACAGAAACTGAACATAGTTCAGGGCAAGTTGTGAGAAAAAGGTCTAGTAGGCTCGCATACTGGCCGTCATTATCGGGCACACGGGTAGGTTCCTGAACAATCTGAGTGAGGTCATAGGCAATGGAGAAATCATGACAGAACCTCCCCTCATCATCGGTCTTGTTTGAGTGGGTCAACCATTCGACGTTGTGAACATTGAAGTCTCCACATACGTGAATGTTAGCTGAAGGATAAGTAGAAAGGACTTGGTCAATTTTCTCAGATATGCTTTGAAAGATAGTAACTCCGCTGTTGTGGGGGCGATAGAGAGTAAATATAAATGCAGTAGTGTGAGCTAAAGCAACCCGGAAGCACATATAGGGTAAGTTAGGATCTTCCCTGGAGATGTCCCTCCCACATGGAAAGCTATCTTTAATATAGGCACATATTCCATTCACATGGCGATCTTGGGGGTCAGATTTAGAAGTTAAGTTAGAGTATCCTGAAATTGCAAACTCATCTAGGGAAATAGCCTGTCCAATGCCAGTTTCACTTAAAAATAAAAGGTCTGGTTTAGTCTCCTGTAATTGGGTTTCAACCTCTGGAAGGTTAGAACGAAGACCCCTGATGTTGGAGAAGGAGACATGGTAGTAGGGGTCTACGTTGGAAGTTGGAGAACCGGGTTTAATCGTGTATTTTTTCTTGAAACTTGTCATGATGAAATTTTGGAATTTGTGGACTAGGTCGACAGATTTACTTAGAGCAGGACAGAGAGGGGAAACTAAGAGAGAAAAAGAAACGAAGAATTTTCTTTTTTTTTTTTTTTTTTTTTTTTTTGTAGCACATAAGGTAAAGCCGTAACAATTACCCACTAGTATGGCATCGAGAGGCCCCACCAGAAGCTACTGCATGGTCCAGATTCCATTCACCAAATGGCAATACAGCAGCCCCAGTACTTTGCACCTGCTGATAGGACAGCCTCCTTAGTGGTTAATCCAAGGTTCGGGTCCCTGACTATCAGGCGGATAACGTCAGCCCAGACAAAACGTTTACCTCCAGCACCCTTACTAGTGACATGGCTACAAGGATAGACATAGAAACAGAAAATTTCCACCAATTCTGCCAACTGTTCGCGCAAAAATACTGCCAACCTAGAAAACAGCTTTTTCTTCTCCCTTTGTCAGAAAAATCACTCATTTAAAAAATGAGGACTGAGGGACAAATAAGAAGAAGCGAGAGTAACAGGAGCTGCCGATAACGCATCCACAATGCGTTTTCTACTCTCCATTAAAAAAAAAAAACAAAAAAAAAAAAAACTATTAAGTATTGTACTTAATAAAAGTCCAACGGACGTGTTTAAGGGAAAGTATGGTGATAGATTCCCCTCTCACGAACTAAAAATGAGTACAATTAGGTAATCTATTTTTGCAATCAACTCGGTAGATGAATAAACATTTATGGACGAGAAAAAAAAGCTAGCATTTAATACAACAGAAATACATAAATTAAATACTGAAATAAAATGTAGTTATTAATATTTGAATCTAAAAATAAAAAGTGCGAATTAGTAGAGAAAATCACTTATCACAACAACGCTTCCGTCTCCAAATTGCAAACTAGTGAAGAATTTAACTTTTAATAGCGTTCAGAAGATTTTTTTTTTTTTTAAATTAACCGTTAAGAGAAAGCGTGATTTTATTCTGAACTTTAACTAATCACGTTTTAAGCAACTTATGATATAAAAGAAAATCAGATGGGGGGGGGGGTTCTTCCGAAGTTAGTTGGTGACGTTATAAGTAATTGCGAGATAAGATGGGAGCCAGAAATTAGGGGTGGGGGACTGAAAATGATAATATAATGGATTGATTATACAATATTTAAGATCAACTTGGTAGATAAACATTTATGGACGAGAAAAAAAAAAAAAAAAAAAAAAAAAAAAATGGAGGATTTCGTTGTTGTCATAAACACTTTTTTCAAGCACTCTGGATAAAAATCAAAGCAAGTTTATGAAATGCAGAAATTCTCAGTGGTAGTTTAACTATTGAACTTCATGATTTTTCAAGTCTGAAGACAATCATAGTATTACCTTTTAAACTAACTAAAATTAATATTTTTTCATCATCTACATCATAATTCAGATCATAAAGAGTTAAGTAAATAGTAATTTGCTATCATTGGTTTATTATTTTAAAAAATAAATATTTATCTTGATTTGAACCACAACAAAAAATATTTTTATATTTGCTATCAGTTTATTTAAAAGATAAATATTTATTCATGAAACATTACAATTAGTTTTGCCTTCTCATTGTTTGAGAAGGAGTTAGTATCAAATAAGTTAAGGCATCCTTACTTGGAAAATGCTGATTGGGCTACCTAGGCATTTTCTGCATGTCAGAGTGCTCTTTTTCTAGGGCGTTTGCTTTTCAAATCCCACTTCCCTCATCTTGTGTAACATCTTCCTGCCGTGGGAGGAAAACAACCACCGAGACCAAAGAAAGATTTTTAGACAGTGAATATGTCATATTCTGACGACTGACTTAATTCTGTCATTTTATTTTATCACATGTGTTCGCTTCATTTCAGTGTCAAAATACAACATAACATCATTTAAGGATTTTAGATCTTTATTCTTTCTGGTTTATAAACTCTGTTGAAATATGTTTGGCAGAATATAGCAAAGAGTGAGTTGAGGATAAAGTTAGGGCTAGAGTTAAGGAGTACCTTTGCCAATACACAAACTCTGAATTTGACATGTCTGAGTTCTGTTCCAGAGTTTTTCTTTTACTGTCAGAAAAACTAGAACGATATTGTGACACTATCGAACCCCTCAAAGTGTTATGAAGTTCAAAAAAAAAAAAAAAAAAAGAAAAAAAGTATAACAAAAAGAGGAAATAGGTTGATTATCAGAATAAAAGAATATGAAGTAAACTTAGTAGAAAGACAATGGCGAGTTGGTTCACCAAGGCACACAAAGACGTTTGAAAATAGGATTGTTAATCAAAGTGTGACAGTACTTGGGATAAAAGACCGGATATCGAAGTTAATATATTTAGAGTTATTTTACAGAGCTTTAGGAGTATGAACAAATTTTTTGACAATTTATGGGCAGTCTTGAGTTTGTGACAGTTGAGGATAGTTTCCAGTTTAAGACAGCTAAAGCAGGTTGTGGCTCAGAATGAAGAAATGAATTGATCAACCAACCGACGAACATGGTCTTGGCAGACTAAGACATGGACGTTAGTGTTTAGAGAATCAATGGTGTCACACACAGGGAGTACAACTGATATTTACGGAATGTGTTAATCTTTTTTTTTTTTTTTTTTTTTTTAGTTTTTATACTTGTGAAGCATTCCTTGCCCTTTTTTTGACATTCAATTATATTATATATATATATATATATATATATATATATATAAAAACATTTTTTTGCACCAACCTAATATTCCTGTTGAAATAATATTGACAGATAGTAAGAAAACAAAAATGACTTCCCATTGTCAGTATTGTACAAAAAATAGCTTAATTCATTTTATTTATTGGAAGACTATTTATAGTCTTCCAATAAATAAAACAAATATGCCTCGTTATTTAAAATTCTAGCAATTTAATCTTTTCTTTTTAGGAAAGTAGAAAGTAGACCTTATGTTTAATTTCAACGGTTTTATCACAACTACTTTCTCTTATTTTGTCTTCTAGTCCTCACATTTCATGAGCAATCTTTCTGTCAAAGGGGGAAGAATTGATATCCATCTAAGACTTATTGGTGGACAGTTTTTAACTTTGAAGTAATTTTTTTAAAGCTACTTGCATCAGGTGGCTTCATGCCTTGTCAGGGGTGATTTTCTTTAAAAAAAAAAAAAAAAAAAAATTCCATCTTTTTAACAAAAATAATGTGTCAACTAATTCTTCAAATCAATAAAATGAATATCATCTCTGAAATTTATTTAAAAGTTGTAGTTTTAGCCAACAGTACACCATTAAAATGGATTATTCCAAAATTAAATAGATAACGTTCGATTTTTTTTTTTTTTTTTTTTTTACCATAGTTGCATTAGATTAAATGCCAATCATAATCTTTGCTGATCATACATTCTTATTTTTTAAGAGGTGAATGGTGATAATGTATGTATGAGCATGAAATGCCTTAAAATATAAGATAAGACCTGAAAATCTGAACAAAAATGAATTTAACAGCAGAATAAATCAACTTTTATTATTATTATCATACATTGTCAATAGCAAATCTTATTGTTGTCACTGGTAAAATCAAGAAAACAAAAATGTAAATGTTACGACATTTGGGAAGATAGGATAGAAAATTACGTCATTTGCTTTTGAAATCATACTATTCTTTTTATTGTCATCTCTTGGAATATTCTTCATAAATATTCGCTTTTTTTTTTTTTTTTAAAATCAAATCACAGAAGTCTGAAGATGATGAACAAAAAGAAAAAAACGAAAAAAAAAAAAAAAAAATTTTTTTTTTAATTATTAAGTAAAACAATACAAAATAGAAGTCCATCTTGAAACAAATCCCAGAACAGCATTATAAAAAAATTTAAAATAAAAAAGATTAAAAAAAATACTATAAGCAAACCAACCAGGTTGTGTGTGATGTTTTGGTTGTTTTGTTTTGCAGCATATTAACCCTTTTCAGATTATTTAATGCCAAATCCAGTAATTTTGGAAAAAACGTTTTTATGCTTCAAGTTCTTTATATCTTCAAATATTTATTCATGATGTTTAGGTTGGTTTGGTTTGGTTTGGTTTGGTTTGTAGAGAAAAATTGTTGTTGTTTTTGAATTTGCAGAACATAAAATTTTCCAACATCAAGAAAAGGGAAAGACAGTAACATCAGTTTGGTGCATTTAAATCATGAAGCTGATATCTTCAGATAGCCTGATCTGTTAAGCACACAATTATGTGATGGGACGAGTCCAAGGGGAAGTGAATCATAAAAACAAGACAAATTGCAGATTGACTTTTTATATGCATTGAAGCTTTAATTTTTAGCAGAAGAAGCCTTAGCAAACATATTTAACTTTGATTTTTTTTCATAAGTATAAGATCCCAAATACACGTTTCACTTCTTAATGCAGCACATATCTGTAAGTGTAAGAACTGCTTATTTCTTGCAATTGCCTGCAAATAATTTTAATTTTTTTTTTTTTAATTTTTTTTTTTTTTTTTTTTTTTTTTTTTTTTACACAATTAAAGTAGATTGTGAATAAAACGAACTAAAATGCTTACCTTTTCTTTTAGATGGCTATAAAATATCTAAATTTTTCTTTGGAAAAAAAAACAAAACAGAAACAAATTGTTATTTTGAGGCCCTAGAAATAGTACATAGCTAGAAAAAATAAAATCTGATTAGCTAACACAGACACACACCTAGCTAGAAGAAATAAAACCCAGTTGATTGATATGAACACACAGCTGGCAGGCCATTTGTGAAGATTATTTGCAAAAGTTATCTGTAGATAATAATATACTGGTCACTGAATAAGCAATAAAATGAACGGAAGCCACTGCCCATATGGGTTTACATTGACTATATATTGAGTGCTTACATTTGTGGATATATGAGTGTCCAAAAATGTTATATAAACTAGGCAAAATTGAAATCAAAATGAATCTGCTGGCTAACATTTTGAGATCAACTTCTATCAATTCTTATGATTTCTCCACCTTCATCACTGCAACTGGCAATAAAAATATATCATTTTTATAGGTAAATGTTGTCAGCATTCTTTTAAGCACAATAATAATATACAATGCTAGTTTGGTTAAAGGCTACTGGCTGTAAAGACTCATTTTTGCTTGCATTTAATATTGAAAATTATAATGCATCTCACTCAGCACAGGTGATTGCTTTCACTTATTCATGCTTATTCCAACTTGGTACCAATTTATGTATGCCTTTTGGCAGGGTTTTTTTTATATTAATTGGCCCATAGTGAGATCGAGGAGAAGGCTGCTGGTTAGGGAATTTTTTTATATGGATAAAAAAAAAAAAAAACACTTCTCGCCTGACTTAATTATGATGGGAAGGGAAAAAATTAAATCTAAGGAAATTAATGGTAAATCAAAAAATCAAATTTCTGGCAAGGTGATAATATATGACGATCTTGCATATTTACTGATCCAAATGACTTTCGGTTTTGAAACTTGCCGGAACTAAATCATGTTACTTAATTTTAAAACCTCATTATGATTTTTTTTTTTTGCAATATCATCTACTGGATGCGTGTTTATGTAATTTAATTATTTTTAGACAAATGACATTTTATTTTCATTATGTTTATTTTATTTTATTATATGTGAAGAATTCATTTTTTTAAAACAATGTTAAGTAAACATTCGTTCATATTTTTTCTACTTATTTTAATTAATTATATTTAAAAAATTTTTTTTTTTGCTTTCAGTATTAATTCTGTAAATATTTTTTGTAAATGAACATTTTTATTTAAAAATTTTACTGTAAATAAATGTATTTCATTGAAAATCAGTTTCTACATATGCTTATGTGTTGACTTAGATTTTCGTTGAGGTCTTCAGAGTAAGTAACACCATTTATTTCCAATGAGTTTTAAAACTGAAAATCACTTGGATCGATAAATATGCACTATTGCCGAATTTATATGGCAACATTTTATTTCTTGAGAGTGGGTTGGGATGGGGGTCTAAGACATGTGGAATATTTTAACACAAAATGACCATACCACTATAATTTTCATCATTTATTTAGAATTAAAAAAAAAACAACAAAGAAAACATCCAAGCCGACAGAAAATTAAAAAATAAAACAACCACCACCATTTATTTATCTTTTATGTCTAAAAAAATAATAGAAACATTTTTAAAAAATAAAGAACAAAAATATTGCAGAAAATTTGTAAATTTGCATAAATCTTTTGTCATTAAAGAAACATAATATGGGTGGGGGTGATCACAATGCATTGGAAAGACATTTGATCACTTTAGTGGTCCAGTGTGTTTTAAAAATGTTTTATTCGCTCTCCTCTTTGAAATAAATCCAAAAGGGATTCTAACTAACTTGAGCAGCAAATGTGCTTCAGTGGGGAATGTAATCCCTTCAGATCATTCGACAAATCAGGAGGAAAAGTTAAAATATACGACAAATTGAGAAAGGGAAGGTTTTGTTCGTTTTGTTTTAGACTTTAGTGTTAAAAACAATCAGGTGTGTTGATACAGGAGGCAGAGCATGTGTGTTAACGAGAGGAAAGAGTGACATTACAATGAGAGTAAGACTCCCGGTGGTGCATTGAGATGAGATGAAAAGGGTGGATCAATGCATTGAGAGAAGGAGCCTGTGAGAAGGAGAAGTGGCTTATAAGTATGTTGGAAAGAGGCAAGCCAGAATGTTAAAACAAAGGAAGAATGGAAACATTATGTTTGGAAGATTGGCGGAGATATGGTGTATTCTAAGAAGATGACGAGGGAGGATAATGCATGTTTTATGTAATAGACGTGTGTGGGGTGGGGGAGGTAATGCATGTTTAGTGGAATAAGAGAATAATATATGCTTAAAGGAATGGGTTAAAGTACATTGAAGTGAGGAAAGGAGAAACAGGCTTGCTGGGGGGGGGGGGAGAAATTCTGTTAAGATTGGAAAGTGGGAACCAAATTGCACATTTAATAAACAAAGAAAACAAAAAGCCTTTTTTGGGATATTTTTGAAAATAACACTCAAGCCAATTTAAAATTTCACTTTTAAAAAATTTAATCAGATTTTGTATTATTTAGATTGTTCTGACAACCATTTTCATCTTGAGTATTATTATGGTTCGGCCGATGTAACCTTCGACCTTCTTCAGGTGTATCTTGACAATGGCTGTTATTGATGAATGGTGCAAAGAATATTTTTGTTTTTGTTTTCTAATGAATCATATTCGTTAGAATTCAATGGAAAGAATATCAAGTTGTTAACATTTCCATATTAATTTCGGTCCATCCTGATTTGATATGTTTCTGAATATTTTGAGAGGAGGAAAATATGTGTTAATTCGGATTGTTTTCAGCTACTGTTCTCAGCTTGAGTGTTATTCTCACAACATTTTGGCTAATACAACTGCCAAACTTCTTCAGATATATCTTGACAAAAGAACATTCTTTTGACCATTCACCAATAAGAGCCATTGTAGAGATACACCTGAAGAAGGTCGAAGGTCACATTGGGCGAAATATTGTGAGAATAATACCCAAGATGAAAACAGTAGTCTGAAGAATCAAAATAATGCATTTTCAATCTTCATCTAAAAAATTTAGAAACATTAAGATTTTGTTTATATTTGCAGATGATTTGTTTTTTGTTTTTTTAATGTTTTTATTCTTTCAAACACTTCATTATTATCAAGTTCTTAGCTTTAGTCTTTTTTTTTGTTTTTTTTTTTAAATAATTGTTCATTTTTGTCATTTTCTATGTATTTGATTATAAATACATTTTATTTAAAACCCAACAGCAACAATGAGAGCCTTTTTTAATAAAAAAAAAACATTAATAACTGGATTGAGATACAAAAATATTAACATAAACTTAACATGAAAACATGTACCATGACAAAAAAAAAACAAAAAAAAAACTGGCAATATGGAATATAATGCATTCATTTTAAATAAGTGTTTCTTTGAGTACATTTTTTAAAAGCAATTGCAACATTTTAAAAAATATTTATAAACTTCCAATAAACGTATTTCAGAGAAGATTATTTCCCTTCCACAAAAAAGTGATTTTCTGAAATTCCTCAAGAGTTTATTAAACATTTTTAAATATGATCATCTCTGTTAATGTTACATTTTCTTGATTGCTAAAAACAAAACAATTGTGTCATTTCTTAAGAATATTTTTCATAATAAAGCCACTACACAATGTGATATGCTTTGTAGGAAATCCTTGGTTGATTTTTTTAGTTATTTAAATAACAAAAACAATCCAATGGTTGTCAACAACATATGATGCAACTTGTGCTTGGTACTTGAAAATATCTACCAAATTACATAATTGCAAAGATATTTTGCTCTTTTATCTAATTATTGAGCACTGTAACAAAAAATAACATATTCAAGAACCAAATAAAATTATATATATATATATATATATATATAATATAATATATTCCAAAGATCAAGAGGTCGCTATAAGAAATCTCAAATGTGAGAACTCAATGCAAAGCAGAGCATACATAAGGGTAAAAAGAAAAAATTCCACACAGTCTTAGTCCAATCTCATAATTTATTTCAACCCAGTACCTGGCCTCCTCTGATAAGATAAACTAGTCAGGTCTATAGCCAACTTAAAAGTGATTAATTTGCCACCATGGTATGTTTTGTTTGGGTGGGGGTGGGGGATGGAATAATGGAAGCGAGAACCATTAGGTAGGGTGTTTTACCCTTAGATACGATATATATAATAAAATACACATATCATAAATAGAAAATTTGTGGAAACAGAATGTATGAACGACATAAAGGAAAAACAATTCAACATAGGAAGAAATAAAAACAAACGGGAGATTTGATCAGTTTTGTTTGAATCAAGAACAACTTTTTCTGAAGACACTCATTGATCCGAACATAATTAGTGAAATCTTCCATTTCGTTTTATAATTCTTCCTGTGTTTAATTGATTTTCCTGTCATATATATATATATTAGATAGAGAGAGAGAGAGAGAGAGAGACTTATTAGACAGAAACAATGAAAATCAAGATTTTGTGGAAATTGTTTTAAATATTACATTCCCTTCATTATACAAGCTACTTCAGAAAATAAATTTATATATATATATATATATATATATATATATATATATATATATATATATATATATATATATATATATATTTTATGTATACAAAGATATGTGCATAGAGGTTTCGATTACAAGTTGGGTTTCCACAAGCTAAGTTGTCAGGGTCACCTTAACAACTCGACCTAAGAGTGCTGTAGCTGAAACATGTATGCACATATGTGGCCAAAATGTTTGTATAAATAAAATTTATACTAAATAAATATATAACTTTACTTACTATTATGCACCATTATATAATACTGTAAGGATTAACAGGTTTGTTTACTCAACTCCTATGAACAAAACCTCTTGAGAAATACTATATATATATAAAACAATAATGAATTAAAAGGGGTTTAAGTTAACATTTTATCACAGTTTCAGGCTTGCGTGAATATTTGAACATATTCTTAAATGATTTTCATTTGTTTTTCATTATAATAACCTATAATAAAGTGTTGAGTTCTATTTTTAAACAAATATTTTAATTTTGTAAACAAATTATTAGAAGAACAGTAGTTGTATTATTCTATCTGAAGATGAGGGGAATTCATACCTTTCTCTTGTTTCATTAGATAGGTTGAACATATTTGATACCTAGACAATAATATATATATAATTAGATGAAAAATGAATTGAAAAATATGAGTATTATATAATAAATTTATTTTCTATAGTGAGAAAATATAAATTTCCAAACCTCCATGGGTTAAGGAATAACTTATATATATTCCTATCTTTGAATATTTGATGATTTAATAAATAATGTAAATCTTTTTTATCTGTCATCAGTTAATTTTGTTAGTTTAGACATATATAAGAGATGTATGTAGGGTTGTTAGTTCATTGGCATTAATCCCTTGAAACTACTGTGTGTGTGTGTGTATATATATATATATATATATATATATATATATATATATATGATGAAAATAATGGAAATAGTATTCCGACAAAATAGAGAAATAAAAAGGAACAAACCGTATTATGTGTTCATCAACGTTTTGTCTTTATTTCGAGATTCATCCAGAGGAAGTCTCAAAATAAAGATGAAACGTTGATGAACACATAATACGGTTTGTTCCTTTTTATATATATATATATATATATAAAAACGTTTTGTCTTTATTTCGAGACTTCCTCTGGATGAATCTCGAAATAAAGACGAAACGCTGATGAACACATAATACAGTTTGTTCCTGTAAGGTCTGTAAGGTCCTTCTCAAGCATAAAAAAAATTGTTGATCATTTTTCTGTTGCATATATATATATATATATATATATATATATATATATATATATATGCAACAGAAAAATGATTAACAATTTTTTTAATGCTTGAGAAGGACCTTACAGAATTGAAAGCTTGCACATTCGTTTAAGTCAAATACATAATTTGTTTAAGGAAAAAAATTTGTTTTTATCTTTCTAAAATTCCTAATAACATCTTAACTTTTAAACAATATCTAAAAAGTGTCAATATTTTATATATAGTAGTAAGTTATATAAAAATATATATGACAATTAAACTACACAGAATATTCCGCGTTTCATTCACACTAGGATTTGTCAGGCTTATGTATATATATATATATATATATATATATATACATACAATATTTTGCTTGTAATACAAGCTTCTCCCCTCTCCCACATATATATGATTCAATTTCCTTAAATTCTTGATTTTGATTATTTTTTTTCAGCCCTAAATGACTTATATTTATATTGTGTGTGTGTAAAGTTACTAATGTTTTTTTTTATAAGCATAAAAAGGCAGTTGTAAATTTCATGTATTTTTAATATCATGCAATATAAAGAAAAAACAAAACATTTTTTAAATTTACTTGCAAAAATTCTTTTAATTGTTTTTAGTTTAAATCTTTTGCAGTTGGAATGCTTTTGTAGAGTCGTCCGAATTCCTCGTGCATTTGTAGGAAGTTCCGTGGTTTCCCTGGAGTTTGACTAATTTTTGTTTCTGTGAAATCCAATATTTTGCCGTGTAAAGAGTCATTAGAATACGAATGCAATTTCATTGCTTCATCCGGAGACAAGGGGGATGAATATTCCCCATCACTGTCCAAAGAATTGAAGGGGTTGACCCGGCACGGGCGTCGCATGGGGACCATGTTAGAAGCAAGTTCACTGTCACAAGATTCTTTTGAAGAGGTAAGTACTTCACAACCAGAGTCTAAACGGTTTGCGGAACAATCTGAAGAACAGCTAGCAAAAAGGTTTGTCTTGCGTAAAGGTGTATCTGAACCGGTAGGAGAAGAAGAAATTGGAGAGGAGTAATCCGAAGAAGCAATGGTGTGAGTGTGAAGATGGGTGCTCTCCCAACTTTGATCGAGTTTTTGGTTGTGGTTGGCCTGCAAAGAAATAGAAATATACATGTAGGTATTTGAAAAAGAAAAAAAAAACAACAAAAAAAACTAAAAAAAATGGAACAAGATCTAAAAAAAAAAAAAAAAAAAAAAAAAACTATCGCTTTAATAATTCTCTAAGTAATAGCATGAATCCAAAATTGTTTCAGATTCCAATACAATTACCAATTCTGTTCTAAATACCCAATTCTAATACAATTACTAATTCTGATCCTTTTTACATTTCTAAATATTTAGCTACAGAGTCATTGTTTTTATTTATTTTAACATATTTTACAGGTTACCATAAAAACTCACGTAAGATGTGCCATATGTTTTTGTAAACATAAAACATTTTCATAGGAAGTTGTATAGATTTTAGTTTCATATATGCTCCTCCCACCCTGGCTGGTTAAGTACTGTTAAAAAAAATAAATTGCCATTATCCATGTATTCTCCTTACATTTCATCTCACTTTTTTTTTTTTCTGTTTTATCGTTTTCCTCAATAAATTTACAAATAGAAGATAAACAGAATTTAAAAAAAAAAAAAAAAAAAAAAAAATGAAATAAACAAACGAGAGATTTATCAATTTCATTCAGCTTAATAAAAATCTTCAGGAAAAATTTCTACAACTAAAATTATGTCATGGATTTTAAATTAATTCATCAATTTTTTGAAAACCCTCTGACATCCATTCTTTAATCTTGATAATTTTCCATGTCTATATTACTGACTTACTAAGACTTAGGAATTCCTTTGGCGATCTCCCTCCTCTCCCATGTCTGTATACTGTTTCTAAAACAATTTTTTTACAGATTTTCAATTTCCATTTTCAAGGACTTTTCAAAGATTTTCAAGGACTTGTCCAGACAAAATTCAAGTTTTCAAAACAAAATTTGGGGTTTGTTTTACAATCCACAGCGATTCAAAAAAGTGAAAAGTGGTAAAAACGAGGAATTTGCCATTGTCTGTCCGCAAAAGGAAAGTTATTTTTGTGTGTGTGATGGGGGAGGGGGGGTCATTTTTTATTTATGGCAGGATTGTATTTATATGCATGTCACAGTAACATTTATTGGGTAGGTTTCTAACAGTATTTTGTCTTATCTTTAAGTCATTATCGAGACTTCAAAGATGTACGAGTCAAATCGCAGCCATTTTTCTTGTTGTCATATAATGCTAGACACTACTAGTTTTTAACCAAATAAACGTTTTAAAGTAAGTAAAAACAAACATTCATTCAGCTAGGAAGAAGAGTAACTTATCTTGCCTTTGATAACATTTATTTATGATATATTTGTTGGGTTTTTTTACCACTTTTTCGTATATCTGTCTACTGTAAAACAAACCCAAAATAATAAACAAACATCCCTAAAACATTAAAATAGCCCAGAAATGATGATCATTTTACATTAAATTTATATATGAAACTTATTTCCCATTCTAAATTTTCCAATGATTGCTATTTTTCTTTTTGCTAAGTTTTTAAAGTGTTTGCATATACTCAGCCGAAAAGGTAGAATTTCTTTTTTTTGTGGGGGTTTTAATTGAGGTTGTTAATCTAACAATGTACCATTATTAGTAGTAGTGGTGGCATTAATAGTATTATTATCTGAAATTTTAAAATATTTTTTAACAGTAAAACAAATCAATCTAAAATATAATTAAGGCAAAAACTATGCATGCCTGCCCCTTTCTTCTCATGTTAATGGTTTTCTAAATAGCAACTATGTTATTTATAATCCGTTCTTAAAATGGGAAGGTAGCTTTGTAAACTATCTTGTACCTACATCATTTTATTTTACATATCAATCGTCAATTATTTTCAAATTGTATTTTGTCAATTAATGGCAAACTAATGTAACTTCACTATTTTCAATCCAGTACAAAGAAAATATTTTAGAAGAAATATTTAGGAAAATCTACTTGTATAATATATGCTCCCCTAAGTGTATTTTTATGTTTGCAAAAATATACAGACATTACATAAAGATTTTACATTAAAAAAAAAAAATTTTTTTTTTTAAATCTCTATTTAAAAATTTTAAAAGATTTGGAATCGGTAATTGTATCAGAATTTGGAATTTAGAATTTAAAAGGAAATCAGTAATTCTATTGGAATCAGGAAAAATTTTGGAATCGTACAAAAAGGAAAGAATAACAAGTTAAAAAGGATATAACACAAGCAGTAATAAAATTTAACTTGTTGCTGAGAAGGAAAGAGAAAAGATTAAAGCAACTAATTTTGGATTTTGTAATTTTATTTTATTTTTTAATACTTACTGGCTTTGCATCCCCACCTCTGATTCAAACAATCCATAGTTGAGAAGTGACCAAACAGGCCACATATTTTTCTCAAGTATATAAGTATTTCAAAGAATAAAAAAGAAATAAAGACAAACTTAACAAGAAATTAAAGCAAGATATGAAAAATAAAAATAAAGACAAATATAGAAAAAAGAAACAGTTTGGTTTGACTTATTTCATGGCATATCAACAACTCAATGGGTCATTTAATACTGATTAAAAGTAAAAATAAATAATCAGTTTGATAGAAAGATATGAATTTGTTAGCATTTTTTTTTTTTCAAGGAATAGTTTGCAGAAAACGGATGAAATATTTATATTTTTTGTACAATTTTACTTTATTTAAAAATCCAAAAATGTCTCTCGATCTGCTCAAAAAGGTTCTTTCAGGTCACCCACCTGTTAATGTTCAAAACAGATAAATCAATACACTTTTCATCAATATCTATTAAGTCACTATAAATGGAGCACAACAGTCAATACAAAATGGAGTATCTTCTCTTTAAGAGTTTGTTTCAGGGTTGATGGGGTTCTGAATGATTATTAGCCTGTGTGTTATTTGTGTGAATCAAAAAGGAGTCATTGTTATACCCAAACAAAATGAATGGCATAGACATACAACATAAATACAGCAAACAAAAACTGTTTTTTGTTAAAATAAATAAAATGTATTTTTGAATACCGGATTTTTGTATGCTTTTGAATATCTTTATTAAATGTGTAACAAGAATATTGATTTAGTTTGAATAATCCCGGGCAAAGTCAGGTCATGACAGTTAGTACTGAAAGTGAATAAACAATAACACAACATAAATACAATAAACAAGAAGAGTTATACTGAAATAAGAAAAAAAAAATGTGTATTTTGGTGCAACATGAATACTGGATTTTTGTAGGTGTTCTAATATCTTACCTGTAATGTTTTCACATCAATTTAGTTCCAAGAAGTTCTGTATAAACTTTTGGAGAGCAAAAATGATTAGGTCTCTTCTGGTCAGTTACAGGAAAAGTTAAAATAAATAAAAATCGAATAAAAGTATAAGTATAAAAAATTAAAATTTAAACAATAGCCTTCACTAAACTGCTTTTTCCTGATACATATTGACCTCTTCACCAGCTCATCAATTAAAACACTTTCCTCATCCTTAACATTTCTTTCCAAAGTAGGTCCTTCCTCAGAATATATAATGGTTTCATTTTGCTTTTGGGTAATACCAGAATGATTCATTATGGAACTGTTACCAGTATCCTTCTTTCCAATATGAATAGAGATGTACATTGTTGTAGAAAGGTCATTGACTAGACATTTAAATTTCTCATGAACCAATCATAAAACATTGACGTTTTAAATATATGAAAAAGAAGGAAAACTGGGGGGGGGGGTATCACTTAAATGACTCATTCTATGTGCTGGGAATATGAGAAAATATTTAAATTTAAATATTAAAATGAAGTAGAGAAACTAAAACAAAAAAAATACTAAAAAGCATTTTGGAAAAGGTTCTAAGTTGCAATTTTATTTATCTGACAAATATTTATTGGTTTATTAAAATAACTAAAGACATTTTAATTTGAAACAAGTACAATTTTTATTTTATCCACTTAAGTGACACTTTCTCTGTATGCATGTCTGTAATTTGAATTTTTCAAAGGAAATAATTCCATGAAAATTTCCATCAGTAACTGGGACTGATGATCTGGAAAACAGATACTACACTTTGATTATATTATTTGAGGATAATTCCTACAATAAATTTTACATTACTACTATTTCAATCATTTATTAGCCAAAAATATAAAACATTTACATTTTAAACAAATTAGGCATGTTTATGCCAAATCCTATCAAATGCCTTAGATATGGCAAGAAACAAAGTCATCAATAGATTCAATGGTCCTTTGTGATATTACCATCAGTATATCAGTTGTTAATCTCTCAGAATGAAAATCATATTGTCACTAAATAGGTTGTTTTTGCCAAGGTGGTTGACAACTTCTCTATCACAGACTCAAGCAACTTACTCATGACGTACAGAAGACTGATTGGTCTATGCTGAAATACAGAAGACTGATCCCCTGTATTTTTAAATACTGGGCAGACTGTTAAAGTTTTCAAAGTGTTGGGAAACATCTCTCTTTGACAACATTTAAACAGTATAGAAGCTAGTTCTGGTTGCAGTTTTTTTTAACACTATGATTAAAATTTTGTCAGGATTAGTTGCTTTGCTGGAATCAAGGTTCTTAACAAATTTGGAAACATCTAGGACAGATATATGGATGTCGCTCAAAATATTTTTAGTCCTGTGAAGAAATTTAAGGAGTAGGTGGCCCTTATCACATAGGATGGAGTTTAATGCAAAGTTCTTAGTAAAGTGTTTGACTTTGTCAGATGCTGACATAATCACCTCAGATCCATTGATAATGGTTAGGATGGAAGATACACATCTGTTCAGAACCTTGTTATGCGCCCAAACTCATGGGAACCTAGCCCCTGCTCAACTACTTTAGACTTAACAGAGTAAAAGACTCGATTACCCCCTAATTTTCTTCCCAGGAATAAAAATACTCTGAGCAACATCTACATATCTGTCTTAGATGTTTCCAGACTACTCTTTTGCAGTGGTTGCTGGCAGTCCTAAAGGTGGCTTTAGTTTCTGAACATCTGTTTTGTTTAAAGCAATTAAATAGTGATCTCTATGTCCAATTGCAGCAGCAGATTCAGAGGGTGTACCACGGTTGGCTATTTGATTTCAGTTGGAATTATTTTGAGAGTATGTAGCTGTCTATATCGACAGTTAGCCAATCTATTGTCGGATTAATTTTGAAAATGGGAGTATAGAGGTATTTCAGATATGAACATATGAAATTTTAACTTTGAATGACTAAAATTGGCACACATCAGCCTATGTGGTGACTCTTATTTCTTTTTGCAAAAATAAGAACCTTGCATCTCTATATTGCATCCTATAATCAAAAACTTTGAGCAACTCATTTCCCCTCATCATTATCGTGATTTCTATTGTTCATTTCTTCTTTGTTATTTGGTTGATTTTTATAAAAACAAAAAAAAATATAATTTTGACTACAGATCCATGTTCTCCCTTCATTTGCCTCTGCCGTTGATATGCATGCATCTTACTAACCTGCCACTAACACTTCCAGTCACTGCTTACGGAATATAATAATTATTAGCACATACAGAGCTTGGTATCACATGGAGATTTTCCCCCATAGGTTTTCACTTGATGGGATAGAGCTAGGTGGCACATTTTTGCTTGTAGACTCCCATACCCATGTTTATGCAGATTTCTGAGCAAAGATATAGTAGTGGTGCTGTAAGTAAGTGTTATTCGGAAGCATATGTAGAGTAGTTTCGGACAAAGGGTGAAGAAAAAGCTGCTTTCTAGGTCGGTAGTACTTGGTGAACAGTAGTCTGAGATGTCGGAAATTTTTCTGTCTCTATGTCTATCCTTGTGGCCATGTCACTAGTAAGGGTGCTGGAGGTAAACGTTTCGTCTGAGCTGACGTTATCCGCCTGATAGTCAGGGACCCGAACTTTGGATTAACCACTAAGGAGGCTGTCCTATCAGCAGGTGCAAAGTACTGGGGCTGCTGTATTGCCATTTGGTGAATGGATTCTGGACCATGCAGTAGTCTCTGGTGGGGCCTCTCGATGCTATACTAGTGGGTAATTATTACAGCTTTACCTTATCATGTGCTACATAAAAAAACACATGAAAATTTTTCCTGTCTTTTTTTCTCTTACTTTCCCTCTCTATCCTGCTCTAACCAAATATGCCAACCTGTTCCACAAATCCCAAAAACTCAACATGAAATATCTCCAGAAAAAAACTCGAAAAAACCTAGAACCCCATCTTCCAACGTAGATCCCTACTACCATGTATCCTTCTCCAATATCAGGGGTCTACGTTCCAACCTTCCAGAGGTTGAAACCCAATTACAGGAGACAAAACCGGACATATTCTTTCTAAGCGAAACTGGAATAGGGCCGGCCACTTCCCTAGAGGAGTTCATAATTAAAGGATACTCTAAATCTGACCTCCAAGATCGCCATGGGCATGGTATATGTGCCTACATTAAAGATGGCTTCCCGTGTGGCAGGGATATCTCTAGAGAAGATCTTAATTTACCTTATATGTGCTGCCGGGTTGCACTTGCTTACACCACTGCATTTATATTTGCCCGCTATCGGCCCCATAACAGCGGAGTTATTACCTTTAAGAGTATATATGAGAAAATAGACCACATCCTGTCTGCACATCCCTCGGCTAACATTCACATCTGTGGTGACTTCAACGTCCATAACGTGGAATGGCTGACCCACTCAAATAAGACAGACAATGAGGGGAGGTTCTGTCATGATTTTGCCATTGCTTATGACCTCACTCAGATTGTTCGCGAGCCCACCCATATGCAAGCCTTCTAGACCTTTTTCTCTCCAGTTCCCCTGAGCTATGTTCATATTCCGTTCTTTCTCCTCTAGGATCCTCCGACCACTCCGTCATATCAGTTAAGATAAAAATGAAATGTAATAAGTCTCCAGACGTACCCCTCCACCGTACTGTATACCGATACTCTATGGCTGACTGGGATAGCTTCCGTACATTCATAACTGATCTACCTCTGCATTCCATGTTTAAAAAGGATGTGTCCTCTATAGTATCAGACCTGACCGAATGGTTAATTGTGGGCATAGACTGATTCATACCATCTAAAAAATTCGAACTAAAACCTAACAGCTAGCCATGGTTCTCCCCAGAATGTGCTGCTGCCATCGCGCACAGAAATCACTTTTTCCATAGTTACCAACGTAATAGATGCACTGAGACTAAAGCTGCTTTTAGGACTGCCAGCAACCACTGTAAAAGAGTAATGAAAAATGCAAGAGAGCTATATGCCCAGTCTGTTAAATCCAAAGTAGCTGAGCAGCGGCTTGGTTCCCACCAGTTTTGGCAAATAACAAATAGGATCCTGAACAGAAGTGTGCGTTCTATCCCAACCATTATCAATGGACCAGAGGTCATCTCGTCAGCGTCAGACAAGGCCAAACTATTTGCCAAGAACTTTGCAGCTAATTCTACCCTATGCGACCAAGGCCATCAACTCCCCATATTTCCTCCTATAACACACAACACACTGCGTAACATACAAGTATCTGTGCATGAGGTCGCCAAACTAACCAAAAACCTCGATTCCAGTAAAGCAACTGGCCCTGACGGCATCCCAATTATAGTGTTAAAACAGCTTCAACCCGAACTTGCTCCCATACTTATGAAACTGTTTAAGCGTTGCCTTAAGGAGAAGTGCTTTCCAACAACCTGGAAAACCTCATCAGTATGCCCTGTATTAAAGAATTCAGGTGATAAGTCATCTCCCTCTCAGTACAGACCAATAAGTCTCCTGTGTCACGAGTAAGTTGCTGGAATCCATATTAAATAGAGAAATAGTCAACCACCTCAGTAGAAATAACCTTCTTAGTGACACGCAATATGGTTTCCGTTCTGCAAGATCTACTGCAGATGTGCTAACGGTTATATCTCATAGGATTAGTGAATCTCTTGACAAAGGCTTCCTTTCTAGAGCAATTGCTATTGACATATCAAAGGCCTTCAACAAAGTATGGCATAAAGGCCTACTTCACAAGATTTTCAGCTACGGTATAACTGGAAATGTTTTCTCTATCATTAAATCATTTCTCCCTGATAGGCTCATAAGAGTAATATTCGATGTACAAAAATCAGAGGCCCGCAGTATTAATGCTGGAGTCCCTCAAGGGTCAATCCTGGACCCAACTCTCTTCCTGATCTCAATGATCTCCCTAAACACATACTTAAATCATTCGTTGACATCTATGCTAATGACACGACCATCTACGGCAACACATCAAAGGCTGTAAATGACAAAGTTCTCTCTCCTCTGATCTTGAGCGCGTGGTTCAGTGGGGGAAGACTTGGCTGGTTATCTTTAATGCATTTAAAACCAAACTCCTATTCTTACATCATCAACGCTCTGATCCCTATCTGGCATCAATTGAAATGGATGGCTCTCGTCTAGGAGAAGCCCCATGTTTTGACAAGCTACTAGGCTTGACCTTTAGTCCTGATCTGAAATGGAACACGTACATCAAGTCTGTTGCCAAGGTCGCTGGAAAGATGGTGGGATCCTTCTACCGCTCCAGAAGATATCTCACTACTGATGCAATTCTCTATCTATATAAAAGCCAAGTACGCCCAAGGATGGAATACTGTTGCCATATCTGGGCAGGAGCTGCTAAAAACAGCCTATCTTGCCTTGACAGAGTACAAAATAGATTTCTTGGCTTAGTGGGGGATGCCCTTTTCTCTTCCCTACAACCCATCTCCTACAGAAGAGACATTGCGAGCCTATCTTTGTTTTATCATTATTTCCATGGCAGATGCTCGTCTGAGCTCCAATCTCTGGTCCCCCCTCGCCAATCTTTTACGAAAAACACCCATCTAGCTGAAACCACTGTCAAAAATTTCCCCCACTCTTTATCTGTGCCTAAATCAAAACGTAGATTCCATGAACAAAGCTTCTTTCTTAGAACTGCACGCCTGTGGAACTGTTCTGTCTGCCTGCTTCCCACCTGACTACAACCTGGATGTCTTCAAGTCCAACGTAAACAAATTCCTGATGAACTGCCCCCTTAAGTAGACACTTTTATTAAATCTCCACACTAACGTACTGTACATGCAATAACCCTTATCCCTGAGTGGCTTCCGGGCCTTGATAAGTGGTGACCACCTTGTAAAAAAGAAAAAAAAGCCATCCCTAATTTAGGCATATATAATATGTAATGGCAATCTTGAGGGTCAGGTTTAGAGGTTAAGTTAAAATAACCTTTAATCAAAAAATCGTCTAAGGAAACAGTTGAGCAAATGCTAGTTTCACACAGAAACCACGGATCAGGTTTGTCTCCTGTAATCGGATTTCAACCTCTAGAAGGTTGAAATGTAGATCCCTAATGTTGGAGAAGGAGACCTGATAGTGAGGGTATACATTGAAATTTGGGGTTCTGGTTTTAATCTTACTGGGATATATTTAGATTTTAATTCATTTTGTTTATTTTTTTTTTTAAATAAAAGATAAATGTCAGGTTTTTATTTTGTTCTTTTTCACGCTAACAATTAATAGTTATGAATAATTAAATCAAAGATAACTATTAAAAGAAAAAAAAATATGTGCATGTGGTTGTGTTTGTATATTACTTTGAAATAGTTTCATTCTGATATTGTTTTTCTGTAAAAACAAAGCATTCTGTTTTTCAGCTTACAACACATGCACACAATATTATATCTAATCTGGAAAACTTCGCTTTGTTCTATAGAAAAACGCTAGATTAAAAAAAAAAAAAATTTTATAAGTATTAAATCATTGCAAAAAAAAGAAGCCGGATACAAAACAAGTGTTCCTTTCCTCAATAGTTCTTATGTATACAATGTATGTGTGTTATATGTCAGAATCATATGAGCTGAACAATTCTGATTCACAAAGCAAAAGTTTTTTCTCATATTTGTTTCATAAATCATTGGAAAACAATACCAAATTATTATAATCCATAAAATTTATAAATATTTCAGAAAGCTTTAATCCCAACTGCGATTGAAACAGGATGAAACAAACGAGAAATTGAAAAATAAAAGTCAATTTGGAATACTGTTCTCATCTTGAATGTTATTTGCATAATATTTCAGCTGATGTAACTCCCAACCTTCTCCAGGTGTATCTTGTGAATCTTTCTCTTAAACTCGGGAATCTGCACAGAATTTCTAATTGAACTCTGGTATTTTATCCGTTATGTCATAAGGTATAACAGAGTACTAAGTAAAATTTTGTTAATGTTAATGACTAATGTTATGAGATTGAAGGTTCAATCCTCAATGCGGGTGATATAAGGAATGCAATTATGAATTAATTAAGACTTCTATTGGTTATGGCTGATGAAATGAGAACATGCTACCTCGTGGATTAAATAAAGGATTCTGTTCAAAATTTTGTGCAGATTCCTGGAGTTTGACAAAAAGATTTACAAGATGCACCTGAAGAAGGTTGGAGGTTACATCAACCAAAACGTTGTACGAATAACATTCAAAATAAGAACAGTAGTCCAAACAATACAAATTATAAACTCTCATCTGAAAAATTCAGAAAGAGAAAAAGAAGATGGCTGTTATTTTTACTCACTTAATAATATCTACTACAACCACCATCGAGTGCTTTCTTAATAGAAGGGAATTTTGATTAAATCACGTAAATTATTTAATTTTCTCCTTCATATTGTTGTTACATAATATACAAACTTTTATACAACAATCACTTCCTTCTACAGAGTAAACAAATACCAAACTTCATACTTGGCTATTCTGAATTTTTATATATTCTGTAAATATTCTAATTTAACAAGATAAGAATGAATAAAAACATGGTGGCTTGCAAATGCCAACATCTGTATGATGCCTTCATATAAGAAAATACAGTTTTTGAAGTTCAAACAATGAAACACTTTAAATTGATTTTCGAATTGGTGTCACCATAAAAATGACCTCAATTTAGAAAAAAATATTAACAGAAGAGAGAATAGATGGAAATTTTTTTTCTTGATTTCAAAATTAAAAAAAAAAATATTAATAGGTCATTTTTTGTTTAAGAACACATTTCCTCAAAAAGGGGCACGGGATTGGTTACGCCAAAAAATACCTCAGTCTAGAAGAGTTTATATTTGCCAAAACATGGCAAAATCCTATTTTAATCACCTAAATTACTTAGAGTGATATGGGTTTTTTTCTGATTATTTTTTTGAGGATTGCTATTCTAATATTTTTTTAATTATATCATTATAACACTAGCATATTTAAAAAGTGTTTTTCTTTGGATTTCCTATGTAATACTAAATTGATTTTGACTGGTAGCACCTTTCATACCCATCACTATCTGCAAATTTACCCTCAACTTAAATATTTACTGATTTTACAATATTTTTTTATTTATTTTCAATTTATTTTATTTTACTTTTTAAAATAGAATAACCATTAACGTGTAGTATACTATACTTTATCTTTTCTGGCCTAGGTCAGTGAAGTAGAAATCCTACTAGACTAAAAAGAACATTTTATTTATTTATTTGCAGACTATTATTCTATTAAATAAGAAGTTAGCTTAATACGCTAATATTTATTTATTTTTTTTTAAGTTAAATCATTCTTCTCTATTTCCTCCTGGCAACGCCTGAATACAAGTCCCACTAGTTTGTAATAAAAATAAATAAACTCCAATCTCTGGTCCCCCCTCGCCAATCTTTCACGAAAAACACCCATCTAGCTTAATCCACTATGAAAAATTTCCCCCACTCTTTATCTGTGCCTAAATCAAAACGTGGATTCCATGAACAAAGCTTCTTTCTTAGAACTGCACGCCTGTGGAACTCTGTTCCGTCTGCCTGCTTCTCAATGGACTACAATTTGGATGTCTTCAAGTCCAACGTTAACAAATTCCTAATGAACCGCCCCCCCCCCTTAAGTAAACACTTCATCAAATCTCCACACTAACGTAATGTACTTGTAATAACCCTTATCCCTAAGTTGCTTCCGGGCCTTGATAAGTGGTGATCACTGTGTAAAAAAAAAAAAATAAAAAAATAAAAATGTCCAGTTATAAAACAGCTTGATTTTCTTATGTGTTGATTTAAAAAAAATGTTGAAAACAAATTAATTGAAAAACAAACAAAACATCTGACCTAAAATATAATGGGAGATTGTTATTAGATTAATACCAGCTGCCAATTTCCGATTTCAAAACCAGAAGCCATCACCAAAGAAACTATCTTACTATGTGTGTGTGTGAATGTGTTTGTTTTGAATAACTACTAATCTAATAATATGCTCAGCTAATGAACATATAATCAGCTAAGTTGTTTGATTTGAGATATAAAGCGTTTGCTTATGTGTACTTTAGCTTGCCACATATGTTCTTAATCATAGTGGCCAGGGAGAGGACTTAAATGCCCACGAGGAGTGTCTAAGGTCTCTCTGTACAGGGGGTCAAGACAACTTGGCATCAGGATAATTCATCCTAGAAGCAATCCTCTTTTCTCTACCCTGCAACCTCTCTCCCACAGAAGAGATGTTGCGAGCCTATCCTTGTTTTATCGTTATTTCCATGGCAGATGCTCATCTGAACTCCAATCTCTGGTTCCCCTCACCAATCTTTCACGAAAAACACCCGTCTAGCTGAATCCACTGTGAAAAATTTCCCCCACTCTTTATCTATACCTAAATCAAAACGTGGATTCCATGAACAAAGCTTCTTTCTTAGAACTGCACGCCTGTGGAACTCTGTTCCGTCTGCCTGCTTCTCAACGGACTACAATTTGGATGTCTTCAAGTCCAACGTTAACAAATTCCTAATGAACCGCCCCCCCCCCCTTAAGTAAACACTTCATCAAATCTCCACACTAACGTAATGTACTTGCAATAACCCTTATCCCTGAGTGGCTTCCGGGCCTTGATAAGTGGTGATCACTGTAAAAAAAAAAATAAAAAAAAAAAATCCCCCAACTAGTGGTGGGACGATTAATCGGAATCGGAATCGTTAATCGTAAGAATCGTGTATTTTGGGAGGTATCGGAATCGGAATCGCATCGTTAAAAAATACCTTAATTTTCCGATTCCTTCATTACGATTCTTTTAGTCTGATGTTGAAAAAAAGAAAAAAAATGTCCGCAAGAGAGAAATGTAGCATGTTATAAAAAGAAACAAAAGAAATTCATTATTAACAGGGCAATGCTTAGTGCCCCTCCCTTACAAGGTTCATTCATTCAGATCTATTGTAATCAAAACTACAAAAGAGTTAACTTGAAAAGAAGTATGCAGGGCTCTACATTGCGAGTAAAAATAAAAAAACGCTTATCTTTTTGGCGATTGTTTTTTTTTACTGACAAATCTTCAAATACTGAATGAAAATGCTTTTTCAACTTATATTTTCTTAAAATAAAACGAGCAAAGTGAAATTATTTAAACAGTAAACGGTTTAATAGAACAATGTACTTTTTTTTCTTTTTTTAAAAGAAGGCTTTTGAAAGAAATATCTCTAAAAATGAAATTGATCACGTTGTATTATTTCGCAAAGTTTTGACAGTTGTCGGCTTCTTTTAATGTTTCCAAAAAATCGACCCCATACCTATCTCTTCCAAACCTAAAGTTATTAAATAACCCCTTCGTTAATTCAAGGGTAATTAATTCAATTCAGTCAAGTTTTTTTTTTAATTTCATTGAAATAAAATCCATTTTTTAAATTTTTTTCTCCAGAAAGATAAAACCCTGAATTTGATTATATTAAAAGCAGAATAATATAATCTTTTTTCTAGAATTTTAAATTGAAAATTAAAAGTGTTTTGCGCAGTTTTTTTGCCGAACGAAAAAGAAATTAATATATATATTTTTAAAAGGTTTTGTAATCAATTAATTTTTATGTCTAAATACTATTTACGATTAATTAAATAATTTAATTTTAAAAAGTATTTATGAATAGAATTTTACTTAAGACTTATAGTTTAGCAATATTGAACCGCATCAACCATGTGTGAATTGAACACAGTCAACCAAAAAAAAAAATTCAAAAGAAAATGCATATTTGCATTTCATTATGTAAACTTTTATACATTGGTTTCAAAAATTAAATTCTATAAGTTTTTTTTGTTAACTACCGGTTGGTACAATTTACCGCCCCATCCCTTTATATTTTTTCTTTTTGTCTTTTTTAGCGGATTTTTTTTTTTTTTTTTTTTTTTACACAGTGATCACCACTTATCAAGGCCCGGAAGCCACTCAGAGATAAGGGTTATTGCAAGTACATTACGTTAGTGTGGAGATTTGATGAAGTGTTTAATTAGGGGGGGGCGGTTCATCAGGAATTTGTTAACATTGGACTTGAAGACATCCAAGTTGTAGTCCGGAGGGAAGCAGGCAGACGGAACAGAGTTCCACAGGTGGGCAGTTCTAAGAAAGAAGCTTTGTTCATGGAATCCGCGTTTTGATTTAGGCACAGATATAGAGTGGGGGAAATTTTTCACAGTGCATTCAGCTAGACGGGTGTTTTTCGTGAAAGATTGGCGAGGGGGACCAGGGATTGGAGTTCAGACGAGCACCTGCCATGAAAATAATGATCAAACAAGGATAGGTCGCAACGTCTCTTCTGTGGGAGAGAGGTTGCAGGGTAGAGAAAAGAGCATCCCCCACTAAACCACGAAGACTATTTTGTACTCCGTCAAGGCATGATAGGCTGTTTTTGGCAGCTCCTGCCCAGATATGGCAACAGTATCCAATCCTTGGACATACTTGGCTTTTATATAGATAGAGAATTGCATCAGTAGTGAGATATCTTCTGGAGCGGTAGAAGGATCCCACCATCTTTCCAGCGACCTTGGCAACAGACTTGATGTACGTGTTCCGTTTCAGATCAGGAGTAAAGGTCAAACCCAGAAGCTTGTCAAAACACGGGGCCTCACCCAGACGAGAGCCATCCATCAAAAGAATTTTTCATGAATAGAATCAGCATTTTTAAAAATGCTGATTCTATTCATGAAAAATTCTTTTAACTAGAAATTAAAACTTAGGTAAAGATAGCTGACTGACAGCAACAGGAGCACTGGTTAACTACTGAACCACGTGGAAAGGTGTGGGGGGAGGAAAAAAAGGAAATTAAATGATGATAATAAATTATGATAACCGTCTTTGAAAGGCACTAAACTCCTAAAATTTACTTCTTTAAAATTTTAGGCGGCACTCCCCGGCGATTTTAAAGCACTCTCTCTCTCAAAAAAAAAAAAAAAAAAAAAAAAAAAGATTTAATTTTTAAGTTTGGGAAAGATATATTTATTATAACCGAATTCTTGTATGAAGACTGGATCTACTTTATTGGACGTTAATTTGTGAGATAAGTAATTTTTCAATGTTTAATATGTTTTTAAGTTTCAATTATCAATTAAATTTTTTTAATTGCGTTTATTTTTCAATTTATTTAAAAAAACAGGGTTTTAAATGTATTTTTCAAGGTAACAAGCTTCGAAAGGAGTCTAATAAAAAAAATCACTTAATTTTTAATTTCGACAACCCTGAGAATTTAATTATTAAAAAAATATTGAAATGTGACATTTTTTTATTTAACATTTCTATTAGTTCAATTAATTTTCTTTCAATAATTCATTTCACTCAACAAACTTCACCATTTTTTTTATCGTTTTCTGTAATTTTGATAATTATGTTTGCTCAATTTTATCTAGTATTTCATTTGTTTTTATAGTGGTATCATTTTTATATGTGTTCCTTTGATATACCCTATTTCAAAATTAGTTTGGCTAAACTTATTCTTCACGTTAGAAACGTGTAAAAGCAATGAAAAAGTAAGAAAAAATAATAGTTGTTAACTACTCCTTGTGAATTATGGAGGTCTGAAGAACTGCCGTCACAAATACAACTATCAATAGCCAAACAAAAAATCGTTTTTGAAATTCCTTTAATTGTAACTTTTCGCTATACCTACCTTTTTGGTATAAAACACAAAAACTTTCGATTAATGGTATTTCTCATATATGGTCGTTGACTTTGGAAAGGTTATTTTGTATCTACGGCGCCATGTCACATGGTATATTGTTTTTTTTTTCATTACGCACGTTCATTTATAAATTATTAAATTAAATATTTATGTTTTTTATATTTAATTAGTATATATTTTCTTTCTCTTCCGCTATATTTTTTTTTATTTAATTCATTAAATCTGTTAATTATGAGGACCAAAATAATGAATCGTGTGTATTTATTCTCTAATTTTCTTGTTTTTGTTCTGTTATATAAATTCTATTTTATTTGTTTTTTCTCTGAAGGATAAATTCTATTTTCTTTGAGTTTTTTTTCTGTATTCCAATTAAGTAAAATAAATTTTCTCTAAAATAAATTTTGCTAAGTTTTCCATTTAGTTTATTATATAATAATTTTGCTTAAACCAAAACACGACGGTGTACTGGTGTAGACATAAAATATCTCTTCCAAAGTTAGGGAACATATTTGGGAACTACCGACCATAAGTATAACACTACCTGAAATATTTCAAAACAATAATTCCCTAGGAATCGGAATCGGAATCGTACTTGGTATCGGAATCGTTAATCAATATTTTCCTGGAATCGGAATCGGAATCGGAATCGTATAAAAATTAGGAATCGTCCCAACACTACCCCCAACTAAACATTAAAAATAACAGTATTCACAGCCCAAATAAGATCCGCTTGCAAAAATCCACATTTTACTTATTGTAATAGCACTGGAATAGATACATTCTTGACTTGGAATCCGGAAAGACTACGAAACAAGAAAGATATATTACAACATAATGAAAATGGTCGATTGGGAAGAAGAAAATTTGTGTCATTCACTTCTTCACTAACTCAATGTTTGAGAAGTAAAGGTGAATTTAATGGAACACTCAAATATCTATGTGTGACGCCAGGAAAGATCCCCTTGATTTCTGAGAACCGCTATTGAAGTAAAATGAAACAAAAAAGTGTCTGGAAACAATTGAAAATTAAATTTAGTATTTAACTCTGAAATACACATAAGAAACATTTAGATTTTTTTAATATGTATTGAAATGTCTATTATCTATTTTATTATATGTCACAGGAAACACCTAATTAAAGTGCAACGATGGATATTGATTAATCAGCTGTTACCATTTGCATTTTCCAACTGTAACAAGTAAACAGTGAATTTCATGCAGTTTATTTTATTTTATTTTTTGTTACTAATGAACCAAGATCCAAACAAAATAATGAATAATACTGAGAGAATTGAAAACGTGTACATACAACTTACACCCAACAACAATCAACTCGGGAAACAGCAATTTTTTTCATTTTTCAGAAACATCATTCATGGAATGTGAGGATCAAAGAACACAACAGAGGAAGCAAGAGTTACAAGGTTACCAAGAGTAAAGCTAATGTTCACTTTCTACTCTCCATAAAATATGTAATCAATGAAATAGATTGAAATTATTTTTTTATTATGCGAATAACTAATTTTTTTAACCGAGTGGTCAGCCAGAATAAAATATTGATTTGCAAATACAATACTATTTAGGTCTGATGGTAAGAATTCACCAGTATCATTTTATATGTCAGATAGAAGGAAACAGTTTAGATAAAATAAGACAAAATGGAGAGATGAAATAGAAAAACTGAAACAATATCATCAAATGACCTCATACGGTGATATAATTTTTTGTTTTTATCATTGGGGGAGGGGGAACTACCAGAAATGAGCAAAAGTAAGGGGGACGTTTTCATCTATTTCTCCTAGTCAATCTGTTTTCTAAGTTATTCTAAAAAGAAACTGAAAATGTTATGTTTATTTTTTTTTGCCTCCCTCCTATTTATCTCTCATGACTAAATTGCACACAACCAACCCAAGCTATTGATTTGAATCCCTAGACTGCACAAATAGAGAGTTTATTGCATCTTTTTCAATTTGGATGTGCCAGGGATGCAGGTGATGTTTATTGAGTAGTAATGACTGGTGGATATAGAAGGAAATGCGTGTTCATCTCACGTTCTTGTGTCACCAATTTGTGGTGGATTAGTGGATATATTATACATATCCCCCAGTCGTACAAAATAGGAAAAATGAATTGTTTTGAAGAAGAAACGAACAACGTGTTAAATTGAATTAAACGAACTAGAATTTATTTCATGAAGAAACAAATAAAAGAAAAGGGTACAGCACGTGTTTAGTTTGGCGTGCGTCTCTCGCTGTTAGCTGGTGAGAGGGAAAGTCTATTGTTGTAGAGAGAGAGAGAGAGAGAGAGAAAGGCAATCCAGTTTGGCGCGCGTCTCTCACTGTTAGCTGGTGAGAGGGAAAGTCTATTGTTGTAGAGAGAGAGAGAGAGAGAGAGAGAGAAAGGCAATCCAGTTTGGCGCGCGTCTCTCACTGTTAGCTGGTGAGAGGGAAAGTCTATTGTTGTAGAGAGAGAGAGAGAGAGAGAGAAAGGCAATCCAGTTTGGCGCGCGTCTCTCACTGTTAGCTGGTGAGAGGGAAAGTCTATTGTTGTAGAGAGAGAGAGAGAGAGAGAGAGAGAAAGGCAATCCAGTTTGGCGCGCGTCTCTCACTGTTAGCTGGTGAGAGGGAAAGTCTATTGTTGTAGAGAGAGAGAGAGAGAGAGAGAAAGGCAATCCAGTTTGGCGTGCGTCTCTCGCTGTTAGCTGGTGAGAGGGAAAGTCTATTGTTGTAGAGAGAGAGAGAGAGAGAGAGAAAGTCAATCCTGTCCATGGAGATAGAAAGTGTAAGGTGTACGTACTGTCTATTGGCTCTTGCCTCACACACAGTAGCAGGTGACGTGAGGTGCGCAGGCATGCGCCCCGCAGGGAGCGGTTGGTCCGTCAACCGCCCAGGTCAGGAGCCGAATCGAAAAAGAAGAAAACAGCTCAGGTCTCTTGCTTTTATAGTTGTTTCTGGTGGTCTTTTGCGCATGTGTGGATTTCTTTTAAAGGGAAGTGACGTTGCCCATGTGTGCATACATGTGTGTACATTAGCGTGTGTGTGTGTATGCACATAAATGTGAGTATGTACGTGAACGTGAATATATGTACGTGTGTGTACGTGTGCAAATGTTTGTGTGCGCGTATGTGTATGACAAGAAACGTGGTTTGAAATGTGAACACGTGTTTTTGTGTGAGACTAGAAAAAGCTTGCACATGCCTGTCATCAGAATCTGATATGTGCCTCCCACAACCTAGAATTAAAATGTTTGTTTACTTTAAATTTTATTTGTAAAGCTTTCTCCCTTAGAATATATCTCTAAAGGTAAGGATAAAGATAAGACGTGGGTTTGGTATTCAAAGTCTTTTTTTTTTTTGCAGAAAAAAGGTGGTGGTGGGGGTTAGATATTACACTTAAGTTTTCCTGTGCACATACAGAAAGAGAAGAGTTTAAATTACCTATTAGACTTCGATATCTCTGTACAAGGATTTGTCAGAACAAACTGACATAAGGATATTTCATCCTACAAGTAAACCTTGACCAAATATTCAAAATAATATAGTATTCAAAGCTCAAATAAGAACACCATGACACAACTATACTATGGCTCATAGGAGCATGAATGGTGCATCTTCTCTTAATGATGTTACCTTAAATAATAGCACTTAACTGGACGCTTCACAAGACTAGGTGATTTGTTGTCTCAGACTCTGGAAGCAACAAGAGACCGCAAGAAATGTATACTATAACATACTTAACTAGTCAGATAAGGAGAGAAAAATTAATGTTCTTCACTTTTTTTACTAACTTTAAGTTTGAGAGATGAAGAACTTTAATGGAATTTTCAAATATCTATGTATCTTATATGGAGATCAAATGTTAGCCCCAGGAATGAGTTGCTTGATTTATGAGAACTTACACTGAAGTAAATGAGGGGAAAAAACTTTCTCATTCTAACTGCATCAAAACGATATTAATTCCACTGTCAATTCATTTGATCGGATGTATTTATTTATTTTTTTACAAAGGAGTCACCATTTATAAAGACTCGAAGGTTACTCAAGAATAAGGGTTAATGAGTTCAGAGGTCACTGGGACAAAATGGTTAGTGGTGTAAATTGGGTAGAATTTGATTATTCATTATTGTCGTTCAATAAAAACTTGTTCACATTGGACTTGAAGATGACAATATGATTGCCAGCTGCAAAGCAGGCCAACGGTACAGAATTTCATAAGCGGGCAGTTCTAGAAAAGAAGTGTTGTTCATGGAATTTGCATTTTGAGTTAGGCACAGATTAGTAAGGGAAATTGTGGATAGTAGTTGTAGCTAGACGAGTGTTTTTTTTTTTGTGAAGGCTTATGAGCACTTGCCATGAAAATAATGATAGAGCAAAGACAGGTTCACAACGTCTCCTGTGGGGAAAAAAGATTGCAGGGAAGAGAATAGGGCATCTCCTACTAGGATTCAAAGCCGGTTTTGAACACTGTCAAGGCAGGATAGGTGCTCCAAGCAGCTTCTGCCCAGATGTGGCAACAGTTTTCCATTTTAGGACATATCTAGCTCTTATACAGATAGAGGATTGTGTTAGGAGTGAGATATTTTCTGGAGTAATAGAATGGCATATTTTTCCAGTGATTTTGATAATAGATTTGATATAGGTCTTCCATTTCAGGTTAGGAATGAAGGACAGACCCAAAAGCTTGTCACAGCAGAGAGCTTCTTTGAGACGAGAACCATTTATATCAATTGAGGTCAAGTGAGAATCAAAGAGTTAATGGTGAAAAGATAGATGGTTTTTGATGAGTTAAAATTAACCAATCACCTTTTGCCACATTGCATCACATGCTTAAGGAGAGAAACTCGAAGAGATATTGATCATTGTTAGCCTTTGAAGTGTTGCCATAGATGGTAGTGTCGTCTGCATATATGTTGAAGAAATTTACGTGATTTGGGAAATCATCGATGAAGATAAGGAAGAGAGTTGGGCCAGGATAGATCCTTGAGGTATGCCAGAATTGATACTTTGATCTTTAGATTTCTGCCCATCAACGACTAATGTTATGTGATTTTGGAGCTGGCCAACACCAGCCACCTTGATGGACTATTGTAAATAGTTATATATCCTAATTATCGATGATGTAAATCGAGTCAGAAAATAAACAATGGACAAGGCCATCAGCATGAACTCCAACGTCAATGAAAAATTCCCACCGTGAATAAAATGAAGGGTCACCAACCAACAATGAACAGAATGCAAAGAGACAAGTGGGTATTTCGTCGTGCATCCATCCACTGCCCTTCCATTTCACTTTGTCTGCCACAAGTCACAGATTTGTGTAAATAAGCGCAATGTTTTAATATTTGAGTAAATGTTATGTTTAACATAGATATTTCAAAAAGGTGGACCGAATGAATTGTCAACAGCAAGTGTACACATTTCAGAACACGTTAAAGCACAGCAAATTTTAACTAGACAATCACATGCCTATTATGTATAGACAGCGTTATATACTCATAAATAACGCTAACACTACTTGTAATAACCTATCAGAGAAAAAGGATACGATGGTTGAAAAGACATTTCCAGATATTCCATAGCTGGAAATCTTGTGTAGTAGACCTTTATGCCAAACTCTATGCAATGAGCTATTGCTCTGGAGAGGAAACCCCTGTCAATAGTTACACCAGTCCATACTGAGATTCAGAAGACTGATCGCAAGTATTTTTAGATACTGGGCAAACTAATGAAGTTTTCCAAGATGCTGAGAAGCATTTCTCCTTTAAGCATCAATTGAACAACTTTGCAAGAATTGGTGCTAGTTCTGGTTGCAGATTTTGTGTACTATAACTTGAACATTGTCAGGAACAGTTTCTTTGTTGGTATCAAGGTTCTTGATGAGTTTGGCAACATCACAAACAGGTATGTGGATGTCGCTCACATTATTTTTGATCTTGGGAGGAAATTCATGGAGGTAGGTGGCCATAATTGCATAGGGTTGAATTTGCTGCAAAATTCTTGGCAAAGAGTTTGGCTTTGTCAGATATTGATGAAATTACCTCAGGCCCATTGATGATGGTTGGGATAGAAACGCATCTATTCAGGACTTTGTTATTTGCCAAAACTCATGGGAATCAAACCTCTATTCTTTTACTTTGGACTTGATGGACTGAGCATATGACTCTTGCGTTTTCTATAAACCTTTAACAGTAATTGCTGGCAAAAAGCAACTTTAGTTTCAAAACATCTATTACATTTAAAGCAATTGAAGTAGTTATTTCTATGCAATGCCAGCAGCACATTCAGGCGTGTACCATAGCTGGCTGTTCAGTTTATCTTGGAATTTCTTGGAGAGTATGTAGTCTTCTATGCCGATGGTTAACCAATCAGTTGTCTGGTGCTATATCAGACACATTCTTTTTAAACAGAGCATAGGGGTAATTCCAATATGGATGTTCAGAAACTATCCCAGTTAGGCATCGAATATCGCTACACTGTTCGATGGAGAGGGATATTTCGGGTTTTGTTATACTTTGTTTTTATTTTTATTGAGACAACCGAGTGAACATCATCAGTGACGTTAGAACAGCGTTTGATGGAGAAATTGTCTAAGGAAGCAGTTGAGTTAACGTGACTTTCACACAAGAACAACAGGTCAGGTTTGATCTCCCCTAATTGTATTTCAATCTCTGGAAGGTTGGAATGCAGATGCCTGATGTTAGAGAAGGAGACATGTAGTGGCAGTCTCCGTTGAAGAAGGAGACTTGTAGTGGCAGTCTCCTCCGTCGAAAGTTGTGGTTTTGGGTTTTCACTTGATTTCTTTGGAGTTTGTGGAAGTGGTCAGCAGAGTGAGTAGGGCAAAGAAAAAACGAGAGAGAGAGAGAGAGATAGAATAAGGATGAAAGCATGAGTGAAGAAGGAGGAATTTTGTAGACCATTGAAAAGTACAAGTTATAGCAGTTCCTACCAATATGACATTAAGAGGCCACACCAGAAGCTACAACATGGTCCAAACTCCATTTAGGGTTTTAAAAAAAAAAAAAAAGATTTCCTTTTTTCTCTTGTGGCATATAAACAGTTTTTATGGGTATTTAATGTCAACATTGAATACCTATTTCAAATGGTACATTATATGCAATGTATTGAACACTAGTTGCTATAACAAAAAGTGCAGTGTCCAAGAATTTTATGCCATGTCTGTAGATCATGGCAGACGGTTTTCGATGGGACTACGCTATTTAAATAATATAGTCTTCCATTTTCTTTAATGTTGAATACAGTTCCATTCGGGTATACCAGTTTTGATTTATTGGGGCTAACGTTTATATTTGCATCTTGTTTTGTGACAGCTTGTACAGACAATATATTTAATTTAAATTTTGGAATTAGAAGAGCGTTTTCTAGAATACAGAATATAGTTCACCTTTATTGTTCTTTAGCGAAATTTTAGCATCGCCTCTTTTCAAAACAATATCATTTACTTGACTCCCGTCAGCTAGTTCTACAAAATGATTTTGTGGCTTAAAGTTGGGATCAAAATTGATAAAATCAGATTCCTTTGTAATCACATGTGCCATGGCCCTACAATCGACAAGAAAATTATTATTGTTTGTTGAAGCATTAAACGTACACGAAAATAAAAATGTATGTTCGCTAACAGAGCTCTCTACATTTTTAATGGAGTCGCCATTGTGAGTCCTGTATCTACATTGGAAACTCTTGTGATTAGGTCGTCCACAATTATAGCAAATAATTTTTGTACTTTTCTTAGGAGAAAAATTGTTTTTTGCAAAGTTGCGGTTTTTATTCCTGGCATGGGTATAATTTAATTTTGGTGTTTTTATGTGTGTATTTTTAAATTTCATGATATTTGTGGATTCGTTTTTTTTCTGTGATCATTTTTTCAGTTTCTTCGTAACTTCTGAGTGCTACCTTGAATTGGCTAAAAGTCATGGGTTTTTCTTTCTGGGTTATCACGATGGTAAATGTCTTGATATCACTCGGTAATCCCTTAAGGACCATGGAAGTTAACAGACTGTCACTTATAACTTCAGACATTTTTAAAGAATTTGCAGTCGTTTCAGCTCTTATAATATAATCAGTAATAGTTTTGGTTTCCGTTCGTTTTAGAGAGGTCAGTTCAGTGTATAAAGAAATAATTTTGGGTTTTCCTTTCGATAAATAATGCTCTCTCAATATTTTCAATGCTTTGCAGCCATCGTCCAGGGCTTCTCACATTACCAGTGATAGACTTCAGTCATCTAAACACCGTATTAATTCCGCACAGACAGTTGCGTTCTTTTTCTTTTGGATATGATAAAAAGTCCAGCCAATTTAGTATTTTTTCCAGAGAAAAATAAAATAAAAAGAATCCGATGTGTAAAATTCACAGACACGTTTAATTTTACAGACGAAAACCTGTCATATGAAGAAGATGAAATTATATTTTCTCAAATAATTAAAACAAACGAAGACAATAAAAATGACGGAGACAAGAGTGTCCATGATGATGATGATGATGATAAAGGCGAAAGATATCCTAAAAGAAATAGAAGACGACCCAATTGTTTTGTGGTCGACAATATAAAAGATTATCAAATCGACTATTGCTATTCAATGGAAAATGCGCCAAAAAGCTTTAACGAAGCAATTAATTCAGAACATTGTGATGAATGGAAAATTGCCATGAAAAAAGAAATAGATGCCTTAACCGAAAATGATACCTATACGGTAGTGCCTCTCCCAAAAGATAAACATGTTATTTCTACAAGATGGGTCTTTACAAAAAAGACTACAGCATCAGGCATAGAACAATACAAAGCTAGACTTGTTGCTAAAGGCTACTTTCAGATTTACGGTAGAGAATATTTTTCTACGTTTTCACCGACCACAAACCTAACGACAATCAGAATTTTCCTGCAAATCACATCGCAATATGACCTAAACATCCATCAAATGGATATAAAAAATGCTTATTTGAATGCCCCAATAGACTGTGAAATTTATATTACCCCTCCAGAGGGATTTATAATGAAAAATAAAAATGACGTGTGACGACTTAACAAGTCATTATATGATCTAAAGCAGAGTGCTCAGTGTTGGAATACAGTATTCCATGATTATATTATTAAACAACAATTTAGACAATATGCTGTAGACCCCTGTTTATATACCCAGCACAAAGACAATAAACTACTGATTTTGGTTTTGTGGGTCAATGATATTTTAATCACATCAAATTGTGACATAATGTTAACCGATGTTAAGAACAAATTAAGTAAAAGATTCAAAATGACCGATCTCGGCAAAATATCCTGGTTTCTGGGGATAGAATTTACTCAAAGCAAAGGACTTGTTACGATGACTCAATCGAGATACATCGACAAAATACTATTAAAATTTGGAATGGGAGAGTGCAAGAAACGCTCTACACCGGTCGAAAATGATATTAATAAAAATACACACACAGAATCTGAAATAATAAATGACAAACAATATCGCAAAATTATAGGTAGTCTTCTATATTTAATGACTGCAACCAGGCCCGACATATGCTATACAGTAACAAAACTGTCACAAAAATTATCACAACCGACAATGAAGGATTTAAACAGAGCTAAACAAGTCCTGCGTTATTTAAAAGGAACTAAAGAACAGAAGTTAGTATTTAGAAAAACAAGTAATCCCCTAAAATTAGAAGGGTTTTCGGATTCAGACTGGGGAACGACGAAGATCGAAAGAGTATATCTGGATATTGTTTCAGACTCTCAGAAAATGGGCCTATTATTTCATGGAAATCTAAAAAGCAACAGATTGTATCTCTCTCTACGTGTGAAGCAGAATTTATCGCGATCACACACATAACACAGGAAGCACTCTACCTTAAAAATATCCTAAAGACTATTTTAGAGCCAGAATTAACTAAAAGCCCCGTAGTAATTAATTGTGATAATCAAACCAGTATAGTCTTAGCACAGAACACGATAATCAACCAAAGATCTAAGCACATAGATATAAAATACCATTTCATAAAAAACGAGGTGAAAAAGGAATCCATTATTTTGGATTACATATTATCAGAACAAAATATCGCTGATATATTCATGAAACCTGCAACAAGAATAAAGTTAAAGCGTTTTTTCTCCAAACTTGTTGGGGGATTCGAATGAATAATTTTTTTTTTTTTTTTTTTCATGAGCCTATATGTATATAAATTTCTATATATCAAAAAAAAAAAAAAAAAATAGTCCTGGACAAGACGTTAAACTGTATCCATTTTATTTATAATAACACTTTAACCTACTAATGCGTAACTAATACTTTTGCTGAAACAAAAAAAAACAAACAACACAAAACAAAAAAAAACTCTTTAAACGGGTACATATTGCATATATGTTTATTTTTATGTATATTTATTTATATGTATGCGTTTTTTTTTTGTTAATTAAAACAATACAAAAAAGGACATTTTGGAAAAATAAGAAATAAAACTAATGTGCACAAAAAAAAAAATAAAAGTCAATTGTAATTTCTGCGCGCCTTAAAATAAGCATGTAAAAAGTATTTTGTCGAAAAGGAAAATTACAAAGAGGTTTTTAAAAAACGTGACTTTTTTTAAATTTCAAAACTGCATAATCAAATTTAAGAAATGGCTTCTTTTTCACATACCCACCCCTTTTTAAGGTTAAAATACCTTCCATTTCTTTTATTTCTCTTCTCTGTATACATATATCTGTTTTGACATTTGAACACAATTAAAAATGGCGTCTTTTTACATGCTAAAATTTTAAGATCCTAATGATTTCTAATTTTTATGTATAATTGAATATAAAATATATATTTATTTTTGAGCAGAACGAACACAAAAGACTTCCCCATTATAAAAAATAGAGAGGATGTTGCAATATTTTGGAAGTATAATGGGGTATGATCCCACACAGTCGGACGATTCTATTTATAAACAATGCTGCTAGGAACTGACGAATCGAATTAATTCACGTTTTGCTACCAACCAATCAGAAACCAGAATTGCTCCATAAATATTAAACCTTTTCTGTAGCAATTTCACATGTTTTTTTTCCGTCTCGACACGGTAAGAATCTTTTGCTCTGTGGAACTGTCTACTGCAAACAAGTCACCTCTCAGGACTTGTGTGTAACAACGAACCATCGGAAACTGTTCTGAAACTAAACATGGCTTACACTTCTAGATTTCTAGTATTTGCCCAAAATACACCTGATATTCCTGTTCTACATACACGTGGTTTGTACATAATTAATTTCCCTAAGAATTGTATGTTATCCTATGAACTACACACACTTTTGATGAATTGTAGTAAATGATTTCATTTAAAATTAACGTATAAATCATCATAATAGTGTAAAGCCATATGCTCCCCACCCAACAATTGCCAATCCCAATGCTTTGTTCTACCCTTAACACACTAGTTTCTGGAAAAATTTGTATTTACGACAAATTTCAAAACAAATATTTAATGAGTGCATCATAATCATAGATGGAAACCATTGTTGTTCAATTACAATAATTATTACATAAACATTATCCAATTACAATAAATAATTAGTGTGTGACCTATTTAGAGGTCACGTGTCATCTTGGGATGTACTAATGTATACCCATCCCTACAAACATTTATTTTATGGAAACCTAGAATTTTATAGTTACAAATTCATCCTATTTGTAGGGAGGAATGAAGAATTGTGTCGTATGAAGGTTGCTGCATAGATATCCATCCTTCTAGTATTGCGGTGTTTGCTATAAGTCTTAAACTAGCAATCAAGCAATGACGGCGTCCGTATAAAAATGTAGATTTAAATAAGTTACCCAACACTGCTTACCAGCTATATTCGATGATGAGTTAATTTCAAAGAGAACTTTGCTAGGGTTTAAGAATTTTTAAGATGGGGATTGATAATTTGTATTAGTTAGACTACTATTCTTATCTTAAATGTTATTCTCATAACATTTCGGCCAATGTAACCACCGACTTTCTTCAGATGTATCTTGCTAAACTCAGGAATTTTTCTGCTGAACTCTTGAATCAGTAGGGAATTTCAAATGGAAACCTTTTTATTTAATCTATGGAGGTAGCTTATTCTCTTTCCATCAGCCATGACTGGATAGAAGAGTAAAGTAATTTGCAGTTGTATTCTTAGTATCATTTGTGTCGTAATAAATAAAATGTTAAGTAATAATCAATTCTAAGTGACAGTCTTCTGGAGGTTGAAGGCTCAATCTTCAATGTAGGCAATACTACAAATACAATTACAAATTACTTCAATCTTTTACCCAGTTATGGCTCACGGAACAAGACAAAGCTATCTCCGTGAGTTCTATTCAACATTCCATACAAATTCCAATCTTCAACAAGATACATTTGAAGAAGGTCAGAGGTTACTATCCAAGATGGGAACAGTAGTCTGAATGATGCAAATAATACAGAACACTGCTCGTTATAATATGATGTGGATGAATACAAACCAATATGTAAACTAGATCGTTATCTATCTAGCATGTGGTGAAGAAGGACAGTTAGAGAGGTTGAGACAAAATCTAATCTATAAAGTTATTTTGTTAGATTTTCAAAGTCAGACCTAAATAATATTTAAGCTGAAAAATCAAACGTTGCTTCTAACTAGTCATTTTGTCATTTGTTATTGTTGTATTTCAAGTACAATGTAACCAAATTATTGTTCAGTCACCCTATTAAATAATGAAATTCTACTCAATTTTCAACATTATTGATCATTATGTTGTCTCACTGGCCACCTGACACTCATTAACCTTTATCTTCAAGTGGCCTTCAGGCTTTGATAAGTGTTGATTCCCTTGTAAAAAAAAAAAAAAAAAATTTATAAGTGAACAGGATATAAAAAATAAAACCACGAACACCAACGATTTTCAATTTTACACACTGAATAGTCAACATACTAATTAAAAAAAAAAAAAAAAGATCAACATGACAATGTAAAAAAAACAAAAACATATTAGTGCAAAAACTAGCAAAGCATAATTTTTCCCCCATCATTTAAGATAGAGGGTGTGCATAATAACATAATAAAACAAATAAAAGACAGAAATGGGAAGCAATATTGTTTCAAAATTAACATGGACAACTAAAAACCCTGCATACAAAAAAGTGGTTTCTAATTTATTCTCAAAATGTAAAAACAAAAATTGATTCTTTACAAAAATAGTGGCCCTCTCAAGATACAATTTTTATTTGTTCTAGGAATTTAAAAAAAAAAAAGGGGGGGGGGTGCTTCTGTAGAAAAAAATGATCATGTAGATGTGCTAGATTTATTATTTTTCAAAAAATCATAGATACTAGCAGTCCAACATTTTTTTATCTTGAAATGACAGATTTTCACCGAAAACAAAAAAGCAAGGGAGATAAGTCAAAATGATAGATTACAGTTACCTCCCCAGGATTTTAAGAACTCTTCCATCTGAAATCATACAATAAAAATCTATAATTCAATAAATTTAATTTTTACTTGTAATTATTTTTCTACGGAATAATTTTTTGTAATTTTTGGAATTCTAATTCTAACATGACACGCAAGTGTGTAATAGTGTTTTTACCTGAAATGTATTTGTTTGAAATTCTATTATACTGTAGAAACACAAAAAACATCATGAAAAATAATTGTTCGATTGAATAATTTCATTTAGGATTCAATCCCTTGTGCATTCCAAATACAAAATGGTAGAATTTCTTCTCCAGTTTTGTTATGGTACAGCAAACATTTTAGACTGCAGGGGGGGGGATAACACTAGGCAATATCTCACACCTGTTATCCATGTTTAGTGCTTGCAATATTCAAATATGTTATAAACATTTTGTCATTTTTCGTGTCTGACTTTTTAACTTGTGACATTCACCCAGGAGGAGTTGAGCCGGCTCTTCCCAGAGAGCACATTTTTCCTGATGAACATAGATCATGCATGATGATCTACACCAGCCAAGATAATTATGGGAAGCTAGTCCCAGGCTCAGCAACAAACACTATAAACCTGTGGACTTGAGGTAGGTTTAACGTGGGTTTGATGGTATGTAACCGCATCTATAGCTGGCCTTCCGGGTTATGAAGTTATTGCTTGGTGGATGAACTCTTGTGTTGCAGCGTGCAGCATGGTCAAATCCTCTACTTTAAAAGCACTTGACTAAGGTGGATTATCCTGAGTTACGTCCAGATTAGTATATTGGAGACAAAATGGTGCTATCGGACCTACAGCATTCAGTGGAGGCAATTTAGTTTAAACACTACCAACCTTACTCATATCTTACTTTCTTAAACTGGAGATTATTCTAGTCAGAAATTACTAATTTAAGTACATAAATTAAGGTTAAATATTATGGTTGTTTCGTGTTTATAAACTAAATACAAACATTTTTCGCGAGGGTCACCATGCTAGAAAAACTTGAAAATTCCAATAAAAAGATAGCATTCAAAACAAAATATAAAAATGAATATCAATACATCATTTGTATTACAACTGAAGAAACAATAGAATAACATGAGAAACAACCATGCGTTTTGAGAGAAGGCAACAATTGTGAGACGTGCAAATGCAAAATGAAATAGAAGACAAAGTATGAAGCAACAAAACTAATAATTTAGTCTTATTTCATATATTGATATAAAAAGGATAAAATGAATCAGACAATATGAATTAAAAATGGAAAAAGAAGACCGTAAAGAACTTACAAAAAAAAAGAAAAAAAAGAAAAGCTAACAATCGTAATAATGAGAGGATCAATTATTTTAGGAGAAATTATATAGTGAGGATGTATAACATATTTAAATCTATGTAAATAAGGAAGATATACCAATGAACACATAAATAATCCATACATGAAATATATACATTCATAAATTATACATACAAATAAAAAAATAATAATAAAAAAAAGATATCCGAAAGAAATAATCTAGAAACAATTATCCCATGTCTACGTTGTTTTCATTAATAATAGTTTTGATGGGTGAGGGAAGACATGATAGAAACCATTGCTTGTTTAATTGTATTTTTGAAGTGGGTTTTATGAGATCGGACTCAATTAAACAATGTGTAGATCTGTTTTGTACTGGTTTGATTTAAGTTGCGTTTTCAAAGTCAAAATTATGACCATATTTTATCAAATAAGAAAATAAGGCATTGAGTGTGTTATTAGTCTTCATGTCTCTTTTGCATTTGTAAATTCTCTTGTTCAGATTACACTAGGTTTCACCAATGTAGATCTTATCACAATCCACACAGAAAATGGAATATATGCCAGCTTTGACTATGGATGTAGTGTCGGATTAAAAGTAATAAAAGAGAGAAAAAAGTCAACCAACCATCCCTTAATAAAGCTCTTGATGAGTGAGAGCGAAACAGGTTGGCTGATTTTTTTTCTTTTTTATTACTTTTAATCATGAATATTAAAAAAAAAAATAATCTTCCTTTTCTAATTGTAATAATACATATATATGTGAGAGGTATAACATTAATCGCACTAGCATACACATTTTTCATCAACTAAATTAAAAAATCTATGGTGCAAGGTGATGCTCTACCTCCCTCCATCCATGCCTGAAAAATTGATGAAACTTTCAGAAATTATTTTAGACATTGATATCTTTTGACTTTGAGCAAAGTAGATATTTGGATTTTTTTTTTAAACTTTCTCAAATGACTTTTGAGACTTAGATATTTGAAAAGTTCAATTTCTGTAGTATCAAAAAATGGTCTTATTTGTCTTCTAACTCTTAATGCTTCTCCAGATATGACCATCTAAAGTTTGTAGATTCCAAATTTTTAGGACTAGACAAATCTGGTGATTTGACTAATTGGAAAAAATCGAGTGCACCTCTTGATTTGGTTGTAAAAACCCCTAAACCTCCACTCATCAAATAAGTCTATTAGATACACAAAATTAAAATAAATATATAAAATTGGGTTATTTGAACAACTTTCTAACAGATTTACAAATATTTTTGCATAAAATACCATTTAAATTAGCATCTTTTGGCTAAAACATGGACAAAATGTTGGTCCAGCTGACATATTCCAATAAAGGATCGAAAAAAAAAAATAAAAAAATAAAAACCCAAGATGAATTTTTTCAAGTTTCACAAATTTGAATCTGGAGATGGTAAGCCTTCCAAAACTGTTTAGGTGGGAAAAAATAACACTCTTGGGAACCATTTTAATTCAATTACAATGCAAAAATTTTGGTCTAGCCATTTTTTTCTGTAATTCTGACTCCAAACTTCAAGTGTTGAATCAAAAAACATGAATAATTTGAGTAGTTCTTGTCCAAATTTCATTATCCAGACCTCTATTTCTATGTTCATTTTAGTGTGCTGAATCTGATTTTGGCAGTTAGAAGTTGGTAACTTGCACCATTTCTTTTTCAAAACTCAATGATTAGAATTTTTTTTTTATTACGTATTTTAGCTAAAATTTGACCATAAATAAGAAAATAACCTAATTATTTCCAAAATTAATCAGAAGGTGTTTTTTAATAAAGAACATTTCCTATCAGACTAATTTCAGGTAATTTTGACACATTTCAATTCAGGTGAATTCACTTATTTTTCCCCTTTTCTCAACCCAATATCTAATATGACTAAACAGCTGAGGTAGTAAGCACTTCTGGAGATGATGCAAGGCAACTTTAGTAAGTATTTACAAAATTTAATCAAATTCAGTAATTTTCTTGTTAAGAGGTCATATAATGGTGGAACTGAAAGATATTGGAATGAAGCTTGCTAAGTGCTTCATCAAAGCTAGAAAGAAAGTCCAAACAGAAAACATACAGCTTGATGAAAATACTGATATTAAGGACCCAGAAAAGCAGGAAAAATACAAATACTTTGGCATAGAAAAGAACAATTCAATTCAGCATGCCAAGATAAAAATTGGCAGTGAATATATACATTGTGTAGGGAAAATCTGCAAAACAGAACTTTGAGACAAAAACAAGATAAGTAACATTAATGAACTAGTAATACCGGTGTTAACATACAGATTTGGCATTGTCGATTGGCCACAAAGGGACATAAACAAACTGAATACGAAAACACAAAAAATGCTGAGATTATACAGAATAACATACAGAAACCAATGTCTGCCTAGACTGTGTCTGCCCAGAGGAGCAAGGGGTAAGAATTTTTCAGAGATTGACTATCAACATTGTGTGACTATTGTGAGCACCAGGCAATATGTGATGATCTTCCAAAATCCAAACCTCAAACTATGAAACAAGAGCCAGCAAAACAACCTCCATCACAAAACTGACCAAACATTTTAGACAAAACTCTTAAAAATGAGGCAGAACCAGAAAAAGGGTCTGCTACGGAAATAGCCCAAAAGTCGCCCAAAATACACCAAAAACTTCAATTGCAAAAAAAAAAAAAAAAAAAAATGGAAGAATGAGCCAACCAATAACGTGCTAAGTATTTTCTAGGTGAATTCACTCAGGATTATATAGATAAGAAGGGCTAAAAAGAGGATCGTTCCACTATAATCAAGAGAGAATTATAATGGCTGCTCAAGATCAAGGTTTGATGAATAATGCTTTTAAAAACATGAATGGTCTAAGCAATGACAGCAAGTGCAGGTTGTGCTATACAAAATTAGAATGTAAGCCACCTGACATCTAACTGTAAGATCTTGCTGGGAGACGGCGACTATACAATGCAACACAATTGAGTGTGTAAATATTTCTATTGGACGATTTGTAAAAAGTTGAATATCAAATGCAGTAGCAAGTCCTGGAACATATACCAGAAAGAATAGTTGGAAATAAGTCACATACTATTCACTATGATTATGCAATCTCTACAGCTACGTACCTAGAAAAGGAGTCAAAACTTGACAGTGATACGAGACAAAAAAAAAAAAAAGAAACAACCTTAGAAGTTAATGTCCCCAATGATGCCGAGTTAAACAGAGCTGAGAGGGAAAAGATAACAAAATACCAAGGTCTTATGCACACACACACACACACACACACATATATATATTTCCCAAAAATCTCTGGTCTGGATCCAGGAGAAACTAAAACTTGCTTCTATGGTTTCAAATGATCTGAAATAACGGCAAGGGGAGACTTGATTCCAAATATTTCTCATATGTTGTATCTCCCCTCTTTAGTTTTTCATGCATAAAGTAAATTTCAGTGCAAAGGGATTATTTGATACTGAAGATATTCATAATTGTAGCCTATTTCCAAAAGAAAGGAAATATAACATGAGAAATATTTGGAATCAAGTCTCCCGTTGCTGATATTTCAGATCATTTGAAACCATAGCAGTAAGTTTTAGTCTCCCCTCCATCAAGACTAAGAGGAAATATATATATATATATATATATATATATATAGTGTGATCATCTATTTTGAAATATGAATATATATATATATATATATATATATATATATATATAGTGTGATCATCTATTTTGAAATATAAATTAGTATCAAATTTTGAGACTCCTTGCATATATTTATGAGTTTACATTTAAAGTAGTATTTAAATCAGGTTTCAGGAGTAAAAAATTCCAAAATAGAGTTTTTATGCACATTTCTAAAAAGTCTTTATGTAATAGACCAGCATAAAATAAAGAGGGATTGATAATCTTCAACAATTGTCCATATTATTAAATATGAAGACCCTTTCTCTTCAACAAAAAACAAAAACAAAATAAAAGAACATCAAATATTGAACAATGGAATACATAAGTAAAAAAAAAAAAAAAAAAAAAAGAGTTGCAAGTTGGATATCATTTGTTAAGATGGCACCAAGTGAGATTTTCTTATGAATTCTAATTATATAAAATAATTTTTTTTATATAATTAACTTATATATAGTCATTCATAGACCTACCTTTAGGCATCTATGACACATCAGTGTTGCTAAAGATAGCAAGATTTGAAAACCGGACACCAGTGGCACCCAGTGCTATATCAACTGAGCTACTGGAACAGTCACCAGAAGTGGAACATTAAATGTATTTATTCATTTTTTTTTTTTTTTATAGTATTGATAACTGAAAGTACTGGCTTCTTTTTGAATATTGCTTTTATGCTAAGTGGAAACCAGAATTTTCTCCATCAAAGGAAAGTCCACTTGTATTGTTAGCTTTCATAATAAAAGCCACATGCATAGATTTGTAAGTGTGTAACCCCAAACGTGTGACTCCCTCGTCAGATCGCCGACTCCCAACGTCGTGTACCGTGGATTTTTCGTTCATGGCCGGATTGTCATTTTCTCGCTGGCGACTGTCGGAGGGGACACACGCGTGGTTTAAAAAAAGTACAAATATGAACAAAGAAAGGAAAAACACAAACGCCAATATTCACATATAAATTGACTGTTGGACTTGTGAGTGTGTGCGTGTCTTCTCCCCGTCCTATTGATGTTACATTCGTCTATCTCTGTTTCACAGTCAACTCTAAAATTGTCCACGACTATTTCACAGTCAACTCTATAACTGTTCAACTGCAGTCATTATCAACTCCCATCCGTCGTCTAGCGCATCTAGATCTCAACTGCCTGTCTCCTCTTCCATCTGCCCTCTAGCACATGTAGATCTCAACTGCCTGTCTCCTCTGTCTTTGTCTCTCAGGTCGCCCACCCCCACCCTGGCTACCGGAAGCTGCCCTTCCCTGTTTTATCAGTAGGTTTCTATTGTTATTGTTTGCTATTTCCTATCTATTGTTGATTGTAGGATATTTCCGATTTCTTTGTTTATTCTAAGCTATTTCCTCTTCCTTTGTCTATCCTCCCTCTCCCTTCTCAGCACTTAGTGGCTCAAATTCACCCCAGGGCCACTTTATAGTATCACAAGTGCAGTTCTTTATAAATTTTGTACATTCGGAGCAACAAGAAAAAACATCACATTAGATGAGTATTTTAAATATATATTTTTTATATAAGAGAGTAGAAAGTGGGTTGTGGGTTTACTGTAAGCAGCTTCTTAACATTAGCTTCCCTTATTTTCTCCTTTAGTCCTCATATTCCAGGAGCAATGTTTTTTTTTTTTAAAGGGGGGGGGGTTGCTGTTTTCTGGGTCAGAATCTATCCATCTAACACTTAATGTTGACTAATTTTTTTTACCTCCTTACATCAAGTGAGCCAGAGGGATTTCCATAAAATGTATATATTAAATCATATACTCTCTTCAAATGATAGATTAAACAAAAATCTTTAATCATTTCTTTGAAAAATTTTTCTTTCATTTAAAGTGCATTTTTGTAACATGATTTTCAAGAAAAAGATTGTTAGTTTCAACACCATTGTTTATTATTTATTAACTAGACTGTTTAGTCTGTTGAAAATAAGTAAAAGTTATAACCCATCAACTTAGAATGAGTACTTTATGTCAAACTTCTAGTATAAATGAAACATTATAGCAATTAATCCCTATTTAACCCTGACGATTGAACGAATACTAGAATATTTAGTTCACTGCACCTTATCATAGCAAAGGTCAGTACAAAAGTACAAGCAATTGGCCCGGTAAAAGAAAAAGTGGAATAGACAGATCAGGAAAAATGTATAAATTCCATGGTTTTAATTCTTAGTTCTAATTTTACAGATTCTTCAAGTTAAGAAATTCAGTGATTTGTTAAAAATGAAAAAATTAGTCTATCACAGTGTCACTAATGCTCCAGCTCGCACTTCAGAAATTATACTGGCAACAATCTTGTAACTCCAGATAAGAATTTGTTTTCTGGTTATTTTTTTTAATTTTTTTTACATGGAGGTCACCACTTATCAAGGCCCAGAAGCCACTCGGGGATAAGGGTTATTGTGTGTACAGTAATCAATAGGATAGTATCGTAGTAATAGTTAATATCAGAGATTTGATAAAGTGTCATTACTTAAGGGGGGGGGGCGGTTCATTAGGAATTTGTTTATGTTGGACTTGAAGACATCTAAGTTGAAGTCAGGAGGGAAACAGGCAAGCGGCAGAGAGGTGTGCAGTTTTCTAAGAAAGAAACTTTGTTCATAGAATCTACATTTTGATTTAGGCACAGATAAAGAGTGGGGAAAATTATTGATGGTGGTTTCAGTAAGACGGGTATTTTTCGAGAAAGATTGGTGAGGGGGGGACCAGGGATTGGAGCTCAGATGAGCATTTGCCATGGAAATAACGATAAAACAAAGATAGGCTTGCAACGTCTCTTCTGTGGGAGAGAGGTTGCAGGGAAGAGAAAAGGGAATCACCCACTAAGCCAAGAAATCTATTTTGTACTCTGTCAAGGCAGGATAGGCTGTTTTTAGCAGCTCCTGCTTAGATGTGGCAACAGTACTCCATCCTTGGACGTACTTAGCTTTTATATAGATAGAGAATTGCATCAGTAGTTAGATATCTTCTGGAGCGGTAGAAGGATCCTACCATTTTCCCAGCGATCTTGGCCACAGACTTGATGTATGTGTTCCATTTCAGATCAAGAGTAAAGGTCAAGCCCAGAAGCTTATCAAAACATGGGGCCTCCCCTAGATGGGAGCCATCCATTTCAATTGATGCCAGATGGGGATCAGAGCGTTTATGATGTAAAGATAAGAGTTCGGTTTTAGATACATTAAAGGTAACCAGCCACCCCATTGTACCACGCGCTCAAGATCAGAGGAGAGAGAATCAGAGAGAACTTTGTCATTTACGGCCTTTGATGTGTTGCCATAGATGGTCGTGTCATCAGCATAGATGTCAACGAATCATTTAAGTATATGTTTCGGGAGATCATTGATGTAGATCAAGAAGAGAGTTGGGCCCAGGATGGACCCTTGAGAGAATCCAGCATTAATACTGTGGGCCTCTGATTTCTGCCCATCAACCACTACTCTTATGAGCCTATCAGAGAGAAATGATTTAATGATAGAGAAAATATTTCCAGTTATACCATAGCTGGAAATCTTGTGAAGTAGGCCTTTATGCCATACCTTATCGAAGGCCTTTGATATGTCAAGAGCAATTGCCCTAGAAAGGAAGCCTTTGTCGAGAGATTCACTAATCCTATGAGATATAACCGTTAGCACATCCGCTGTAGATCTAGCAGAACGAAAACCATATTGTGTGTCACTAAGAAGGTTATTTCTGCTGAGGTGGTTGACTACTTCTCTATTTAATATGGATTCCAACAACTTACTCATGACACACAGGAGACTTATTGGTCTGTACTGAGGAGAGGGAGATAACTTTTCACCTGAATTCTTAAATACAGGGCATACTGATGAGGTTTTCCAGGTTGTTGGAAAGCACTTCTCTTTAAGGCAACGCTTAAACAGTTTATTTGAGTGAGTCAGAAGTCACCGCAAATGTGAATGTTAGTGGAGGGATGAGCAGACAGGCTGTGGTCAATTTTCTCAGATATACTCTTAAAGATAGTAACTCCGCTGTTGTGGGGGTGAGAGAGGGCAAATATAAATGTGGTGGTGTAAGCAAGTGCAACCCGGGAGCACATATAAGGTAAATTAGGGTCTTCTCTGGAGATATCCCTGCCACATGGGAAGCCATCTTTAATGTAGGCACATATACCATGCCCATGGCGATCTTGGGGGGGGGGGGCAGATTTAGATATTAAGTTAGAGTATCCTTTAATTATGAACTCATCTAGGGAGGTGGTTGGCCCTATTCAAGTTTCGCTTAGAAAGAATATGTCCGGTTTCGTCTCCTGTAATTGGGTTTCAACCTCTAGTGGTTAATCTAAGTTTTGGGTCCCTGACTATCAGACGGATAACGTCAGCCCAGATGAAATGTTTACCTCCAGCACCCTTACTAGTGACATGACCACAAGGATAGACATAGGAACAGAAAATTTCCGACATCTCAGACTACTGTTCACGAAGTACTACCAACCTGGAAAGCAGCTTTTTCTTCACTCTTTGTCAGAAACATTACTCATTGGAAATGAGGACTGAGGGACAAAAAAAGAGAAGCGAAAGTTACTGGAGCTGCATTATCTACTCTCCATATGGTTATTAAACAGAACTGATTTCATACAACTTACACTAATTCCTTAACTTGAAAGGTAAAAAGGAAAAAAAGTTTTAGCTAACCGACATTTTGCTGCAGACAATGACGTAATGGAAGCAGCGGCGGAGTTCAAAATAAATATTTATTTTCCACTGGGATAAACGCATTTCAGCACTGTCGGTACAAGCATGTTGTCCTCAGAGGTAGTCTGGGAGGAAAAGTATGGATATGTCAAAAAGCAAAAACAAGAATTGAGTGTCTTTGTTTCTTTTAGATTCAGAACTTTTCAAATCTCCATCTGACTGTATTGGTTTACCTATTCCATATTATACAAGAGTAACTATTAAGACATCTGCTCAGCCTCCATCGCTCAACTGGTACAGATGAGTAAAGACTTCCAAAATATTTTCCTTGGATCCGATTAATGCCTCCTAACAAATTAGTGAAGAAATAAACAATCAAAACAATATTTTCTTCAGTAGTTAACAATTTTTAGTATAATCATTATTAATGAGTCACCATTTATCAAGTCCAAAAGCCACTTGAGGATAAGGCTTAACAATACCTGCATTATCAGTTGAAAGATGTAGAATATTATGAAAGGATTAAAACAATAATAATAAATTATGAAAACAGTTAATAGCAAGTATTTGCTGATATTGGATTTGAAAACAACTATGCTATAGTCTGTTGGAAAGTTCTTGGAAAGAAACTGTTCATAGAAATTCTGCCTGACACTGGGCTCATGGAGGAAGAAGAGGAGTTCATTTCGATTGTGTTAAGATGAGTTCTTGTGGTGAATGATGTAAAGATTAGAATTCAGCCAAGCACCTTTCATGGAAATAATGATAGAGTAGAGAAATATTAGCACCATCTATTCTGTGAGAAAGAGGCTGTAAATGAACAGAAGAAATTTTCACGTACTAGTTGTGAAGTAAAATTTCAAACATATTTATTAATTATGTTTAATATCTACGAAGTGGGTCAGGGGCATTAGTTATTGCACTCCCCTCGTATTGTAAAAATTAAAAAAAATTGAAGGTATCTGAGTTTTCACAAACGGCTTCTACCCCCTTTTTAACTTCTTTGCATAAAAATAAACTAAACTAAATATAGACCACATTTGAACCCTTTATGTTCAGCAGTTATGCTCAAAATTTATGATGACTGGTTAATTAATTTAGAAGTGAATCTTGTACATACAAATATATAAACGCACCTAACTTTATATATAGATTATAAAAGATTTATACAATAATCATAGTAAGTCTTGCTTGCATATTGACAAAATCCTCTTTTAAAAAATGACTCAAGAGTTCATCATTTTTAATTTTACCGTTTCTCTTTTGCTCGATGTAATCAATAGTTTTACGTATAAAAAAATGTAATTGGAAAATGCTTGAACAATAAAAATATTAAAAATCTTTTTCTATTCCATTAATTTTCAAGGGAGACAATTTGAAAGTACAAAATCATGCACATTTTCCTCACAAGCAACAATTTCATTTTTTCCCCTTTTATTTATATTTTATTATTTATATTTTAAATAAAATAATTCAGGGTTTTTTTTGTTCATCTGTAATATAAAAGGCAGTTATCTGTGTGCATGTTTGTATGTCCAGCTAAAAGTCAAAAAGAACAAAACAATGCCCACAAAGTTTGTATTTTCTTGGTTAGCATTGTCCTAAATGAATAGTATCTAAAATTTAGAAAAAAAAAAATCTATGAAAGAGCGTTGTCCCTCCGTCTCTCTGTGCCTGATGAATGGACTAGGCAGAGAAAAAAAGAAGAGGGAAACCATTGGGAGGAGATAAAAGTTTTAATAATAACAGGTTACACTTTTCCCTGAGCAACTCTGGGTAGCTCTACTAGTTTATACATACAGCAACCCATCTACAGTAACTGGACAAAAAACAACAACAACAAAAAAGCTGGAGGGCTCATTTGGGTGTTTGTGTATATAAAACTAGTTGAGTTTGCCAGTTTGTTGTTGCTTCACAAAAAAAATAGCTATTTGAAATACTTGAAACATTAAACATTTCATCCATAACTTTCTTATAAACATTAAACAAAACCTTTCTCATTCATATAGGTAGCTAAACATTAACATTTTGGCAATTGTGATACTAACTTATTTATCTTTGTGACCAAAAAGAAAGGAAAAGAAATAAATCAATGTGCCTTTCATTTGCAATTTAGATATAGATCACAATTTGTTGAGCAGTCTCCCTAAAGAAAGGAAAATTTGAATATAAATGCTAAACAGTTGAACAGAAACTATTTGCTATATTAAAATCAAAACAATCATTGAAAAAAAAATAATCATGATAATTAATAAAATGTTTTTTTAAAACTAATATGCAAAATTAGCCTTGTGACTGATATCATATATACATAAGCAGTACATAAAAGATGGTGCATTTAAAGTTGAATTAACTTGAAATAGGACATCTTGACTTTACTATTTGTGCAAGAACTGGGCCCAATTTTTGCATTTATTTATTTAGATGTGTAAACATGAAATGTAGTAAAATTCATATTATTTGGATTATTCTGACTATTCTTCTCATCTTAAGTATTACTTTTATAACATTTCCGTTGCAAGAACCTGTGGCGCAGTGGATAACGTACTTGGTAAAATTCAGTTGTAAGTTACACTCTTCTGAATGTTGAAGGTTTAATCTCCAGTGCGGGCAACACTCAAAATACAATTGAAATTATTTAGGATTTCCGCACGATCATGAACAAAAGCATGCTACACTCATAAATTAAACAACTCCATTCAAAATTCTGTGCAGATTCCTGCATTTAACAGAAATATTCCAGAGCTCAACAAGATACACCTAAAAGTCAAAGGTTACATCGTCCAAAATGCGAAAATAATACTCAAGATAAAAACACTAGTTTGAATAATCCAAATAATACGAATTATCAATAGTTATTTAAAAAATTAAGAAATGTATAAATTGTAATAAAACCCTACAATACTCATGCAGTAGCAAGTGGGTTTTATGAATCACATCTTGTTGCAAAGGCTTTTTCAGTTTGTCTTTATATCATATCTTTGATGTACAAACTTTTCACTATAATTGCCATATGTATATGTAAAATGTGTAAATATACAAGAAGTAGAAATTTCAACAAAATCCAACAATACTAACAATAAAGCAAATATAAAGGCAATCCATTTTTTTAATGAAAAAGCATCGCTTATAATTAGCAAAAGAAAATTAATGACTACAAAGAAGGGGAACTTAAAGACACAAGCCAAACAAGAGCCATAATAATAAAAAGCAAGATGGACGCTAAAAGACATTTTTTATGATTAACAACTTTTTGCAATTTATTAACATCAAAGCTTAAAGGCTGAATTAAAAGGCAGATATAAAAAGGAATAAACCGGCTGAAGTTCTTGCATTATTATTATGTACTCACTAGGAGTTCTCACAAGTTATCATCAGAGATTACTCACTGATAATAGATGGTGTTCCCTGGAGTCTGAGTGACAAGTCTCCCTACATTTTCAGTACTTTTCATCTCTTTCAATAACTTTTGAAACTGACTGTTATCACCACAGTCACTTACCATTGATTAATTGCTGTCAACTACCATTGGTCTCCATCTCCAAAGTCCCAGTCCTCTCTGCACTGTTCCAGTGGAGATCTGATTAGTGATCTCCCTCCTTAGTTTTTTCATTGTCTTTGACCTGTTACAGCTATTTTGTATGCTATCAGCTGAGACTGATGCTCTATTTTGTTTTTTAAATTTTATTTACTTTTTTATTTGTATATTTATTTTTTTATATATAAGATGAGATATCATTCCTTGAGTGCATTTGTTGCTGTTGCAGTTTCCTTGTAGCTGGTTAATGTTCATAGTTTAAGTATGTTGGTTGTCACATGCTAGGAATTATTATCTTTGTTTTTCAATGCATTTAAGTGCTATAAGAAACTCAGTACATACGTCTGTCACGCTTCAGTTTCGAATTACATTTTTGAAGGTTTCTGTTATGCTTAAGTTTGAAACTTGCAGAGCAACTTGGCATGGTCTGGTGCCATAAAAAAAAGATTAATAGATGGTGTTTTTAAATGCATCTTTTTAATAAGTACAACAACACATCACACTTAAGCGTAAAAACTCATTTTCATCACTAAATGCATAGAATAGACACATCTTAAGAATATTCATTCTCATTTTATGACCTTTTTGTGTAAGGCATGAACTTGTCTCCCTGTATTTATCTAATAGCATATTTTGAGAAAAGTTCTATTACTGGTATGTCATGACTGCAAACCAAATAAAAATGCAGTCAAAATTCTAATCAATAGGACCTACCCTGCAACTGTTTGCATTGAAGACATGTTTAAAATAAAATACTTCACAAGAGATAATGGAAAGAAGCCAAAATAGTGCTATTAATTATCCTTGGAGTCTGTAGATGACAAGATTTTTTATGTATATATATTTTATATATATATATACACGCACACTGATAAGAATTTTCGAATAAATATTAACAATTATTTTTATATCTACAAACACTAGTATTCCATGTTTGCGTCATCAGTGTAGGAAGTGACAATTCAGTTGGGTTATACATTATCCTTGACTTCATAGGCTAGTATTCTACCTCGAAGATACCAGAAATTAACAGAAAAATTGAGGAAAATTAAGTCCCTATACATGCCTAACCAGCAGGCATAAACAGTAAACAGTCAGAATATTCAACGACATTACGTTGTGCATTTAGTGGATAGTTTTTTGTTTTTTATTAATTCCCTAAATTTCTTAATGGGGCCTTTTTATAACATTAACACTATAAAAATAATTAACAATTATTTTTATACCTACAGAACAAACATTGTTCAGAATAACATCTATATATCTATAAAAGTGAACGTGTCTGTCTGTCTGTCTGTGTACATTTCCCTACGCAATAACTCTGTCAATTTTTAGTCTATAGACTCGAAATTTGAAATACCGGGTACTGAGATTTGGGAAAATCGATGTGACGGGTGTCAGCCAGAAATTTGGCTGTTAAGGGGTCAAATTTCAACGATTTGACCTTTAAGAACTCTACCAAACTCCTCCGACAATTTTGGGTCTAGACACTTGAAATTTTAGATATAGGTTCCTTGAACATGGATCTAATTTAATAAAGTGATTTGAGCCCGAAACTATAAATTTTAAGGGGTCATAATAGGGGTCAAATTAAAAAAAAAATTTACTCTTTTTTTTTTGTTTTTTGCTCAGCATACACCTCCAAACACCCGGGCAACGCCGGGCTGAAATGCTAGTATATTATATTTTTGATTTTTTCAATGATCTTTTCATGCTAAAATCAAAAAAGTTCATTTATGTTCCATATATATTATGAAAGTTTTCAATTCTTTGTCGAATCATCATCAGGTTAAAAAAAACAAAAAAACAAATAAAAAACTAGAGAAAAGATGAAAATTTAAAAAAGTAGCTATGAATAGAGGGCGGCAGTACTAGGGGTCTATCTTCAAAAACCATTTGCACCTAGCTAAATCTCTTCATTAGGATGATAATAGATAGAGAAAAAAAGAATTTTTGAAAAAAAGTCAATTGTGGCATGTGGGGGGCTTTTTTTACGATATTGCCCCCACCTCCCCCCGGGGGCCCAAAATCACCATTTGCAGCAAAAAATTTACATTATGCAAAATTGCATGCACCTAAACGTCCTAAATGGATACAAATTGGTATAGATAGTTGAGACTGATGATTTCTAGCCATTTTTGAGGCATTTTTGGGTTCCTAGGATAAAAAGAAGGTCCAAAATGAGCCGAAATTTGCCCAAAATTACCCGAAACTTAAAAAATCGGCTATTTGGCTACTATGTTACTCCTAAAACATTCCAAATGACTATGAGTGGACTTAGTTGGCTAGAACACACTGCAATGGCTTCTTGATAACAACACTGCAATGGCTTCATAATAACACTGCAATAGATTCTTATTCTATTCAACAGAAATTCATTTCTGCTGGGTCCTTCATTTCTCTTAGTGTCCTCCCCCACTCCAAAACTGTGAAAGGAATTAGTTCCATTTCACATAAAAGGGAAATCCCCCAAAGAACAGTTAATAAACCATGCAATGCAATGTTCACTTAATCCCCTAAGGGAAATTCCCAGAGAGACAAATAATAATTATGCACACAAAAACATTGAGGTGAAACATTTGTTTCGAATAAGTGGCTTATTAAAGGCAGGGGATTGTATGTTGTTATGTCACATATACCTACATTGCTTAGTCAGTTTCTGTGAATGGTTTTTAAGCCTGTTGATAGAATTTATGTCCCTGGTGGGGGGATGAAATTTTTGGAAGGCTTTTTGGGCAGGATCTGAAAAATTGGGAAAAACCTGTGGGGGACCTAACCCCCTAGGACACTGATTTTCTATTGAGGTCTTCATTTATGCAGGCATGCCAATCGACTTATGGGTAGAAATTATGGGGTAATGTAAGTTTTAGCCAACTAAGTCCACTCATAGTCATTTGGAATGTTTTAGGAGTAACATAGTAGCCAAATAGCTGATTTTTTAAGTTTCGGGTCATTTTGGGCAAATTTCGGCTCATTTTGGACCTTCTTTTTATCCTAGGAACCCAAAAATGCCTCAGAAATGGCTAGAAATTATGGGGTAATGTAAGTTTTAGCCAACTAAGTCCACTCATAGTCATTTGGAATGTTTTAGGAGTAACATAGTAGCCAAATAGCTGATTTTTTAAGTTTCGGGTAATTTTGGGCAAATTTCGGCTCATTTTGGACCTTCTTTTTATCCTAGGAACCCAAAAATGCCTAAAAAATGGCTAGAAATTATGGGGTAATGTAAGTTTTAGCCAACTAAGTCCATTCATAGTCATTTCGGACGATTTTGGAGTAACATAGTAGCCAAATAGCTGATTTTTTAAGATTTCGGGTAATTTTGAGCAAATTTTGGCTCATTTTGGCCCTTCTTTTCATCCTATAAACCCAAAAATGCCTCAAAAATGGCTAGAAATCATCAGTCTCAACTATCTATACCAATTTGTATCCATCTAGGACGTTTAGGTGCATGCAATTTTGCATAATGTAAATTTTTTGCTGCAAATGGTGATTTTGGGCCCCCGGGGGGAGGTGGGGGCACTATCGTAAAAAAAGCCCCCCACATGCCAAAAATGACTTTTTTTCAAAAATTCTTTTTTTCTCTATCTATTATCATCCTAATGAAGAGATTAAGCTAGGTGCAAATGGTTTTTGAAGATAGACTCCTAGTACTGCCGCCCTCTACTATGAAATTGGCCACAAAGTTATATGCCAAAAGAACGTTTTCACACTATTCCAGGAAAGATATTAAAAATTTAAATTTTGTGATACATATGCAACATACATTAATTTGTTTTTATTTTAACACAAAAAAATCTTGATAAAAATCAAAAAATTAAAAAGTTATAATGAAGCAGATATTTGTTATTTTTAACAATGTTTGCTTGAACAAAAAGCACCGACTTAATATACACAATATATATACATTTCATGTATCAACATAAAATGTTATAAAGGAGATAATATACTATATTGATACATACTTTACGTATGTTTTTTTTTTTTTTAGTATTTATGGCATTTTAGCCTGGCAATTCCCCGTGAGGAAGAAATGTGGACGATTCTGTGTGTAGCTTAATTACCATATAGTTTCATAACTTATACTACAGATGGCTCAATAATTACTATCACATTAACATGATGAGAGAGAATATAATTTTTATCTTTGCTAGTTATATGAAGCCATAGCTGAACCTGAAGTTTTTACAAAAGAGAAAAATTCTTCCAAGAAGCTAATCCCACTCCATGGATTTTGCATTTACCCCAAAACAAGATCCATTGGATGCTAACAAAGTTGCAGGTTTTACACAAGAACATTCCATTCTTACTAATGAGACATCTCAAAAACAATGGAACTCACTATTGACTGCATGAATATCAGTGAAGCCATCGAAAAATTCTCATGCATAATATTTAGTTCGAGATGAGCACTGGCTTTTGTATTTGTTTGCTAATTAAGTAAGGTGTGACACAAGGTCGGGAAGGGGGACAAAGCTAGTTCCATACAATGATGCATTTTGTCTAGGTACAAAAATAGCCAAGAATGGACTTGTTGGCATTCCTTGGTAAGGATGCCTCAGGCAATCGGCAATAAACCAACTATTTGAGGTATTGCTTGAGAGGGTGCACTTCCTAGCAATGGACTGAACCATATATGATCTTAACAAAAGAACCTTTGGTTCAGCTTGATTGAATGATGAAGGAAACCACGGCTAATATGAAAATAGCCATGAGGGAAACTGCAAGCATGAGGGTCTCAATGTACACATATCAGAGGTATGTAATCAGCTGTAAAAAAAAAAAAAAAAAAAATCTAGAAAGAAAACCTCCAACTCCAATTTTAGACTGCTAAAAAATTGCCTATTTCTGACTTAAATATATATAAAAATGTTTATAAATTTTGAAGAAGTGACTGCATGGTGTACATATATATCACAGGGTGCGGAAGGTAGTGAGGAAGGTTATACTTTTGTAATTTAAATTAAAGATACTAATTAAATTTTTTTGGTTGTTTTCAGAAGATCCCATATCAGATATTACTATAACTAATGAAATGAAAAGACATGTTGTAATAGTGTCTATTAAAACGAAACACGATTCAGAAATTGCAAGATTTGTAAACGTTGCCAGATCTTTCATTTGCAAAGTTATAAATGAAGTAAATAAGAACAATGGTGATGAATTGGCCATGAGCAAGAGAAAACAGCATTGCCAACATTCTCACTCACTCAGAACAACTGAGTTTGTCAGAAGGGTGCATGGCATGACTGACGAAAAGCCTGGGACCTTGCTAAAGATCTTCAAGTGTCTGAAGGAACAATAAGAAATGTTGTTCAAGACCTTAGATAAAAACCATACGTTCTTAGACGAGATCAGGTCATGTCACCAAAAACTCAAGAGAATCATTTAATGGGTGCAAAAAAAAAACTCTTCAACAAATTGAAGCACTCAGAAGAACAGGTGTGTCTTTGGTTTTTGTCCGATAAAAAAAAGTCAATCAAAGAAATGATAGGTGGCTATGTGTGGACCCCACTGAAGTTCCCACTGTTATGCACATGAAGTTTCCAGCAACAATGATGGTTTTCAGTGTTGTTAGCAGTGAAGAGGACCTTATAAAGTCAATGCAGATGCCAATGTTGAGACTCGTCAAACCATTTTTAAGCCTTGGATAGGCAACACAGCCAATGATAGGGCCTATATCTTCCAACAAGATTCAACACTATCCTATAAAGTTCTCAAAACCCAAAATTGGATGGCTGAGAATTTTCATGATTATATCACATCAAACTTATTGTCTCCTAACTCACCAGACCTTAATACTTTGGATTATTACATGTGGGGCATCATTGAAAAGGAAGTTAATAAGCATCCTCATAACACCAAATCCTCTCTGATGGAAGCAATAGGATGAGCAATAGAGGGTATAAATAAAGACCACCTAATCAAATCTTCCAGTAGCTTTCAAATTCAAATCAAATTGGCGATAGAAGTTGAAGGAGAATATATATAGAATTAAACGTACATTAATATATTTATTTTTGTTACAAGAAATTGTAAATTTCAATGATTTAACAGTTACATTTTCTGTTTTTCTAAAAATGTTTAAGATGTCCTCAGATACCTAACGCACCATATATATATATATTCTAAATGAATAAATGTGAAAAAATATTTTTCCTCATTTTCCTATTATGATTACCTTGCCATTTAGTGCAACTGATGTACAGGTGATAAATATATATTTTGGATTTGTCGTGCATAAATCTGAAACCCTTATAAAATGATGCTCTTGCTGAAATAAATAATGCTGTATTTGTGTACCTTTTTTCATACTATATTATATATATATATATATATATATATATATATATATATATATATGCATAGCTAGCTATGTAGTTTAAGAGCAATAAATACAGAGGACTTAATATTTCTAAGAGAATCATATTTATTATACAAGATACAGCAATAAGTTGATAAACCATAGATACTAGGTTTTTAAGTAGGTAATAAATCCAGCTGTGAAGGGTTGAAGTAGGATAATTGCCACCATCTTTTCATTGGTCAGTAAGATAATGATCATTGCACCAAGACAAAAAAGCACAACACCATTAGCTTGTTGATCAATGAGAAGACTAGCATTTATCCCCTCAGCAGGATTTACTATCTGCTTTGAAACCTTTGGTACTAATAGTTATTCAATTTTCACTGTAAAGTATCATTTATAATATATATATAAAATATTACTATCTACAATGTGTTTTTTTTTAACTCATCACTATAGCTAAACATAGAGTGCATCCAACTTTAAACCCTAGATATTCATCACCACCAAGTGAACTCCAATCCTCTTGGGCAACTTGCCAGCTGCTAAGATCAAGGTTATTTATCTCCCTTCGATGACAGGATGACGTGACACAAGGGTAAGAAAGTGGGATTGATGAACCAGTACCCTAGAGGAAGAGAAATCTGGTTTTCAAAAATGCCTGAGCAACCCCAGAGGGAATGCCGCAATAAACTAATTCCTTCTCAAAGAGAGAAGGCAAAGCTTGGGAGGGTGGACCTCCTACAAATGCACAGGACTAGTAACATACCGTAGTCAACAGTAGTGACTTTTTGGTACTCTTGCAGAATTTGACCCGGATCCTCAGGATTTTCCATCAATTATGGCTCAGGATCTACCAGCAATCACCGAATTAAGCTGAGCATTGTTTAATTGTTGAAACGCTAAATCAACAGTTTTTGTGTAAAAAAAAAAACAAAACGTAATTTAAACATTTTTTTTTTGGAGTGATGGGAGGGGGGGTGGCATTTTAGTATTTTTTTACGACTTAACTCAGCATAGTATAAACACCTCTAACCTACCCATGTTAATAGCTTTCAGAATAAACACCCTCCAACTTCGAAAGCCGTTCTTAACATCGGGGGGGGGGGTGTTTATACTATGTTGGGTTAAGTTGTAAAAAATATTTTTTGTTTATTTTTTAACATTTATTAAAAAAGAATTTGTAAATTTTCTTGAAAAAACTTCACCTAGCAGTTTACGGTTTTCATAAAAATCATTCATCTTTTCTTATAAAAAAAAAAAGAACTTCTGTTTACACACACACGCAAAAAAAAAAAAAAATGTTTGCTGCCAATTTTCTTTAAAAAAAAAAAATAAAAAAAATATAAGTTTTCTTGAAAAAAAACACCAAAAAAAACAAACTGTACTTTCACCTAACACTTTACGGCTAAAAAAATTCATTGGTACTCATGCACTTTTGTTACTGTGCTGAAATAATATTATAATTTAGAAAACCATTCTTAACATGGGGAAGGTGTTTTGTAATTATTCTGTACTTTCACCTAACAATTTAATAAAGATAGATATTATAAAACTTAAATTTAACTTGTAAATGTTATTTAAAAATATAGCATGGTAACAAAAGTGCATAAGCACCCATTCATCTTTTAAAAAAAAAATAAATAAATAAAAATAAATAAATAATACGAAATGCAACTTTTCTTGAAAAAAATATATTCAGTAAATTTACAGTAGGTTTTTATTATTTTTTATTTATTATATTTCTGTTTTTTTGCTTTTTTGGTTTGTTTATTTTGAAATTCATCTGTGTCTGTTACCTTAGTCAGCTTAATGTGGTGACTGCCTGTCGAGCCTGAACTATAATTGACGAAAAATTCCGAGGATCTGGATCAAATTCTGCAAGAGTACCAACTCTTTAGCCCATTAAAAATGGACACAGTATTAGCCCATTGACTTAAGAATTCTTTATGCTAAATTAATGGTTGAATATGGTTAATTTTTTAACAATTTTTGCATTAAATACTAATCTTTATTCATCCCAATTTGTGTATAGAACATACCATAATATTTAGTTTTCTGAACCTTATCATAACATAGGTTTATATAAAATTTCAGCTAATAGTTTTCAAGAAACAGTGGAACGAACAAACAAAGAGAAATCAAATCTAGATGGTGTTATCTACAGATATGGTTCATCTTTTTAAGATTCATCAGTGTGGTTAGACGCAGCAAATGCATTATATATATATATATATATATATATATATATATATATAAAAAATTAATTTTTTTATGATTTTATATCCAGACATATTTCACCTTTAATAAGATTTATCAGTGTGGCTATAAAAACTGTTTTGCTGGTCGCTTCACTCAAATCTCAACCTCCAGTTACCATTGACTGTCAAAATCTAACACCTTAATCTAAGAGGTCATGGTGACAACTGTTGAAATTTGAGAGAAATATATATAATTTTATTGTTAAGACAAATTGTTAGTCTCAATAGGTGTTTCATTATTAAAGGGGGAAAACTTTGCATGGCAGCTTACATAGAAATCGTTTCATCTTTCTCTTAGAGTGCTTGCTCTTTAAGGAAGCTTATATAGAACTGGGCTGAAAAATCACTCTGCTTTATAGTAAAAAATTGCAACATCTATTCCATGGATGTTATTGCTTCAAGGAAGTCTCCCCAGATTTCCAACAATCATCACTTCTCTTGGCAACCATTTCAAATCAATTTGTGTTCTCACAACAACCGTTTACCAGTGTACGGACTGTTAGTTTTCTCTGGAATGTGAGTGGAAATAAGTTTCATCATGGTTTCAGTTCTCTCCATACGTTTCCAGTGGAGATGTGCATTGTATTCTCTTTATTTCTCCCATCCTTTTTGACACTTTGTAACCATTTTCTGTGGTACTAACCAATATTTTTTTTATTTATTATTGCTATTATTATAATTGTTATTATCATCTTCATACCTATGAGGGAGGGAGGGGGTGGAAGAAGAAAAAAAAAACATGAAAAGAATATATATGGCTGCTATGCACATGCCTTCTGCTCACAACAATAAACAAGAAACTTCCTTGAGGGAGTGAAAACCTACTTACCTTAGTGAAGCCCGGGCTTATTATTTTGTTTCGTTCTGTTAGTAAAGGGAAATTGCTGATTAATTATGGTTAATTAACTACCCAAATAAAATTATATATATATATATATATATATATATATATATATATATATATATATATATATATAAATAAAAGGCAGATAGGGTAAAAGTAGTAGGCCTTTTTTTTACAATAGCTAAAAAAAAAAAAAAAAATTAAAAAAAAAAATGAAGGGGGGAATAAATATACAGCCAGTAAATGTTACCAAAGACAAGTTACTCTTCTACCTATGTGGATAAGTTTTCTATTTGTGTTTAAAACTTATTTTAAAGCATTTATTTACTACAAAACAAAATTAGTGTCAAGTCTGTAGAAATTCAACACCGCTCTCCATAGGGGCCTGTGGCGCAGTGGATAGAGGCATTGGATTTCTACAGTTCCAGGTAAGCATCGTCTAAAGATAGCAGTTTCAATCCTACCCAAAGCCGGCTGGAGAATTAGTTGGCCAAAATGTGGTGAGACGACAACAACTATGGAAGGCAGTAATTACTTAGGATTAAATTAAGAGACTCAGCATTCCTATCCCGTTACAGTTAACTACCTGAAGAAGGCCAAAATGTCATGAAACAACAACTATAAAGATGAGGATAAAAGTCCACAAATAAATAGACAAACATACAAATTACTCATCTCAAAGGATTTGAATAATAAAATAAAAACGTGTAAGATGTTGACATTCTTGCTGAAATAACTAATGCTGTAAAACTATTTGTGTACCTTTATATATATATATATATATATATATATATATATATATATATATATATATATATATATAAATAAAAGGTGAATGTGTGTGTCTGTCTGTCTGTGTACATTTCCCTACACAATAACTGTCAACTTTCAGTCTACAGACTCGAAATTTGATATACAGGGTATGAGGATTTGGGAAAATCTTTGTAATCCATTTTCGGACAGAAATTTGACTGTTAACGATTTGACCTGTGAGAACTCTACCAAACTCCTCCGACAATTTTGGGTCAAAACACTTGAAATTTTAGATATAGGTTCCTTGGACATGAATCTAACTTAATAACTTGATTTGAGCCCAAAACAATAAATGTTAAAGGGTCATAATAGGGGTCAAAGTTGTAAAAAATTTGACCGCTTCGGTCTTTACCAAATTACTTAGACAATTTTTGGTCTAAACATTTGAAATTTTACATAAAGGGTATCAGACATAGGGCAAGCTTTTTAATCGGTTTAGGTTGAAAATTTGAGTTACCAATATATAAATGTATGTATGCATGTATGTTTGCATGTCTGCCTAAAACTTTCGACAGAGGCGACAGATTTTCACAAGATCAGCATCGTTTTGAAGTTCGACCTTTCAGACGACAAATATCGAAAAATTGGCTAAAAAAATAATATCCTAATCTTCAACTGGGCACTTTTCTAGAGGGGGGGGGGTCTTTTTTCGCCGATATTTTCGAAAGTCATCCTCTACTTTCAATTGTAGCCTTAATTAAAACCTACATCACTTCCAGTTTGGCGGTGGTCATAACAGCAAAGACGTCAGGTTTTTTCCCCGTTCTTTTCCTCCTTTGTGGTACGGGTTCGAGCCTGCCTACCTACTACCACTACTTTTTTTTTTTTTTTTTTCTGCTCAACATACACCTCCAAACACCCAGGCAACGTCGGGCACCCATGCTAGTATATATATTAGATAGCTAGCTATGCATGTATATCTATGTATTTTAGGAGCAATAAATACAAATGGCTTAATGTTTCTAAGAGAATCATATTTATTATACATGATACAGCAATAAGTTGATAAGCTATAGATACTAGGTTTTTATGCAAAAATTTAATGTTCTATCAGTATAATCTTCAATTTTGAGCTATTATGATTACTTGAAATGACTAGAACGAGACCACCATTTTTATTTCTCATTTTAACTTAGATTTGACACTACTTTTATTTAAAAAAAAAAAAATAAATAATAAATTAAAAAATGATTAAGTTAAAACACAAAAAAAAAAACTTATCTAGGTAGGTAAAAGAGTAACTTATCTTGCCGTTGGTAAGATTTATTAGTTGTTGTTTTTTTGTTTTTTTCACCGCTGTTTTGTTTTGTTGACTATTTTAAAAAATGCCCAATGAAATTTGCTGAAATGATTGAATCAGCTAAAATAACAAATTTAGTGCAAGAATTATGTACCATAATGGTAAAATGCAGGTGTCAATTGTAGTATAGGAACGGTTGGAATATTTCATCTTTTTTCTTTGAATCCCCCCTCCCCCACCAAATTTTGGGTAAGTTTGAGTGTTTGTATTTTTTTCCCCCTTTTTTTCTCCAAAATTAAATTAATTTACTTTTTGAAAATATTGAACGTATGTAGCCGGTGGCTATGTTTAAAAATTATTTTGTTGTTAATGAATCACCACTTCTCAAGGCTCAAAGTTACTCAAAGATAAAGGTCAATGAGACATATAAGTTGAATGATGAAGAATATTATGAGAGGTTTAAAAATGATGAATGGAATTAACAAAATTTGACTACTCATTAAGATGGCTTATGACAAGTATTTGTTGATACTGAATTTGAAGCAAGACCATCTTGCACCAATCAATAAAGTAATCAGATATGAGAATCTTTTTTTTTTTTTTTTTTACCCAAACTTTTCGGCACAAAGAATAAACTTTGAATGTTCATTTTACAAACAAACCAAGTTTTGGCAGACTTTAAAAGCAAAAAAAAAGGAAGGTTTAAATCATACAAGTCAATAACAATTTCCCCACCCACCCAAAAAAGGGGAACAGAATCAAGAAAAGTTTTAAATATAAAAGAAATTCAATTTTAATACCAACAATTAATTTTAACCAAAGAATGGGCCAATCCATCAATAAACAAAACAAAAAAAAATTTAAAAGGTAAGTTTCTAAATTCAACCTATATAATAAAAAAGTTAACATGTGTTCAGCTCTCTCCAATAATCGTGTATGCAAATTTATGAACAACTAAAGCTAAGCTTAATCTTAGTAAAATTTGATAATTAGAAAAGGAAAGAATAATCTCATATGCAAATTTATTTTTATGAGTAAAGTTGGTAGGCTTCTTCTTAATAACCAATAATCAGAATAAAGCAAAAACCTTTTTCATTTTTAATCGTTTTATGGCATATCAACCTTTTTCAGGTTACTTAATATTGAATCCATTAATTTTGGAAAAAAGTTTTTTGTTTATGTCTTCAAATATTTATTCATTATGTGTGGTTTTGTTGTTTTTTAGAGAAAAATTGTTTTCGGCTTTGCATTATATCATTAAGTTTTGCAAAAAGGAAAAAGCAATAGCATTAATGTTTGGTGCATTCACTTCAGGAAGCCCATATTTTCAGACAACCTGATATTTTTGTAAGTAAAACAAGAATTAATCTACGAGCACATAAATACTTTATTCATAGATTCAAAAGAAAGCGGATTATTTTTAAATTTTATATTAATAGAACTTATCTTGTTTATCTTCTTTTTTTTTTTTTTTGATAAAACTTTACTTGTATATTTGTTCTTCAAGATTTAAATCACATATTTGTTATTTTATTTCAATTAGCTATATCAGTTTTTATAGTTATACACTGCATTTAACAATACTTACGAAATCAATTTAATTGACAAAAATAAATTACAACGCCAGGTAACCCTGCTTGTGGTTAATAAGAATGTTTATGCTATGCCCCATGTGATTTCTAATGTCAGGTTATACAGGATTGTTCAAAAAAATAAAAAAATAGCACCAAAATAACCAGGTCACTGAATTTTAAGTATGTACAAATTATTTGCATACACACATAAAAATCATATACATGCACAATAATCAAAAATATTGAATACAAGAGCCAAATTACGCCCTAAGATGTAGTAATGTTGTCACATTTGAAAAGCTGCTTAGAACACCGTTTCCTGCCTTGACAGGGTTCAAAACCATTCTGAAAATCTAGTAGGCGGGAACCTTCCCTTCAAAACAAACACTCGTCTAGCTACAACAACTGTCAACAATTTTACTTACTCTCTATCAGTGCCTAAAACTAAACGAAAATTTCATAAGCAAAATTTATTTCCTAGAACTGTTCATGTGTAGAACACAACACCATGAGGCTGCTTCCTGCTGATATATAACATGATCGTTTTTAAATCTAACATAAAAAAAACGTCTTGTTGAGTCGTCCACTTAAATAATCAAACTCTACCCAAGTTATTACTAAACATCACAACGGTTGTCTCAGTCTACCTGACATTCATTAACCCTTATCCTCGAGTAGCCTTTAGTCCTTGATAAGCAGTGGCCCTCTCATAAATAAAGAATAAAAATACAAACAAAATATCACTAAAAGAATAATACATCTAAAGAGGGAAGATCAATCGAAACATAGCTGAAACATGAATAATTATGGTGACAACAACAGTCCAAATAAAAACAATAATGTTTTTCCACTTTCTTTTTGTATATTGCTATTGTATATTCACAGCACATTCATCAAACAAGGGAATACCATAAAACATGTTAAAAGTAACCGGACAATCAGGTCTTCAGTGTTGTTATGTTCCAAGAAGTAACCAGATCCATCATAGTGAGATTATTGGAATAGTTTTCATTGGATGATGCTGTTGACTTCTTTTGCAATGTTTATTTAATGTGCAGCACAAGTTGAATATCAAATGTAGCAGCAAGTTCTGGCAATACATACCAGAAAAAAAAAGTTGGAAATAAGTCATACATCATCCACTATGACTATGCATTCCTCCAGCTACATACGTAGAAAACAGAATTATTAAACCTGACAGTCATATGAACCAGAGAGAAGAAAGAAGAAACCTTAGTGGAAGTTAGTGTCTCCAATGATACTGGGTTAAACAGAGCTGAAAGGAAAAAAAACAACCAAATATCAAAGTCTTATGTATGACATCAAAAGAAATTGGAATCTTAGGAAGATCTCCATTTCACTAATTATAGGAGTAACTGAACTCATGAAAAAAAATTTCAAAAACTACCTAGCAATTGATAAACAACATGGCAAAAGTGTATAAAACTGAAAAAAAGTTTTATTATTACAGAAACCGGTTCTTGAAAAGGTGGAATATGAGATAGAGGCGCTATTGTTTAAACGAGCAGGTGTGATGCTATGTATGTCAACAGGAAATAAGAAACAGTCCTTTGGCCAATAAATATATTGAGATGATAAAGAGTTGTCTTTACTTAATTTGGAGATATAGTGATATCCCACTGGTCCTTGTTAATTCCATATTAATACCCGGTGAACCAATTGCTAGTGCAATACAAACAATTGCACTTAAATGGACGGTTAGAATCTTAAGAACTTTCAATTAGAATGTATGAGATAACAGAAGAATGCCTAGGAGGATAATTCACCTCCAGTTAGAACATAATTTAAAAAAAAAAAAAAAAAAACGGGGAAGCATTTTTCTTTTTGAAAAATGCTTGGGTTGATGATGGAACAAATTTGACCAATTATGGAACATCTACAGGATGTATTTACCATGCAAGAAAGTTGCTGAGAGTATCCTATATCTATACAGGGCCACAATTTGCCCATTCATGGAATATTGCTGGTTTATCTTCCACTAGTTGCTCGATCTTAGAGTCCAAAAAGAGTCTCTAACTTAATAACTCCTGCACTATCAACCAAACTCCAACCTCTGTCCCATCACCTAAAAGTTGCATCCCTGTGCATGTTTTACAAGTATTTTAATGGAATGTGTTCTAATGAACTTAAGGCACTTGTACCTCCTCAATATAAATACATCCAACTAACCTGACAAGCAGCAAAATCCCACCCCTACACTGTAATGATCCTTAGATACCGGAATGTCTTTTACTCTAATAGCTTCTTCCCTAGGACTGCTAGACTTTGGAATTCTCTCCTGAGTCCCTACTTCCCTGACTACTGACATGCAGAAGTTCAAGTGTAATGTGAACAGGTATCTTGCTGCTCAACTCCCTAGATAGTATCCCTGTAAATTTGGTCCCAAATAGTAGCCCCTTACATCCAAGTAGCATTGTGTCCTGCTTGGAGATAAAAACAGTTAAAAAAAAAATTATGATCAGAAAAATGTATTTTCAGCAGAAAATCAAAGACAAAATATGAACTATAATCAGACAAACAAAATTTTCAGCTGATTAAAAAATAAATAAAACTACATAATAGTGGTAAATTTGTTTAGAAGAAATTAACTAATTGAGACAAATGGAAATGTGAGCAAAACAGGAGATTTTGTTGGGTTGGTCATTGTCACAACCTGTATTTCTGACTAAACATATATTTTTTAACCCTAACTCCATCAGTCTTTATTGGTAAGAGGAACTGCCCGTCAGTTGGCAATTGATAAACAACAACATGGCAAAAGTGTATAAAACTGAAGAAAGTTTTATTATTACAGAAACTGGTTCTCGAAAACGTGGAATATGAGATAGAGGCGTTATTGTTTAAATGAGCAGGTGTGATGCTATGTATATCAACAGGAAATAAGAAACAGTCCTTTGGCTAATAAATATATTGAGAGAGATGATAAGAGTTGTATTTACTTAATTTGGAGATATAGAGATATCCCACTGGTCCTTGTTAATTCCATATTAATAGATGAAAAGTTTGATTAGCAAATCAGAATTTTCCTAAGAAAGGTTTCTCATTCCAGGTGAACACTTCTTTTTTTCTAACTTCTTAAAAATCCTTTCAAAGTGTTGCATATGGTTTGGCCCAGAGAGTAGCATACTTTACAATATAACCACCCATGTTGTTCTTTGTTTTATGATATCCCTTTTCCGGGCCACTCCTTTGATTCAAGTAGAAAAAGGTATGGAATGTTTGAGTGAGAGAAGTAAAAGAAAGAAGCATTCTGCCCTGATCTCTGTTCATTTGTGCACACCTTCCTCTTCTAGTAGCCAAAGTGGGGGACCAAGGTCGGTTGCATATGTCTTCCTCTTCTCAAAGTAGGGAGCTAAGGTGACTTATTAAATCGAATCATAGACTCATACGATCTCAATTGTAACTCATATTAGAACAATGATGATGTGAAAGTCACTTTTGTTGCGGAATGAGCAGAGTTGACTCACCAGTGTGTTACAAACTTAGTAAAAAAATGGAATGAAATAAAAAATAAATGAGATTTTGGTGGATAGCGTTATGGATGATCGAAGTAGAATCTTAAAATGGAGAATGTCAGATGAAGGCGAAATAATTGCTTATTTGCATGGATGAAGTAATAAAGGCAGAAGATGAAGACTGTGTGATCATTGATGTTTTAACAGTTAGAAACAATGTAGAAATGGGGATGCTGCACCTACATTAGATTATCAATACTTTCAAGGTCATAAAAATCTAAGGGTTAGCCTTAGTTACTGCACACCGGCCCTGGGCATGATTCAAAAGCAAAGGTTTCATGTAAGGTCCTAAGCACAGCAAAAACTTTAAAAATGATTGTTCTAGAATTAAATATGTTATTCTGCAATGAAACAGCTTGACTAAATAGACAACATAGATTTTCATCAATAGACTTAATTAACTGGGAAGGCCTATAAAAATATATAGGAATTTTATTTTTTTTATTGGCATTACAAGATCTACATAGGTTACTTTGTACAAGGCTATTTTCAATTTTGCATGGTTCAACAAAGGCAAATTTTCTTTTTAATCATGCCTCATTTGAAAAAAAAAAAAAAAAAAAAAAAACGTCATGTGTTTCGTGCCAAATGAGAATAGAAAAATGATGAAATTAAAATATTAACTTAAGCAGACACAAAGTAAATTATGAGACTAGCTGCTACTGGCTGGCGTTGTCCAGGTGTTAAAATAATGACAGACTTATTTATAAAGGAATGGAAATTAATTTTGGTGATTTTTACACAAGTCAAAAGAAATAACATTGCATAATTACTTATATTAAAGGAAAATAATTATGTATAGTTATTTCCATGAACTTATTTTATATTTAAGCATATTCAGTGAGAAAAGGAAAATGTATTCACTCTAAAAGATTTCTTAACAAGAATTATTTCTGAAAATAAAAAAGGAAAAAAAAATTAAAAAGCTAGTCTAAATCAAATATCAATATTTTAGACAAATTGTAATCTGGATCTAAATTTGAAAATCTGGCAATAGCTCAACCTTTAATAAAATATTGTGAAGAGTCTCACATACTGCAGGGTTGCTAGACATAGATTAGGATTTGTTTTTTGTGAAGTATTGTTTTCCATAAAGTTTTATCTCCCAATTTTTCATGGAAATTATTTTATTACCAAATGTAAGTGTAATACTATCAACGTCTGCTTCCCTCCTTGTATACTTGTGTGTGCCCTCTTGGCAGTTTCCAATATGAAAGAAGATAAGACGGCCCGAACTGGAAGAGAAAATGGAATAGAAGACCACAGAAACAACATTGGGGTCAGTCATTGTTATTAAGTGCGAGGAAGCATATGGTCTCACACAAGGACACTTCAAGTCAAGGACTACCAACATTTTGTACCATATGCACGAATCTTTTTCATCTTTGATTTAGACATGCCACACAAATCTGTAGTCATTTTTAATTCTTTAAAGTATGGTAATATAAACATCTTTAACAGATATTGTCAAAGTTTTAACATTTTTGTCAATAAAATCCTGTAATGAAATTTTTATAGTTTTTCTTCTTACTTTGAAAATTACTATTTTCTTTTCCTTATAAGATTCTAAATATATTTGTCAAAATTATGGGAACGAGTGGGCACAAAATTAAATTGCATAAAGAATACTGTTTAACCTATTATGGCTGTGGAGAAAACCTGATACATCGACTATTGGTTTTCATGTAGATGCATCACACAAACTTGTGTCCATAGTCAGCATACCAAACATGAAAGATGTCTGAAAAAGTTCAAAGAATATGTAATCATGACATCAGAACGATATTCAGGAAAGATTCAACTCTCCAGAAACAACTTGTGCGAGTCAAGCTCCCTATGGAAAGAATCATGAGTTTAGAACTGTGTCTATGAGATTCCATGTAAATGTGGAAAACTATACAAATGTGAGATAGGTCGTTCAATAAAAGTAAGGTTAGAAGAACATTGAAAAGCTGTAATATGTGGACAAATTGAAACGTTGAGTATGGTTCCATATATGGAGGAAAAAAGGAAAACCATCTGCCTTTATTGGATGAAGTAAAAATTATAGACAGAAGAACAATGAAGAGTAAGACAACTCAAAAGAAACAGATCATATGCTGGGTGATGATCAATTAATAAGCAGACCTAGTATAAAATTTAACACTGCATGAGAACTATTTATTATAATATATAAATAGTAATAAGTGAGGAGTAAAAAAACATACATATAGTAATATAGTAGTTTTAATAAATAGTTATATTTATGTCTAGAAACAAAATAGTTTCAGGCTCCTAAAATTCATACTAGAATTGTCCGCAAGGCCTATTGTTCAGAGATTTCCCATTCCTAATGATAGAACTGCAACCACCTTCAATTTGGAAAGAGGAAACCAAGAACAAATATGCAATATTTTTAGTATTATAAAAAAGATATGAGCAGAAAGATTTCGGAAATTCTATTTATGACCATGTGCAATAAGAATGAACCAATCAGATACCAGAACAGTTGTATAAAATACACTGAATCTTTCTGAATTATTCAGCTATCCATCTCAATGTGAGAACACCAGTGTGTTTCTGCTGATCATGACTGGATTAATTCTTTACCTAGAAAAGCTTCTCTAACTGGATTTATGCTGTCATTTTTTTTTTTTTTTTTTTTGCTTGGAACTACATATTTCTATTTCAAGAATGACTTTACACTGAAGAATTTAATTTGTTTGCATTTAATCTGCATTTGCATGTTTAACAATGAAAATACTATTAAAGATTTATGAAGATGAAAGAACAGACAAAACCTCTTCTAGATAAGCGTGGATACATCTAGATCCAAGAAAAAAAGATTTTAGTGAACAGATTCTAGTAAGCAGCCATTTCATGTCAACATCTCATATGTGGGTCACATGGTGCAGTTGAAGTGACTCCTTTATTTAGTAGACTAATGAAGGAAAATGATCTCGTATCTCGTGGGTATAGACATTCGATAAGATTGCAAATATCTAGAAAAAAAATCATAAGGATGAGAGAGAAATAAAATTAAAGATGAAAAAAGAGTGAGTAAATGACAGAGAGAGAGAGAGAGAGAGCAAGCGAAAGAGAGACTGATTGAAAGAGAAATAGAAAGCTTGAGAAAGAAGGCAAATGAGAAAGAGAGGGCATGAGAAAGTGTTGGAGAGTAAGAGAGAGAGAGAGAAAATGTGAGAAAGAGGATGAATAAAAAAGAGAACGATAGAAAGAAAAAGAGCATGATAGAGTGAAATAGGCAAATGAGAGCAAAAAAAAGTGTGTAACATAGTAAAAGAGAAAGGGAGAGAGAAAAAAGGGTGAATGAAAGAGAAAGTACTTTTATAGAATGTGCTCTGATGAACTCATTGTACTTGTACCCCATTGATGCACATACCCCAACAAATAAGTCTAGCAGCAAAATCCCACCTCTTCACTGTTGAGGTCCTTAGATGCTGGAAAGCCTTCTATTCTAATAGCTTCTTTTCTCAAACTGCTTTGGAATTTCCTCCCTGCTTCCCTGACAGTACTAATATGCAGAAGCTTGAATGTAATGTGAACACGTTGCTCATCTTCTAACATAGATCTCTATAGACATGCGACTAAATAGTAGCCTCTTACATCCAAATAGCAATATGTCTTGTTTGAGCGTAACAAAAGTGAAAAAAAAGTGTGTGAAACAGAGAGAGAGAGATAAATAAGTAAAGGTTAGATGTAAATGTTTACAGAATTTATTTCATAATTGGAAACTTGCTTGAAATTCAATTAACAAATCAATTTTTAAAAAATGCTTATAATCTGAAAATTTGTATCTTTATCAATAGTTATCTGAATTTGTTTTTAAGTTAACATTTTTAGACTGGATTGAGTGTTGGATGTAGGTTTGCCAAAACAATTTAAATACACTTCATAATTAGGACAACATACACCGACTTCCACAAGTTGAAGACTTATGTTTTTTTTTACTAGATTTCTTTTTCTTGCTTCACATTACAATCCATTCTTCAACCATGACTACCTAATTGATATTAATAGAACTAAATTCCCTTCTTGTGCTGATTAACGGTAGCCTGAAAGTTGAATACCAGCCTATGGAGTCAATGTTTACTTAGTGACTGGATTAAAATCTCAAAACTGGCAGTAATTATCATTTCCTACACTGATGTGAACACAAGTCCGAAACAGAAGTATATGTAGGTTTAAAAATAATTAACATTTATTTTACAAATATTATCATTATATATATATATATATATATATATATATATATATATATATATAGCTTATATATATATATATATATATATATAGCTTATATGTTTATATGTAATGTAAGAGGTAGACTTGGAGCAGTGATTACATACAAATAAAGTCCTCAATTAGTTCAATACTAGAGCTATAAACAGTTTTTTTTTTTAAAGATGCCACGTTAATAGGGATGCTTGGAAAGTTTTTTTTTTATTGGTCACAACATTTTGTACAATTATTTCAGCCCCCGGTGTTGGCATATAAAAATATAACTGTTCATCAAATTATAAATTTGCCCAACACTGCGCCTCATCAGCATGTAGAAAAACCAATATTATGAACGTTTCATAATTCACAAATAGGACTGTTTCAGTTGATACAACAAGTACTCATTTTTTTTTATGAACAACATATATATAAACTTTCAAGCAGGATTTATCTGCATATTTTACATGGAACACACTTGCCTTTTACTGCAATAACTTCTTGAATTTCATAGTAGCAGTTCATTTCCATTATGTTTTTTTTTTTTTAATTTTGTTTTAAGAAAACCACAATGGAAACGGACTGTTACTAACTATTATGAAATTTACAACAGTCTAAAGTTTTTAGGAATCATCAGTTGTTTACTATGAAACACTGTTTTGGGGGATTTAAAAACAAAACAGTATATTAAATCATGGTTCCCCAGCAGTTTGATCTCCCTTAAACAAAAGAAAAAGAAATGTTCCCGATATGGGATTTTGTTTTTTTAAGCTAAACTATTCATGTAATAAAAATTTTTTTTAATTCTTCCTCATCATCTCTACCAACGTGATGTTGGCCAGTAGCATATTTAACTGAATTTTTTTTTTTACTTCTCTTTTTTTAAAACTTTTCAGTTATTTTTACTAAATTTGTACCAACTAAAGGGAAATAACTCTGCATGGGCAAACACAGTTACATAAGTATTTTCTGGAAAGAATTGAATCGAATTACATTTAATCATTCTTTACAACATGAAGCAATGATTAACAAGAAAAACTGATGAAGCAGAATCAAATATTTATTTTGCAGGAAGCAATCTATCGATTAGAAGAAAACAAAGAGACTAACGTTACTGACTGATATTAGACATTTGGTGGACATTTGTGTTTGTGTAGAAATGAAATGATAAATTTGTTTATGAGACTGGGAAAATATAAAGTTCACTAAAAAGATATCTAAAGCTTTTGACAGGGTATGGTGTGATAGGTGTATCAGAATTTGGGGGGGGGGGGGTTTAGACACCCCTAGCACAAAACTGCGAATAAAATATAAAAAACTTGTAATTTTTCTTTTTAAAGTGAGTTGTTTATTTTCTTTATGGATTATACTTCCAAAATAAACTATTAAAGTTGTTTAAAAAGTAATATTTCTATTATTTTTTATTTTTTAAAAAACAGTGTTTACAAAATGCCTGTGTGCGTTCAGGCAGGCATTTTTTTTTTTTATGTAATGAAATCAATTGAATTTTACGAGTTAAATATTTTCAATTTTTAAAAATCTATCAAAATTTTTCTATTGGTTCAATTTATACGATATTTTCAGGGTCAATGTGAAATTTTATGCTCTTTCTAATAAACCAAATTTAATATTTTAGACAAACGTTTTTTGTTAAATTACCCCCCCCATTTTGAAATGTCTATTAACATTTAAATAATGAATTTACATACCAAAGTTTTATATATCACAAATTGAAGATAAAAGATCAATAAATAAATTATTCAAATTTAAAACAAAAAAAAAAGTGTTTTTTGCAAATTTACCAGTAAAGTTCAAAGTGTAAATCCTTTTTTTTTTTTCTAAAACCACATTGATTTTTTTTTTTTTTTAAGTGGAAGCTTATTTTATGTTTAGAATTTTCCAGTCAATATTGAACACTAAGGACATCTTTTTTTATTTCATTCAATGTTTTCTTTTTTTAGATATTTTTAAAAAAAATTTCACTCGATAAAGAAGATTGAAAATATAATAAATCAAAAATTTATGTATTCTTTGAGAAAAGGAAAAAAAATTTCTTGAGTGTTTTTTTAAGGCAAAAACTTATAAGTAAAATTTGACTATTTTTAACCTATGGGAACACATATTTCTTCAGGCACAAGGCTAAACGGCTAACGCGAACGTGTGGTTTTTACTGCCTTCTGTCCATCCGTAGTTCTGTTTTTTTGATAAAGACGTAAAAATGTTTGCGTAATCGCGCTTTTTTTCAAACAGTGTTTAAAAAATTATTTTATTTAAAAAATAAATGGAATTTAAAATATAAATATGGATAAATTCTGAACGATGAAGAATGGAACTAAGCATTCAATAGTATGCTTTATAGGTAAGTGATTTTTCGAATTTATATCGATTTTTTATAACCGAAGTAAAATTTTGCTGATTTTCTTCAAATCTTTTTTAAAGAAAACCGATTTAAAAAAACAAATAAAAAAAAAAACAAATATTGCATAATTTGCTATTAAACCTGTTATTTTTTTTTTTAAATTTGGTCTTTGTTCCTTTAATTGAAAAAAAAAATTAGGGTTTGAATTACATTTTTCAAGTAGTTATAAGCTTGTAAAGATAGGAGGTCGAATTCAATTTTTTTCACGCATTCTTAAGATCGGTTTCTGACACTGCTACTGGTGCGATGATCTTCTCAGGAAAATCAGATCATACGGTATCACTGGACAAATACTTAACATAATTAAATCCTTCTTAAATAAGAGAAGAATCCAGGATATCCTCGATGGTCGTACATCTAAACAATATGATATAAATGTGGGTGTACTTCAGGGGTTGATACTTGGACCTTTATTATTCTTAATATTCATAAATGACCTCCCTGATAAAATTGTCTCTGAGGTCGGTATATTTGCTGATGACACCACGCTCTATAACAGGCACAAGGAGAAAACGAATAAACACATATCTAAGGCAATGGTAGAAACACTAGAGGAAGACCTCCAGTCTGTAGCAGAATGGGGACAAAAATGGATGCTCACATTTAATACTGCCTATACTAAGCTTGTTTCCTTCAATAATTACAAGAAACCTTCTCAACCAGTAATAGCTAAAGATACATGACCTGAAAGTATCTCTTTCAAACTCCTCGGCTTAATGTTCACAGGGAACATGAGTTGGAACAGATACATCGAGAGCATTGCCAAAGCTGGTGAGAAGGTGGGCTCTCTTTACCATGCTAGAAAGTTACTTATGCCTGAAAGTATCCGGTACATCTATAAAACCACCATTCACCCATGTATCGAATATTGTTGTCACATTTGGGTTGGTGCATCTGCTATTGGTTTCACTCCTGGATAGGGTTCAAAAGTGAGTCGCCAACCTGTTAAGCTTCAACCACTGTCCCACCGACGAAATGTTGCATCCCTCTGCCTGTTTTACAAGTATTTTAATAGTGGATGCCCCGACGAACTACAAGCCCTTGTACCCCCTTGACGTAAATACCTCTGTCGAACAGGACAAGCAGCAAAGTCCCACCCCTACACAGTAGATATCTCTAGATGTAGTCGAATAGTTTCTTCCCCAGAAGTGATAGACTCTGGAATTCCCTTCTGGGTTCCTGCTTCCCCAACTGCACTGACATGCAGAAGGTCAAGCGTAATGTGAACAGATATCTTGCTGCTCAACTCCCTACATAGTATCCTTGCAACTTATGCCTCTGATAGTATATCAAAGTGGCACTGTGCCTTGTTTGGGGTGAAAATGTAATTTAAAAAAAAATTTTTAAATGAGATTTAAACAAGATTTAGATGTGCCTACAAGAAGGAACTGCCTTTAGCTGGCGTTGATTTTATTATCCGCCCAAGTCAAATGTGTACTGATAACTCGAATTTCAAAGAGAGAAAAAGTGACGGCAAGAGATAGAGCAAGAAAAACAGAAATAGATATATAGTGAGAAAAAAAAAAGAAAATAGAGAGAGAGAGAAAACAAGAAAAGAGCCAAAAATCATTCAGCTATTTTTACATGGCAAATGTTCTTAGAATTTTAAACTGCATACTGATACTAAAATCTATTTGCCCTGCATGTGTTGTTGCATTTAGGAAAATGTAAAAACTTCAGCTGCACCCTCCCACTATCAACAGCTCACGATTCAAAAATGTTAAAATGTGAAAATCTATTTTCCAAATTATAAAAACTGTAAAATATTATATGTATGAGTACTTTGTTTTTATTTCTCCTAATAAATATATATATATATATATATATATATATATATATATATATATATATATATATACATATAAGTGAAATTGTGTGTGTATGTGTGTGTGCGTACATTTCCCTACCAAATACTGTTAATTTTTAGTCTACAAACTCGAGATTTTACACAAGAGGTACTGAGATTTGGGAAAATCTTTTTAATCAATTTTCAGCCAAAAATATGGCTGTCAAATTTTGACAACTTAACACTTATTGTTTTGGGCTCAGATCAAATTTTTTAATTTGATTTATGTCAAAGTAACCTACATTTAAAATTTCAAGTCTTTAGACCTAAAATTGGCAGAGGAGTTTGGTAGAGTTTTCAAAGGTCAACTCATTGAACTTTGACCACTTAACAGCCAAATTTCTAGCCGAAAAATGATTAAAAAGATTTTCCCAAATCTCAACACCTCTTATGTCAAATCTTGAGTCTGTAGACTGAAAATTGACAGAGTAGTTTGGTACACACACAGAGAGACAATTTTACTTTTATAGATATATAGATTATTGTTTGCAGTTTTCTTTATTTAGGCACGCATTTACCAGCAAAGAATTAATTACTATTTCGTTATCCTTCTGACTAAATTATTATTTCTAGTACTTTTTCCATGCGTACCTGCTCAAATTACTATTTTGTATTTTCCTAGCCCTTGTGTCTCCCAATTTTTAGTCTGCTAAAATTTTAATCACGTGATTATGGTGTGGCAACAATAAAATAAACTATTTAATTGTCGCTTGTTATGGATTTAGCTGAATACGATATTAAAAATCACTTCATTGGTACTTATGCACTTATGTTACCGGGCTGGTGGGTGTTTTGTAACTATTCCTATTCTGTAGTTTCACCTAACAATTTAATAAACAAAAAAAGATATTGTAAAACTTGAATTCATATATAGGGCTAATCATTTTATTATAAAAAAAATCAGGTAAAACTTTCGGAGGATGATTTGTTTTACAGTTGTTCTAAAAATGGAACGGAAATTTAAATTTCATTCTGTTTTAATCTTTATTCTTTTTTTTTTTTTATAAAAAAAATATTTTATAAACAAAAACGGAATAATACGGTATACCTTTTTGGTATTATTTTTTTACGTAAGTCCAACTCGCCGTTCACATTTGAAATGCAGACTTTTATAGGTCTTCGGATATGCATACAACAAATAAACACCTCAACCTCCCCATGTTAAGAACGGCTTTCTGAATAGACACTTCCAACCTTGTCAGCATACCCCAAGACCTATAGAAGTTGACATGTCGAATGTGAACAATGAGTTGGCCGTAATGTAAAAATGTAGCAAATTTAAAAAGGAACAAAATTTAAATTTCCGTTCCACTTTTACAACATCATAAAACAGTGCATTCTCCGAAAATTTTACCAAAAATAATTTTATTTTCAGTTATTCTGTACTTTCACCTAACAATTTAATAACCAAAAAGATATTATAAAACTTGAATTTAACGTGAAAATACTATAAAAAAAAACTTTTTTTTTTAAATAGCACGCTAATATAAGTGCATAAATACCACTTCATTTGGCATATTTATATTCCGAAGGACCGTTTGAATAATTTTTTCAGTTGCGTTTTTTCTGTATTTCTCCAATTTTGAATAATTTCATAATTATGAATGAATTCCCATGTATTTTTTAAAAAAAAGTAGTATTTCATCAGTTGCACATTATTTTATTATTTTATTTACTACCGTCTTTGAAACAGTAAATATAATGAGTTGGTTTTCGGGCCAAGGCTGAAAGTGTAGTATGTGTTCTGATGCTGCACGTTCATGTTAACATAAATATAACGGATATATATGTACAAAGAAAACACACACACATGCACACACAAAGCAAACACGCACACAAGAACAAAACAAAAAAAAGCAAACACGCACATGCATGTGTATAAACACCAACACACGTGTGTCCAATATTACGTGGCTTAATAGTTTTGACACATACACAGACGCACTCAAGCAAACAAAAAACATGCTTGCACATATGTATGTATGTGTAGAAGCACAAACATGCTTTCACAAGTTTTTGCGGCCTTTTAGTTTAATGGCACACACACACACATACACACACACACAAACAAACACAAGTAAACAAAAACACACGCACATGTATGTGTGTAAACACAAGCACATGCGTGCGGAAGTTTATGCAGCCTATTAGTTTAATGGCACACACACAGCAACGTTTTTTTAATGTGAAAGTATATGTGTAATGTGTTGTCGGTGTGTTTGATGTGATAAGTAATAAGTCAGAAGGTTTCTCTTTCATATGTATGTAATCAGAAGAGGCCATATTGAAATAAAAGTGAGCGTTCGGTTTTGAGGCTGATTCCAATAATCTAGAATGTAGGAATGTTTAGAGTTCAGTCAATTAAAACCCAGTGAATACGTAAAGGGAGATGTCATTATTTGTGTAGATGAAAAGTGTGGTAAGAGTATGCGATGTGTATGAATTCAGTAGACAGTTAATGACGGCGTATACACAGGAAAGTAGGAAAAAGTATAAATTCACGCGGTGAAGAATGGGTCGTAAGAGGATTTATGGATTAGAGGGTAGAATTGGAACTACTTCCTCTGTAGGTTATGACATTGATGATGATGTAGGAATAAATGTAATGTTTTAATGTTACGAATTAATGTGTCTAGAATGTAGATTCTACAGTTAAATAAGGTAATGCCTAATAGTGTAAACATAATAAATTTGTATGTGCCATCTTTTGTTGTAAACCTACGGTATTTTGATCCAGAGGGGAAAAAACTGCACCTCATTTATTATATATAGGGATCATGTCAATACAGATAGGGGTAATTACAGTGAGTAAAAGGGGAATGAGGGGGAAACCTTTTACACCATGGTATTTCAAAGCTAAATATTTCTCATCAGAAGAGAAAAAAAAATCAGCATTATGTAAGGAAGTCCACTGATTTTAAATACATACCTATTGAAATGATAATGTAATCAAGTTCTAATATAACTTTAATTATTATCTATCTTTTCTTATAATTGCTTCTTTTAATCAGGTAGAATTTCATCTATCTAAGCAGGTGAACCCTTTATTTCCAAAAAATCTATTTTTTCAAGTTAACTTTTTGAGATTTTATATATATATATATATATATATATATATATATATATTCCTGAAGTTTGCCGGTATTTGTTCCTTTAGCCATATATCATTGAATAATGAAGTTATTATATATATATATCATTGAATAATGAAGTTATTATATATATATCATTGAATAATGAAGTTATTATATATATATCATTGAATAATGAAGTTATTATATATATATTATTGAATAATGAAGTTATTATATATATATATATCATTGAATAATGAGGTTATTATATATATATATCATTGAATAATGAAGTTATATATATCAGTGAATAATGAAGTTATATATATCATTGAATAATGAAGTTATTATATATATATCATTGAATAATGAAGTTATTATATATATATCATTGAATAATGAAGTTATTATATATATATCATTGAATAATGAAGTTATTATATATATATATCATTGAATAATGAGGTTATATATATATATCATTGAATAATGAGGTTATTATATATATATCATTGAATAATGAAGTTATTATATATATATCATTGAATAATGAAGTTATTATATATATCATTGAATAATGAAGTTATTATATATATATCATTGAATAATGAATAGGAAAGACCTTGTGTCTCTTCTGACGATCATTTAAAAAAAAAATTGCAGTCAAGGTGTCATCTAAATAAAAAAAATTTCAAAAATCATGTTCTGAGATTTGTTTACCTAAGGTTTCAATTAACTCTTTCAGTTATCATCTAAGTGAATTGTTAAACATACATGTTGTTTGATCAAATACTCAGTGGCACACATGAGAAGGAGTATTTTTTAACATTGAATGGAAAAGGAAGATTTCGATTGACATACATAATTCAGTATCCAAACCTTTTTGCATTCAATATTAAAAATTTTCTCTTAACATTTGTGTCCATACTTGATCTGACATGTGTTTTACAATTCCTAAAAAACGTAAGCAGAAACCGCAAGAAATAAAGTCCCAAAGAACAAGGTGATTTTTTTAGAATATTTTTTATTTACTTTATATGCAAAACCATATAAAAGTTGGAATTTTACAAAGAATGACAAAAAGTTTATAGAAAGGATGTCTATCAATATTCAACAAAGTACATCTGAAATTATCTATATTAATAAAATTATTTTACAATATCTCATGTGTATGTGTTTCTTGCCTCTATGTGACTTTCACTACCTTTTCATTTACTATTAATCGATTATTTATTTAAATCATAAATGTAATTATGCAAAGTATGAACACTAACTTTTTGAACATTTCTATCTCGTAAAACATAAATCACGAAATTAAATCTACCAGAATGCATTTGTTTCTTTGTAAACAAATCAGCCATTTTAATCTTTTGTTAATAATTACAATTATTAAATTATAATACAGTACAAAAAAGGATTTCCAATCTAGCAAGTCAACGAAGCTCTAACCCCTATCCCATCATCGCAATGCTGCATTTTTACAAGTACTTTAATGGAATGTGCTCCGATAAACTCACAACATTAGTGCTCTCTCAACATAAATACCCCCTACTGACCCAACAAGCAGCAAAATCCCACCTCTTTACTGTAGATATCCTCAGATACTAGAGAGCATTTAACTCTAACTGGCTTTCTCAACTGTACTAACATGCAGAAATTTAATTGTAATGTGAACAAACATCATATTGATCAACTCCCTGTAAACATGGTCCCTAATTCAGAGTAGTCCCTTACATCTCAGTGGCAATTAATCGTGTTTTGGGTGAATCTAGTTTCAAATTGGACCGTGACAGATCCTATCACTCCAAATCAGAATAAATGGGAGGGGGGGGGGTAATACTAACAATCCCCAAATTATGACCTCATGAATGCAGTAGTAAATTATAGTAGATGTAAAATTATAAGGAGATGGTGTTCTATACATTCAAAACTAAAGGATCAAACCATATATTGTTAAACATTAGAGTGGATAGATTGGCTAGTGGATTTATCAGTTGGCATATATTAATGCTTAGGCAGGATGTGCTGTCGACTAAAAGGTATGTTCTGTTGTAATGATAGCATCCTTCCAGGCATTACTTTATGCATTGGGAGGTAACATATCTTAACAAGAAAGTATCACGATTGACTGTTCCTTAGCTAACTCATCACTTACATTAAATATACTTATATTTAAATTACATTAAATATACAAGCAAAAAATTGTTCCCTTTAATTGCATATTTTTGCAAGTAATTATTCATGTTTGCTTTAATACGTTATTCACGATTGAAATGTATGTTTATACCACCAGATGGAGTTTCATATCATACTGTAAACAGGTACTACCATTCCAGGTCAGAGCAATAGCCATGAAAGGATGATTTCACACTCCTTAGAGTTCTCAAATTAAGACTTCACCATCGAATGTAGTTTTGTTTCAGACCCAAAAAGGATTCTATTTAATCTATAGATTAGATTTTGACACATACTACTGCCAGTTCAGGTTAGAATGTACCTGGAAGTCATGGTAACACTTTCTAAAGTTTTCAAATTGTCACCTTGCAGGATTCCGATTGCCCATTAGTTTTTGTCTGAATATTGTTATCAATCCATCATTTAAATTCTTTGCTGAATTGACTGCTAATATCTTCAAATATTTATAGTGTTTGCTATAGATAATTATAAATTATGTAAATGTATTGAGTATACTACCAGACATTTTAATGTCAGACCTAGAACTGATAAATGGGACTGACAGGTATTGCACGCTGAGTCAAATTGGGACCTGACCACAGAATGTTATTTAGTCATATTCAGGACTGTCATTTTCATACAAAAAAAATGAATATTTAGATGATTTGGTATTAAAATATTTGGTGCTACTATAGCATGATTCCTACTCTATTTTTTGGGTCTAGGGTGATTCTTACCAAAGGAGGAAAGGAAAAAAAACATACTTCTTGACACTATTTTATTCTATAAAACATGCCGAAAAATCTATAAAACAAACTTTAAACAATCAGAATTAACTTTGGTCATCAATATTGCAAAATTGAAGCATTAATTTAGAAAAATATACTAATTAACACATACTTGTTTAATGTTGCTTAAGATTGCAACAAATTGGTCTTGATCTCCTTTCAAAACACGCAAGCAGTGTTTAACTGAAGCTACCAAGAGAGTAGGCCAGTGAACATAACAGCGTGACGTCATGTAGGTATAGAAAGTTTCTGGTTGAACCAGGTGGTCATAAAAATTATTTTTCGTTGCCTTAGATTGTGCATGTTTTTTATTCTCCTAAAGAGAAGAAACAATTCTCCATTTGGATAATTATATATTTGCAATTATTAATAATTGCACATTGAGATCATTTTAATATAACAAAATATAAAAGTAAGTGGGTTGTTTTTGAATTTTTATATCTATCGAAGGAAGTCAAATATTTCATTTCATTTATTTTTTTAAACTGCAAAACACAATTTTTATATGAGAATATTTTTCAGTCCGTTCTTTTAATAATAAATAAAACTTTTCATTGAGTATTTCCAAATATTTTAAAGTTAGAAGCATTTTTCACAACAGATTTTTTACTTAATTTTTTTTTTTTAAACTAATTGATGATTTCAATATTTTAGCACTGGGTGTAATTTATTTCTTTGAAATATAATTAAAACTTAAGTTTTTGTTTGTTTATTTGTTTGTTTTATAACATTTTACATGACTGAAATGGGAAATAAAATAGGAAATTTTCTATTCTCTCGAACACTTTATTCATACGAACACAAATTCATCTTAAAAATTCATTAACTAATCAGTTTTAATTAAAGTTTTGATATAAACTAAGAATAAAGAGTACATTGAATTTTAGTTAGCATATTTTCTTGTGTTTATCTTAAGAATAAATATTGTTTGGTTTTTGTACTTACCATGCTGAAATAATGTTATTTAGAGAGCCATTCTTAATAGGGAGAGGCTTTCTAACTATTCTGCACTTTCACCTAACAATTTGATGAAAAAAAAGATACCATAAAATTTAACTTGAAAATCTTATCTAAAATATAACACGGAGCGTACACTGCACAAGCACCATTATTATTATTATAACAATAATAAAAAAGGTATTTCATGGGGAACGTGCACCCTGCGTAAACGAGTTTTAATTTAATGGTTGCTCCCTAAAAAGCGAATACACAAAAGATTTTCATTGGTTTATTTAATCATAAAACTTTTTTGAAGGAGGCAAAAAAAATAAATTTAAAAAAAAAAAAAAAAGGCCAAAAGCATTATTTGAATATGTATGAAAAAATAAATGTAACAAAAAATAAAAAATATTTAGCAAGGGAAATATAATAAAAATAAAAATAAAATGAAATGAAAATAAAATAAAACAAGTGCGAAATAAAAGTATGAATCAACTTGAATTAAAGAAATAAAAAAAAATTCGAAAAATAAAATAAATATATTTTCTTAGTTTTTAACCAATGTTCACATTATAGTATGATTGTCTTTTCGTAGTTATGTGAACTTCATTTTCGTATTCATGTATTCTGCACGGATATGAAAATGAAGACTATAGCGGAGTATAGGATTTCTAACAATGTAACTGATGAAAATATGCTACACGTTTTGATGAAAAACATGGGGAAAAAATAAACATAGAACAGAAAACCAAAACTTTAAATGTAATTTCTGTATTAAAAGTGTTATAAAATAACACGAGCGTATGGAAGCAAGGAGAACAAACGAAGTAATTTGGTTTCAACTTTTATTGAGGGTCAAAGTGAATAAGCATATATATCCTCAATCAAAGCCGGAACGGTCAGCTGGGCGTCAGGAAGGCCGGAATAAGGATTAGAGAGGTAGGGATCCTGGCCTGATCAGGTTCGGGCAGGTACAGGGGCCTAGATGCTGGTACGGTCTAGGGATGACGTCCGGGACTGGAACAAGCGGTGATATGGTGACTAGGCGCTTTGAATCAAACTGCTGTCGCTGAGGTGCCGCTGCTACTGCTGGATGGAGCTGAAGGGAACGGCTGTTGCTGCTGCCGCTGCTGCTGCTAGAAAGTTGAGGGGAACGGCTGTTGCTGCTGCTGCTGCTAGAAGGTTGAGGGGAACGGCTGTCGCTGAGCTGCTGCTGCTGCTGGATGGAGCTGAAGGAGATGGCTATTGCTGCTGCCGCTGCTGCTAGAAGTTGAGGGGGACGGCTGTCGCTGAGCTGCTGCTGCTGGATGGAGCTGAAGGGGATGGCTACTGCTGCTGCCGCTGCTGCTGCTAGAAAGTTGAGGGGAACGGCTGTTGCTGCTGCTGCTAGAAGGTTGAGGGGAACGGCTGTCGCTGAGCTGCTGCTGCTGGATGGATCTGAAGGAACGGCTGTCGCTGGTATGGTGCAAGGGGTTGAGGGGAACAGCTGTATCTGCTTCTAACTGGTAGCGAGGCGACCTGCTCTGGTCAGCGATCTGCTGGAAGACTGACTTTTTCTCTGACGGCCGGCTTATTTATACGGCACGTGCGGACGTAGTAAAAGGCACATCGGCTCCGGCGTCAAAATGGCCGTCGTATTTTTTATTTGTGTTTGTTTCTCGTGCTTTAATGGATTGTAGAGAATTATCTGTTTGGTGTGTGTATGCATGTGTTATATCGATTTAAAGCTGAGAAAGTTGTGAATGTAACCTAGTCGGTGTCGTATTGTTGGGGTGTTTTGTGGAATCATTATTTGCGTTTTTATGCTATCTGAGTTGCGTTTACGGTAGTGTCTGTGATTTTTTATTTAGGTTTTTTCTTTTGCTGTGCAACTTTCTCTGGAGGTTTTCTATGTTGAAGTAAGGTGCGAGTTATTTTAATGATGTGTGTGTTTAAAGAGATGGGATTTGAAATTGTCCTGTGTATTTATTGTGTTTGACTACGTTGTAACGGTGAACAGATTTGTCTTAGGGTCGCCATTGTTGCTGCCGTCATTGCCTTGCTGATTTCCGGTTTATTCATGGAAATGTGGAGAGATATGCGAATATAACAATGCTCCCCCAGATCTCGATCATATTTACATGATAAAGTCTCTGAAGCGTGTAGGGAGTTGTCCTCTTGTTGTTCTGGCTGGTAATCTCGTGGGTTGGCCGGCTTGTGAGGATGGCGTCCGATTCTCGTCCGGATTGCATGTGGGGCCGTTCGTGGAATGCTGTTCGTCGGTGATGCTGGGTGGGGGTGGGAGGTTCGTGATAGACAGGTGCGGCGGGCGTGGTGCTATTCGTCGGATCTGCGCCCGGTGTACCCAGGTTGTGATGCCGCTCTCATCTTGTACTTGGTACATCAAGCTGTTGGTTTTTGTGATAGTGAAGCTTCCTATCCATTGCATGTGTGTTGATTTGGCCGTGGCTGATTGAGGACGGTGAAGTAGGACCTTGTCTCCTACTTGTAGCGGGTTCTTGTGGGAGAAGTGCTTTTCGCGGTTCTCCATTTTATGATCTGCTTCATCATTGGCCAGGGCGACACGGTGATGAACCTGTCTTAGCAGGGCGTTGATTTGCATGCCATATGCACCTGGGTCATCGCTCCTGGCTTCCCTTCTGTGGGGTGTTGGCAAGCCGATGCTAGGGTGGCGGCCCGTGACTGTGAAATGCGGGGAGACACCGGTGGCGTTGTTGATTGTGGCGTTCATGGAAGACACAACAGATTCGAGAACATCTGTCCACTCGCAATTCCTGTCTTCACACAGCATGTAGATGGCGTTCTTCATTGTTCGATGTTGTCTCTCTATGTTCCCTGAGCTTTGTGGGCGCCACGGGCAATGCAGTTCCTGTGTGATGGCCATTTGTTCGCAGAACTGTCGATAGACTTCCCCTGTGAAGTGTGTACCTCGGTCGGAGGACACTATGCGTGGGATTTCTCTGTGTCGGAGGAAGAACTGGTATAAACCACGGGCGGCGGCGATGGCACGGTCTCTTGCACATGGTATAGCTGTGAGATGCCGGCTGAAGCTGTCCAGTATCGTAAGTATATATCTTTTCCCCTTTGAGTTGGACATTGTGACAAAGTCAACAAAGACGAGTTCAAATGGTCTCTTACCCCGCTTGCAGTGGCCCATGGGCCAGCGGGTGCGTCTGCCATAATTTCCCTTGCATTTTGCACATGTGATGCAGGAATCAGCATAAGCCTTGATGTCGTTGTTCTTGGACTCCCACCAGTAACCGGAGAGGAGTTCCTGCATCCGTGTTATGCCTGAGTGGTTGTTGGCGTCGTGTGCTTGATGCAGGTATTTGGGTCTGAGCTTGTATGGTACGACCAGCCTAGGGGTATGTTTGTGGTCTCTTATCATTAGGACCGTGGTTCCTGGTTCTAAGAAGAATTGATGTAGCTTTCTCTTGAATAACTTAGCTCGGTGGTCATCGGGGTCAATTTGTGGGCCGTCCGGGTATGATGTTTGGAGTGCGTGTATGATTCCGGCCAGGGTGTCATCCTTCTGTTGTTCGGTTGAAATATCCAGGTGTTCACAGATTTGTTCAGCAGGAATGGAGGAGTTGGTGTGGTATGCGAAAAACGCGTCGCTGATGCGTCTTTGCGTGTGGGCGTTCCGTGGTGTGTGCGTCTTGGGAATAAGTTTCAGACTGTCGATGTCATTGATGCACCATGATGGGACGTAGATGCGTAAGCTTGAGCCATCCAGTATGAATGTCCTTCCTGCTGGATTGGGGTCGCTGGGAGTCTTGATCTTCTTCTGTCCACAGCCTCTGCTGAGCATATCAGCCCAAACGTTAGATTCGCCCTCCACGTATTCTCATACGAATTTGTAGCACGATATCTCATCCTGCCATCTTCGTATTTTTGCATTGTTGAATTCCCGTTGGTCAAGATATGTCAGAGATTTGTGGTCAGTGAACACCACGAAGGGACGGTTACGTAGAAAGTAGTCAAATTTCAGTATCGCCCACTTCACTGCATATGCCTCGCGTTCCGTTGTAGACCAGTTTTGCTCTGTTGTATTGAAGGAGTGGGACGCGACTCCGACAATGTTCTTCTTCCCGTTGCTGGACTCTTGCATCAGGATTGCTCCGCATGCGACATCACTGGCATCAGTAGTGAGCGTGAAGGGCATGGAGAAGTCTGGAAACGAGATAACCGGCGGGGAGGATAATCGGTCCTTGATCTTCCTGAATGCTCTGTCTGCATTCTCGGTCCAGTGGAATGGCTTGTTGACCTTGTTGAGTTCGTGTATAGGGGCCATGAGTTTTGAGAACATGCTTGATCTGATCTGTTCATGAAGGCGCGTCTCAAGGAATTGTCTGATCCAGACCAAGCGGCCGATGAGACTTTGGAGTTCCTTTCTTGAGGTTGGGGGTTTCATTTCTCCTATGGCACGAACATATTCGGGGTCGGCCTTGAACCCTTCGCTGTTTATTATGCGGCCGAGAAATTTGGCCTCAGGTGCGAGGAAGGAGCATTTGTCTGGGTTCAGCTTAAGTCCAAACTTTTGGAGGGCCATGAACAGTTGTTCTAGCGCGATGATGTACTCCTTGAATGTCTTAGCATGCACCAGGTTGTCGTCGATGTAAGATGATATGTTGCTGCGAGATGTGACCGTGGCTAAGGCCTCTGCTACGCAACGGGAAAAGATTTGTCCGGCCGAAGTGAGACCAAAGGCCAGGCGTGTGTACTGGTAGCATTTGTCCTTCCATGTGAAGGCTGTTTTGTGCCGGTCCTGCTCATCTATTTCAATCTGCCAATATCCACTACGCAGATCCAGGGATGCAAAATACCTGTTGCCCTTGCCGATTTTGTTGAGCAGGTGATCCATCCTGGGTATTGGGTAGGGGTCCAGATCGACTAGCACTTTGTTTAGCGTTCTTTTAAAGTTTGCAACGACGCGAATTGACCCATTTTTCTTACGTACGGCGAATACTGGACTGTTGAAACCTTTGGGGTCGCTGCAGGCTTCAATGATGCCTTTGCTTGCCATGCGGCCAATCTCGGCATTGACCTCCTCTTCCAGGGCTTGAGCAATCGGATGTTGTTTTTGGCTGCGTGATTGGCCGTTAGTTGGTATCCGAATGGGGCGGATGAATGTGCCCTTGTCGCCATTTTCAGTACCGATGATGTCGGCATAGCGGATTAGTAGGTTGGTGGTGGCCTCAAGTTCATCACGGTTGGGATGGTTTGGTAGTGTGAGTCCTGTGTTGTGTTTTAGCCATGTAAGCTTTTCATCCAAGGTGTGGAGTTCGGGATGGTGTCCGATAGCTAGGTAGTCCTGGATAACCTTGGTCTGGGAGTCGTCTGTGGGACTGTTTGGTGACGACGTTTGCCGTACGATGTTAGCTGTGTGTGTGGAGTCTCCTTGGGCAAGTGTGCGTTTGAACTCCACTTTCGCTTTTTCGTTGTCGACCGTGTACGAGATGAGGGTATCATGGCATAGGATGTTTTGGCCGATCAGGATTGGTGTAGATTGTGCCGTTATTAGGGCGTTTATGCCACAGAATGCGGGTGTGTTCTGGTTGCTGATTACAATGTCGCATGTTAGTTGGCCAAGCGCGGTAATGCTGCCATTGATGCCCCTCACTTTGACGTCCGAGCGTTTTATGTGCTTCTTGGCTTCGTCTGGTAGTTGTGATGCTGGTATGATGCAGGTCGAGCATCCTGAGTCGAGCATCGCGATGTCTGAGAACTTTGTGTCGCCAATGCAAAAGGTGGAGTAGACAAGTGGTGAATAGTTAGATTGCTCTTGAAAGTTGAAGACGTGATGGCTGATATTGGAGCGGGTCGGGCGGGGCATCACATCTCGTCCTGACCGAAGTGAAAATCCTGGTCCTCTGTCTCCGGCATGTTGTTGCCTGTTGTTGCGACAAGGGCTTGTGTTTGGGTGCGGGGTGGGTGACGGTATCTGCAATTTTGCCTAAAGCAGGATAGGCCTCTGAGGTATCTCTGGCATACAGGGAAACTTACTGTTTGCCTGCGAGCTTCTTGCTGCTGATGTTGACGTTGATCAGTTTTCTTGTGTGTGTCTGTCAAGTTCGAGCGCTTGCGTCCACTAGAGTGGGTGTGCATGTTTGTTATATGGTAAGGTTTTCTTTGTCTCAAGTGGTGCTCTTGAGAGAGGAGTGCTGAGTCTTGGGAATTGGTGACATCGGATTTTATGCCGCGATCCAGGTATCGCTGTGCTTCAGCCGCTATACCAGTTGCCGTATAGTGGTTGTCCATTGTTCTGACGAGGTGCGGGTAGATATTTGTGTTCCATGCTTTCACCTTTTCACTCATAAGCATTGCGCCTATTATTGCTATGAGTCCGTCAACGGATAGTTCATTGTTTCTGTCCTTTCTGTGTTTTGCCTTGATGTGGACGGCCGCTTCCCTGAGTGTGGTTTCGAGTCGACCGGCAAAATCGGTTAGTTTTTCGCCGTCATGTCGTTCTAAGTCCCAGGCCTTGCTTAGATGTTGGAAGGTGGTCATTTGGCTGCCGTGTGTTGTCAGTAGATACTCCTTCAGGTTGTTGAAGGTGGATGTATCTTGTGCAGAATCCAGCATTTGCTGAAATATACCCTGGTCCAGCATGTCTTTCGCGGCCTTGACAAATTCGCCCTCCAGGCTTGGGTATGTTGCTCCCTCCGGTAAGACGTGTATTGCGTATATTTTGGTGAGCGCTGATAAGAACTGGTTTACGTCCTGTCCAGGGCGGAAGGGCTTCTGTTGTCTCATGGCGTCCCGAATTGTTTGCTGGCGCATTAGCATACTGTAGTCGCTGCTTGTGTGGGGGTTGGTGGCTGTTGTTATTGCTGTTGATCTCAGGGCGGTTGTCATGGCATCTATGTCATTTCGGATCTCCTGAAGTGCCTCTTCCGATGGTTGTGTTGAGCTTGTCCTCAAGTTGAACAGCAGATGCTTCTGTTCTTTGATCAGTGTGAATAGTTCTGACCGCGTGAAACCCTCGTAGCTGTCTGTACTCATCTTGCTGAACGCTCTGACACCAGTTGTTATAAAATAACACGAGCGTATGGAAGCAAGGAGAACAAATGAAGTAATTTGGTTTCAACTTTTATTGAGGGTCAAAGTGAATAAGCATATATATCCTCAATCAAAGCCGGAACGGTCAGCTGGGCGTCAGGAAGGCCGGAATAAGGATTAGAGAGGTAGGGATCCTGGCCTGATCAGGTTCGGGCAGGTACAGGGGCCTAGATGCTGGTACGGTCTAGGGATGACGTCCGGGACTGGAACAAGCGGTGATATGGTGACTAGGCGCTTTGAATCAAACTGCTGTCGCTGAGGTGCCGCTGCTACTGCTGGATGGAGCTGAAGGGAACGGCTGTTGCTGCTGCCGCTGCTGCTGCTAGAAAGTTGAGGGGAACGGCTGTTGCTGCTGCTGCTGCTAGAAGGTTGAGGGGAACGGCTGTCGCTGAGCTGCTGCTGCTGCTGGATGGAGCTGAAGGAGATGGCTATTGCTGCTGCCGCTGCTGCTAGAAGTTGAGGGGGACGGCTGTCGCTGAGCTGCTGCTGCTGGATGGAGCTGAAGGGGATGGCTACTGCTGCTGCCGCTGCTGCTGCTAGAAAGTTGAGGGGAACGGCTGTTGCTGCTGCTGCTAGAAGGTTGAGGGGAACGGCTGTCGCTGAGCTGCTGCTGCTGGATGGATCTGAAGGAACGGCTGTCGCTGGTATGGTGCAAGGGGTTGAGGGGAACAGCTGTATCTGCTTCTAACTGGTAGCGAGGCGACCTGCTCTGGTCAGCGATCTGCTGGAAGACTGACTTTTTCTCTGACGGCCGGCTTATTTATACGGCACGTGCGGACGTAGTAAAAGGCACATCGGCTCCGGCGTCAAAATGGCCGTCGTATTTTTTATTTGTGTTTGTTTCTCGTGCTTTAATGGATTGTAGAGAATTATCTGTTTGGTGTGTGTATGCATGTGTTATATCGATTTAAGGCTGAGAAAGTTGTGAATGTAACCTAGTCGGTGTCGTATTGTTGGGGTGTTTTGTGGAATCATTATTTGCGTTTTTATGCTATCTGAGTTGCGTTTACGGTAGTGTCTGTGATTTTTTATTTAGGTTTTTTCTTTTGCTGTGCAACTTTCTCTGGAGGTTTTCTATGTTGAAGTAAGGTGCGAGTTATTTTAATGATGTGTGTGTTTAAAGAGATGGGATTTGAAATTGTCCTGTGTATTTATTGTGTTTGACTACGTTGTAACGGCGAACAGATTTGTCTTAGGGTCGCCATTGTTGCTGCCGTCATTGCCTTGCTGATTTCCGGTTTATTCATGGAAATGTGGAGAGATATGCGAATATAACAATCTAAAAGTAATAGTTATTTAAATATTTCAACATATAATCTTGTGGGGGAAAATCCAGCTCCTCAATAAGGAGCACTCTGGATAGGGACAAAAATAAAAATCGTCTCAGTCATGAAGGATTTCACCTCGACTGGCTGAGGACAGAAAAGGTGAATTGTAGCATAAAAACAGATACTACTACACTGTGATCTTGTCCTGAAGGCCAAGAATTGTTTTTGTTTTATGTTTCTTTAATTGTTTGTTCTCTAAATTCGTAATTCAGCTTTATCAGTATTGGATTATATATTGCTTTAAAATTACATAATTTTACATAGATAATATGTATATTTTATATTGAATAAAGTTCAGTTTCATTATTAATCGAATTGGGTTCCTTTCTTTTCTTTTTTAACATGTTTTAATGCTCTTTTTAGAAATACTGTCATCTAGTATCGACAGTAACAGTTTGACAAATCTTACCTACATTGCCTGCAAGCATTTTTTAGTTAACAGGCCTTTCATATCTCGGTGGCCATGGTTCAATCAACCACAGTATTTGTTGATCTACCAGTATGCTTTGGCACTTCCTCCATTGGCATTTTGAGGATCCGCATGTAAACTAGCTCTAAAATTTCACAGAGCTTCAAATTACAGTGGAGCCTTCCATTTAAATTAGTACAATGGAAGACCGCGTTCCCTTTTCTAACTGACCGAACTGACTGGCAACCTTTTCGTCTGCAACTGCATACTGGCACATTCTGTCCATGGACATATTAGAGATATTGTGTTACTGTTTCCTCACTGTGCACAACTCCAGAATAAAACTCTCGTAACATCTCAGGAGAATATGTTTCTCAACATTTTAAAGGTTAATGTTTTACGAGTCAAAATGGTTGAATCAACTTGGAAGAAGAATATTAGATTATTTGGGTTTTTTTCTCGTTTCATTGTTTTTTTTTTTTTGTTTTTAAATCACCCATACTGATGTAGGAACAGAAAATGAGGGTAGGAATTCCGCTATAGTAGTACCCAATATTTTCTATTTATATTTCCTAATTTTATTTTAGATGAGAACTGATAATTTGTATTATTTGAATTCTTCAGACTACCGTTTTCATCTTGAATGCTATCTCATATTTTGGCCAATGTAACCTCCAAACTTATTCAAGTGTGTCTAGTTGAACTCTCAGGTTTTTATCAGGTACATGTAGTACAACAGATAAATATGTTACATAAATATCAATACTAAATGACAGTCTTATGCAAGTTGAAGGTTTAGTCATGATATTAAGAACATCAATACTAAAAATAAAATAAGAATTACGTAAAAAAAACTTCTACCATCATAGCTAATTAGAAAATCTACCTTCATGGATTAAATAAAAGGTTCTGTTTGAAAATTCCATATCGATTCTGCAGTTTGATAAGATAAACCTGAAAATCAGAGGTTACATTGGTTGAAAAATTGTGATGAGAATATATGTGGCATAATTGCATTGATATATACATTTTTGTTAGCTCACCAAAGTTAAGCAGTGTTGAGCTTGGTCAGTAACAGATGAGTGATGATTTGGGAATATGAGGCGTTGTATATAGGAAGATGCCTACACCTTGCAAGAATTGCAAAATTATAATGTCGTCATCTCCCCTGATCAGCATATAAACGCGACTGGAGACCACTTACAAATTTGATATTTGCTGGATACTTCCTCACAATCCGCCTAGAGCAAATGCCGCCTGTATGTATGTTTATGCATAAGATGAGAATAGTAGTTTGAATAATGTAAATTTTCTATTTATACGCAATAAGAATTTTCAGTTTAATGATTTCAAATAATTTTTTTTAAATCGTACAAGCGCTTCCTTTAACAACATTGCATGAGTGAAAAAAAAAAGGATAAAAAAATCTAATCAAATCGTTCTTCAAAAAGTGTGTGTGTGTGTATTCTGCAGACTATTATATTTCAGCTTAAAGTTGATTGGCTGATATTCCAATGATAAAAAGATTGCACTCCTGTGTACCAAACTTCTAGGAGTGGAATTAACGAGCATTCAAGAAAGAAACATGACAAACTATTTACCCAACCGATTCTTGTAAATGGATCTTCCACATGTGATTATCACTCATCTCCTTTTTCTGCGGAGTGAATGTTTTCACAGAATTGATAAAAATATTGCGAGAAAAATAAAAAGTAAAACAAATATATCTTTAAAAGACGATCAAAAATAGAAGTTTGACATAAGATTACAAGAATATGTATTATTATAAAAAAATTAAACTAATAAAAAATGTTTATCTTTGGCTTAGGAGCACAAATGGATCATAAAACATCTTTTAATTTATATCAGATATATATATATATTTATATCAGATATATATATATATATATATATATATATATATATGCCAATTTTTCTCTCTCGTTTTATCGAAGTTCTCAGAAATCAAGAGAGCTCTCTACCTGGAACACTTGAACTCTATACGAGATACATAGCTATTTGAATGTTCCATTAAAGTTCTTTATCTCTTAAACACTGAGTTAGTTCCTCTCCCCAATGGATCGTTTAAATGTTACAGTATATCTTTCTTTTTAGTCTCTTGGTCTTACTGAATTCCAGAAAAAAATTCATTTAGTTTGGTGGATTATCCAGCTTCGAACAGAAAGGCACAGTAAAATTCCATTCCAGTTTTTTTTAAGCAACTACGAAGTAAAGAAAAGCCAAATCAGTGTTCCTTCATAATTGTCCCTTGTCAACAATCTCAGAGACGGTGTAAGTGGTGGCAGGGGAAGGAGGAATTTATTAGAGAGAAAAGATTTTACTAATTCCATTGATTTTAATCGATTGTGGCAGTTAACTCTCAGCAGAAAAAAAAATATAGGAATCTATGATTATCGAGGAAGTAGACAGGTAATATCCCTATAACACACCTCAGATATTGTGCTGCAGTTTGTGCATATTACATTCGCATGAAATATCTTGATTTTTAATCCTATTAAGGTCAAAATCATAGGGAAAAAAATGAGTTCGTTTTATATATATATATATATATAGGATGGAATAGAAATATTTTTAAAAGTTCTAAGGCTAGTAGGATTTCTTTGGAAACATAATGCATATTTAAAAACTATCCCTTTGTGGAACAACGCCATGGGACTGCTTTCGAGCCGACTGTAGCATGGTTATTTTGAAGTCCAATGTTAACAAATTCTTATTGAGCCATCCTCTTAAATTGAATTTTGACCAGTCTTGACCACTGTTATCAATTATTCATCTGTATAGGAGAAATCCTTCTAGACGAGGGTAATTTTAATTTTTGTCCCAATACAGAGTGACTCTTTTGTGGAGCTTGATTTCCCCACATTAAAAACCAACTTCATGTTTAACTTTAGCCTTATGGGGAGATAAGTAAATAGGGATTATCTTTCTCTCTCCTTGAGAGACTTCTTTCTAGACAGAGGGAATTTTGATTTTTGTTTACTTATGTAGAATACGGACAATGCTATATTTTAGATAGAATATTCAAATTACATTTAATTTTATGGTATCTTTTGTTCTTATTTACTTGCCTACCCACGAGGGCAAAGTTAGACACAAGGTCGGTTATTAATGCGAGGAAAATCCAGTTCCCAAAAAGGAGCACTCTGGATAGGAACAAAAATAAAAATTGTCTCAGTCTAGGACTTCTCCACTGACCGAGGACAGAAAAAGTGAAGTGTAGTATCAGAACAGATACCACATCCTGCTCCTAGCCTAAAGGCCAAGAACATCTTTTGTTTATTAAATTGTTAGGTCAAAGTACAGAATAGTTATAAAAAAAAAAAAAAAAAAAAAATCACCCTCTCCCCATGTTGAGTATGGGTTCCTAATTAGTAAATGCATAAATGCTAAAACTCTAGAGGAAGACCTCCAGTCTGTAGTGGAATTGGGCCGGAACTGGTTGGTAATGTTCAATGCTGCCAAGACCAAGTTTATTTCCTTTAATAATTACAAAAAATCTTCTCAATCACTGATTGTCATGGCCAATGATACATTGCCTGAAAGAACTTTCCTCAAGCTCCTAGGCTTAACATTCACAGATAACATGAATTGGAACAAATACATTGAGGCAATTGCTAAGACTGCTGCAAAGAACGTGAGCTCTCTTTACCGCGCTAAAAGGTTACTCACACCTGAGACTATCCTGTACCATTACAAGGCCATGGTTCACCCATGCATGGAGTATTGTTACCATATCTGGGCTGGTGCATCTGTCACGAGTCTCTTGCTACTAGACAAGGTTAAAAAAAAAAAAAAAAAGTCGCCAACCTAATAAGTTCTGAACTATCATCTAAACTCCAACCTCTGTCCTATTGCCAAAATGTGGTATCCTTGTGCCGGTTTCACAAGTATTTCAATGGCCTAATACCCCCTCGACAACAATATCCCTGACAAACCTGACAAGCAGCAAAATCTCACCCCTACACTGTAGAGATCCTAGTAAAGCCTTCTACTCGTATAGCTTTTTCCCGTTGGACTACTGCATTTTGGAATTCCCTCCTGGTCTCTGCTTCCCTGACTGTACTGACATGCAGAAATTCAAGCGTAAAGTGAACAGACATCTCATTGCCCAACTCCATAAATAGTATCCCTGCAAATCTGGCCCCAAATAGTAGCCCTCACGAATAAATGGCCCTGGGCCTTGTTTGGGGTAAAACGTCTCAAAGAAAAAAAAGCAACAATTTTTGTTCCAATCTGAAGTGGCTTTTAGAGAGAAGGTGATTTATCCCACATTAAAAACCGACCTCATGTCTACTTTTGCCTTAGTGGAGAGGCAAGTAAATAGGGACTTTAATTTTCCATGGCCTTCTTGCAAAGATCAAAGTTATCTTATTCTCTTGTTTATGGAGGAGAGATCTTCTAGACTGAGACAAATTGTATTTGGTTCTTATCCAAAATACATCCTAGTTTCTTTTTTTAGCAATTTTTTTAAATATAATATTTTCGTTCTGTGACGAGTATGTAAATCATCATAAATATTTTTTTTAAATAAAGTTGAATTCTGGACTTGCACCTTTCGATTTTCATCAAATTCTGTCCATTTTTTTTTTTTTTTTATTCTCCGTCGTCAACTGATATGAATGTCCAGGAAAAGTCACTTCTAGTTAATGTTTACCAATTGTTTTTAATACCAGAATATTTTTAAACTGGTACACAATGTTTACTAAACATTAAACAGAAATGATTTTTCCAGAAGCTGACGGAGAATGTCAACAAAAACGGATGGAACTTGATGAAAGTTTACCTTTTATTTTTTTTTATTACGATCCAGAGTACCTCTTTTGTGGGAGAGGGAGTTGGATTTATTCCTTATTAAAAAGCAACACCATGTCTAAATTTGACTTCGTGGGAGACAGAGATTACGTCGTTCTTTGTTTGAAAAAAAAAATAGTTCATTAACACAGCTGTGTAATATCAGGTTTCTTTACAATATAATGAAGTCATTTTTTTTTTTTTTAATTTTCTGCCTGGCAAAATAGAGCAATATCGATTAATCAATTCAAAAAGATTATACGGCATAAAGCTTTAAAAATCGGACAGTTTTATGTTAAATTTATTTTCAACTAAAAAACAAGTGTTTTATTTTTATGTAAATAAATGTACGAGTCATTATTCCAGACGTACTGGAACAGATGGGTCAATTATGAAAAGAGAAAACTAAATAATACGAATATTGTCCCACTTCATGGTGTCATTCAAGGAAGAAGAGACAAAAATGTTTATAAAAAAATGTACCAACTTTAATTAGTGACTAAAAAAAAAAAGTCTAAAAAACACGGAATTATATTTGACATTTGAATAAAATGATAAAATATGAAACAAAAAATCGTTTAGTCTAAGCAAAAATAATATTACGTACTTAATTGTCATATCGAAAATAGTAATATATCTAAAAATTACAAAAATTCATCGAGTAGAAAGTTATTTCAAATAACTTTCTACTTGATAAATGTTCGTAATTTTGGATATATATTTTCAACTACGCCAAAAATAACAAATAACTTAATTGGTATTACGCTACAACAGAACACCGACTACCCTAATTTGGTTTTCTGTTCTGAAAAAAAAGTCTTTCCGACATTACCCCCCCCCCCCCCTCACACACACAAACACACTTGGAGTTCTTTTCTTTTTCATATAATTTTAAATGTTCCACAAAAGATTCGTACGCCATGTGAAAAGGCAGTTTTGTTACGTGAAGGCACACTCAACTGCCGTCGTTTGTTATCGCGCGCTCGCGCGTAGCTTAAACGGAAGCTGTAAAAATGGGTTCAGGTGTTAATACCATGCAAACGGTACATTCGCGACCGGTTTGATTTGTTGTCAGCGCCCTCGATTACCCCTAAAAACAAATTAGAGTGGTCGGTGTTGTTCTGTCGTAGCGTATTCCTATATTTACTAGTTATTTATAGTTAAGATAATTTTTACGGAAAATTTTATAAATTTTCATTTTTTCTTAGACATTATAATAAAGTAGACTGAAGATGGGACATAAGAATGAATATTTTAAATTACTTATGGCTTAAATATTGGTTGTCTATAGCGTTACTTTCTTTTTTTTAATGCATTTATAACGCAATATCAGTTGTTCTAATCAATGAATTTTCGTAATTTTTCGATATATTATTTTCAACATGACAATTAAGTAGGGTTTTACTTAAAACGACGGTAGTGATCCATCCGTGCTGAAATAACGTTATTATTCAAAAAGCCATTCTTAACATGAGAGGGGAGGGTGTTTTGTACCTATTCTGTACTTTAACCATACAATTGAATAATAATAATAATAAAAACAAAAAACATAACACAACGCCGACCATCTAGTTTGTGATTTGAATGGTTTTCGAGGCCGCTGAAAACGAATCTAGCATCTTAACCCGTCGTAAGTTCACCGTTCTGTTGTTTTTACAACCCGTTTCTAGGAAATATTTTTCTACGGATAACTGTCATTTTGTAGCTGTTGCGTAGCGCCCCCTCCCCACAAAACACAGAGACGGAAAACTACCATGTCATTAATATCTACCCCACGGCATGAGCGCATACAAAAAAACATAATTGCACATGGATACATATTTTCAACTTCGCAAAAAAAAAAAAAAAAAAACTTGAATAAACCTAGAACCTCATCTTCCAACGTAGACCCCTACTACCATGTCTCCTTCTCCAACATCAGGGGTCTATGCTCCAACCTTCCAGAGATTGAAACCCAATTACAGGAGACAAAACCGGACATATTCTTTCTAAGCGAAACTGGAATAGGGTCGACCACCTCCCTAGATGAGTTCATAATTAAAGGATACTCTAATTTAACATCTAAATCTGACCCCTAAGATCGCCATGGGTATAATATATGTGCCTACATTAAAGACGGCTTCCCGTGTGGCAGGGATATCTCTAGAGAAGATCCTAATTTACCTTATATGTGCTCCTGGGTTGCACTTGCTTACACCACTACATTTATATTTGCCCTGTATCGGCTCCATAAAAGCAGAGTTACTATCTTTAAGAGCATATCTGAGAAAATAGAGCACATCCTGTCTACACATCCCTCGGCTAACATTCACATCTGTGGTGACTTCAACATCCATAACGTGGAATGGTTGACCCACTTAAATAAGACAGACGATGAGGGGAGGTTCTGTCATGATTTTGCCATTGCTTATGACCTCACTCAGATTGTTCGCGAGCCCACTCGTGTGCCCGATACTACAGGTCAGTATGCAAGCCTTCTAGACCTTTTTCTCACAACTTCCCCTGAGCTATGTTCATGTTCCGTTCTTTCTCCTCTAGGATCCTCTGACCACTCCGTCGTATCAGTTAAGATAAAATTGAAATGTAATAAGTCTCCAGACGTACCCTTCCACCGTACTGTATACTCCATGGCTGACTGAGCTAGCTTCCGTACATTCATATCTGATCTACCTCTGCATTCCATGCTTAAAAAGGATGTGTCCTCTATAGTATCAAACCTGACCGAGTAGTTAATTGTAGGCATAGACTGATTCATACCATCTAAAAAATTCCAACTAAAACCTAACAGCTAGCCATGGTTCTCCCATGAATGTACTGCTGCTAACGCGCACAGAAATCACTTTTTCCATAGCTACCAACGTAATAGATGCACTGAGACTAAAGCTGCTTTCAGGATTGCCAGCAACCACTGTAAAAGAGTAATAAAAAATGCAAGAGAGCTATATGCTCCGTCTGTCAAATCCAAAGTAGCTGAGCAGCGGTTTGGTTCCCACCAGTTTTGGCAAATAACAAATAGGATCCTGAACAGAAGTGTGTGTTCTATCCCAACCATCATCAATGGACCTGAGGTCATCTCGTCAGCATCAGACAAGGCAAACTATTTGCCAAGAACTTTGCAGCTAATTCTACCCTATGTGACCAAGACCATCAACTCCCCATATTTTCTCCTATAACACACAACACACTACGTAACATACAAATATTTGTGCATGAGGTCGACAAGCTAATCAAGAACCTTGATTCCAGTAAAGTAACTGGCCCTGACGGCATACCAATTATAGTGTTAAAAAAGCTTCAACCAGAACTTGCTCCTATACTTACAAAACTGTTTAAACGTTGCCTTAAGGAGAAGTGCTTCCCAACAACCTGGAAAACCTCATCAGTACGTCCTGTATTTAAGAATTCAGGTGATAAGTCATCTCCCTCTCAGTACAGGCCAATAAGTCTCCTGTGTGTCATGAGTAAGTTGTTGGAATCCATATTAAATAGAGAAATAGTCAACCACCTCAGCAGAAATAACCTTCTTAGTGACACGCAATATGGTTTCCGTTCTGCAAGATCTACCGCAGATGTGCTAATGGTTATATCTCATAGGATTAGTGAATCTCTTGACAAAGGTTTCCTTTCTAGGGCAATTGCTCTTGACATATCAAAAACCTTCGACAAGGTATGGCATAAGGGTCTACTTCACAAGATTTCCAGCTACGGTATAACTGGAAATGTTTTCTCTATCATTCAATCATTTCTCTCTGATAGGCTCATAAGAGTAGTGGTAGATGGTCAAAAATCGGAGGCCTGCAGTATTAATGCTGGAGTCCCTCAGGGGTCAATCCTGGGCCCAACTCTCTTCTTGATCTACATCAATGATCTCTCTAAACACATACTTAAATCATTCGTTGACATCTATGCTGATGACACAACCATCTACGGCAACACATCAAAGGCTGTAAATGACGAAGTTCTATCTGATTCTCTCTCCTCTGATCTCGAGCGCGTGGTTCAGTGGGGGAAGATGTGGCTGGTTACCTTTAATGCATCCAAAACCAAACTCCTATCCTTACATCATCAACACTCTGATCCCCAGCTGGCATCAATTGTGATGGATGGCTCTCGTCTGGGTGAGGCCCCGTGTTTTGACAAGCTTCTGGGTTTGACCTTTACTCCTGATCTGAAATGGAACACGTACATCAAGTCTGTTGTCAAGGTCGCTGGAAAGATGGTGGGATCCTTCTACCGCTCCAGAAGATATCTCACTACTGATGCAATTCTCTATCTATATAAAAGCCAAGTACGTCCAAGGATGGAATACTGCTGCCATATCTGGGCAGGAGCTGCTAAAAATAGCCTATCCTGCCTTGACAGAGTACAAAATAGACTTTGTGGCTTAGTGGGGGATGCCCTTTTCTCTACCCTGCAACCCCTCTCCCACAGAAGAGACATTGCGAGCCTATCTTTGTTTTATCGTTATTTCCATGGTAGGTGCTCGTCTGAGCTATAATCTCTCGCCCCCCTCGCCAATCTTTTATGAAAACCACCTGTCTAGCTGAAACTACTGTCAAAAATGTTCCCCACACTTTATCTGTGCCTAAATCAAAACGTAGATTCCATGAACAAAGCTTCTTTCTCACAAGTGCACGCCTGTGGAACTCTGTTCTGTCTGCCTGCTTCCCACCTGACTACAACCTGGATGTCTTCAAGTCCAATGTAAACAAATTCCTGATGAACCGCCCCCTTAAGGAGACACTTTTATTAAATCCCCACACTAACGTACTGTACATGCAATAATCCTTATCCCTGAGTGGCTTCTGGGCCTTGATAAGTGGTGACCACCTCGTAAAAAAAAAAAAAAAAAAAAAATCACCAGTCTAGATGTAACATGAGACAATTATGATGTAGCTCTAAAACTGTTAAGGGAAAAATATTTAAATCCAGATTTAATTAGAAATCGGGTTTTTGAAGAGATTATTTCTACTCCGTCTCACATAACGGATTTAAAAAATTTAAGATCATTTCTCGAAAAGGTTAAGCAAGATCTGACAGAACTTGATAAGTCTTACGGGACTGACTTTTTTACTGAGGGTGGAACCTCAGGGGCATTGATAGCCCACATTATTTGCCAAATTTCCTAATATTATATGGAGAAAATTAATGAGTAGAAGTGATGAAAGATTCCCTTCTCTGAATACTATTATGTCCCATGTGTTTGAAATTACGGAATATTTATTAGCCGCCCCGCTCAATGTTCGGCGGGAAATTTGCACACCAAAATTGGCGCCTTCTTCACCCAATATGAAATCTAATATGGCGTCTTCGTCTCCACGTAAGGTGAAGGCCACTTTATTATGCAAGCTGTGCGAAGCTACAGATCATTTGATTAAGAACTGTAGTAAATTTCCTCCCTTCGAAGCTAAATGCTGAAGGGCCAAACAATTAAAATTATGTACTCGGTGTCTGGGTGAACACTCAGATGCAGTTTGTTGAGGAAGTAAGGGGTTTCCTTACCCTTGTGCAATCTGTGGATTAAAAAGCCACTTTAGTGTTATGTGCCCTAAGGGTAGGCACCGCCAAAAATGGCCGCAAAATCAAGTTGTTGTTGTTTTTTAAAACTAAATTACATTTATTAAAATCCATTATTTCTGAGTAACTTTTTTTTTCCAGAAAGATAAAACCCTGAATTTTATCATATAGAAAACAGAATAATGTAAAACTTTTTCTACTATTTTTAATTCAATTTTAAATGTTAAATTTTCCCAAAAAGTTAACAATTGACATTTTTTGTCTTGCACAAAAAACGTACTTAAATATTTAAAAAAAAGGGGTTTTGAAATAATTAATTTATTTATTTATTGTCTAACTAAGATTTAGGATGATTTTCTAAGAGAATATGCAAAAATATTATAATATAAGTACCTGAATTTTAAATAATTCCACTTATTCATATAGGTAACCAAATATTTTGCGTCGACGTAGAGTTCAGATCGACTCTGTTTACGTTTTCTTTTGATGATAAGAAAACTATGGAAGACCAAACAGGCCAAAAAAACTTATTTTTCAGTGACGAAAATTTCAATGTATTATTAAGCTGAGGCTGGCCAGTACCAGATGGGTGACCATTTGTATGAGTTTGGTTTTTAATGTGTATGTGTGTGGGGGCCAGGCTCCCCAAAATGGGGTGGGGGCAATTTAAAGCAGAATAAAAAAAAATTATTTCAGCGCGTTTGGTCCACCGTAGTCGAAAGGCGGCAAACGTTTTCAAACGGGATCGAAAAAAATTATGCTATTTTTAACACAAAGGGCACAATATTTATCGAATTTTTTTTTTTGGTATCGATTATTCAAAGAATGCCCTGTTTAATAATGGTCATGCATTATTCGGCTCGCTAAAAAAAAATTGTTAATTTATTTATCAAAAATTTTAAAATAGCTTTTTTCGTATAAATATTAAAAATTTTTTTTTTTTGTTTTGCTTAACTTAAATTAATTATTTTACTTAACATATTCACCGAATTTCACACTTCAAAACTCAAAAGTGGGATAATTAAACACAATCGAAGTTCTGATATTCAGACGTCAAAATAAGGTATGCAAACAATTTTTTTTTTTTTTTTTTGAATCTATAATTCTGTCCCTTACAACAACACAATATGTTGATTTCAGTTTCAGATGATTATTTTAAGCATATTTGTTCCCACTTTAAAACAAGGGGGGGTTTTGTAAGCAAAAAAAAATATATATATAAATATCGTTTATGAAAAATAAGTACACTGTTATAAAGTTCATTCTTCTCCTAATAATCGCTGAAAATTTCGTATTGATCGGATAATTACCTGATTTTTGGTAGATTTTTAAAAAGACGGTCCGTCAAAAAGTACTGACCTGCCCCCCCCCCCCAGTTTTGGCGGTGCCTACCTAAGGGAAATAAGTCCTTTGTGGGCAAAACATTTTCTGGACAACAGAACAGTATTTTTCCTGTCCTTAGAATATCGATGAAAGCACATGGTCGACCTATCTACTTTTTCTGTTTGATTGATAGTGGGAGTCGGCGATCGTTTTTCGCCCAGGCAATTCTATTTAAATTGTGTTCTGCTAAAAACAAAGCCCAAGAAGGTTGATATGGCTGTGAACATGTTGATTGGCAGTGCCTCCTTGAAATTGCAGGAGTATAATATATCTATAAAATTAGGTGATCAAAATCCTTTTAAATTTGCAGCATTATTTTCCAGGGATTTGAATTTAAAATTCGAAGTTAAAGTTGTTAATATCTTAACTCAAGAAGGATTCTGACTCTGTCCTGGTTATAAGAATTTAAAAGGCACTCCCATTAAATGGATTATTGGTTTACACCTTCGGAGTAAATTAAATAATCTCAGATTAGTTGAGTGCCTTAACGGCAATGCATGGAAACACCGGGGGGGGGGGTTACATAATTCTGTTTGGCAAGAGCCAACATTTTTTGAATAAAGATTTGAATAAAATCTTTACAGCCATATCAACCTTCTTGGGGTTTGTTCGCCCATTTAAACAAGTGGGTGTAGATTTCACCGGTCAATTTTCCAGAAAAATTTAGAGGGGTAGAAGTTAAAATGTACATATTTCTCTTTACATGCAAGAGTTTGTGCACAATTCACTTAGAATTATTGCCGGACAGAGCGCCCGCTCTTTCATGCTGCCCTTTTTTAGGTTTACCAATTTATTCGGTATCCCTACGCATGTATATTCTGATAACGCAAAATCTTTTGTTGCATCCAATATATTGTTATTGAACGTGCTCAAATCGGACAAGCTAAAGGAACTATTTAAATCCATTCACATCATCCATCGAACAATTCCCTTTTACTCTTCCTGGCAAAAGGGAGCCTGAGAGAGATGAATTAAAACTGTCAAGCAATGTTTGAGGAAACTATTGGGCAGAAGAAAGTTGGATTATTTTGAATTTCTGACTGCACTTTCTGATATGCAAAAGGCAATAAATGACAGAACCCTCTAAACAGAGGCTTTAGTATTTTAACTCCAAATCATTTTCTTCAAATAGGCTATCAACATCGTTTGCTTATTAATAATTATGATGCTGAATTATGTCTTGACTCCCCAAATAGGACTGCCTTGTTACATTCCCTCGAAATGAGGAATAAATTTGTTGAAAAATTCAATCATATCTGGCATAATGATTACCTCTTGTCATTAAGAGAAGTCAATGCCAAAATTGGGAGCAATTGTGCGCTTAAGTTATTTATCTGTTGGAGAGATAGTACTTATTAAGTCTCCCAACAAAACCAGACAATTTTGGAATCTTGGTAAAATAATTAAATTAATTACTGGAAGTGACAATAATGTTCGTTCTGCGGTCGTTCTTAAAGACGTGTGTGAACAGGTCCATTCCTTAAAAAATCTTGTGCCCTTGGAAATTAACAGTAATGATGATATTGTATCAACTTAAGGAGGTCCTTTTTTCTGTCTAACCTGTTCAGTTCCTAATGATGGAACATCACCCATGGTGTAGCAGTATCAGAATTTTTGTAGGAATTTTTGACACCCCTAACACGAAACTGCGAATACAATATAAAAATCTCGTAATTTCTCTGTTAAAAGTGGGTTATTTATTTTCTTTATGGATTATACTTCCAAAATAAACTATTACAGTTGTTTTAAAAGTAATAAAAATATTTTTATTTTTTTTTAAAACAGTAATGAATTTTCCGAACTCAATATTTTTCAATTTTTAAACTCAATATTTTTAAATTTTAAAAATCTATCAAAATTTTTCTATTGATTCTATTTTTACGATATTTTCAGGGTCAATGTGAAATTTTATGTTCTTTCCAATAAACCGAATATAATATTTTAGACAAACGTTTTTTTTAAATTCACGCCCCCCCATTTTCACGCCCCCCCCCCATTTTCAACTTTCTCTTAAAAAGTAAATAATTAATTTATGTTTAATAGTTTTATATATCACAAATTGAAGAGAAAAGGTCAATAAATAATATATTCAAATTTAAAACAAAAAAAAAAATCAGTTTTTTAGAAATTTACCTGTAAAGTCCGAAGTTTAAAACCTTTTTAAAAAAAAAAAAAAACACATTGTTTTGTTTTGTTTTTTTTTTTTAAATAAAACCTTGGTCCTTACTCCTTTAATTGAAAAAAAAAATTAGGGCTTGAATTACATTTTTCGAGGAGTTATAAGCTTGGAAAGATGGGGTGGAATTATTCACTATTTTCACGAAATTTCTGACACTGCTACCCATGGTGTGCTGCGATTCCTGTGACAGCTGGAACCATTTCAGCTGCATAGGAGTAGGTATCCCAAACTGGCCTAGTTTAGGATGTGAAAACTAGTAAATAAAGTTAAATTTCCCTTAACTTCAACTTGCGATATCTCATTTATTTTTTGGGTTATTTTGAGAAAGTTTTGATTTAAATAAAATTTAATGTTTTCGCTATTAAAGACACAAGAAAAAAAAATTATATATCTATAAGATATATAATTTTTTTTTTCTTGTGTTTTTAATAGTTTTTTTCCAGGTTACTTCAAGTTATGTCACTAATTTTGGTGAACATGGCTTTATTTTTTTTACACAAAAAAAATGTTGCCGTTTTTCAAATTTGGTGCGCGCGATATTGTGAGTCTCTAGCTATAAAAAAAAATAGTACCATTTTAAAGAAAAAAGGTCACTTATCAATATGGTGAGTTTAAAAAAGGGTTTTAAGTTGTTTTTCACAACAACAACAAAAAATCCAAATTGAAAACTTCAGTGAAGGAAATATAAAAGAAATTCAATTGAAAAAATTCCACCATTTTGTACAGAAATATCCCCTCTTTAATAATCTGTTGGTGTCATATTACTACGCTCATAAATCAAAGAGCACCAGCAATCACCACTAATAAAAGTGAATGTACCTACACATCGAGATTTACAACTTAATGCCAAGTGACCGTCACGAAAATCAACTGTCAACCACATAACCCAACGAAAGAACAAACGACTTGTTTCACTATGGATTTGTTTTTGTTTATTTTAAAGTTATAGAAAGTTATTGTTTAAAATAATATTTTTAGTGCTATAAACCCGTCAATAAAAGAAATGAAAATTGACAATTTAAAAGATAATGTCAGTTGTTTATTTTCTATATCTTCTTTCAAACTTTCATATGTTCTTTGCTTTATCTTTTGGTTGGATAAACTTCAACATTATTAAATTATCTTTTAAAAATTAAACTGGGTACATTTAAAAAAAAAAAAAAAAAAACATTTTTAGTTCCTGTTTACAATGCCTCCCCACGGGACAGAGTTAGACACCAGGGTCGTTTTTTAACGTGGAGAAAAGGAACAAAAATAAAAAATTGCCTCAGTCGTGAAGGATTTCTCCTCCACTGACAGAGAACAAGAAATTGAAGTGCAGTATCTGAAGAACAGATACCAAACATTTTTAGTTGCGTGTGACTGAAGGGAATTTTTTTCTCATTTAAAAAAATGTGCCTCATTTTTTTGTTTACTTATTTCTCTAATATTCTGTCGGGCGTTTTTGATATATCTAACATTTTGTTAAATTATCTTTTTTTTATTAGACTGTACAGTTGCATTACTTTAAAAAAAAAATAACAAAATATAGCTAAGTTTTAAGTTACGTGCAACAAGTCATGTGTAAATAAAAAAATTAAATTCACGTAAAAATGTGCATTCTTTTGTTTATGTTCTATCGGGCGTTTTTGATAAATTTGAACATTTTGTTAAATAATTTTTTAATTACACTGTATATTACTTAAAAAATAACTGAAAATATAATTAAGTTATGTGCATGTGGCGCGTAAATGAAAAAATTAATTTCACTGTAAAAATCATTTTTTTTTTAAATTTAATAATTCCAGAGACGGTACTTCTACAGTTTATCGCCGAAAATGGAAACGCCAGGTTTTTTGGGGGTTTTTTGCGCACCTCTCGTTAAAATCTGAGGGAGAAATCAGTATTTTAAACTATGACCGAAGTTAGAAATAAATAATAAAAATGTTAAACTAGATATTAAGAAAGAACTATGAAAAAAAAGTAAATAAAGAAAGTGGAAGAGAACATATATCCGTAATTATTTCATTGAAAATGTTTTGATTTAATTAATGGGTACTAGTGCACTTATTGATCCGTGCTGAAATAACAAGGTTATTATTTAGAAAGCCATTCTTAACATGGGGAGGGGGAGTGTTTTGTAAGCATCCTGTAACTTAACGTTACAATTTAATAAAAACAGATATCATAAAAATGTAATCAAACTTGAAAATACTATTTAAACATAGCGCAGATCAATAAGTGCATTAGCACAAATTAATGAAAACGGGAATGTTTTTCATGAAACGTATATATATTTTTATTATTAAAAACAGAAAATGAAAATGACATATTCATAATTGTCTAAACTGGGCGAGCGCCATTTGAAAACCAAAACATTTATTGTATAAAAATTTATCAAGAAATAATTGGAAAAACATTTATTGAAAAGTTTGCGTAAGAAAATATAATTTTAATAAAACAATTTTGTAATTAAAGCAACATTGGATTTTTATAAAATATATATATTTCTTTCCGAACAAATAAATAATTTTAATGAAACATTCTTTTGAATTAAAGCAACTTTAAAGGGTCAACAACAAATTGATAAACTTGAACTGAGATATTTCAAGGTTGTGTTAGGTGTCAAAATCAACACCAGTGGAAATAAAATTCAACTGGAAGCTGCTTTCTCTGACTACTTGAGAAGAAATCCAGTTAATTCATTTCCACCTCCAAAGCAACAAAAAAAAAATCCCTTAGTGAATCTGCTGAACATTCAGATAACTCCTGCAATTGTGATGAAGAACCATCTCAGGATATCTTTACTTATGAGCATCAAGGACAATGGGTTGCTGTCTACTATGACATCAACTTTTACATTGGCCAAGTCATTGAGGTTATATCTGCATCCAGCACTGTAATAAAATTTTTATCGCAAACTAAAGGTAGAAAAGATGTTTTTCAATGGCCTTTGTCAGATGACATTGCACAGGTAGAGTCAGCATTTGTTTACAGATGGGGTTTTTCGGTAATGCCAGTTTCAAGTAATGGTAGGATTTGGAGTGTTCGATATATCTACCATAGCAGAAGCCTATGAAAGAATTCTGAGAGAAAATCAATAAAGAAAGGAATCGTAGACCTCTGCCTAGAAAATATCTTTCTTGTTTTCTTGTCTTTTAAGTTGAAAGTTTTTCAATGCTTGAAAAAATGACTTGTGACTTTTTGTATAACAAATTTCTAAATCTTATTGCTGTCTGTCCTTTTTTGTTTTTTTTGGTGAGTTTAAATTCGCGAAAGTAAAAATACTTCTGTGGCAAAAAATTTTGTTATTAGAAACAAGGCAAACATTTTTTTAATTCCTCACCCAAAAATTAGTAAAGTTGCAAAGTTTTAAGCTTCTACCTCCAATCGTTACATTTTTACAGCAATTTCAGTAACACATACTTTTGACTCATTTTTTTTAACCCTTTTTACCAAATTGTTTGTTCGACTGCTTTTACATGGTCCACAATTGAATGGTTTTATCAATTTATAATTAAAAGAAAAAATTATCTTGATCTCTAATGTGTTATGAATCATACTAAGAAGATTCAATACATTAGCTGTTGAAATGAAATTGATATGAAATGAACAAAGTTGCATTTCCGTGTCATATTTGCACTTTTTTCTCGTTGGTAGTGGGATTTTGCCTAGTGTTTAGGTTGGTTTCATCTAATAATTATTGCTTTCATTAGTATTAATTTTCATTTACTACAAGATAACATTACATTTATAAGGATTTTTCACTTGTTAGCTTACAGTTTTAGTTATATACTATGAAATTTGGATTCTGGACCAGATAGCAAATTTTCAACTTTCCGACAAACTTTGAACGATCATAACTTGATGGCTAATTGAGCTACCAAAATAAATTTTGTACTTTTGTTTATGGTTTACAAAAATCTATATGACCACATTCATTTCTTTTTAGATATAATGAAAATAAGATGTTGGTTTGGGATACCTAGTAGGAGTTAATCAGCAAGATACCTTAGGGGAGTGGTTTTGTTCAAATTGTAAGGATGATGCTCCGCAGATCATTCTACATCGTGAAAATTAGCTAATATCTGGATGCATACGGATTATTGAAGTTTAAATTGACAGCAGACAGTGGCACACATTAATATTAAGTAGTTTTAACTGAATTAAAGTTATAATTATTGAATCTCAATTTGAATCATACTAAGAAGATTCAATACATCAACAAACAAACACATATAAAATAAGAAGTTTAACTGAACTAAAACATATTGAAATTATAAATTTGCCTGAATTAAGACTTATGTTTATTGGATTAACTTGCTATTTGTCATTTATCCGACCGTATTAATTAATTTGTACTGGGAAAAAGTAATGATTATCCATTACTCCCTCCTCCCTTGGCAGGGTGTGAGAAATTCCATATACATTCGCCATCTTTCTTGTTTAGGCCGCCCACACAGTTATGGGGGTCGGGCGTCATTGGTTAATTTTGAATGTGTCAAGTGATTTGCTTGGCACCTTTTTTTGCATCATGCTTTTATTTTTCAGCAAAGGGATGGACTCCAAATAAGCGGCTCCCACACGAGAAGGGAGCAACGTCAATTACTTCATGTTGTATCACCAAACTGTTGGTGAACAAAGGATCACATCTCTACAAGCAGAAACAATTTTATATTGCTGAAATTATCTTAATTACAGGATGACATTGATGAACATTTCTTCACGTTTTATTTACCAAATATTGGATCTTATCTCAATTCAACTACAGTCCGAAGTTACTCGCATTATGCCTAATTATAGGCACTAACACTTCCGCCAAGTCCACCATGAACATACATGGATCCTTTCGAGAAGGACAAACTACCACTCCGTCAATAGGAGTTCATACTACTGGTGCTACGCAATAGAGACAAAACTGGTCACCGTTTCGCAAATGAACAATACCAGAACCAATAAACTTTCATTGCTGTTACTTTTGAACAAATTTTGAGTTTGAAAGGTATGGCTTTTTTATTTGTGGATTTTTTTGCCTCTGCAGAGAGTAAATTGGGATGTGAGAAATAATTTCTTACATCTGAAAATGACGTCAGGTAGTTAAAGGGAGGTAGGAGGTGGTGGTTTTCTTTTCTTTTTTTCCCCTAGACGTGCATCCGTATCGTGAACGTTTGTATGATTTTTACCATTTTTTAATTTAATTATTTTTCTATGTTCCTGCTTCTAAATTAAAAAAATAAAATAAAATGTTATGCTGAAAGTTTCACATTCATGCAAGCAAGAAGAATATTAGAATCTTACATTTAAAAATTATACGAAACATGTAATTATATACATTAAATAAACAATGCTTAATTCAATGTATCGGTAGTTCGAGAAATTCATTTTTCTTAGAGTTATATCGAATTCATTAATATGGACTTCAGGGGCTTTTTTCGTAATGTTCCTGTAAAAATAATATTTTTTTTTAATTGTTATAATTTTCGATGCTTTATTTTCATAAAAAAAGCAAAAATAAATTCATGCATTTTTTTTTTTTTTTACTTCAGAAAACCATAACTTTAGTAAAGGTATTTTTTATTCAAACAAAACAATACATTTCTACTAAGATTTAAACAAAAACAATGAGTTCATTATATTCCGTAATCATTATTTGATAGACACTGAAAATTTCATTAAAATCGGTTAATTTCCTGATTTTTGGTGAATGTTTAAGTAAGAGGGGATGTTTATACATTTTTCACGTACCTAGTAAGAAAACATTCCGTAGAAATGGTTTAAATGCCAAATTCGTTTTCAGAATTCAGCGGCCTTGAAAAAAAAAAACCCTACAATCACAAACTAGAATGGTCGGCATTGTGTTACACTTAAAAGTAACATTTATCAATACAGGTTAAACAAAGTAGACACAAGGCTATGAAAAAAATAAAAAATAAAAATAAAAATCGAGGAGAGAGGGTGTCAGCCTCTGTCTATCCTACTCATTGCAACCACCACAATGCCACATTTACTCTAGAGGCCCAGGCCCACCCGACTTAAAATATCCTTAATTGTTGAAATTTGCTATCCTTGACGAAAAGTCAAGGACGGGCTCCCGGCAAGCCAGACCCTTGTGTAATAGGAACCCTCCGCGGCAATCTTTCTCGACACAGTTAAAAAGATGACTACTATTTGTTGGCTTTATTTATTTGAATTGTTTACGAGTTTTCGACTGTTAGCTATTCTGTACTTTACTAATATTATTATTGTTGTTTTTATTTGTACTTTGGACCGAACCGGATTGTTTTTTTGTTGCTTTTATTTTTAGCCTAATCTAAACTTAACCCAAGTTTTAGGTTTAATTTGACAAAAGTCTGTTTGATTCAGTTGAAATTCTGTAGAAGCACTCCCATCCCTTTTTATTTTTACTATTATGCAAAAATTAGTTGCTTAAGAATAATACTGGATCCCATTTTACTCGTAATAATTTACGTGACCGAAATAGGAATTTACCTGAATCTGCAGTAGTAGTAATAGTATTAAAAAAAATCAGTTGATTTTTATAAAAAGAAAACATAATTATAACGAACTTCTGCAGCTTATGAACCGTGCTGAAATAATATCGTTATTATTTAGAAACCTAGGGAAGAGGGCTTTGTTAACTATTCGATACTTTCACCTAACAATTTAATAAACAAAATATACCACAGAAATTGAATTTATCTTAAATACTTAAAAAAAAAAAAAGGGGGGGGGCATGCCCGGCATGGCCCTTAAACAGCAGAAGTACCAATTATGCAATACATGGTTATTAATCGATTAAAAAGACAATCGTTTGTTTGGGTTTTTTTTTTTTCTTTTTTTTCTTTTAGTTTAAAAATAAACTGATTTCGTAAAACAAAAAAATCGATAAAAATCTATTATTGTGTCAAGGTTTTGGGAATCTTTTTATCATTACTCCTTTATTCAAATATTCAAAAACTGATTTCGTAACGAGATTATTGTTTAATCGGATTTTTAAAATTTCGTTTTATTTTGTGATTTTATTTCAATAAATATTCGATTAATAATAAATAATTAAATTCTATTTCGTAATCGCGGAAACATACGTATGGAAGTATCTTATAATTTTATTAGGTGCTAGTGCACTTACTGATCCGCGCTATTTTTTAAATCGTATTTCCAAGTTTAATTAAAGTTTTATGATGTTTTTTTTTATTCAATTGTAGTATAGAATAGGTACAAAACACCCTCCCCTCCCTATGTTAAGAATGTTTTTTTTTTTTAAATAATAACGTTATTTCAGCACGGATCTATAAGTGCGCTAATATAAAATAATTTTAAAAAGGTTCATGCAATTTTTGTCGTGGCTGTAAGAAATTCGAAAATGATTTAAAATCATTGATTTTTGACACTTAAAACTGTCACATTAACCTTACTTTTAGTCAAATATTACTATCAATTTGACAATCTTATAAATGAACGATGCTTTATCGACTTTCGATGATGATAATCATTTGTGCTCCTCAACCAAGACGTACAGTATTAAAGACTCCATAGACACCCACAAAAAAAACTAAATTTATAGATTCAGCACACTTAATTAAATTGCACCCCCTTACCAGAAAAATGAGATGCTACTTTTTTAGGCGATTACGAAAAAATATTTTAGAAATTGGTGCTAGTGCAGAGAGTGATCCGCGCTATTTTTTAAATCGTATTTCCAAGTTTAATTAAAGTTTTATGATATGTTTTTTCATTCAATTGTAAGGTATACAATAGACACAAAACACCCTCCCTCCTCATGTTAAAAATAGCTTTTTAAATAATAACGTTATTATTTACGTCCGGATCACTCTCTGCACTAGTACCTAGAAATTAAAGTAGGATATCAATTTCGCCTATACATTAATGTAAAATAATCTTTCATTTATAGGCCATTTAAACTTTAAAGTTTACCACTAGCCATAAGTTCAAGTGACAAGGGCATAAAAATCACGTAATCGCCTAAAAAATGGTTAACTGCACTAAAATGCTAGAATAGTCCGGAAGTAAAGAATTATTTTATGTTAATTTATGCGAAACTGGATTCCCACTTTATATTTTAAAATAACTGTATTGTTTTGTTTTTGTTTTTTTCTTCGATCATTTTTTTCTTTCAGGTCGTTTAAGAAAGAGTAGAATCTCATTTATTTTAATATGGAGTGTAGGGCGAGGGGTGGAGATAAAGTGAAAATGTGCAATAATACCAACGAAACAAAACGGTAAAAATAGTTTCTTTCTCACCTCTTCCAATTGCCTTTGCAGCTCTGTGACCATCATCTTTAGGTAATCATAGCTGGCACAGGTAAGGGCCTTCATCCAACTTTCCATTTCTTCCTGGGAGGCTGCACTGAGGACATAGGTCCTCGCCCCAGACCGAGGAAAGACAATTTCGAAGGTGAAGGATTCAGTAGACATGGCAGCCCCAGAAGAGCCGTTGTTGGCGGACCCGTTGTTGATGTGATGGGCAGCGGCCAACTCGATCGTGCACCCTTCCAAAACCACAACCCCCACAGGTTCCTTGTCGTTCTTTTTGTAGTAGTAGAACAGGAGGTTCCCCTTAAGAACGAACCAGCTCCGTTGAAAGGACTTGTTCACCTCGCCCTTTTTGAGGAGGTAACCCTCTTTGTCGGAGATGCTTTTAGAGTTCGCGTAGTGGATTAGACTTTTTTCGTTGATCTTCATTTTGAGCCTTTTAAAATTCCTTATCTTGCTGATATTAACAACTCTATGGTTCATAGTAGTGGACACGGGGAAGAAGGGATGAAGGGCCAAGGTGAGCAGGACCGTTCTTCCGGGTTTTGGGGGGAGTTTTTGGAGTTTTCCAAGAAGAATGGCGAACGTGCTCGGCTGTGTGTTTTTTGCGGGGCGTGTTGTTGTAAATGATAAAAAGAAGAAGATGAAAGATAATAGTTATGCCGAACAGTTACCTGGTGAAATAATATCATGGTTGCTACTTTTGTTTGTTTCTCTCTTTTTTTTTTCTTTTACGAATGATTCACTAACTTAACTGTTAGCTTGATGGTCGGTAGTTATTAAAGAGCCAAATAAAAAAAAAAAATGAAATAATAAAATAAAGAGTAGTGAGGAAAGAGGTTTCTTTTTAGTAGAAGAAGAAAAACAAGAGAAGGAGGGGGAAAGAGGCTGCGTTGTTAACTTAACGGTTATATCATGGAAGCAGGAAAAGGAATGTCAGAATTGAGAGGAGAGATACTGAAAATAGTAGAAACACATTTAAGAGGCCTTTTGATGATGAAAGACGTGGGAGATCTAGTCTCCAGCAACAGCAATCCCATCTTTTCTAGTCATGATAATTAAAGTGATGATGCATCATTAAGTGATGAGGATCAAATCTGTTGACTCCTCCTTTCTCATTCTGACTGACTGACTGGCGGTTTGTTGCTCAGCTTGACGTAGCGGAAGTACACAAGATACGGCAATGCGCATGCGCCGAGTAGAAGCATGGCGAAGCAGACGCTTAATTATTGTTGTTGTTGTTGTTGTTATTATTATTATTTTTTTTACTGTTTTCAGTTTTATTTATTTTATTTTACGTTTTAATGATTATTAGATCAATCTTGACCAGCTGTATCAGTATCTATTATATATATATTATGAAATATATAATTTCTTAACCATGAAATTTGTTAACCAAGTTTTTTTTTTACAAAAATTATAAAATCAAAGGATTTCACACAGCCAAAATGCATAGTAATGTCATAATATATCTTTTTCCACTCTTTCTCTTTTCTGTATCTTTCTGTTTTCTCGTCGTCTCTATATATATCCTTTCCTCCTCTCCTATTTCTGTCTTTAATTATTTCCACGATCCCATTAAAAAGTCAAAGGATTTCACAAAATCAAAATACATTGAGGTGTGATAGGTAATATGCTTCTTTCTTTCCTTTTCTTCCTTTCTCCCCATATCTTCCCTTTTCTCCTCTCTTTCCTCGTTCCTCTTTTTTTTATCTTTCTTTTAATTATTTACATTATTACAAACTTAAAGTATTTCACAAAGTCAGAATACATTGTGATGTCATAATTATGGCCATGACAAGAGAATATTCTTTTCATTATTTTGACTCTGTAGTATATATCAGTTAATATCTTATATGTTTTTAGATAGAGTGATGTGGTTCTCGATTAATTAATTGTGTCTAACTGTTGGATATATAGCCGAGAGTCAGAACAATGAAAAGAATATTCTCTTGTTATAGCCCTAGTCGTAATAGACCTTTCTTCATTTCCGCTTTCCTTTCCTTCCTCTTTCTCTCTATTTTAATTATTTACATCAGTTCATTCGTCTCACTATTTCTTATATCATAAGCTATTCTATTTGAAGATGTGTTCAACTCAGTACTTATCCATTTTACAACTCAATCTCTGGCAACTTTGCGTCTGCATCTTCCATAAGCAACCAGAAGATGCTGAAGCAAAAACTGCCAGATGATTAATTCAAAAGACAGCATTTCCTTCTTCCCCATGTAAAGAATGGCTTTTTATTTAGAACACTATTCTTTACATGGGGAAAGTGAGAATGATTTCATGTTGGCATAATGTGTTGAAAGAACTCTGCCACTGCTTTGCTGGTTATTGGTGTTGACATTTTGTCAACAATTGGGGACTTTAAGTATCTCTCGACAGTGAGCAGGAATTGCTGTCCCCCAATCTCGAATGTCTAATGCAATAAACTTCCAAGGCTGAGATAGGATGTCATATGAGAACACTGGTTCCTGTTTGTGTGCATCTTGCTATTCTTGGCAAAGTGTGCATAACTTACACATTCTTTCAATATCTTTGTTAATATTTATCTAGTTTACACTTTCTCTTGTGAGTCGACACTAAATATGCTTGGTGAAGTTGATATAGGATGTCCTCCTTCATGGAGTCCAGGATGAATATTTGTCTCTTTTATTTTGTAGCATTTTTTGTTTTTCCAATGAGAAATTGCTAGATGAGATAGTCTGATCATCATTGACGTTTATACTATCCCAGCTTTGGGCCTTCAGTAGCATTCGCTGTAGTGTGTTGAATTCAATGGTTTAGCGCACATTGTAATCAGTGACTTTGCAGTAATGGCCAGTGGTGGGATTCAAATTTTTTAAGAACAGCTTCTAAGAAAATGTTAATAAGAATAAAGAATCTACTATAATGTAGTTACAAATAGGGGTTTACGTAATTTTAACAACCGGTTCGGTAACTCATAATATTTTAAGCACCGGTTCGCACGAATGGTGATGGCGAGGGCTTTCCCATAAAGTGATATTGCTGAATGCCATACACAATTAATAATATCTCTAGTTCAATGTTGCTGCATCTGGTTTGTGTATTAGTGAACGTTTGGGATCCAAATGGAACTGGTTTGGCATCTGGGATCAATGCTGTTCCCAGGTCTTTCTACTAGACATCCACCTCCAATGATGTGGGTTTAGTCTGATTGCAGTATGAAGGATATGAGTCATCAGAAATCATTTCCTTGGGTTGTTTATAGCACTTTTGGTGGTCCTAAATCCATGGTGAATGAGATTTAAGAAGACTGTGCAATAGCTGAGCTTTTTCCCCAATGTTTGAAATATCTGAGGAAAGGTAATTTAGCATACTTAGAAAACGTTGTAGTTCCTCTTTTTTTTGTTGCTGTTGGTTTTGCATTTTCTTAATGCCATGCACCTCCCACAAGGTGGGGTACAGCTGGTGAAGCATACCAGCACACATAAGAATCTAGGGGGCCCAAGAATGTTAAAGTTTAAAATTGAAATGAGCAGTAATGTATGAATTTATTTATTGTTGCTTTGAAACTAAAAGGGAATTCCGAATGCACTATCAAAACCATGGACATTATTAGATACTAGGCACAATAGTTGGATTCATTAAGCCTACAGGACATCCATCATTTTTCAAAGAAATAAAGAAATGCCTTGTGTCATCAAACGCACACAAAATCTAGAAAAGTCCACAAAATAATCATCTGGGGCAAACCAAAATGGGTCTCCATCCACAGACTTAAACCAACGTACATGCTCCCAGATGACCAGCCCGAATTTCCACTTTCAAATTTTCAAGATCCGGACAAACTCTTTGTAACAGGGCTCTTCTTTAGGAGGGAGTATTGTGCCGGTTGACTGACTAACACAAGTCATCAACATCGATACACTGGAAGAATTATTGTAATGTGGCCATTAAGCTCGACCTGTGTTCATTACAGTTCAAACCTCTCTCGGACCCCCATACTGTCCGACACTGTCAAAAAGAAAGAAACAAACAAAAATAAATAAATAAATCCGACTCTGTCTTTCTTTTTTTTAATCTAGTCGTTTATTACAGTTTTTCTTTCTCCCTGTCTCAGCACCAGTAATTAGCACAAGAAGGGAATTTAGTTCTATTAATACCAATTAGGTAGGCATAGTTGAATAATTTATTGTAATGCAAAGTAAGAAAAAGAAATTTAGTTAAAAAAAAAAGTAAACCTGAAATGTTATTTGCTTTTATTTTGACATAATTCTTCAATTTGTGAAAGTCATCGTATGCTGTCCTAATTACAAAATATATATGCATTTTAGTGTTTGCGAATATTTTGGTTTTAATTTTTTAAGAGTTCCACTTGAAACAGGGAGAGAAGTTTTGCATCATATTTTATTAAAAGCAAAGCAAACACACTAAATTAACACAAAAACACAAAATAAAACATTAATTATTTAAATATTTATCGAATTATAATAATTTTTAATATTTTTCTAATAGAAATTGTTCCAAATAAGATATGAAACCACTTAAGGAGCTATATATATATATATATATATATGTATATATATATATATATATATATATATATATATATATATATATATATATACGGCATAATCACGTTGACACACCGGTTCTCGTCAGATCACTGAAGTTAAGCAACATTGAGCCTGGCTAATACCAGATGGGTGACCATTTGGGAATTCTAGGCGCTATATGTGCTCGCCGCTCATCTCGGCATTGTTTCCAGTCGTCTTGTACCTCAACTTGCCACTGGTATGCAACAATGTTGACTCAGAAGAGGCGTGGTTGGAGATTGCGCAACTCTTGCCACATAAATTTCACGCGTGCAGGCACCCTTACAGTGGGTATCCATAGTCTGTCAAGACTGAAGGAAGCCTTTTTTTTTTTTATACATATATATATATATATATATATATATATATATATATATATATATATATATATATATACTACTTTTCAATGACAAGTGTTAAATGGAACAAATTCTGACCAGTTATTTTTCCCTCTTTGTCAGAAATATCACTCCTGAAATGTGCAGACTAAAGGCCAAAAGAAGGAAATCAAGAGTTACATACTGAAAATAAACCATGAGATTTCTTGCTCTTTACAGACGTATTTATGCCTAAGTATCCGGCATATGCTTTTTGGTTCATCGCCGTCTGCATAGCATGTAATATGACTATTCTCTGCCCTCACAGTATTATTTCATCTTGTACAGTGAGTTCATCTTTGTAATAGAAGAACAGTTTGATCAAATTGGAAGGTTTTTCTAATCATCTGATCACCTTTTAGCGATTACTTCTGTCAGTGATCTCATTTTGGAGTTTTCAACTGTCTTGTAGTGAATCTCTGGAAGCCTGTGGTTTTGTATCAGTTGCCTTGTCAGATTATTCACTGATGTTACTTCTTACAAATCTGGTTTGTTTGTTGGTGCCCATGACTGCCAATGGGATATCTTTTCCTGGCTTATATTGAAGTGTGTAGTTGTATTGTTGGGCATGTAGCAGAAGGTTCTGTAGCTGTTTTGGTGACTTTGATAGAGACTTTTTTGCTGATTGAGACGAGGGGCTTGTGGTCAGTCAAGATTACCACTTCTCTTCTGTGGGTATAGTAGTGAAATTTTTCTAGGCCGTACATAGCTACCAACATCTCTTTCTCAATTTGTACATGTCTTTGTTCAACATCTGATAGGGATTTACTTGCAAATGTCACTGGTGTGTTAACCTGCGTTAACGCTGCTTCTAACCCATACTCGCATGCATCATTCTCGAGAATCAGTTCCTTGTGGAGGCCGTAGTATGTGAGTATGAGTGAGTTTGTGATTGCTTCGTTTACAGTGTTGAATACTTTTACAGTCGAAAGCTGCTTGTTGGGAATCTGATCATGTCCACAATATCTTTTTCGGTCAAGTTTTGGAGGGGGTTTATCATTCCAGTCCTGTCAAAAACGAGTAGTTGGGCCCTTGACTGAGAAACATTTTCCAGGAGTCAGCCTTATTTCTACTAAATATGAGTCGTAAGCCAGACATATCGCTGGTCAAGGAAGTGGTATTAGTGATAACTGCCATATTTTCCTCAGTGGGCATCATAGTGAGATGAGCATATTCTGTTTCAGAAATTTATCAATGCAAAAAAAAACGTTTGGGCAAGAATCATTTAATTATTGCTTGCATACAGTAACAGCAATAAAAAAAAAGACTGAAGAGAGATGATAGGCATGGCATCAGAGGACATGAGTTGAGGGCATGTCATTAATATATCCAGTGGGAATAACTGGGAGAAGAAAAAAAAATATATACAGAAGTTAAAACTGAGAGGAATACTGTTTACACATTGTTTGACGATCTGTCATTCTCAGTGAATGGATGAATTCCGTAAACACTGCTGCCATCATGTTGTGTTTGTGGCGGTGAGAGTGAAGATGTTTTGCAAATTTAAATATTTTTCATTTACAAGCTTAAAGCTGATTGGCATAGACATGCAGCTTACTTCCCAACTTGCCCAATCATATGTCATTTCTCAGGCGAGTTGAGCAAATGATGAAGTAAATAAGAAGGCTGAACCCAAACATCTCTCTCTCTTTTTCTTTCTTTGTACTTGAATACAGAATTGACAGCACGCACGCAATACTGCTCCATCAGAGATTTGTTAGCACAAAAAAGATTAACTAATATCCATCACAACTTAACACACACACACACACACAACACTTAAACATTTTTTCAATTTGTTTATAATAATATGAAAAGTAATGAACTTTAATAACTTTTAATTAAGAAAATATAATTCATATAATTGAGCAGAGAAGTTTCTGCCTTGACAGAGTTCAGGATAGACTTTGTAGCCTAGTGGGGGATGCCTTTTTCTCTTCCTTGAAACCTCTTTCTCACAAAGGAGATGTTGCCAGCCTGTCTCTGCTTTATCGTTATTTTCATGGCAAGTGCTCGTATGAGCTCCAATCTGTGCCTCCCTCACCAAACATTCATGAGAAACACTCGTCTAGCTGAAAACACTATCAATAATTTTCCCCACTTTTTATCTGTGCCTAAATCTAAACGTAGATTCCATGAACAAAGTCTCTTTCTTAGAACTGCACACCTATGGAACTGTTTTCCATTTTCCTGCTTCCCAGCTTACTAGAATACGGTCATCCTCAAGTCCTATGTAAACAAGTTCTTGATGAGCCGTTCCCCTTAAGTAATCCAATTTACCAAATTTACACTTCTAACGATTACTTTGATATTGTCCTTTTGACTACTGTACACTCTTTAACCCTTATCCTCGAGTGGACTCTGGTCCTTCATGCAGCGATTCCTTTGTAAAAAAAAAAATATTTCGGACCCATGCGACTCATGGCACTAAACTTGTCGATATCAGAACTCTTCTATATCTCAACTAAAGACTCCCTCTTGCTCTACGAAAATTCTTAATATTCACGAACATTCTATTGCTGTAATCCTCTATTCCTAAACACATATTAAATATCTCTTGTGTAAATGTATGCCTGTTAGTGTTTATTTGTTTTGTTTTGTTTTGTTCTTTTTGTGTAACATGTGTTGCAAGGCTATATAATGCATGTTCACGACTTAACAATAAAGAAAACCATTATACCAGTATATATAAAATACATTATTTATTTAGAACAAAACAAAGTAAAGTTTATACATCAGTGTAATAATTGGGTAGTCATGCAAGGACGTGTGTTTGTGGCTTGTACGCGTTGACCTCTATGGAAGTGTGCAAAAGTAGAGGTTACAGTTCATATTTTACTGCTTAAATATGACAGTCTTGGATTGTTCATATTGTGTGCTCTATGTGTATGCATCTTACAAGTAACAATATTTATGTGAAAAATATACAAGCCTACCTCATGTTATTGCTGTTGCTCTCCGAGTGCATGCTTATGAAGCGTGTGGTTTATTGTGTACATGGCTTGATGTCAAGCGAAAAAGAGAGTGAGAAAAAGGACGTAAACGAAGGTTATGTCAAAGGTCACCAGAAATATACGCGTATCAAAGTTATGTTATGTTTGCGCGTGCTCTGCTCTATGCGTGTGTGCTACTGCACACAGCTTGTTCTGTGTCTGTGTGTTTGATCCAGACAAAGCAAATTTGGCAGGTCTAAACGGCTCACTATAATATTCCCCCCCAGATAGCTGGAAGCTAAAAGGAAAGAAAAATGGAAAAGAGCATGCAGATGTATGTGGACTAGGAGTATTGGGATGAAGAGGAAAGAGAAAAATAAATTTTAAGAGGTGTCGAAGTCTGCATATTTGCGTGAAAATACTACATGACGACCACTTTGAGTCATGCATGTAGCAGGTGTGGGTGCAGGTTCAGAGTCTGGGGAGTTTATGTCTGGTTCATTACGTGGCGTGGAAGCAGCAGGTGTAATGACAACATCTGGATCTGGTGTGATGATCGGGTCAGAGCTAGGTATGATTATTGGTTCTGAATCTGAAAAACTGGTAGAAGGAAAATTAGTATCATACAAGTTTTCCAAGAAGGCGGGTTTTACGCGATCTATGGTGATTGTGTCACGCTTACCATTGCGGTCGATGACGAAATACTTCTCCGAACGTTCTAAAACAAGGTATGGTCCATCGTAGAGTGGCTGGAGAGGTCTTCGTATTGAGTCAATGCGGACGAAGACATACTTGCATGAATGGAGATCAGGTGGGTAGAATGGTTTGGAAGTGACAGAGCGCGGTGGTGTATACATCACTCGAGACATTGCGAGTTTCAAGCGATCGGTATGGACCTGTTGACTGTGAAAAATTCCCCAGGAAGGCGAAGAGTGGTTCCAAACACCATCTCTGCTGGTGTAGCGTTTAAGTCTTCTTTAATAATGGACCGGAGTCCTAGTAGAACAAGCGGTAAATGTTCACTCCAGTGATGCGGTTCGGGCTGAGCAGCTAGTGCAGCTTTTAGTCGACGATGAAAGCGCTCTACCATCCCGTTAGCAGAAGGATGATAGACGGTGGTTGCAAAGTGGGAAATTCCGAAAGATTTGCAAAGTTCTCGGAAGGTGTGTGACGTAAACTGGGAACCTCTGTCGGTGGTAACAGTGTTGGGTACGCCAAAGTTAGAGATCCAATTCTCTACAAATGCACGGGCTACGACTTCTGTTAAAATATCGTGCAAAGAAATTGCTGCTGGCCATCGTGTAAAATGGTCTACCATGGTGAGCATATAGCGATGACCAGCGGAAGGTGGCAGTGGACCTACAATATCCAGGTGGACATGTGAAAAACGGGCGTCAGGTACAGAAAAGTTGCCTGGAGTGGATTTGGTATGGCGATGTACTTTTGTAGTCTGGCAAGAAATACATGCCTGAGTCCATTTGCGTATGTCAGTGTTCATGCTGGGCCAGAAAAAGCGAGCTGCGATGAGCCTGACTGTTGCGTTCTTACCAGGGTGTGCGAGATCGTGGAAATGCCGGAAAATGCGCTTTCGACACGATGAAGGCAGGTAAGGTCGTGGATGTGCAACAGATCTATCGCACCAAATGAGCTTGTCCGAGAATGGGACTGTTGTCTTTTCTAGCGGAATTATTGAAGTCGACATAAAGTCTGTGAGTGACGCATCACATTCTTGCTCGGTTGCGATGTAGTCGAAGTCAAGGGGCTTCTCAAGACTGTTGGGATTGCAAAAACGTGAGAATGTGTCTGCCACAATATTCGTTTTACCAGGTAAATATTGTATATCAGCAGAATATTGTGTGATATAGTCCATCTGTCGTAATTCACGAAGTGTATGTTTCCCAGAAATAGATGACATAAGAGCAGATACCAGAGGTTTGTGGTCAGTGAAAATCGTGAATTGTCTCCCTTCCAGCATATAGTGGAAATGTTTTACTGCTAAGTACATGGCGAGCAGTTCTCGACCAAAAACGCTGTACTTTTGTTGGGTCGTACTTAGCTTGGCGGAAAAGACAGACAAAGGTTGCATTTCACTGTTCACTATCTGATTGAGAACAGCCCCAACAGCTACATCAGAAGCGTCTGTTGAAAGAAAGAGCTTAGCTGCCGGGTCAGGGTTGATATAGGAAAGTTTAGTGTAGTTCACCAGTGCGGTCTTGGATGCATGGAAGGATGAGATAGCTTCGTCTGAGAGAGAGAGGGTCTTTTTTCGCGTGCGAAGAGAATCCTTGAGCTTGGACAAGTGATGTGAGCAGTTTGGAATGAAACGGCGGTAATAGTTCACGAGTCCAACATAACGACATAATTGACACAAGGAAGTAGGCACTGGGAAATCCTGGACTGCTTGCACTTTTGAAGGCAAAGGCGTAAGTCCAGATTCATCGATCCGATGTCCGAGAAAATCCAAGGAATTGACACTGAATTCGCATTTCACAACGTTTATTTTTAGTCCATAGGATTGCAAACGTTGGAAAACTTCAGTGACGTGAGTCAAGTGTTCTTCCTGTGAGGAGCCTGCGATGAGGATGTCGTCAATATACGCGAAGACAAAGGGCAGTCCACGAAGGACTTCATCGATAAAGCGTTGAAATGCCTGGGCGGCATTACGCAGTCCGAAGGGTAGGCGGGTGAACTTGAATAGTCCGAAGGGCGTACATATCGTCGTCTTAGGAATGTCTTCTTCAGCAACAGGAATCTGATTGTATGCGCGGACTAAATCGATCCGGGAGAAAACAGTTGATCCGGATAAGGAAGCTGAGAAGTCATGCAGGTGTGGAATAGGGTACCTATCTGGAACAGTCAATAGGTTGAGAGCACGGTAGTCTGCGCAGGGTCTCCAGTTTCCTTCCGATTTCTTAGGTAGCATGTGAAGCAGAGATGACCATGGGCTGCTTGAAGGCCGTATTATTCCAAGGTCCATTATGTGTTGGAATTCTGAGCAGGCTAAGGCCAACTTTTCCGGGCACAGTCGTCGAGGCTTGCCATGTACGTGAGCACCACAGGTTGTAATGTGATGCCGCACATGATGTTTAACATTCTCCATGTGGGAAAAGGGTTGGGTGAGTTCAGGAAATTGCTCAACAGATCTGCAAAAATTGTGTTTGATGGGCTTGCTGTGCGGATGCTTGGTGTATCACAGGAAAGCATACCGCAGTGGACAGAAAGAGATGTCATTGTGTCAGCTAAACAACATTTTCTTAGATCAACGGAAAGTTGAAAATGGGAAAGAAAATCAGCACCAAGAATGGGTGTTTTCACATTGGCGATGATGAATATCCATGCAAAACGACGTCGAAGACCAAGGTCCAAAGTGAGGGATGAGGTACCGTAGGTTCGGATGGAACTGCCGTTCACAGCTTGTAGTGAAAATGGGTCTGTTGTTGTATCATTATATCGTGTAGGAGGAATTACACTAACAGCAGCGCCGGTATCCACGAGGAACTTTTGACGAGAGAGTGTGTCGAAAATATATAGTAGGCGACACGGCTGGAGAGATGGGGTGGAATTTGTCGCGCAATCCCACCGGTCTACCCGTTTAAATGTTCAGGTTTCTTGAAGGTGCAGAGTTGCTCGCATTTGCGTGTGTCGTTCCTGAAACGACGGTGGTAGAAGCACCAAGGAGATCGAGAGGAAGACCTGCGTCTTTGTGATGAGTGTCTGTCTCTGGAATTTCGTCTGTTGTTGGGCCGTGACCGTCTGTCCACTAGAAGTGCTTGAATTGCTTTGGTTAAGGCAGCAATTTCCGATGATTCCGGGTTGGAATTGGATGCGGAGGCTGTAGCGGCAGGTTTGGTCGCAACGGTGGTTACAGCTGACGCGTGGTGGTAATCGTCGGCGACACGGTCGGCGATAACCGTTAATTGTGCTAGATCCTTATCTCCAACGAACATGGACAGTGTGTGGGATAATTGTGGAGGAAGTTTCTCCAACCAAAGCTGCTGTAAGATATTGTCGTCCATTGTGCGTGTGCCGAGCAGACCACGCATTTGTCTCAGAAGCTGAGAAGGCTTTCGGTCGCCAAGGGTTAACTCGTTGAAGAGTTGTTTCAACCTGGCTGTTTCTGAAACACTGGTCCGTTCCAGAATGGCCTGCTTAAGCACTGTATATGGATCTTCAGCAGGAGGTGCTCTAAAAATGTCCTCTACTTCTTCGGCAATATCTGCTGGCAATGCCTCAATTAAATAATAATATCTTTGCATTGGGGAAGTAATCTTCCTATTAGCAAAAATAGCCTCCATCTGAAAAAAACATATGTGTGGTTTTCGAGAATTAAAGGCAGGCATCCTGAAAGAAACTAAGCCCTCCACAGCACTAGCAGCAGATTTATCCTCGGTCATGGTGGTGCACAAAAAAAAAAAGGAGTAACAAAATACTATCCAATATTCTCAGTCTAAAGTTGTGTTTTAATGAGGGGAAAAAAAATATGGAAAACTTTTTTTTTTTTTTTTTTATTATTTTAAAAAAAAAAAAAAAAAGGAAAATATGAAACTTTTATTCTATTTTATTTTTTATTTTTTGATTGCTTGGATAATGTTGTTATTAGTAGTTGTGTTTTTCTGTGCGCACGTGGACTAAAAAAAATTAACAACAGACGAAAGACAGGTTAAGGGTTACAACACGTGGTTAGGCATGGGTATTGAATCTTGGTGTATTTATCGCTCTCACAGAGGAATGCAAAGTATTTTGGTGTGGAAATGCTTCTCTTTTATTTGGCTTGATACTCGGTATAAGGAATGAAAAGTTTTGTAAGTCGAGGTCGAGGGTCACCAATTGTTGCGAGGCTATATAATGCATGTTCACGACTTAACAATAAAGAAAACCATTATACCAGTATATATAAAATACATTATTTATTTAGAACAAAACAAAGTAAAGTTTATACATCGGTGTAATAATTGGGTAGTCATGCAAGGACGTGTGTTTGTGGTTTGTACGCGTTGACCTCTGTGGAAGTGTGCATAAGTAGAGGTTACAGTTCACATTTTACTGAGTGATATATTGCTTAAATATCACAGTCTTGGATTGTTCATATTGTGTGCTCTATGTGTATGCATCTTACAAGTAACAATATTTATGTGAAAAATATACAAGCCTACCTCATGTTATTGCTGTCGCTCTCCGAGTGCATGCTTATGAAGCGCGTGGTTTATTGTGTACATGGCTTGATGTCAAGCGAAAAAGAGAGTGAGAAAAAGGACGTAAACGGAAGGTTATGTCAAAGGTCACCGGAAATATACGCGTGTCAAAGTTATGTTATGTTTGTGCGTGCTCTGCTCTATGTTCTGTGTCTGTGTGTTTGATCCAGACAAAGCAAATTTGGCAGGTCTAAACGGCTCACTATACATGTCTCTTGTCTTTCTCTCATTATGAACACCCCAATAAAAATGGAGAGTTTATGAGTGGTGACCCCCAAAACGACCTTCATACATTCATGCATTAGTATAGGAATGTAAACGACACAGAACTGAGTGTAATAGCAACTTTATTGAGCAGACACTTGCAGTAAGTAATCTTCCTCTTTTGTAGGAGATTTCTCTAGAAAGGGGACATAACTAGGGAGAGCAGTGGTCAGGGCTTGGTTACACATAATAGTTAGTTAGAAACGTTTGAAATTCAAACCAGAAATAATTGTCCGATCATTTTGTGACAATGGTCATAGGAACAAGCGTTCAAGGGTGGCGTGTGCGTATTGTAAAAAGTCACTGACATTCAAACTCAATAACTGACTGATAGTGTTATAAAATGCATAAGCGTATGTGGCGAGAAGGAACCAGACAAACAATATGTGTTTAAATTTTAAAATGATTGATTTCTTAATCGTTAATTTAAGGAAATAAACTTAACGAGAAGGTAAAAACAAACAAAGTGTTCAAAGTTCGTAAGGATGTGAGAATGTTCAGGAAAGAAGGTTTCTGGTGTAAAGTTAATGTTTGTAACTTCTTAGGCAAGAAAAGTTGGGTGCTAGTATGATTCAGGATGAAATCAGAATGTGAGTGTTACTTCTCGCTGTTGGTGTTTCCACGTGGAGAGGTTGATGGATGATGTGCGCGAACATGGGTTTAACGTCGGGGGCGGGGGGGGGGTCCGACGAACCCGATAATTATCCCATCCTGGTTGACTGAATGTCTCTGGGCTTGACTGACTTTTTGTCGCGACGACTACTGTTTTTATAGTGGCGTTGCGGACGTAGGTGAAGGCACAGAGCAAATTGATAATTAGCTTATATTTTGCTATCTAAATTGTGTTTGTTTATCGTGCTATAATTTGTTGTAGTCAACCGCCTGTTTTGTGCATGTATGCATGTGTTATATCGATTTTTAAGCTAATAAAATTGTAAATGTAATCTAGTCGGTGTTGTACGATTGCATTGTTATGTGAATTATATATTGGTGTTTATATGCTTAGGAGTTGTGTTTGCTGTGATATTCGTGTTTTGTATTTTGGGTGCAGGAGCATAACATAGTTCCTTTTGTTTTATGTGTGCAGCGGTCGCATCATGACATCATGTTCCTATGCGCTCTTTATATGCATAGGTGTATTAAAGTGGTGATCGCTATGAAATGTTCCTGCCGGACATTTATTCTGGCTGGGTATAGCGATCATTACAAACTCTTTTCTTTCTTTTTTTTTTGCATGAATATTTAACAGTGTTTGGCAGTTCAAAGACAAACTTTAATTTCAACACTTTGTAGGATATTGGGCTGTGATTCGGTGTTCACCAATTCATAATCAGAATCTGTCATTTTAAGAGATCAAAGGTTGCAGGTGCAGGGATGTCGAAAGTGGTAGAGTATCACTGGGACCATTAAAGATAAATTTAACGAGATCTCCAATTTACAGAAGGGTTCTACCGAGTCACATTCATATCTATATAAATTAAAAAGGTGGAAATAACTTTTGGAAATAACGACATTCAACAAAAGACTCGGGATTGCTGTACTGGGATGAAAGAACATTTATGAACCTGTTTAAGAAAAAGTAATTCAAATCATTCTAATATTAAGGGATTTTGCCACAAATGTTCATTCAGCAGTCTTTGCTAATAAGTGTCCTGTAGAAAAGGCAAAATTTTGATTACAGATTTTCATGAATAAAGGGACACATGTGCTTATTTTCTGGAGAGAAAAGAAAATCATTAATTGCTTATGTAACGTGTGTGTGTGTGTGTATGTGTGCGTGTTCAGTACATATAAAAACGGCAGTTTGAAAGAACAGGGTTGCCATGAAGAATAAATCTCGTTAGATATGATATTTTTTTCATGTTGAGAATTTAAGAAGCATAACACGTGGAAAGTTTTGTTACATAATTTAACGTCCCATGTGGACAAAGTCTCTTGGACACAAGTCGAGCTGGAGAAATCTGAAGAGAAACTGGTTTGATTTTTGCAGTTAAAAGCTTATATACCTGTGTTCTAGAACATTCCAAACTATTTGTTGTGTCACTGTGCGCGAAATGTAACATAGTTCCTTTATCACATGTGTGCAGATGAGCAAATTATGACATAAGCTTGCGCTACTTCATATGTGTGTGAGTTAAAAACAGAGATTGCTATGAAATGTCTCTGCCGAAGATTTGTTCCGGCGGTATATAGCAGTCGCTACAACTTCACATATTTTCTCCATTCTTCTCCCTTACATCTTCATGTTTTTTTTCTAAAATAAAAATTTCAGAATAAATTGCAAGGAGCATTTTTTCATTTTTTTTTTTTTTTCTGAAATGAGTGAAGATGATCATTATATGAAAATGGATGTATTTTTCAAACGAACGTTTTAATTAACAATATCTCTAAGAAAAAAAAATATCTGAAATGAATAAAAGTCTGATGAAAGTTGTCCTTGTGTGAAAATGTATGACTTAAAAATATAATGAATTCTTTTTTTACTAAATTAAACTTTCGTAATTTAATAAAAATAATCATTAAAATATATAGCTTTGAGCAGTCATTTGCCTCCCCCTGTTCTGAGTAGAAATCTTCAAAAATAAAAACAAAAATATTATTCCCCAAAACTAAAGTGCACAAATGCTAATTATTTATTTATTATTATTATTTTTAATATAGGAGGAATTCCGGACAATCACTTATTAATAAGGAATATCTATTTAATTAATATTTTTTATCAAATTGAATTATGAATGCATTAAAAATACTTGCATGAGGGGGGGGGGTCATTACTTATTTATTACAATTTATTCGAATTCAACCATTTATTTTTCAGACCAAATAATTTTTATTACTAATTTGAAGTTTGATGACGCAACAATGATTGAAATAATCAGATATTTAATTTTAATGAACTTTTTTCATATCACTAAAATGATAAACATTAATGTTTACATTTGTATTCGTTGTTTTGTCTGTTTTGTGTCGAAACTATCGCTGTCCGACCGGGTTCCATATTATGATGGCCGTCACTTTGTCTTGATCGTCTCTCTCGGGCGGAGCAATGTTTTTGTTGACAGATCAAAAATCGTAGACGACGTTTCCCCGGCTTACAAAATCGGTGAAACGATGAAATTGTGACACAAAGGTAACAGTTTATATCAGAAAGCAATACAACATCCATTCACGTTTCTTTCCTTTTTTTGTATCTTAAAACTGGTGTCTATAACAACTGACTTCCTGTTTTTGTGTACATTTTTTAATTACAACATCCGTATAACAATAACAAAACCATTTAAGTTATCTTAAATCGCTTCGATTTTTTTTTAATATATTAGAAATTAAAATGAAAAATAACATGTTATTTCTTATTCATTATTTATTTTAATTTTTAGCGCAACAAGAGATTCCCTTTTTTGTGTACATTTTTATTACAACACGCGAACAGTAATAACAAAAAAATATTTTAAATTATATAAAATCGCTTCGATTTTTTTAAAAATATATTAGAAATTCAAATAAAAAGATAACATTTGTGATCTCTTATTTAATATTTATTTTAAGTTGTAGCGCCACAAGATCATAAAAAAAGTATATGTTTATTTATGTTATATATATAATCTGACGAAATTTCTTTCCAATAAATAAAATAACATTTTTTAAAAATATGATTTTCTGTATAAGCATTAAGCAGCAACAACAACAAAAAATATGATTCACTTTTAACAGTACGGATGACCAACCGTGCTAAAAATATGATCACTGTCAACAATAGATTTTGGTAATTTGACTACAAATACACGTGAGATTAAGATCGTATTACCAATTCTATTGCGTGTTCCACCTACGCAATGAAAAACATCGTGTTTAAGTTGCTTGTTAATGAATTAGTTCTGTTATCGTCGGTCAGTGTCTGGTCGGTACAGATCACAATAAACATCTCAAGTCTGTTTAGTTGTAATACAACTAAATAGACTTGAGGTGCTTATTGTGATCGGCACCAGCTTGTACTTGTTGCAAATATTTGCTTTTCTTTGCGATTGCTTTAATGTTTATTAATTTAATAATTTAATCCAGCTTTTGTACGAAAAATGGATGTATTTATTATTTTTTGTTCGTATTTTATAAAATATTTTAATACTGAAATAAAATAAAAAAGCGAATATGTTTATTTACATCATAAACAGTTTAGTTTTTTTTTGTTTCAGAGTATTTTGTTCTTTATTTAAAATTCTAGAATAAATTGGTGATAATATATTGTGATCTTTCTTCCTTTTTATATTTTGTTAATTTTAATACGCATTCTTCAAATATAAACGTGTCCGCTTATTTTCAAACATTGTCTACTCGGCGTTGCCCGGGAGTCTTTCATTTTTGTTTACTTTCATTTTTACTAAATGATTGTTTGTATAGGATTTAAGGTTTAAATAATAATTACATATCATTTGGTTATTTAATGAATAATTGAAACAAACAGTTATAAAACTAAAACTAAGTGAAGCTTTCCGCGCCCCCTTACAATTTTTTTTCCTTTTCGTCTTTTTTCAACTATTTCTGCGGATTATTATCGATAGGACACTAAGCTACGAGATTATTAAAAAAATTGGGGGAAAAAACAAAAACAAACAAAAAAAATTAATATTTAAAGATTTGGAAGAGGTGTTCAATTTCACATACAACGTTCTAGTAAATTGATCCCCCATTTCTTGAACTAATTTACGATAGCCTGGTTTTGATGTTGGGCCCTCCAGCCCCCCCCCCCACCGCCTTTATTATTATTTATTATTATTATGTGATTTTTAACTTTAGAAAAGTTCTATCTGCACCCCCTTATAATTATTTTTCTTTAATCAAATTTTGCAGGTTTTATGAAGTGTAAAATAAATAATGTTTTTATGCGGTTTAAATTCTGATCAATATAGAGTAAAAATTATGACGCATTAATTTCATCTTATTAGTTTTTACTTGTATTTTTTGTTATGAGTTTCGAAAATTAGTGCCATACGTAGAACTTTAACTAAACAGAATTATTTTCTTGTTGTTTTCATTTTCGAAAAAACTATGATAAGGAAAAGGAGGAAACAGTATAAAATTTAATGAGTTTTAGAAATCAATCAGGTTTCACCGACCCCAGAAAAAAATAAATCTTTCCTTATATTAAAACTCAACATTGTGACAAAAATCCAAACAACCCGAATATATTATCTTTTTGTTTACAGATGGCACGTGCGTCGAAAATCAACTGGTGTAGACCCTAATGTGTCTCTTTTGCTTATTTCTTGGGGGTGCTTGAAATCGAATTGATTTGACCATTTTTTACAAATATTCTCATTCATTCACCTAGACAATGTGGATTCCTTTGTCTGTCTTGGCTTTACTATCATGCTGACTAGGCAGGCAGTGGCTGAGATTGGATGGTGAATAGAAGCAGCATGGTTGGCATTCTTCCATCTTAATGTGTCTCGCATCTGTCAGGCAATGGTGGAAACCAGGATTTGTACAAGCTGCAAGTCTTTGACAGCGACCGTCTTCACAGCATTCTGTGCTGCTGCCATGGAGCTTGTGTCCTGATTTTAGCTTCCACTGAACACTAAACCTATGTTTCTCCCCTGCCTACATTCTGTCCTTCAATGACGTCTCCGGTGGTTTGGACATGCAGCTTATTGACCAGAGGGAGAGCTTATTTGCAAGGCTTTTTCTTTCATCCCTCTACTTGTCTGGCACCAACGTATCGATGGGCAGCTGAAAATTTGGGTAAGAATAATTAAGGATAACTTGTACTAACAAACCCACAAGAAGTTTGTCTTATTGCTGGAATCTGGAGTGGTTAACCATTTCCTGTGACCTGAACCAGGATCGTTGAAACTGGACCGCGATGGTTCAAGATGCAGTTCATACTCAGGAGAAAGTAGGCTTTATGCTACAAATGGTCTACCATGCTCCATAGTGCCTGGGAAATCATATAGAAATGAGACATACTTCTATATATTAGTAGCATACAATAAAAATCGTTGTATGGGGGGGAAAAAAAGAAGCAAACTTTTCCCTCATTCTCTATCTGTGTTTAAAATTAAACAAAAATTTCATGAGCAAAGGTTCTTTCCTAGAACTACCAGTCTATGGAAGAAAATACGGTAGGACTGCTTCCCAGCTGATTATAACATCATTGTTTTCAAGTCTAATGCAAATAAGTTCTCATTAAGCCGTCCTCTTCTATAATTAAATCCTACCCAAGTTCCACCATTACTGATCATCACAGTGTTGTCTCACATTCTACCTAACACTCATTAACCTTTATCCTTGAGTGATAAGCGATGACTCCCAAAGTAAAATAAAAAATTACCTACACCATTCGGTACAGGTGGAATAGTGTTCAAGTAAAGAAAGGAAGTTCTTTGGGACCTATAAAGTCTGTCAGCAGTTATCTTCGGGCGAAGAAAGCCGATGCTTGAGTGTCTAGTGGGTAAGGATAGGAGAGAGACAGAGTCTTCCCTTGTTGCTTCCAGGATTCTCTGCTGACTTACCATAATTCCTAAAGGGACTGGAGTAGTTTTTCAAAGAACAGATGAAATCAATACACCATGCCCACTTAATGGTGAGTGTATAGTCAAATCACCTAGCAGGAATCTACTTACTTACTTAAACCTTGAGCCCCTGGTTGGGCATAGGCCATCAACAACTGCCCGCCAACGTCCACGGTCCTGGGCGATTTGCTCCAACTCCCTCCAGGAGTAGCCAGTCAGCTTAGCGTCTACCTCCAGGTTTCTTCTCCAGGTGTTTTTTGGTCGGCCTCTTTTCCTCTTTCCCTGAGGGTTCCAGATCAGGGCCTGGCGTGTGATCACCGGTAGCCAGCCTTGTTTGTCCAGCTTGCAGCCACCTCGTCTCACTCAATCCTAGCAGGGCACTGTTGTATCGGCGCATCTCTGCTGACACTTGTGCTGCCTTCCCTGCTTCATATATGGTTTTGCTGTTCCATGTAGCAATGGTGGTGGTTGTCCTGGTCGATAAGAGGGTTATCGGCACTGAAGCGTCCTTTCGGCTTTGACCACAGCACGTCATTCTTTCTGCAGGTGCAGAACCTTCCTCTACCAGAACCAAAGTTTCTTGGGTTTTGTTGTGGATGCTTTTGTAGCAAGTTCTTTTTTCCAGGGTGAGGGTGCTGACCCCATGCTCAACCTTGCTCAGAAGGAAGGTGGAGTGCTCTTAGTCTGGCCTCTATCCGTCGACCTGTCCGGCATAGGTGGCCCTGCCAGGAGATGAATCTCCCGCCGGCTTAGCTCTAGGTGTCATTAAGGCACACAAGCTTCCCAACCACTTTCAGGGTTGCACTCCGTTTGGGAAGAGCAGGAATCTACACAAGAGAAAAATTTTTATTTGTGACTGCAGTAATCTAAATACATTATTATGTTAATGTAAGAGGGGACATACTGTACATGGCAAAGCCACCAAAGATGCTGAGAGCATAAGGCATTTGTAATCTTATCAATATCCCCAATAAACTGAAACTACATAACACAAGGTACTTGGATAAGTATATTTCGCTCTGATCAAAAGAAAATGTATTTTATTTTATTTACTAGCAAGACAATCTGGCTTTGCCTGAGACCATACAAAACTAAATATGTATGTAACGTTTTGATGTTAAAACTTCTACCTCCCCGTCTCTTCATCTTCCTTTCCTTTCCTCTCCCCATCTTTCTGTCCTTCTTCCCAACCCTCTCTTTATTCTTCGCTCAATCCATTCCTCTCTCTTGTTTTAATGTGTTGAAAAAACAAACAATGTAATTTATTTACCAGAGTTGTCTCTTTGAATGTAAGACTGTAGTTTTACATGTATTACCTCAGGATAATGTGAGTAGATCAAAGGACTGTTACATTCTTGATCTCACATAATTCCGTTCCTTGCATCTGCTTTCACAATAATATGAAGAGAAATTATGTTGATAATGAAAATAGTAAGACTAAAGTCAATAGGAATCTCCTGTCTGTGATAATCATTTTTCTTTCTAGTTATCACCTTATATCAAGTGGCTTCACACCTTGTCTGGAGTGATTTCCATTAAAAGATATATAACATGAATGAAAAATTTGCATAACGAATCTTTGATGGTAAGTGTTGTATGTACCATCAAAGATTAATTATGCAAATGTTTCACCTTCAGATATTCTGAGTAATACATACGGTTCTGCGATTTGCAAGAACCTTATAAATAACCATACCTGTGCCATGAATTTCAGTGCTAACATGTTTACAATCTTGAGTAAGTCGCACTCACCCTTTCATCTAAAAATTCTAGAAACTATTTTTATTAAGTCCTTGAGACCTTCTCTTTGCAAACAAAAAGAAAATCTCTTAGGACTTAATTTGATTTCTATGTAATTTTTTTTCCACGCATATTTTTTTATTTTTTATTTATTTTTTCTCTACCTCTGCCATATTCATGACAATTTTTTTTTTAAATTGAAATTTTACTCGATTTAGCTCTGTTGAGCAAGGAACGAAACCTGGTTAGCTAGCCTTTATTTTAATTTTTTATTTTTTTAATCATCATGTTAATTAGTTCATATTTAGCCATAATTAATTTTTGTACCCTAAAAAGAATTTTCAAATATATATATATTTCAACCACTCTGATGAGTCATAGATGATGAAACACATGTCAGTGGATAATTATATTTTAACAATATATATTTTACTAGCATTTCAGCCCGGCGTTGCCCAGGTGTTTGGATGTGCATGTTGAGCAAAAAAAAAAAAAGTGGTAGTAGGAAGGCAGGCTCGAACCTGTACCACAAAGGAGGAAAAGAATGGGGTAAAACCTATGCTGTTACGACCACCGCCAAACCAGAAGCGACATGTTTTAAAATTAAGGCTAGACAATCTAAAGGAGAGAATAACTTTCAAAAATATTGGCGAAAAAAGTGACCCTCCCCCCTGTAGAAAAGTGCCTAGTTGAAGGGGAAGATATTAATGTTTTTAGCCAATTTTTCGATATTTGTCGTATAAAAGGTCGAACTTTAAAACGATACTGATCTTGGTAAAATCTGTCGCCTCTATTGAAAGTTTAAGGCAGACATGCAAACATACATACATGCATTTATATATTGGTAACTAAAAATTTTCAACCCAAACAAAAAAAAAAAAAAAAAAAAGCTTGCCCTATCTCTGAATACCCTTTATGTAAAATTTCAAATATTTAGACCAGAAATTGTCTGAGTAATTTAGAAGAGACTGCAGAGGTCAATTTTTTTTTAACTTTGACCCCTATTATGACCCCTTAACATTTATTGTTTTGGGCTCAAATCAAGTTATTAAGTTAGATCCATGTCCAAGGAACCTATATCTAAAATTTCAAGTGCATAGACCCAAAATTGTCGGAGGAGTTTGGTAGAGTTCTCAAAGGTCAAATCGTTGAACTTTGACCCCTTAATCGCCAAATTTCTGGTCAAAAACCGATCACATCGATTTTCCCAAATCTCAGTACCCTGTATATCAAATTTCGAGTTTGTAGACTAAAAATTGACAGAGTTATTGCGTAGGGAAATGTACACAGACGCACACACACACACACACATTCACTTTTATAGATATATAGATTAATATAAATAAATGTACAAGGTCATAACACTGAATATGCTAATATTTTGGACAAATGGTCGGTTAAAACCAGAAGTCCTTGTAAAGGGACTTAAATAGTTGCTTTCCACAGAAGAAACCAATCCTCAAAATGAACAATCTTAAAACTAGTGTTTACAAAACATATGCACAGTTTCGGCATAAATTGACCCAAAAGCAGTTGACATGCCATAAAACTCAACATTCAAGCAACAAATTATTGATATTCTGTTTTTTCAGATGTTCAGTTCACTTGATCATACGAAAAAAAATCAGTTTCTTGAACAAACTAAAGCTGCACGTGAAGAACGAGCGTTTGAAAGAAAACGAGAAGATGCCGTTGTTAAAATTCAGGTAAGTCACGATTTGTTTATTTGGTTTTCTTTATCAGTTAAAACTCATCTTATTACCACAACTACAAAGAACTTTTTCTTTTTCTATGTGTCTAACATCAAATGGAATTTCCCTTCTGTGGGACACATTACTATGGGATTGCTTTCCTACAGACTACTACACGGTTTTCCTCAGATCCAATATCAAAAAAATACTTGCCATAAATCATCCTTATAAGTAATCAAAATTTGTTCATTCCCTTAAAAAAAATTATGAATTTTTAAGCCTCTCATAATATCCTTCATCATTCAACTGACAATACATTCATCTCTTTCCTGGGTCTTTTGGCTAAGATCAAAATGTAGTATATGTTCTGATACTACATTTCATCTGTTCTTGGTCAGTGAAGAAGAAATCTAGACTGAGGCACTTTTGTATCGGTTCAGAGTGCCCATTTTTGTGGAGTTGGATTTTCCCCACATTTAAAACCAATTTTTATGTCAAACTCGGCCCGTGTAGCGAGGTAAGTAAATGGTGAAAATTCTTGTCCTTGAGTGGTTTTTAGTTTTAGTCTTGATAAGGGGTTATATTAGTAAAAAAAAATTTTTTTTAATTCATAACAAGCCATAAGTCACTGAAAGTGTAGATTTCATTATAAGGAGAGTATTTTAGCATCAAATTGGTATTATGTTATTATGCTTAGCTCTCTACGTCACATTTGGTGAAATTCTAACCAATAGGTTTTGAGCCTACACATGTTTATCATTATTTTAAGTAGTATAGTAATTTTAACCCTTTTTCACAAATCCAGCTTTATCTCCTATATAATATTTTGACCCCAGAAATTCCCCTCTGGACCAAAGTATTGTAGATTTGCAATAACAGATGACACATACTAATTTATTACGTCTAGTCTTTTAGCCACTATCTTATGTAATTTTCAAACACAATTTTAGACACATTTTTTTTTTTACATAGGGGTCACCACTTATCAAAGCTCAGAGGCCACTCGAGGATAAAGGTTATTGAGTGTACAGTAGTCAATGGGATAATTTCGTAGTAATCGTTAGTAGTAGTAATTTGGTAAATTGGATTATTTAAGGGGATGAAGCATCAAGAATTTGTTTACGTTGGACTTGAAGATAACCAAATTGTAGTCAGCTGGAAAACAGACAAACGGAAAAGAGTTCCACAGGCATGCAGTTCTCAGAAAGAAGCTTTGTTCATAGAATCTGTGTTTCTGTTTAGGCACAGATAAAGAGTGGGGAAAATTATTGACAGTGGTTTCAGTTAGACGAGTGTTTTTCATTAAAAGTTGGTGAGGGGGGACCATAGATTGGAGCTCAGACGAGCATTTGCTGTGGAAATAGCGATAAAGCAGAGACAGGCTTGCAACGTCTCTTCTGTGAGAAAGAGGTTGCAGGGAAGAAAAAAAGGACATCCCCCACTAAGCTATGAAGTCTATTTTGAACTCTGGCAAGGCAGCAGAATCTGCTTCTAGCAGCTCCTGCCCAGATATGGCAACAGTACTCCATTATTGGACGTACTTGACTCTTATATAGATAGAGAATTGCATCAGCAGTAAGATATCTACTGGAATGGTAGAAGGATCCCATCATTTTTCCAGCGACCTTGGCAACAGATTTGATGTACGTGTTCCATTTAAGATCAGGAGTAGAGGTCAATCCCAGAAGCTTGTCAAAACATGGAGTCTCCCCAAGATGAGAGCCATTCATTTCAATTGATGCCAGATGGGGATCAGAGCGTTGAAGATGTAAAGATAGAAGCTTGGTTTTAGATGCATTAAAATTAACCAGCCACTCCTTTCCCCATTGTACTACGTGCTCAATATTAGAGGAGAGAAAATCAGAGAGAACTTGGTCATTTATGGCCTTTGATGTGTTGCTGTTGATAGTAGTGGTGTCAGCATAAATGTCTACAAGTGATCTAAGTATGTGTTTTGAGAGATCATTGATGTAGATCAAGAAGTGAGTTGGGCCTAGGATGGGCCCCTAAGGAACTTCAGCATTAATACTTAGAGCTTCCGATTTCTGCCCATCAACCACTATTCTTATGAACCTATCAAAGAGAAATTTAATAACTGAGAAGAGATTTCCAGCTATACCGTAGTCTTGTAAAGTAGGCCTTTATGCTATACCCTATCAAAGGCCTTTGATATGTCAAGAGCAAAAAAACCTTACCAAAAACACTGTTCTGAACAGTATTATGTTCACTGCCAAATGGTGAATTAAGGTTCAATCCTTGGTCAAGTCTCTTGAAAGATTCACAAAATGGCACTTGATGCCCTTGGGCTTAAACGGTGAGCATTATAAGATGAGGATCAAGGCTAAGTGGAGTAATCTTGGGAAAGGAGTGGTGCCCTCTTCTACATTTTGGTGTAGTAGCTAATGAAAAGAGGAACTTTTGAGTTGCTCTTGACTATGGACTACCATTTTATTATTTTTTATATGGAACCCAAACCTACTCATTTGCATAACACTTGGGATATTTGTATATCACTGGAAACATCTCACCTTGCTGTTTAGTCTCCATATTTCTACCACAAAAAAACGACACACAAGTCATCTGCACTTCTAATCGCATAAGTGTCCATTATGATTGGGGCAGCTTTTGAATATTCTTGCATTGGGCCTTTGAACAAATATTTCTCCCATTTTCCCTGACAAATTGTGCAAAGCATGCATACATTTTAGGGTCCATTCACTTTTACATTCATTACAGAGTGGTTGTAGTAGTATAAATTTTGATCCCTAATGACATATCTCAGATCCCAAGGGTTTTTTTATGCTAAATGTAATGCAATTTTACTCAATAGTTTTGGAGCCTATAAGTGTTTATCTAGTAAAATAGTTCTATCTTGAATGTGTTTATTTCTCAATTTACAAATATCAAGATCTGAATTTGCTTTTAAAAAGTCTATTTAATATTTTACATAATCCTATGATAAATAATATAAAATCTACTTTTATTACGTCTTTTTAAAATATATTCAGTTGCGAATGCTTGTTATATCTTTATTAGTTAAATTTATAGTATTTACCCCCCCCCATTCTTAGAGGATTGAAAATTCTCTGCAAATTTGTTTTTCCCTGAAAAAAAAAAAAAACCCTACTATTTTAGTCATACTTATTTAAATGTAAGATGGATTGATCACTCTCTTAGGGACCAATATGTGTTGGAAAGACAGGTAACTATTATTTTGTTTTGTAGAAATTGTTAATCCCAGTGAGTTATCTAAAAAAAAAAAAAAAAATTCTTTTTTTCTAAAATTGTTCTTTTAATATTTTTCAGTCTCTTGTCAGGGGTTTTCTCTGTCGGATCAAACTACAGACACAGATTCGGTAAGTTCATTCTTCTTTTGTAATAAAATAGTAAAATTAATTTTTTTTTTAATTTAAAAATTTTTTTTATTACATTTTCACCCCAAACAAGGCAAATTGCCACTTTGGTGTAGGGGGCTACTATCAGGGGCAACAACTACCGGGGTACTATGTAGGGATTTGGGCAGCAAGATGTCGGTTCACGTTACACTTGAACTTCTGCACGTCAGTACTGTTGGGGAAGCAAGGACCTGGAATGGAATTCCATAGTCTGGCGGTTCTGGGGAAGAAACTATTGGAGTAGAAAGATCTTTTACATCTAGGGATCTCTACAGTGTGGGGGTGGGATTTAGCAGCCTGTCGGGTTTGTCGAGGGTGCTCACATCGTGGGGGCACAAGTGCTTGCAGTTCTTCAGAGCATTCACCACTAAAATAGTTGTAGAACAGGCAGAGGGATGCAACATTTCGTTGATGGGACAGAGGTTGAAGCTTAGATGCCAGTTCAGGGCCTATCAGGTTTGCGACTCTCTTTTGAACCCTGTCAAGGAGCGAGAGACTAGTAGCAGATGCACCAGCCCAAATGTGACAGCAATGCTCCATACATGGACGAATGGTGGCCTTATAGAGGTACAGGATACTTTCGGGTGTTAGTAGTTGTCTAGCACGGTAGAGAGAGCCCACCTTTCTTGCAGCGGCCCTGGCAATGCTTTTGGAAGTAAAATGTTAATAAATTTTGAATAGATATTTATTTCCGTTTATGCATAACAAGAAGAGTAACCCAACATTTTCTCGGGTAACATATACCTATATCTTTATTGAACAGAAATGTAACCTGGGAAATACAAACAATAGGCAATAATTCGTAAGTCATGATCACGCTTTGTCTGTGTAAGATTTGAGGGCTGAGCTATGAAATGTGGGGTTGATGTGATGGTGGATCCACAAGATGGGTATGAGTGGGTCTGCGAGATGTGCATAAGATACAAAGGCTGATCAGTGAGATCTAAACGCTGGTCCATAATATGTGCAGATTGATGAGATGCGTAAAGTGGGCTGCAAAATGCATATGAAGTCCAAAGGCTGGGCTGTTGATCTGCAAGTTGGGTTTTCAAACAATCATAAGAAAGAGAGTAAATTCTAATTATAAATTAATGTACAGAATGAGGATAAATGACTAATAAATGATGACCAGAATAAAAAAAGTCCTTGATTAATATTTTCAAAATATTTGACTAAATTTTTTTTTTTCTCAATTTGCATAAATCTATAAAAGTTCTACCAGAGATGGTCAGTTAATTGAATGATTATTAAAATCATCTATTTATAAAATTGTACTTTTCATTAAATACAGAAGATGTTAATAACCTATGGCTTATCTAGCTTTTTTAAAGACTAGCCACGATGGTAGATACATATTAATCTTAATTGTCTATCATAGTTGCTTGCACTCGTTTCTTTTCATATTCTTTCTTTTGCTGCTGCTATTTTTTTTCTTAGGAAGGGGAGATTATTCAGTTCTTGTTCAGAATTCTCATTAAATTTAAAAAACAAAAAAAATCTGTATGATGTACAAAAAAAAATCCGTATGATGTACATTCTAATCCAGTGGTTCTGAAGCTGTTTTAGCTCGACCCCCCACCCCCTTTCAGAAAATGTCTCGCTCAAAAAGTGTATTCATACTAACAATACTAACTTAATAACATTTAATGCAAATGTTAACAGAGAGAAAAATCCAACATCATGTTTTAGTAGCGATGGGTGATGCACACTGTGTTTTTTGTGGCCATGGATCCAGATAACATTTAATACAAATCCAACGTGACCTTTCAGTAGGTAATCTTTTAGAACTGTTTGATATATCAACATCATTACCTGTTGTTATGTCACATATCCCAAAATACTCAAATAGTGTAAACATTTGTATAAAAAATTAATTTTTCTAGATCAGTGGTTCTCAATCTTTTTAGCCTGTGAAGCCTTTCATCATGTACGAAAATGACCCCCTTCCTTCCAAAAATGTCTTACTCAAAATGTGCATTCATACTACTACTAATAATGAACTAGCGGGACCTGTGGAAATTCCACAGGGGACTCGTTCACATGTAATATATTGATGTTGGCATTCTGTAGATGTTCAACGTAAATGGAGATGCTCTGATATTATTGTAGCTCTTCTGTTAAAATTGCAAATGTATTTATCTAAGCTAGCAGGGATGCCCGGCGTAGCCCAGTAGTAAAATACGCTTAAATATAATATTTTACTTCTTGCAGATTTCATACATATTATTATAAAGTTAATGTTCTATCGATTTTTTATATATTACTAGCAAAAGTACCCGTCGTTGACTGGGTTCAAAAACAGCCTACAGAAAATGTACTCTGATTTATGAAAGTATAATAGGTTATGAAAAAGAAGGGTTATAAAGAGATAGCTTTGAATTTGGGGGTACCAAAACCAAAGCAAAATATGATAAAAGTAAAAATAAAATAGATAAACCCCATAATTTATTATACCATACCTGTACACACTGAAACACTTATCACAATATTCTGTGGATCTATATTAAACTAGCGGGGGTACCTGGTGTTGCCCGGGTGTTTGGAGGTGTGTGTGTGGTGTTAAATAAAAAAGAAACCGGGGGTGGGGTAAAAGTTGGTAGGATCGAACCCGAAGCCCTGAGGCGAAGTTTGAAAATAAAATTGGCCAGCCAGAATGAGTTACTGAAAGATGTTTGAATTTATTTAAGTAAGAACCAAATTGACAAGTGCGTGCACGGAAGTCGTCGAGCATTACGACTATGACGTCAATGACCAGGTTTGTTTGTTATAAGCGAAGTAAAAAAAGAAAACAACGTTAAAACTTAAGCGGGAAAAAAACACAAAAAAACTAACGTAAGGCAAACGAACAATGAAAACAGAAAAACGAACACGTGAAAAATGGCTTAAATAAGCCTGTTTCGATATTAAAATTTAAAAAATCGGTGGATACCCGGGTGTTTTTAGGTGTGTGGTCAAGGGTGGATAAGCGAAGTAAAAAAAAAAAAACAGAAAAATGATCGTTACATGAAAAATGGCTTAAATAACACTGGTTCAATATTTAAATTTAAAAAATCGAAAAAAAAAAAAGACATCTCACCACGATTCGAACCCAAAATGTTTATATTATGAACCAACGTGCTAATCAACTGACCTAACGCGACGTACATGAAATTTGTTCAGTTTTTCAACTATTTAAAGTAAATCAGGTCATGACGTCATCTGACGCATGCGTAGAACCGGTCGAGAGGGCCGTTTTTGTTGACCCCCACCCCCGGTCAAAAATTGTTGATTTCAGGTTGAAAAAATGAACGTTTTGAGCCAATTTTTCGATATTTTTTGAGCAAAGGATGGAGCTTCAATATGATACCGAGTTTGTGAATTTTTGTTGTGTCTGTCGAAAGTTTTCAGCAGACACACAAACATACACACATACATACATACATTTTCGCTTTTATATATATAGAAGAAAACCTTGTTAAACTTTGTGACATATTTCCATTCAATGGAGGTCAGGTGCGAACGAACACCCCATAATTTTATTATACCATATTTCTTCAAACTGAAACATAATTATCAAAGTATACTTATGCAGATAGATATGAAAAGTCTTTGTGCCTATTTCCATTCTATGGAGGCCAGGCACGAACGCAGACCCCACAATTTTATTATATCATTCCTATTTAAGTTAAAACATACTTATCAAAGTATTATTATGTACATCTATATCAAAAACACTTGTAAACGTTTTTTTTTAATTTTTAAATTTTTTATTTCCATACTTTGTGGATCAGACATGTACGCAGACCCCACAATTTTAATAAATCATCATTATGCCAGATCAAACATACCTGTTCCTGTGTCTCGATACATCTTCTATCATTATATGTGATCAGTTTTCTATAATAGTCAACCATATATTAGCCTATTCATGACCAGACACACACACAAATGTTCAGCTTTATATTATAGATAAAGTTGCGATTTCAAAAATAAAAAAAATATATCCATATGACTTTGGTGCATCAGCTTGAAAGGAAACTGAAACCAAAACTTATGAAAAAAAGATATGTACAGTGTCCTGGTCAAAATCATAAGACCACTTAAGAAAGTAAGCGTTTACGCATATTATCAAATTTTTAATCAAACAAATGGTTGAAACCATTGCCAAAAGGGAAAATATGATGGAAAAAAAATGAAATCTGCTTCATTTGAAACCTTAACCCTGATCCAATAATTATTTTTTAAAAAACTAACATTTTCACCTGGTCAAAATGATAAGGCCACTTTAATAAAATTGGCTAGTTTTGAAAAAATAAATACGAAAAGCTTTTTATGTTACTAAAAGCAACTTGTTAGTGGATAAAAAATATCTTACTAAATTATAAATGGCAAAAGGGAAACCATTATCAGAGTTTGAGAGAGGAAGGATCTTTGAGCTTAATAGGGGTGGACTCTCCCATAGATCCATTGCAAACGAAGTGAATCATAGCAAAACGGTCATCACAAATCTTTTAAGAAATCCAGATCAATATGGGCACAAAAAGAGTCCAGGTCGACCAAAAAAAATAACCCCATCACTGGATCGCCGTATCAGAAGAAGTTTTAAAAAAAAATTCAGTATGAGCTGAAGTCGATTGAAAAGCCAAACACCAGCAGAATGTAGTCCTAAAACCATCAGAAGGCATCTGAAAATGAAGGGTTTCAATCATTTAAAGCGACTGCAGAAACCACGTCTTCTTGAACAGCACAAAACTAACCGACTTAAATATGCCGCCAAATACCAGACTTGGGAATAAGAGAAGTGGGAAAATGTAATTTTCTCCGATGAGAAAAGGTTTAATCTAGATGGTCCAGATGAATTTCAACACTATTGGCATGATAAAAATTTGCCCAAAGAGACTTTTTCAATTCGGCATAGTGGAGGAGGGTCTTTAATGATCTGGGGTGCTTTCTCGTCAGCTGGGACCCTAAAGTTGCAAGTAGTGAAAGGCCGCCAAATATCATTGAAGTACATTTCAATGCTTGAAAATGCTTCTATCAGGACTGAAGGTCCACGTCTGTGTGGAAGAAATTGGATTTTCCAGCAAGACAACGCTGCGATACACACTTCTCGACAAGCACGAGAATACTTTTCTTCAAATAATATAGAATTGTTAGATCATCCAGTATGTTCTCCGGACCTCAATCCCATTGAAAATCTTTAGGGATGGATGGCAAAAAAAGTGTTCAAGGGTGGAACTCAGTATGATTCGATAAAGGAACTTTCTGATTCAGTTTTCAGTACATGGGATAAAATTCCTTCGCAACTGATAAAAAACTTAGTCGCAAGCATGCCGGAGAGAATTTTTGAAGTAATTCGTAATGATGGAGGCTATACAAAATACTGAGACCCTTTTTACTAATTTATAATTGCCTTTTGTTAGATAAATTATCAGTGGTCTTATCATTTTGACCAGGTGAAAATGTTTGTTTTCTAAAAAATAATTATTAGATCAGGGTTAAGGTTTCGAATGAAGCAGATTTCATTTTTTTCCATCATATTTTCCATTTTGGCAATGGTTTCAACCATTTGTTTGATTAAAAATGTGATAATATGCATACTTTCTTAAGTGGTCTTATGATTTTGACCAGGACTGTATATATATATATATATATATATATATATATATATGTATATATATGTATATATATATATATATATGTATATATATGTATATATATATATATATATATATATGTATATATATGTATATATATATATGTATATATATGTATATATATATATGTATATATATATATATATATATATGTATATATATATATATATATATATATACATATATATATATATATATATATATATATACATATATATATATACATATATATAAACTTGAGTTCCTTCAGCTATAATTGAAGCCGAAATCAAAACTAGTGAAGAATTCTTGATAAAATTATTTATAAAAAAAAAATAGATTACTGGAGTGCCATCAGCTATAATCGAAACCAAAACTTATGAAGAATTCGTATTATTTAGATTCATCGAACTATTGTTCTCATCTTGAATTGAATTTTCACAACATTTTGATCGATGTAACCTCTGACCTTCTTCAGGTGTATCTTGTCGAACTCGGGAATTTAGAGATGATATTACTAATCCACAAGGACCGTGGTGCAGTAGTTAGAGTACTTGGAAAAATTAATTGTAAAAATTGATATTCTCCTGAAGGTTGAAGGTTCAATCCTCAATATGGGCGACCGAAAAATACAATTGCAAATTACTTAGGATCTGTATGGAACAAGAGCACGCTACTCCCGTAAAGTAAATAAAGGGTTACGCTTGAAATTCTGTCCAAATTCCCAAGTTCGACAAGATACACCTGAAGAAGGTCGGTGGTTACATCTACCGAAATATTGTGAAAATCACATTTAAGATAAGAACAGGAGTCCGATGAATCCAAATAATACGAATAACCAATCCTCATCTCAAAAATTCAAAAACGTTATGAAGAATTCTTGGTAACATTATTTATAAATAAAATAGATGACTAAATTGCTATCACCTATAATCAGAACCAAAACCAAAACTTATGAAGAATTCTTGCTAAAATTATTTATTACAAGAAATGGAAGTGCATAACAATTAAACGACAGTCACTCGGATGTAATCGTGACACACAAAATAAATAACACACACGCTCTCCTATTAATATATAATGAATACTAACTTAATGAAGTGTTGGAATTAAAATTTTAAGCTGCCGAATATTGTTTTGTGTACAAAAAAATCCATCGCTCTTTTCTTTCACGAGTACGTGAGTTAATTATATAAAAAAAATCTGTTCTTCTTTTTTTCCACTGACACCAAGTGAGCAAAGAAAAACCCTTCTCCCAATCAAAGAAATACCAGCTTTTTATGTCCTCAAATTTTACATATGCAAATTAAGACGCAATCGAACCTGAGCATATGTTGACTTTTCGTGTCCTATCAGTCAGGTTTCAATTTCTGAGTGTTACATACGTCACCTTTGGCCGCCTGCCTCCATGACTGCTGTCACACTTAATATCATTTAATGCAAATACGAGCAGAGAGAAAATCAAACATGACCTTTTATTTGCGATGTGCAATGCATTAGTTGAATTTTTTCTATATTGAGAGCATTCTAGTTGAACTTCAGAATTTTTGTAAACTGCAGAGAAACTACAGAATTTCAAACTGAACTTTTTAATTCATGGGAGTAGATTTTTCTTATTTAATCAGCCATTACTTGGTAGAAGCATTCCCTTTATTATTGCTTCTAGTAAAGATTGAACCTTGAACCTCCAAATGACTATCGTTTAGAATCAAGTGTTAACACTCAACAATTATGCCATGGGTTCATGTAAACAATTCTACTATGAATTTTGGGAGTTTGTGAGACAACAATGAATTTCTAAATAGATCTAGTATAAAATTGAATACCATATGAGAACCATCAATTATAACTAGCAGATTAGATTAAATTTGCAATATGAGTAACAGTAAAGAAAAAAGTATAAAAATAAGTATCTAGAGAAAATTAGGTTTAAGCCTCCTAAAATTCATACTTAAATTGTTTGTGAACTCGTGTAATGGCTATTTTGCTTATTTACCAACCTAAGCAACTTCTGATTTTGAAACTCTTCTAAAATAATTTGAAGACTCTGACAAAAATGGTCAAAACATAAGAATGTCTGTAAACTGATATATATATATATATATATATATATATATATACACACTAGCAGAAGTACCCGTCGTTGACTGAGTTCAAAAACAGCCTACAGAAAATGGACTGTGATTGATGAAAGTATAATAGGTTATGAAAAGGAGGGAGTTGTACAGAGATAGGTTTTGGCACTCAAAAATTTTACCCTAAGCAAAATATGATGAAAGTAAAGATAATTTTCGCGAAAATATATTTTTTATATCAACTTTGTTTCCATTCGTAGCCAAGAGTGACCAACAAAATGATGTTTCCTTACAAAGAGAAAATGTTATATATATAATAATATAAATATACAAGAAATAAATGTTACCATAGTCAATAAAAGTTACTTTTATGGTAGAAAAGTTCATTGGTTTGTATTTTTAAGTAGTTTGTAAAAAAAATTTTTTTTTTTAATTCATGAACCAGTTTAAAAAAAAAAATCAAAATGGCAACGACTTTGAAATGAAGAGCCCCGTTTTCAATTTGAAGGCGGGGCACCTGATCATTCTGTGTTAACATTTTAAGAGAGTTCCGTTAACATAAGGAATATTTATAAACATATTTTAATGTTTTCCGTTATTTTGTGCTTGAGGAATATTCGATTATGGCATGTGTAGTTTATATAAAAATTAATTTAAGTAGTTATCGCCTCAAATCTCGTTTTAATTTCAGTTCGCTGAAATTATTTCAAGTAAAGAGCATTAAAAACTATTTCAAAACAAAAAAAAAAACATGAACTGAACTTTTATTGACTATGGTAACATTTATTTCTTGTATATTTATTTTTTCGGGTAGTCGTTTGTTGGGTTTTCTGCTAAACACTCTTACTAAATATCGACAAAATGTCGAAAAACAAAGAAACAAAACAGTTTTGAAAAATAATGAAGTTTTACTTACTTTAGTAAAATAATTCGAAACAGCAAAATGGGATATTAAAAAAGTAAACACATGATTACTTTAGTTTCTTAAAGCAAAGAATCGATATAAATATGAATAAGGTGAAAATGGTGTCCTTTTCAAGCAGAACAGCTTCATTTCAGTTTTACAGTATTGAATGGTGTAGTATTGCGCCGTCGGATTCAGGGTTGTACTATTGTAATGTAAAGAACACGCAGAAAGGGTTGTAATCAACTGAATTCCTTTTAGTACACTGACAAAAAAAAAGCTTAAACAGATATATAAATAAAAATAAAAAGGTTATGTAAATATTTTTAAAAAGACACGTAATCACGTGAGCAGGATTTTTTCCTTCTTTTGACACGATAACAAGTAACGTTCTTATTTTTTATTATTTATCTATTTTTGAAAGAGTGCCACGTGCAAGTGGAGAAGGAAAAAAACAGAGTTATGCAAAATTTGTGTCGAGAATTGTCTAAAGTTCTGACTTTTTTTTTGCTTTCACTTTAATAAGAACATGAATTTATGAGGTGAATTTATTCGACACAATATGATTCAACTCAAAAAAATAAATAAAAGCTAACGTGAATTAAGATTAAAGTTAAGGTGTTATTGTGGACCCTCACCCCTTTTAAAAAACCTTGTAAAACTTTGTGACATATTTACTTTCTATGAAGGTCAGGCGCGAACGGACACCCAATAATTTTATTATACCATATTTCTTCAAACTGAAACATAATTATCAAAGTATACTTACGCAAATAGATATGAAAAGTCTATGTTAAAGTTTGTGCCATATTTCCATGTAGTACAGGCGCGAACGCAGACCCCACAATTTTATTATACCACACACACACACACACACACACACACACACGTTCAGCTTTATAGATATATTTTTTTTTATATAAATTTGTTTATTTACAGAAATTCTTTTACAGAAATAATTAATACTGAAATGGATATGAAATTGAATGTATGTTTAAATTAATGGAAAAGAAAATGAATGCATGTTAGCTTAACATGGTTCAGAAAACATGAATTTTTCACATATAATAAATTAAATAAAATAGATGTAATTAAAACGTGCATGTGTCCAAATATGAGTAAACTACTACCGCACGTTTATTGTCGTTTGTTCTCTAAGTTGTAAATTTAAACGTTTGAGTTGTCAACTTGGTTGAATGGCTTCTTTCCACTTGATTCGATCCCCTGCCAATGTTTCTATTAACCTATGATGTTTTGGGTTTTGCTTGATGTTATCACTTTACCTCTTCCAAGGTCAACCTCGTGGACAGGCTCCCCCCAGGCACATCCACCTACTTAATAAATATGAATCCAGTAATATGTTTATTTACAGAAACATTTCTATAGAAATAATTAATACTGAAAGTAAATTTTTTTTTCTTTTAACTATAATAAAATAAATTAAATAATAATAATAGATTAAGTAAAATGAATGTAATATAGCGGGATCTTAAAATTAAGTAACACCATTTACTTCCAAGAAGTTTCAAAATCAGGAGTCATTTGGATACGCGAAATAAGGAAAGCGTTGTTTAATAATCAGTTCTAAATTTTGGGGAGGTTGAAGGTTCAATCCTTACTGCAGGTGATCATAAGTAAGAATAATATAAATAACATTTCTACTTGATCATGGGTGACAAAATGCGGAAAATATAACTCTGTGAATTAAATTAAAGGTTCAATTCAAAATTCTGTACAGATTTCCAAGATCAATCGAAAGGTTCCGAATTTGGAAAAGATGCATCTGAAGAAAGGTGGAGATTACATTGGCTGAAACCATGGGACTGCTTTATTATTATTTTCATGGCAAGTGCTCGTCTGAACTCCAATCTATGATCTCCCTTTGCCAAACTTTCACGAGAAACACAATAATTTCTCCTACTCTTTATCTGTGCCTAAACCTAAACGTAGATTCCATGATCAAAGTTTCTTTCTTAGAACTGCACGCCTGTGGAACTGTCTTCCGTTTGCCTGCTTTGGTTGTTTTTTTTTTTTTTTTGTTTTTTTACATAGGCATCATGTAAAAGAAAAAAAAAACAAAAAAAAAGAACCATATTTGTTTTTTGTTTTTTTTCTTTTACATGATACCTATGTAAAAAAACAAAAAAAACCCCCAAAAAACAATGTAAACAAGTTCTTGATGAGCCATTCCACTTAAGTTAACAAATTTACCAAATGTCCATTACTAACAATTACTATATTGTCCAATTGACTACTGTACACTCTTTAACCCTTATCCTCAAGTGGCCTCTGGGCCTTGATAAGTGGTGATGCCTATGTAAAAAAAAAAAAAAAAATGTGACTATAACAAGCAAGATAAGAATAATAGTCCAAATAATACAAATCATCAATCTTCATCTAAAAAATTCAAAACATAATACTGTTTTATTTTTCTCTATTCAATCTCTGAATAAATGCTTGATTCTATATTTGATATTCTAAGCCTATAGCTCTTATTTTCCCTGTTTTTTTGGTATCATTAGATTGGGCTGGTGTTCAGGAGTGATGGAAAAAAAAAAATTTAGGTTATTTAGACCATCCAGACTCTTGCCGTTTCTATGCAAATGAGACTATACCAGGTGCATAAGAGGAGCTATGGAGAGAATGTGAGGTGGAGTTGAAAGACGGCGTGTTACGGAGACGAACACGTGTAACAGACTGTTTAAGTTAGAGAAACTATGAGGAGAAAAGATCACACAACTTTATTGAAACTAACTTTTAATTCAGACTTATTTATATTTGATATTCTAAGCCCATAGCTCTCATTTTTTTCTGCTTTTATGTATCACTAGCGGGGGGGGGTACCCGGCGTGGCCCGGGTGTTTGTAGGTGTGTGTGTGTTGGGGGGGGGGTATCAAAACAACCCTGTTTTAAAAAAAAACGTTGGCCGGGTGTTTGGAGGTGTAAAAGAAAAGAAAAAGTTTTAGTAGGAAAGTAGGCTTGAACCCCGAATCTTGACGTGGAGATGGAAATGAAATGGAAAAAAAATCCCCTGGGACCTAGCCATCTTGGCCACGAGAAAAGAGGAATGAAAAGCATCTTAATTTAACGTTTATAAAATGAAATTAATAGGTGCGAGAACCTTAAGTTGCATGATGTTTGACCTTGAAACATGACGCGGCTGCAAGCCAGTTTTCGCTTGTTTTATACTGAAAAGCGAAAGAAACACATGGCGATCGAAATATCTGGAAAATATAGCACGTGAAAGTTGGGCAAATTAAATACACATGCGTTCTTAAGTCGTAGATATTATCATTTAGATGTGATATAAAAAGTTTTAAGAAGAAACGAGCCGAGCGAGAAGGCCGATGAAAAAAGCCTTTTGCAGACATACACAAAAGCGAACATACATACATACATACATACACACATTTTCGCTTTTATATATATATATAAATTAAATTGAGCTAATGGAGTGATGGAGAAAAAAATGGAGATTATTTAGGTCATCCATAACTAAATAGGATGATTTTCAACAATAAACATTTATAACAGATTTGTTAGTGAAAGTGTTGGACAAGAAGAGAACTGATCAAAGTATTTAACATTTTTAATTTCTAATTTTGGTGCTTGTCCAGTTCCTTATTAAAAAAACAAAAATAAAGAAAAATCTATGATGAACATACCCATGATGGAAAAACGAAATGAATCTTGCACATACAAAAATCATATAAATTGATCAAGTAGTTTTATTTTTAAATAAAATTTTATTACTAAGTTTTATTTTTAAATAAGAAAATCAAATTTTATTGCTAACTGAATATGGCTTATGATGCCATTTAGAAAACAGTCTAAAGAAACAAGAAACTACTCAACATAATTTAAACTTGAGAGACTTTTGTTGTAATGCCTACAGATTCCCATTAATTGTTTAAAAATGACATTATAAAAATAAAATTACCTCATCAATTCACATGATTTTTGGAATACAATATTTTCTATATGTTACAAGTATGTACATCATACAGATTTTTTAATATAAGGAAAATTCTGGACAAGCACCCTAACTTTTTTCAATTGAATGTCAACAAAATTTTAATTTTTATTTAATCTAAATTAAATTCTTTCTATTCCTTTTACATTTTAGACAAGAATTGGATCTACTCTTACAGATACCCCAAGCTGAAGATATGGAATATAATCCGAAACCAAGGCCAGGTTTGTGCATACTTAATGTTTCCTTTTCATCCAGTCAGTTATCATAAAACAACAATGCACATTCGTCGTGTGCATCCTTTGCATAATGGAAAAATTAAATCTTTCTTCATCTGTGTTGGCATAAATATTCATATAAAATAATGTCTTTGAATCGTTGAAGTTAAAGAAAAGAAATAAGAAAGAGTGAAAGAAAATTGGAAAATTTTTAAAGAAACAAAAAAGAAAAGAAAAAACATAAGATAAACATAAAAAAATGAAAATAGATTTCCTCACCAGTTTTTTTTACTTGCTAATTATTGCGTATTATTGTGTGCATTTTATATATATATATATATATATATATATATATATAGTAAGTTATAAAAATATATATGATAATTAAGCTACACAGAATATTTTGTGTTTCATCCACGCTAGGATTCGTCAGGCTTATGTGAAGAGTTGTGGTTGTCTCGCGTTTTCATATACGCACATTCTATTGAGTTTTTAGTTAGCCAATCAGCTTCGAAGTTTCCACCGCTCCCTTCCTAATCAGCCAATGGGCAGGCACTTACAGACCAAAGGCCCAAAATATTCTGTGTAGCTTAATTACCATAGATATTTTTATAATTTACTACATAGCTCTACCTATGTATTGAGCACTGTTGAAGTAAATACTTAAAGTTTACGCATAAAATTATACTTTCGTATATTAATTTATGTGATTAAATGAAGTAGTCATATATATATATAGATTCAGCCACTCTGATGAGTTGTAGATGACAAAACCCCGTGTCAGTGGATAATTATATTTTAAAAATAATATATATGCCACTTCCCATGTGGGGGTACCAAATTGGTTAAAGGGAAAATTATTCCCAACTCACATTTAGATAAAAATGCATCTTCGTAAATAATTGAATTCATTCAAACCTGTATCGCTAAAACAACATCTATCTATATATATATATATATATATATATATATATACACACATATGAATTTGTATATTTTGGCAGCAAGTCATTATTCAAGCATGTCTGATTAAACATGACAGAGTTCTTCTTTTTTCCGATTTTGTTGGATATCTTTTCAAGTCGCCCAGCGGTCTTTATTTTGGTTGGCATGTTGTATATAATGATGCCCAAAAGTTGTTGTTCGGCCATATTCTTCTCAAGGACTTTCTATCGGTACATCCAATCATTGTCAGGAGCGATTGTTGTTTTCGTTTTCTTTTTCATTACTGAGGCTTGGTGTATTTATAGTTAGATTTAAAAAATTTTTTTATTCGTTATAAAGGTGGGTGTAAGATTGGTAGGGGAGAATAATTTTTATTTTTAATTTTGATTTTTATTTATTTAGTTTATTTATTATTAGTAGCGCCATAAAATAACACCTAAAATTCCATGATAAAAACCTACAGTCGTCCGACATTAGAAATATCTTAACTAACAATACTAAAATTCGATACCTTAACACGAAGACTAAAATTACTAGAAGCCATACTAATTAAAAAAACTACAGCCACTTATTAACCGGATCTCGTTTAATATCGGGACAAATATACTAACTGTATTCAATAACTGACAATAAATAAACTAAAATAAATAAAACACAAAATGAAAAATAAAAATTATTCGCTCCTACCCATCCTGCACCCACCTTTATAATCAAGAAAAAAAAAGAAAAAAAAAAACTAGCTATAAATACACCAAGTCTCAATAAAGAAGAAGAAAATGACGGCTACAACAATCACTCCTTATGATGATTGGACGCACCAATTGAAAACGCTTGAGAGGAATATGGCCGAACAGCAACTTTTGGGTGCCATAATATACAACATGCCAGCCGAAATAAAAAAGATCACTCGGCGAATTGAAAAGGTATCCAACAAAATCAGAAAAAAGAACTCTGTCGTGTTCAATCAGGCGTACTTGAATATATAAGTGAAATTATATAAACACCAGAAAAAAACAATGCGGATTAATCACTGTTTAGACAATGTTAATTGTCTCTTTAGGAGTTCAAGACACGTTCAAAAGTGTTGAACTCCTGGAGAGACGATTAACATTACTGAAATGTAAATTAATCTATGTTGTTTTATTTCTAATTTTTATATTCTTTCACTTATAACAGACACACCTATGCATTTAGCTCTTTTGAAAAAATAGTGTTTTTTCAATACATTTGAACTTAATTTAGATTTACATATCTTTATAAAGTTAAGTATGTTCATATTAGGCACAACCTAAGAATAAGTTATGTCCCTTGAAGTGACAACGTTCTTGGGGGAGGAGTTAGATTCACCATGACAATTGAAGATAGACAGATGTGTCTAGCATTAAGAACTTTAATCATCACACATCTTACCATTTTGCTCTGTATGTTGTTGAATAAATCCGTTTATTATACTTTGTCCTTTGCTCATTTTTGAGTTGGTATCAAACCAATAATGCGTATCATCAAATGTAACAATATGTTTGTATGTGCAATATTCACTCCTAAACAAATTAACCAATCATTATGAATTTTAAAACACAGCTGCTAACTATCCAAATGTGGGCTGTATTTAATTTAATGCAAAAAGGGTTAAAAGTGGAGCGAAGCCTGTCATGAGAATTAAGATACTTCTGATTTTTGTACAGTTTTAGCAATAAGTATTGGACATAAATTAATAAATATTTCCTAAATTTCAATTTCTTTAGAGTATTTTAAAGGATATTTAGGGGGCATAACAACAACTTTATTTTTCACATCTAACTACAGTCTGAATAGGAAAATAACCAAACACTTCCTATGCAAATCTTTAATACTCATCACTTACAGCGCTTCCTAAAGCATGTTTCATGAAAATATGCTTACATTTCACCCCTGTTTCCAAATTATTGCATTTATTCTCACTAAACTGCTTTTCTCAGATATGCAATACCACAAAAAAAGTAGCAAACAATTTTACTTTTACAATTTACAATTGCCCTTCCATATCATTCACATAGACTAATATAACAATAAACGGTATAATTACTATTAAACTGCCATTTATTATTTCAGTTTTTAACTGTTACTATTTCCTACATGTTGCACAAGATTTTATGAATAAATAAACACTTCCTGACTTTTACTTACATTTTACCTGCCATCCTTAATGTAATCGAGGAATATCAGAATGGTTTTATTTCATCAATGCCATCTGACTATTCATAATACATTTAATCATTCTTTAGAATGCTAGAATACATTACTGAACAGCTTGCATCATATTCACAATGGTGTCTTAGCCTGGCACCTAGGCTCATCGTAAGTAACTTATATTAAAAAATCAGGTATTTAGATTGTTGTTTTTCATATATATATATATTAAACAAAATAGAAAACTGACCACTAAGTTTCATCAGCTGTTTCCATTTTATTAACATAAAATAGAAAATAACTTTTTATGTACACTAAAAGCAAACAGGAAAACATTTACTACCTTTTTACGAATGTTTTTCTCTTTCAGTTTCTTTTACTTTTTTTTATCCTCACCAAAAATCTGAAAAAAATAATCGAATAGAAGATCACCCAGAATTTTTTATTAAAAATAAAAATTGATGTTATATTTTAAGCGGAAGTACTGATTTCTGAAATGACAGACTGCATTACCACCTCTGTTATTAAAGTAATCTACATAAATAAAACAATAGATGTATGTGTGTGTCTGTGTGTAAATATTTAACCGATAAACTCTTAAACTATTGGTCACATAACACTGAAATAAACAGGAAATAGTAATTGTACAACAAGGATGGTCTATAATGAGTAAAATCTTTGTTTGGATGGATGAATAATGCATACAGAAATATGTCAGCAAGTTGAAATGCAAAATGTTTGTTTTAACTTGCCGACATATATCTATTACTTTTGCACATGCCCAAATTCATTCATAGCTTGAAGTGGTTTGATTTTAAATCTTTCTTTTCTATCTGTCGATAACTCAAATGGTAGGGAACATGGCTGGAGTGCTAAATGTTTTGATTTCGGTTCTATGATGCCAACAAAATTATTTTTTTAAAATCTTTTGAAATCAATATTATATATATTAGGTTCAATATAATATTCAACAGAAAATTTGCTTTATAATAATAAATACGAAATCAGCATAAATTAAAATATATTTATGCATATTTTACAATCGGTCGTTATCCTTCAATAATAGAATAATATTGCAATTTTATATGATGATATAATATGAAATTATAAAATTAATTTTTATTTGTAATTGATCTTCTGCTTGATCATTTTTCCCAATTTTGGGTGAGTATACTTATTTCTGCATGATATGTAAGTACATAAAAGTTTTTTTACTTGAAATATAATTTTCACTTGTGACTAATACTATAGACGCACCAATATTTTTGACAGAATTGGTAAAAAAAAAACAATTATAAAAATCTCTCGAACTTTTCGTTTACAGTTATAGAAATTTATAAGACCTTGAAGAAATTTCTGTTTGTGTTCAACATAAAAGAAGATAAAAAGGTAAGATTTTGCATTTGCTTGATTCTGCGATTGTGTTGTCTTATATAATAGGAACTTTGTCTGTGTGTGTGTTTGTGGCTGTGTTTGTTCCCTATGAAGTCGAAAACAGCTGGGCTGAGTTTTATGAAATTTCACACAAAGGTAATTTATGTGCCTGGTAGTGTTCTTAAATAGGTTTTCTATTGGAATGTCTTCAATAAGTATTGATAATCAATAATCAAAATAATCTGATGAAAGAAGGGACAAGCGATTTTGATTAAAGTTAACACCTTACACAGCCTAACATCACATGTGCATTTGAGAAGTTTTATTACCACACAAGCCAAAAAGCCTGACATGTAGAATGAACAGTAGGTTCTTTGATATGACAGGGGTATGTTCAAAATAAATGTTTTGTTTAACGCACAATTACACCATGATACTTGACTTTTGCATTTTAAACTTATATTCAAGCCATTGGACCAAGTAAAGAATAGATACCCTGTATCAGAAGACGACAACTGATGACGACCGGCGCACATTTCAAGTGACACTGGTGATTCGATCTTGACATTGGCACAAGCACATGGCGTTGGTTGTTTGTAAACACATCAAATAGCAGACATAGTCGAATATTCGCGAGCAAGATTTTTTAAAAATATATTTACAAAACTTTTGAAGATTTAAAAAAATATGTATTTACAAAGCATTTTTTTTTTTTTTAAGTAAGTAACAAAACGATATTTAAATAAATAAGTTTTTAAGTTAGTAACAAAAGATATTTAAATAAATGGGTGTCTTTCTGAGTGCATTTTTAATATATTTACAGAACTTTTTAATAAAACTTGGAATAATTATAATAAAATAAATAAATAAATTTCTGCCAAACGTATTAATGGCAGAAACAAAATAAAATAACTGACTTGTTCGGATTTTTGTGAATGTTTCATTGTCTAATGGGGAATTACGATTTGACTGATTTTTTTTGTGTTTGTGTTTGAGAAGCTAGTAAAATCTAGCGGTGTTTGAGAAGCTAGTAAAGTCTAGCAGTATTTGAGAAGCTAGTAAAGTCTAGCAGTGTTTGAAGTTGATGTGATTGCCGATCTGGGAACGAAGGGATGTAGTTTGAGATGCATTGATTTGCATACCAATGAGGCTTCACCCCCCAAAAGACTAAAGTCGAGAGAGCAAGAACAATCGAGTTCTTGGAACCGAATTGAACAGGTCGGAGTGTGAAATGTTGTATGAATGCTGACAAGAATCCTTTTTTTTTTAAAGTTGAGAACTAAAGGACAAAATAAGGGAAGCAAGAGTTATTAGTCTACCAAAAGTAAATGCATGGTTTACTTTCTACTCTTATAATGTAGTAGTTAATGAGCTTTTGAGTCTTCAATTATAGTCAGTCTATTTATTTATTTTTTTTTATTATAAATTTTGTTATTTTCTTTAAATTTTCAGAGATATGAATATGTATGTAGATATCTTCTACTCAGTATGGAGCCAGAGAATGTGAAGGTAAAATACACTTCTTGATTGTCGTTTAATTTCTTTTTTAGTGAGCAGAAATTAACTTTTTCAAAGGCGAAGAACAATTATGTTGAAGTCTTCATCATTATAATGTGAAGAAGAAAATAAAAATATTTATTGTATATTCTGATATTCACACGAGTAAATATAGTTATATATCAAGTGTCTGCATTTTATTCAGTTCTCTTCCCATTAGTCAGTTTTTAAGCTGTTTTTCAGGTACTTTTCTTTTGGGTGGTCTGGTACACCCATAAAAACATAGACAACAATTTTTTTTTTTTTTATAAGGTAGTCACCACTTATCAAGGCCCGGAAGCCACTCGGGGATAGGGGTTATTGCGTGTACAGAACGTAAGTATTGGAGAGTTGATAAAGTATCTTACTTAAGGGGGCGGTTCATCAGGAATTTGTTTATGTTGGACTTGAAGACATCCAGGTTGTAGTCAGGTGGGGAAACAGGGAAAAGGAACAGAGTTCCACAGGCGTGCAGTTCTAAGAAATAAGCTTTGTTCATGGAATCCACGTTTCGATTTAGGCACAGATAAAGAGTTAGAAAAACTTTTGACAGTGGTTTCAGCTAGACGGGTGTTTATAGTTAAAGATAGGTGAGGGGGGACCAGAGATTGGAGCTCAGACGAGCACTTGCCATGCTAGTAACGATAAAACAAAGAAAGGCTCGCAACGTCTCTCCTGTGGGAGAGAGGTTGCAAGGAAGAGAAAAGGGCATCACCCACTAAGCCACAAAGCCTATTTTGTACTCTGTCAAGGCAGGATAGGCTGTTTTTAGCAGCTCCTGCCCAGATGTGGCAGCAGTACTCCATCCTTGGACGTACTTGGCTTTTATATAGATAGAGAATTGCATCAGGAGTGAGATATCTTCTGGAGCAGTAGAAGGATCCGACCATTTTTCCGGTGACCTTGGCAACTGACTTGATGTAGATGTTTCATTTCAGATCAGAAGTAAAGGTCAAGCCCAGAAGCGTATCAAAACATGGAGCTTCCCCTAGACGAGAGCCATCCATTTCAATTGAGTCTAAATGGGGATCAGAGCGTTGATGATGTAAAGATAGAAGCTTGGTTTTAGATGCATTAAAAGTAATGAGTCACCTCTTCCCCCACTGTACAACGTGCTCAAGATCAGAGGAGAGAGAATCAGAGAGAACTTTGTCATTTGCCGCCTTTGATGTGTTGCCATAGATGGTCGTGTCATCAGCATAGATGTCAACGAATGATTTAAGTATGTGTTTTGGGAGATCATTGATGTAGATCAGGAAGAGAGTTACCCCAGGATGGACCCCTGAGAAACTCTAGCATTAATATTTCGGGCCTCTGGTTTCTGCCCGTCAACCACTACTCTTATGAGCCTATCAGAGAGAAATGATTTAATGATTGAGAAAACATTTCCAGTTATACTATAGCTGGAGATCTTGTGAAGTAGGCCCTTATGCCATACCTTATTGAAGGCCTTTGATATGTCAAGAGCAATTGCCCTAGAGAGGAAGCCTTTGTCAAGAGATTCACTAATCCTATGAGATATAACCGTTAGCACATCTGCTGTAGATCTGGCAGAACGGAAACCATATTGCATATCACTAAAAAGGTTATTTCTGCTGAGGTGGTTGACTACTTCTCTATTTAATATGGATTCCAGCAACTTACTCATGACACACAGGAGACTTATTAGTCTGTACTGAGAGGGAGATGACTTATCACCTCAATTCTTAAATACAGGACATACTGATAAGGTTTTCCAGGGTGTTGGGAAGCACTTCTCCTTAAGGCAAATAGTTTTGTAAGTATGGGGGCAAGTTCTGCTTGAAGCTTTTTCAACACTATAATTGGAATGCTGTCAGGGCCAGTTGCTTTACTGGAATCAAGGTTCTTGATTAGCTTGGCAACCTCACGCACAGATATGTATATGTTACCTAGCGTGTTGTGTGTTATAGGAGGAAATATGGGGAGTTGATGGCCTTTGTCGCATAGGGTAGAATTAGCTGCAAAGTTTTTGGCAAATAGTTTGGCCTTGCCTGATGCTGATGAGATGACCTCAGGTCCATTGATGATGGTTGAGATAGAACACACACTTCTGTTCAGGATCCTGTTTGCTATTTGCTAAAACTGGTGGGAACCAAGCCGCTGCTCAGCTACTTTGGATTTAACAGACTGAGCATATAGCTCTCTTGCATTTTTCATTACTCTTTTAGATTGGTTGCTGGCAGTTCTGAAAGCAGCTTTAGTCTCAGTACATCTGTTACGTTGGTAGCTATGGAAAAAGTGATTTCTGTGTGCGATGGCAGCAGCACATTCTGGGGAGAACCATGGCTGGCTGTTAGGGTTTTGCTTAAATTTTTTGGATGGTATGAATCGGTCTATGCCTACAATTAGCCATTTGGTCAGTTCTGATACTATGGAGGACACATCTTTTTTAAACATGGAATGCAAAAGTAAATCAGATATAAATGTACAGAAGCTATCCCAGTCAGCCGTAGAGTATCGATATACAGTACAATGGAGAGGTACGTCTGAGGACTTATTGCATTTTGTTTTTATCTTAACTGATACAACCGAGTGGTCGGATGATCCCAGAAGGGACAGAACGGAACATGAACATAGCTCAGGGGAAGTTGTGAGAAAAAGGTCTACAAGTGTAGCGTACTGACCGGGAGTATCGGGCACATGGGTGGGTTCGTGAACAATCTGCATAGGCAATGGCGAAATCATGACAGAACCTCCCCTCATCATCTGCCTTGTTAAAGTGGGTCAGCCATTCCACATTGTGGACATTGAAGTCACCACAAATGTGGATGTTAGCTGAAGGGTGAGCAGACAGGATGTGGTCAATTTTCTCAGAGAGTAACTCACCTATTGTAGGGGCGATAGAGGGCAAATATAAATGCAGTGGTATAAGCAAGTGCAACCCGGAAGCACATATAAGGTAAATTAAGGTCTTCACTGGAGATATCCCTACCACACGGAAAGCCATCTTTAATGTAGGCACATATTCCATGTTCATGGCGATATTGGGGGTCAGATTTAGATGTTTAGTTAGAGTATCCTTTAATTATGAACTCGTCAAGGGAAGTGGTTGACCCTATGCCAGTTTCACTTAGGAAGAATATGTCCTGTTTTGTCTCCTGTAATTGGGTTTCAACCTCTGGAAGGTTGGAACATAGACTCCTGATGTTGGAGAAGGAGACATGGTAGTAGGGGTCTACATTGGAAGATGGGGTTCTAGGTTTATTTGTGTTTTTTTTCTGGAGATATTTTATGTTGAGGATCTGGGATGTGTGGAACAGGTCGACAGACTTGGTTAGAGCAGGACAGAGAGAGAAAGTAAGAGAGAAACAGAGAGGAAATTTTTTTTTTTTTGTAGCGCATGATAAGGTAAAGCCGTAACAATTACCCACTAGTATGGCATCGAGAGGCCCCACCAGAAACTACTGCATGGTCCAGAGTCCATTCACCAGATGGCAATACAGCAGCCCCAGTACTTTGCACTTGTTGACAGGACAGCTTCCTTAGTGGTTAATCCAAGGTTTGGGTCCCTGACTATCAGGCGGATAACATCAGCCCAGATGAAACGTTTACCTCTAGCACCCTTACTAGTGACATGGCCACAAAGATAGACATAGAAAACGAAGATTTCCGACATCTCAGACTACTGTTTACGAAGTACTGCTGTCCTGGAAAGCAGCTTTTTCTGAAATCTTTGTTAGAAACATCACTTATTAGAAATGAGGACTGAGGGACAAATAAGGAGAAGCGAGAGTGACGAGAGCTGTCTATAACTCATCCACAATGCATTGTTTACTCTCCATTTAAAAAAAAAAAGGCGGTGGGGGGGGGGGGTTAAAGGACTTATTAATGTTTACTTTGTAAAAGTAAAAGGTATATTTTATTTAACATTAACTATATTATATGAACATACCCTTGAACATTCTATGATCATCCCGCTCATATTGCCAGTCCAAGATTATTGTTTGGTTCGCACAAAATATACTCATTCCAAGCCAAATCACAAGTCCAGTTTATTAACAAATAACAGGTGTTTATTTTGGGGGGAGATTACAAGTGGTACTTATTTTCCTAAGTAAGACAACCGACTTGCTGAATCGAATTTTATTTGATCAAATCGAAACGCATAAGTCTCATTAACAAAATCCTTTATTATAAAACTCCAAATGACCCAACCTGCCTGTAGAGGCATACTGGCTTAACTACCTAGCAGTTCTCAGGAAAAAACTTCTCCAATTTCTCACTCTTCCTTCTCTCCCAGAAAGCTGGCTCTGACTGCTTCCCCTTTCTGTCTTCTAAAATCTTTTCACCTGACTGACTGTGGGTTTTGCTAGTTGTCACCATTCGACCACCCAAGGGTTAAACACTCAAGATATCCACTGAAAATAACATCCAGACAGTCTCCATTCATGATGGCTTATTTGCCGATAATCTTGGACATCATTTTTCTAAACAGCATGATCTTCCAATTTAATATAGTACTTATTACTTCAAACAAAGAAAATATTTCTTGGGTGTTTGGATTCCAACCAGTTATTCTCAGTTCTCTTACTTTATCCAAGCATCTATCACCCACAACATCTGCCGTTCATATACACCACCAAAACATGCAATATGACACATTTTCATATCTGTACTTACCCAGGGTTGTCAGAGATGAAGTGAAGTCATTTTCGTTTTAAAATTCTATTTATTTGCACATTTTAAAACTTGAAGTAAATAGTTCTTGTTATATTCTTGAATTTAGAATGAGTTATACCCCTTTGCTGATTTTTATTTTTAGGTGATTATGTAAATTAAAAAGGTTTCATATTAGCAGCCTTGGCAGGAGAAAGTAATTTTAATAAATTTTAGCTATATATTATTATATTGTGATAACATTGTACAACAATAACAAATGAAAATTGGTTAATCAGAAGCAAATTTTGATTTGTCAGCTATTATGTTATTTAGGTCTCTTACTCAAGTTTATTCGGCAACTTCAAATCTTTTCTATATCACATTATTAAAAGTAACCAACCAGATAATTTCAATTGCATAAGTCAACATCTGAACCTCGTCATCAAACCTCATCAATTATACCTAATAGCCTTATGCATTTAGTAAATTATATCTACACTCAACATTAAAAACATATTCAATCAATCAGATTATGAATTCTTTTTAGATTCTCCTGACTTGTTCTCTTCAAATGTTAGTTATTGACCAAACAACGCCGGATAACCTGGTCGATTATTATTAGAAAAATATAGCAATTAGATTTTAGAAAATGTGTATTTACAACTTGAAATTTAGGAATTTAAGCAGAAATTAAATTAACAAAGTCGAGTTAGGAGTTTTTGGAATCGTGGAATTTGATTAGAAGTAAACCTATTTTGGCTTATGTGAGAGATCACCTGTTTGTGTCCTTGGACATGTGGTTGGGGTTTGCTGACGTAATAGTTAACAGAGATCAAACTAATAACTTGGCAAGAAATGCATTAGCAAACATGTGAACGATCCTGTTGGAAGCAAAAAGGGTAACAAGTGAAAATGTAGAAAGAGACTCAGCATGCTAAACTCCGGCAAAGGTAAAATATAACTTGTTATGGCATGTTTTTAGGGTTTGGACAAATAAGAAGGTATGTGATTCTTTTGGTCTGAGACAAGCAAACATATTGTTATTGTTTGACCGTAAGAAACTGTAAAAGTTTGTGTCACATTTGTTAACTATGTACATTTCTGAAAAAGTGACCCCATGCACAACAAACATTTCATATACATGCAGGACACAATGAATATTTCTACATTCTGTATACACACATTCATTAGATATCAAAGACACTGTTATATACTCCAATAAATGATTGACATGAGTAAGAAATATATATGCATACTAGCAGTTCAGCCCAGCTTTGCTCGGGCCCTATGTACTGTTCATAACTTTATGTGCATATATATATATATATATATATACATACATATTAAAAAGCTTGACTCATGTCCAGGTAACGTACATCTAAAATTTCAAGTGTTTAGACCCAAAATTGGCGGAAGAGTTTGGTAGAGTCTGCAAAGGGCAACTCTTTCAACTTTGACCTCTGGGCAGCCAATTGTTTTGCTCAAAAACTGATTAAAAAGCTTTCTTCAAGTCTGAATACTCTTTACGTAAAATTTCAAATGCTTAGACCCAAAATTAGCTGAATAGTTTGCTAGATACTGCAAAGGTCAAATCTTTTGAACTTTGACCCTTTGGCAGCCAAATTTTCGGCCAAAAACCAATTAAAAAGCTTGCCCCCATGTCTGAATACACTTTATGTAAAATTTCAAATGTTTAGGCCAAAAATTGGCTGAATAATTTGGTAGAGACCACAGAGGTAAAATTTTTTTAACTTTGACCCTAATTTTGACCCCGTAACATTTGTTGTGGGCTCAAATCAAATTAAAATGTTTGATCTGTGTCCAACCTACATCTAAAATTTCAAGTGTTTAGACCCAAAATTGGTGGAGGAGTTTAGTAGAGTTTTCAAAGGTCAAATCGTTGAACTTTGACCCCTTGATAGCCAAATTTCTGTCTGAAAACTAATCAAAAAGATTTTCCCAAATCTCAATACCCCTTATGTCAAATCTTGAGTCTGTTGACTGAAAATTGACAGAGTAGTTTGATAAGAAAATGTACTCACACACAATTTCACTTTTATAGATATATAAATAAGACCCACGTATACGTCTGTTACATAGATGCTGTTTATATACACTCACCCATAACACAACCATCCCTGTCAGTTATTGGCAGATGCTCCAAATGACACCCAAAGTTGGTTGATATGGATGTTATGAAGTTTCAACATGTGCACAGTGATTAATCCTTTTTGTGCCAAGGTTAGAAACTCTTTTTCCTTCAGATCTGCAATCATTTTGAAACTGGTTTAACAACTTTTTACTCCAGAAATGAAACTGCATAGAATTTCGTTTTTTCTAAATCCCTAAATCACCCCATTCTCCGACAAGGGGAGGCAACTCTTTGTAGTCTTCACAGTATTAAAACCCAACTTCACATTGACAAATTTCCAATAATAATGTTATGATGTTGTTTTTTTTTTAATTATTTTGTAGACATCATATGTTACTATGGCACTGCAGAAACACCACGTGCTTGATTGGATCCAACAACTCAAGAATATTTTGTGGAACTGTTGTATCTGTCTGAAATATTTGAAAGTAAGTTTATAATGCCTAAGGGTGACACATGCATCCTGAACAAGTTTACATTTTTTTTCTATAAAACATTTTAAAAAATCAAAGGATGTTTTTACTTTCATTACATTTTCATAACAATTTAAAAAAATTTTTTTTTATAAAATAAGGGTTTAAAAGTTAAATTTGATTATTATGGTATTATTTGGTCATTTAATTGAGCCAGTTATAAAGCTATTATCTTTTATAAAATAGAATTTTGAAAGTTAAATTTTTTTTTTTTTTTTACACAGTGATCACCACTTATCAAGGCCCGGAAGCCACTCAGGGATAAGGGTTATTGCAAGTACATTACGTTAGTGTGGAGATTTGATGAAGTGTTTACTTAAGGGGGCGGTTCGTTAGGAATTTGTTAACATTGGACTTGAAGACATCCAAGTTTTAGTCTGGTGGGAAGCAGGCAGACGGAACAGAGTTCCACAGGTGTGCAGTTCTAAGAAAGAAGCTTTGTTCATGGAATCCACGTTTTGATTTAGGCACAGATAAAGAGTGGGGGAAATTTTTCACAGTGGATTCGGCTAGACAGGTGTTTTTCGTGAAAGATTGGCGAGGGGGGGACCAGAGATTGGAGTTCAGACGAGCACCTGCTATGGAAATAACGATAAAACAAGGATAGGCTCGCAACGTCTCTTCTGTGGGAGAGAGGTTGCAGGGTAGAGAAAAGGGCATCCCCCACTAAGCCACGAAGTCTATTTTGTACTCTGTCAAGGCAGGATAGGCTGTTTTTTGCAGCTCCTGCCCACATATGGCAACAGTATTCCATCCTTGGACGTACTTGGCTTTTATATAGATAGAGAATTGCATCAGTAGTGAGATATCTTCTGGAGCGGTAGAAGGATCCCACAATCTTTCCAGCGACCTTGGCAACAGACTTGATGTACATGTTCCATTTCAGATCAGGAGTAAAGGTCAAACCCAGAAGCTTGTCAAAACACGGGGCCTCACCCAGACGAGAGCCATCAAATTTGATTATTATATCATTTGATCATTTAATTATGGAGTCAAATTTTTATAAAATTATCATTTTTTATAAAATAGGATTTTGAAAGTTTTATTATTGCGATATCATCTGATCATGTCATTTTTAATTGAACCAAATTGTTATAAAACCATAACCAGTTTTGTTGATATAATGTTTTTATCTCTATAAAATTATTGACCCTCATATAATTTAGTGCTAGTTCAAGTGACACTATATTGATCTCAATAAACCTTATGTTTGACTGTTTTTTGGCCTGGATAAATGGTGATGCATTAGTAAAAATAGCTCATGCTACAAGTCTAGTGAACTTTGGCATAGGGTTTACTGGGAATCTAATTTCTTGGTGCAAACAAAAAAAATAGAAGAGTATATAGTTAAATTGCAAACTGTGTTTAAATTTTTCATTGGATATATTTTTTTTAAATACATAGTCGCAGCCAAAGTAACCTTCAAGAGATTGTCATCAATCACGACCACCAAAAACATTAAAATAGACACAAAATTCAGAATACTCTGAACGTATGTATGGTCTGTTCTATTATACGGTTGTGAATGCTGGACAATCACCAACAGCATGAGGAAGAGACTAAAGATAACGGAAACTTGGTTCCTGAGGATAATTTTGAAGATATCCTGGACAGAAAAGAGAACAAACCAAGAAGTATTAGAAATGGTAAACACAGAAAGGTCTCTAATAAGAACAATACGAAAAAGACAAATGAGATTCATGGGCCATGTCTACAGAAAAGTGGAATAGAACAGATTATTTTGACAGGGGAGATTGTGAGTTGAAGGAGTAGAAGACAACATTGAGAAACAGACGTGGGCAACATCAAAAATGATGAGCAACAATGAATTCATGAATGCCTCAAAAGAGAGATAGATGATGAGCCAGGTACAGGAATCGTGGAAAGAAAAAGAAGTGAAGAACTTGTTTTTATAGCTAGATTCTTTTTATTTGTGCCATTAATTTGCATATAGGGGTAATAGCTGAATTAGGGAGGAACAAACAGTTGAGTGTCTGACAACCGAGAGAACACATCAAAGGATTTGTTATTGCAAGTGGTTAAGTAAAGAGGAGTTATGTCAATTTTCTTATCAGGATTACAGAGATTCGTTGGTGTGAATTATGCAGGCCAAGTGAAGAGGAATTCCATTAGTTTTTTTTTCGGATATGAATCACTTTTTTTTATTCTCTACTTTTATAGCCTGAAAACCACAGTGATAACACGGCAATGACTATACACCTTAGAATGCTGATCACATTCACAAGCATAGGGAATTGGGCAATTCTTAAGGGTAAATCAGGTAAGTTAATGGAACAATCGACTTTGGAAATCTTTTAAAAAACTTTTTTACATTGAATTTTGTTTCAATCTTTTCAAGTTTCTATGTTATGGGGTCCCAGGTGAGACATGAAACTACCTTGGATACCTTTGCGTAAGCTATTTCATACAACTATTTCGAAATGTGCTTTTCTTAATACTTATTAGCATGCCATCAATTAAACAGAATTCATCATTTACAGACTATTTATTTATAAAATATACACATAAAAACACAAATACTTGTTCACAATTTATCCTTATTAAAAAACAAAAATAAAGAAAAATCTGATGTACATACTGGTGATGAAACGAAAATATCATATATCAAAAATCACGTAAATTGATCAAGTAGTTTTATTTTTATAAAGAAAATAATTTTTAAGCGATTAATTGAATTCATCCGTATTACAACATAAATCTAGTGAGTATAAATTGTTAAATTATCTCCCTTTATTTTTTTAGATTTTTTTTTCAAAATAGCAGATGAAACAATAACGCCTTGGATAATCATAAAATTCTATTTTCTTACTTAAAAATAAAACTATTTGATCAATTTATGTGATTTTTGGAATATGATATTTTTGTTTTATCATAGGTATATACATCATACAGACTTTTTCTTTATTGTTGTTTTTAATATAGGGGAAATTCTGGTAAGGACCACACAAATTAATCTGCAAATATACAAGACATTCAGGAAGATGTTCAGTTCAGGATGAATGTGACACTTTTTGAGAAGAAAAGAAAGTCATGTCTTGGTCAGTAATATTAAAATAATTCTTCACCTACTACATGAAAATCTGATTCAAATAATGATATTAATGATGATATAGTCTGGTTGATCAGTCTAGAATTGTTCTAATTTTTCTTTTTATTGTTATTGACTGAAAGAATGTTAGTTTTGAAAAAAAATTAGCAGATGGACCTGTACCAGTTTGAAAAAAATTATGTCCATGAAATCTGAGTGATTCTCTAGTTCTACCACAATATTTAAAATTGCTTATAAAAAGAAAATAAACAAAATGGCAGAACCCTCAGGGGTCCATCCTGGGCCCAACTCTTTTCCTGATCTACATTAATGATCTTCCAAATCACATCCTTACATCATTCGTAGAAATTTTTGCTGACGACATTACCATCTATGGTAGCACATCTAAGATAGTAAACGACCAAGTTCTCTCCAATTCTCTCTCCTCTGATCTTGATCACATTGTACAATGGGGAAAGGAGTGGCTGGTTACTTTTAATGCATCTAAAACCAAGCTTCTATCTTTACATCATCAACGTTCTGATCCCCATCTGGCATCAATTAAAATGAATGGCTCTCGTCTTGGGGAGGCCTCAAGTTTTGACAGGCTTCTGGGCTTGACCTTTACTCCTAATCTTAAATGGAATACGTACATTAAATCTGTTGCCAAGGCCGCTGGACAAATGGTGGGATCCTTCTATCGATCCAGTAGATATCTCACTGCTGATGCAATTCTCTATCTATATAAGAGCCAGATACGTCCAAGGATGGAATACTGTTGCCACATATGGGCAGGAGCTGCTAGAAAAGACTTGTCCTGCCTTGATAGGGTTCAAAATAGACTTCGTGGCCTGGTGGGAGATGTCTTTTTCTCTTCGCTGCAACCTCTATCTCACAGAAGAGATGTTGCGAGTTTGTCTCTGCTTTATCGTTATTTTCATGGAAAGTGTTCAACTGAGCTTCAATCTATGGTCCCCCCTCGCCAAACTTTCATAAGAAACACTAGACTAGCTGAAAACATTATCAATAATTTCCCCCACTCTTTATCTGTACCTAAACCTAAACATAGATTCCATGATCAAAGCTTCTTTCTTAGAACTGCACGCCTGTGGAATTGTCTTCCGTTTTCCTGCTTTCCAGCTGTCTATAATATGGTTGTTTTCAAGTCCAACGTGAACAAGTTTCTGATGAGCCGTTCCACTTAAGTTAACAAATTTACCGAACTTCCATTACTATCGATTACTATATTGTCCTTTTGACTACTCTACACTCTTTAACCCCTATCCTTGAGTGGCCTATCGGCTTTGATAAGTGGTGACGCCTATGTAAAAAAAAAAAAAAAAAAAATGTTTATGATGTACTTACATGTTTGGTTAAAAAAAAATAGTACACCATAAATTACGTAAATAGTACACCATAAATTATGTAAATTACGTAAATTTAATTACGTAAATTGACCCAATAGTTTTATTTAAAAAAAAAAAAGGAAAAATAATTATTGATGAAATCTCTCATCGGCCATTTTTGGGCTAATAAAGCTAAAGATGGCTGACAAAAGATTTCAAGAGACATAAGTCAAACTTTAAGCAAGAAAAAGCCCATAAAGCCCCCTCTGTTCTTCATGTTAAGAATGGCTTCCAAAATTTGGACAGGGTGATTAGATATTATTTTTAAAAAACAAAAATAATGGATGAATTTGCATAAATTTTGGTGTTCAGCTATTTTTTATAACCTAACAGGTATGTACACAAAGATTTTGTTGGATTATAATTTGAATCTGGATAATCACTGAAATATGTTTGCAATAAAATATTTTTAAAAAATAATAAAAAAATTTGTTGATAAAACCAAGCGCTTAAGTACATGTTTTCTTCTTTTTTTAAGCTGAAGCACTGAAGCCAGGGTTGACTCAGCTGTGCAACAATGTTATGGGATATCTTAATACGAAAGGTATCTACGGTGTGCTGCAGGTAAGTAGAATTTATCCACCCAGTTCCCTTTCATAGGTTAGAGTGAAGTTATTCTTACTGAAATAGAATTTCCCAACTTCTTAAATTGTGAAATTTGAATGTTCATCTCTAAGGTAAAAATAGTTTTTAAAAAGAATTAGCACTTTATTTAATGTGACGTATATTTGTCTAGTCCTTAAGTATTTTATATCAATTAATGTGGCGTGTTGATGGCTCATGCCACCCGGAGTGGTGTTTGTTACATCTTGACTGCTTGAAGGTCCAGCGCAAAAAAGGAAGAAATATGGGGAACAGGAAGTGACGTAGCTTGGTCGTTCTTCTGAGTTAAAGGGCGACAATCGAGTTAGGCTGGGAGTTTTCAACTCCTACAACACTCCCTTCCTAGTTAGTTTTTTGAAATTGTGTTTTTTGTTTTGTTTTTTCTTCCTTTTTTTTGAGTATATTTCACTGATTATTTAACGATATAACGGTATGTTTCATTGCGACAGTGAGAATGTTTTAAATGTTTTTGGAAACGAAGATTGTGCAACGTTCATTAGGTTACTATTTGAAGAAATATCACGTCGGCGGTCTACCAAATGTTGGGGACAGGATGGTCTGCTGTGTGATAGACGACCCCGTCCCCATGTGTATGATGCTGTATGTATTTAATGGTAGAGGAATTGAAAAGGCAAAAGGTCGCATAATGAAGACGAAAATATACTGTTATATATCAATGAAAGAAATGCAATTTATTTACATAAATATACATGAAGAAGCGATAGAAAGAATGAGAGTTCGTTATTACAATCGGTAGCTGTGAAAGGCTGACTGGCTAGTCAGGGCGCTGTGGTGGCTCATGCCACCCGGAGCGGTGTTTGTTACATTTTGACTGCTTGAAGGTCCAGCGCAAAAGAGGAAGAAATATCGGGAACAGGAAGTGATGTAGCTAGGTCGCTCTTCTGAGTTAAAGAGCGACAATCGAATTAGGCTGGGAGTTTTACACTCCCACGAATATGAAAAAGTTACATACGCTTTTTACTTGCTTCTATTTTGTTTTTATGATCCTGAGCAATGCTGAGTAGCCTTGCTAGTTGTAATATAATGCATGCACTGGTGTTGGCATTCGGAGCCAACCGCCTTGTGCTAGACTCACAAACAGAAAATAAATAATGTTACATTGATCTTTAAACTGGATATGTGTTTTATAGCCATCAAAGCCATGTGGTTTCATGTATGTGAAAAAAATCATGCAGTTGTCATAGTTGATTGTCTATTTATTAAAAAAACAATGTTTGTGTCTTAGAAAGCGTAACACATTCAAAGTATGCTTGTTACATGTACGTATAACACAAAGAACACTTAATAATAACATTCACTTAAGATGATAGTGTATATATAGTTCTTAACAAAAAACAGGTAAAAACCTTTTTAAAGTTTCATTTGTTAATTTGGCTGTTAATTTACACTCGTTTTGTTGACGCTGGAACCAAGATGCCCCTGACAGTCGATTTGCATGTGAGTCAACACATGATAACCAGGCATAACTTTTGTCACAGTATTATGTTTTTTTATGACAACATTATGATCGGAATTGAAATGCCAAGTTCTCCTTGCTCATCCGTCCACCATCAAGTTTTAAACACCCCTTAGCTTCCCAGTCATAAAAGAGCCGATGATGTCATCAAGTGCACAACTTTGTAACTAATTCAAAACTCTCTCTCTCTCTCTCCCAAGATTTGTCTGTTATATTGCTGTTTTGGAACTCCAATTGCGTCATCTTTGACGTTTGCAAATGAGGCCAATGTTTATTGTTTGAAATTCCTCTTGTAAAATATTTATCTTTTTTTCTTTTTCGAAAACTGGCTTTTTAATATTTTGTTTCGTTATGCAAGCTAACTTATTACTAGATTCTTTCTTAATGCACGGCTCCAGTCTGTTACATATTCAATATAAAATAAGAGTATACTAGCAAAAAGAAACTTGTTTAAAGTCTGAGTGTAGAAAAAAAAAAGAGAGAGAAAAAAATTAGTGTCTTGTTTTCCTACGAGAAAAGTTTGTACCTCAATAGTGCTCTTTCAGTTTCATGTTCACCTAGATACCAAATAAGAAAGATAGATTTTAAGGAGGCAATAAAAAGGTATATATTCACAATACAGAGTTTGAATGATTTTCTCATCCTATACTCTGATCCTATCAGATCAGACTGTCTGAAGATACTGGGGTCCTGACCTAAAATGCTACAAACATTGCTGTTATTATTTTCTTCCTTTCCTTTTGCAAAACTCAATCATGCTATACACAGTCAAAAAGAAAAACAATAATTTTCCTCTACAAAACAACCAAACCAAACACCATGAATAAATTTTTTAAGATATAAAGAAACTGAAGCATAAAAACTCTTACCAAAATGACCGGATTTGACATTAAATATCCCGAAAGAGGTAGATATGCTGTAAAACAAAACAACTAAATCATCTTATCCATTGAGACAGTATTCAACGTGATTATGAAGGTCACTGGAAAGATGGTGGGATCCTTCTACCGCTCCAGAAGATATCTCACTACTGATACAATTCTCTATCTATATAAAAGCCAAATACGTCCAAGGATGGAATACTGCTGCTATATCTGGGCAGGAGCTGCTAAAAACAGCCTATCCTGCCTTGACAGAGTACAAAATAGACTTCGTGGCTTAGTGGGGGATGCCCTTTTCTCTACCCTGCAACCTCTTTCCCACAGAAGAGACGTTGCGAGCCTATCCTTGTTTTATCGTTATTTCCATGGCAGGTGCTCGTCTGAACTCCAATCTCTGGTCCCCCCCCTCGCCAATCTTTCACGAAAAACACCTGTCTAGCTGAATCCACTGTGAAAAATTTCCCTCACTCTTTATCTGTGCCTAAATCAAAACGTGGATTCCATGAACAAAGCTTCTTTCTTAGAACTGCACACCTGTGGAACTCTGTTTCATCTGCCTGCTTCCCACCTGACTACAACTTGGATGTCTTCAAGTCCAATGTTAACAAATTCCTAACGAACCGCCCTCTTAAGTAAACACTCCATCAAATCTCCACACTAAAGTAATGTACTTGCAATAACCCTTATCCCTGAGTGGCTTCCGGGCCTTGATAAGTGGTGTCCACTGTAAAAAAAAAAAAAAAAAGAAAAAAAAAAAAGCTGCTTTGATACAGACAATTCAAATTCTTGGTCCTTTTGGATGCTCAAACATTGATGCAATAGTGTTGGGTACGATATTATTTAGCCCTGAAGTTTTTTACTAATGGGATCCAGGCTCAAGTGCCACTCAAGGATAAGGGTTGATTAAGATTGTCAATTGAACGATGATCGCCACTAAAAGATAGTTGGAAAGAATGGGCAGAAGATTACTTAAGAGGAATTAATTATCCAAGAGGGTGGTTTAATAAGTATTTGATTACATTAGATTTGAGGACGACCATGTTGTAGTCAGCCGAGAAGCAGTCTCATTATATATTGTTTTGCCGGTAGGATGTTCTAGGAAGTAAACTTTGTTCATGAATTTTCTGTTTGGTTTTTGGTAAAAAGAGAAAAAGAAAAGGAAGTTCTTTACTGTGGTTGTAGCTAAATAAGTTCTTGATGTGAATGTTTTACAGAATTGGGAGAATAGAGATTTGAGCTCAATCAAACACCTACCATGAACATAATGATAGAGAATACAGAGGGACTAACAAAATCTCTTTTGTAAGAACAAGGCTCTAGGGAAGAGAAAAAATCCCCCCCCCCCCCCCACTAGATTGTGAAGTCAGGTTTGTACCATGTTGTAGTTAGTTTAGAATCAGCCTTATGATATTTTGTATACCTTAAAGTAATCTATTTTTCCCATTTTTTTTTTATTTGATAATAGTTATTCTTGACATTTCCATTCAGCAATTTGTTTTAGTATTTAAATACACTCTCATGAAATAAATGTTTATTGTGGTAAGTGATCAAAGAATTATTTATATTAGAATATGAAAAAAAATTCCATAGTTATGTCCATTCACACATTTCAGAGGACCATCCTACATTCCATATTGTAAAAATATTGTGATACCCAATTTTCCAATCCCTTTCTATGACTCGGTTAACAATTTAAACAAGGAGGATATTTCTTTCATAGAAAAATATTTATAGAAAACCACTTTAAAGTTACATTATGAAAATAAGAGGTTTATGTAGTTTACTTGAAACATTGTCTGGTGTGTATATATAAAGATAATTTATAGAAGGCAATACATGACAGGTGTAATAGACACACACTGAAGCAAAGAAAGACATTTAATGGTGAAATAAGCTATGCAAATTCACTTTTTATTAATACAATATATACAAAAAATATATCTTTATAAATAAAACAGTAAAGTATGTGTGTCTGTCTGCAATATATAACCGATAAATTCTTAAATTCTTAAACTACTGGTGACAGAACACTGAAATTTATAGGAAATAGTAATCCTATACCAAAGATGGTTTATAACGAGTAAAATCTTTGTTTGGATGGATGAATAACACATACAGACATATCGACAAGTTTAAATGCAAGCTATTCATTTCAACTTTCCGACATATTTTTACTTCTTTCTGCGCATATTCAAATTCAATTAATTTCTTCAAGTTGTTTAATATTAAGTCTTTCTTACCCATCTCTTGATAGCTGCATCAGTAGGTAGGAGACACAGCTGAAACGCTAAATGGTTTGGTTTCAGTTCTAGCTGATGGCACCCAAGTCATTTTTTAAAAAACAAAAACTTTTGAAATCAATTACTATATATTATGTACAGTATAATATTTAATAGAGAATTGGCTCTATAATAATAAATGCAAAATCTGCATGTATGCAAATATATTTAAGCATATTTTACACCCCGGCTAGTTTATCTATATATATATATATATATAAAAGCGAAAATGTGTGTGTGCATTTTTGTGTATGTCCGCAAAAGGCTTCTCAGTTGGCTCACTCCTTCTTAAAACTTTTTATATGCTGTCTAAATCATAATATCTACGACTTAAGAGCGGGGTTCATGGTTATCTTTAATTTGCCCGACTTTTACAAGCTATTTTCGAGGGTTGTTTTGATCTACCCCCCCCCCAAGACACACACCTCCAAACACAGGGGCAATGCCAGGTACCCCCCACTAGTTGTATTAATAAAAGGTGAATCTGCATAGCTTATTTCACCATTGTATCTCTTAATTTGCATCAGTTTCTGTTGATCCATTACACCTCTTCATTGTATTGGCTTCTATAAATTACTAGCCTGGGTCCCTGGCGTTGCCTGGGTGTTTGGAGGTGTGTGTTGAGCAAAAAAAAAAAAAAAAGTGATAGCAGGCAGGCATGCTTACGCCCGTACCGTGAAAGAGAAAGAGAATGTGAAAAAAAAAAAGTGACGTCTTTGCTGTTGCGTCCATTGCCAAACTGGAAGTGGCAAAGGTTAAGGCTAGTCAATTGAAAAGAGAGGATGACTTTCAAAAATATCAGTGAAAAAAAAAATGACCCCTCCCTGTACAAAAGTAAAGAAATTAAAGTTTTTGGCCAATTTTTCAATATTTGTCGTCCGAAGGGCCGAGCTTCAAAACGATACCGATCTCGTGAAAATTTGTCGCCTCTGCTGAAAGTTTTATGCAGACTTACATACATTTAAACAGACAGGTGAGAATTATATTATAGACTATGGGGGAAGTGGGGGGGGGGGCGTTGCCTAGTTGGGCGTGTCTTGGTTTCTATCAACCAGAAGCAAAACCGAAAGCTAAATTTTGTAGGTAAAAAAAAAAAGAAGATAGCAATGTAATGTGCTGGGTGTGAACTCGCATTATTTAAGTTCACAAATCAATGCATTATCGATAGGACCATGATGGCACAGATGTTATGACACAACAAATTTAGTTTTTTAAAATGAAACAATGAATCGACCATTTGCACACATTTGCACATGTGTGGTTTACAAACAGCGTTGAAGCAAAGTTTTTACCTGATCCCCCCCCCCCCTTCAAACAAAACGACATTTCTACATGAAATAATTGATGATTTTTTTTTCTAATTTTTTGATATTATGTTTCCGAGAGATCACTCTTTCTAATGGTACCACATTTGTGCTGCTTCGATGCAGATGACAAAAGTTTTTAGCAGTCATACAAACACACACACTAACACACATACACACAGATATTTGCCATTTCTATAATAGACTAGCAGGGGTACCCGACGTTGCCCGGGTGTTTGGAGGTGTGTGTTGGTGGGGGGAGGGGGTAGATTAAAACAACCCTGTTAAAAAAAAAACGTTGGCCGGTTGTTTGGAGGTGTAAAAGACAAAAAATAGTTTTAGTATAAAGGTAGGCTTGAACCCGAATGTTTGACGCGGAGGTGGAAAGGAAATGGGAAAAAAAAAACATGCGACCTAACCATCTCGACCACGGGAACAGATGAATTGATAAGTATGTTAAATTGACGTTTATAAACTGAAATTAGCAGGTGCGACAATGTCAAGTTGCGGAAGCCAGTTTCTGTTTTCCCCGCTACGCAGCGATCAAACAATAAAAAAAAAAACACAAAAAAAACTAACGTGAGGCAAACGAACGATGAAAACAGAAAAACGGACACGTGAAAAATGGCTAAAATAAGCCTGTTTCGATATTAAAATTTAAAAAATCGGTGGGTACCCGGGTGTTTTTGGGTGTCGCTAAGAATAAGCGAAGTAAAAAAAAAAAAAAAAAAAAAAAAAGCAGAAAAACGAACGTTATGTGAAAAATGGCTTAAATAACACTGGTTCAATATTTAAATTTAAAAAAAACAAAAAAAAGCATCTCACACCACGATTCGAACCCAAAACGGTTAGATAATGAACCAAGGCCTTAACCAACTGAGTTAACGCGACGTACATGAAATTTGTTCGATTTTTCAACTATTTAAAGTAAATCAGATCACGACGTCATCTGACGCATGCGTAGAATTGGTCATTGTCACGAGAGGACCGTTTTTGTTAACCCCCCCCCTGTCGAAAATTGTCGATTTCGGGGTGAAAAAGTTAACATTTTCGGCCAATTTTTTGATATTTTTCAAGCAAAGGATGGAGCTTCGATGTGATACCGAGTTTGTGAATTTTCATCGCGTCTGTCGAAAGTTTTTAGCAGACATGTAAACATACACACATACATACATACATTTTCGCTTTTATATATATAGATTATAGTTTATCAAATGTTTTAAAAAAATTACTATTCATGAAAACATTATAAATTTACCATATTTAATTTTTTTTTCTATCTTTTCATTTTGTTCTCACCCTTCGATGTCTACGGTTAGATTCTTCTCACACGAGGCCTTGCCCGGTCTAAACCAGTATTTAGCAGCACAGCCCTAACTGCTATTATGACAATTGCTCTCAGGTATGTATAAAGCATTTTCATGTTTCTGAATTTTTTTAGATGAGATTTGATAATTTGTATTATTTAGATTAATTAAACAACTATTATCATCTTGGTTGTTATTTTCACAATATTTTACGACAAATATCTACATTACACTGTATGTGCTGAATATGTATGTGTGCTCATCTCTAAATGACCCATTGAGGACAGAAATGCCTTTAAATATGTGTATTCGATTTTAATGCAGTTTGAAACCGTATGTATAAACTAGTAATTCAGAGAGTTTTCCAAACATTTCAGCTTCTTCCAACCATCTAAGCAAAGGAGGAGGGGGGCTGTACAAACGAAGACAGTAATATGATGTTATGAGCGTAGTGATGAATGAACAAAATTTGATTTTTTTTTTCTTTTTATGAAAACAGTTTATGGCGAGTATTTATTGACATTAGATTTGAAAATGGACCATGTTGTAGTATGCAGAAAAGCAGATCTGTGGTAATGTGTTCCACAAATGAGAAATTAAAAGAAACTATGTTCATGCCTGACTTAAGACATAATCTCTATATATAATAAAATGGAAATGCTTTTCTCCTTGCCACTTTCGACATTATAGGATAATAAGTAAACACTTCCTATGCACAACTTTTACGTTTATCACTTACAGTTATTACTAAAGCGCATTCCTAATCAACAATACATGCATTTTTGTCCCTGTTTTACAATTCCTATTTTGTTTCCTGTTGAACGTATTCTTTCAAATACATAAACACATTGAGAAAGTAGCCAAGGCTTCTACTCTTATGCAAATCTCTCCTCCCCCAAAACCCAAACTCACCACTTACTTTTATTTTTTGGTTAACTTTGTATATAGTCAATTTATTATTTGCCTTTCACCATATTACTATTTCATACATTTACAATTACAGATTCATTTGATAAATGCTCCCTTATTCTTAATCGTGTATTGAAATAACAGTTTAAACTGAACCATCTCACTATTATGCTTGCATACATTTAGTTTTAGGAATAGCAGAGTGTCACAAAAAAACAGCGTGCACCAACATGGCTGAGTTTGCATATAAATAACATGAAAACAAACTGTGTTTTGCCATATTGTTCTATTAAATTGGTTTCTTTAATTCAATTTCACAAGACTTTTAGCAAAGCTTACAAAATTATCCTTGCCCATATGCGTACACTACACATATGCGAAGATTCCATTTGTATGCTTGTAACCTGTGTTATTTTGCCATTTATCTGTTATAGAGTTTTTTTTGTTTTTAAACTTCTTTGTTTGGCTTATTTTGTTTTGTTTATTGTTAGGTGAAAGCACAAATTGCTGGCCCAAAACACCCCTCCCATTTTGAGAATAGCTTTCGAAATCCTATTGTTATTTTTTCAGCTCATAAGCAATCATGGAAAGAAGACCAAAAAATATTTTTTTTGTTACTGTTGGTGCTCCTATTATGTTAATCTTCTATATGAAAGTAATTACCCAATATTTATTATTTTATACTTCCTTCTTTGAATATCTTTTTAAAGCTGTTGAAACATACTAGCCAATAAACAGTAGATTTTGATTTTTCTTTTCGGGGGAAGGGGCATATGATAGTCAAAAGGATTTTCAAATTCAATTAATTTTTAACAGTACTTGTGTTCAGTATATTGTTATATGAAAATACAAAATATACAGGTAGAAGATTAACTTATCTTGCCTTTGGTAAAAAAATTTTTGAGATGGAAATAGGTAAAATACTCAAACTTCTTTTTTGGGGGGGAGGATTATGATTTTCAAGTTTAGTGTTCATTTAATTGTTAGATGAAAGTACAGAATAGTTGATTATGCTCTCACTCTCCTCATGTTAAGAATGGGTTTTTAAATAACAACATTATTATTTTAACATGTTACTTTCCTCCCCACAGGACTAAATTTTGACACAAGGTCGGTTCTTAATGTAGGAAACATCCAGCTACCCAAAAATGGGAGAACTCTGTGTTCGAACAAAAACAAAAAACAAACTTCATTTAGTATAGAAGGATTTTTACACCATTGACATACTAGACTAAGTGTAGCATCAGAACAGATACTACTCTTTGTTCCTAGAAAAAAGAATGTTCCTTATAAATATCACATTTTTACGGGTTTAATCTCCTTCACAGAACTGGTGCTACCAGATCAGGCTGCCTATTGGCTTCCTGAGACGAAATGCACCTACATCGATTTCTGTTTTTGTTTTCTATTCTCTTTTGTAAAACTTAATTATGTTCTACAAAAACAAAATAAAAACAACAGCCCCCTTCCCTTCCCCCCTCCTTTTTTCCTTCCCTACTTCCCGGTTGACCCTGTCGGCAGGGCACTAGAATACGCCGACTGCCCCCCTGCAGAGGGTAAAAGTCCCTCAACGGGGCTACCTGTTGGCTGTGGGTGGCAACCCGTGATGCCTAGGAAAAGGATCCTGGTGGCTGAGCAACCGATGCCTAGGGAAAATAAAGGTATCTGTATGCGGACAGACGCCACACTAGATGATCTGAAAACCACCCCTGCTCAGGTGCATGCTATCATAAAAAACCTTGACACCTCAAAAGCATGTGGACCCGATCTTATCCCAGCTGTGCTATTAAAAAAGTGCTCAGCCGAAGTAGCTCCAGTTCTCTCCAAACTCTACAACAAATGTCTTAATGAAGCTTGCTTTCCGGGCTGTTGGAAAACTGCTTCTGTGGTACCAGTATTCAAGAATTCTGGCAAAAGAACTGACCCATCAAATTATCGCCCCATTAGCCTCCTCCCACTTTTTGCCAAAATATTTGAGACCATAATTAACCATGCTCTAGTCCATCATCTTACAGATGCTAAACTACTGACTGACAAACAATATGGATTTAGACAAGCCCGTTCCACAGCAGACATCCTCACCGTGATCTCTGAACGTATATACCAATCACTGGACAAAGCGGGGGAAGGCAGAGCGGTAGCTCTAGATATATCTAAGGCTTTTGACAGGGTATGGCATGAGGGTCTCCTCAGTAAAATCAGATCATACGGTATCACTGGTAGAATACTTAACATAATTAAATCCTTCTTAGATAAGAGAAAAATCCAGGTAGTCCTCGACGGTCGCACATCTAAACAATATGATATAAATGCGGGAGTGCCCCAGGGTTCTATCCTTGGACCTCTATTGTTCCTGATATTCATAAATGACCTCCCCGACAACATTGCCTCTGAGATGGGTATATATGCTGATGACACTACACTCTATGGCAGACACGACAGGAAGACGAATGAACACATTTCTAAAGAAATGGCAGAAACACTAGAGGAAGACCTCCAATCTGTAGTGGAATGGGGACAAAAGTGGTTGGTCGCGTTCAATGCTGCCAAGACTAAACTAGTTTCATTCAATAATTACAAGAAACCCTCTCTACCACCAATAGCAATGGCCAACGACTCTTTATCTGAGAGTCCATCTTTCAAACTCCTTGGCCTAACGTTCACAGGAAACATGAGTTGGAACAATTACATTGAAGGCATTGCCAGGGCCGCTGCAAGAAAGGTAGGCTCTCTCTACCGTGCTAGAAAACTACTAACACCCGAAAGTATCCTGTACCTCTATAAGGCCACCATTCGCCCATGTATGGAGTATTGCTGCCACATCTGGGCTGGTGCATCTGCTACTAGTCTCTCGCTCCTTGACAAGGTTCAAAAGAGAGTCGCAAACCTGATAGGCCCTGAACTGGCATCTAAGCTTCAGCCTCTGTCCCATCGACGAAATGTTGCATCCCTCTGCCTTTTCTACAAGTATTTTAGTGGTGAATGCTCTGATGAACTGCAATCACTTGTGCCCCCACGACGCGAGCACCCTCGACAAACCCGACAGGCTACTAGATCCCACCCCCACACTGTAGAGGTCCCTAGATGTAAAAGATCTTTTTACTCCAATAGTTTCTTCCCCAGAACCGCAAGACTCTGGAATTCCATTCCAGGTCCCTGCTTCCCCAACAGTACTGACGTGCAGAAGTTCAAGTGTAACGTGAACCGACACCTTGCTGCCCAAATCCCTACATAGTACCCCAGTAGTTGTTGCCCCTGATAGTAGCCCCCTACACCAAAGTGGCAATTTGCCTTGTTTGGGGTGAAAATGTAATAAAAAAAAAAAAAAACACTGTACTTTGGCCTTGTACTAGGCTAGACGGGCGGTTGGAGAGGCCCGATCCAACCAATCGGCTCGTCATGTCAAGCCCTAACACTTACATTGAAAATGTCAATTATAACATCTAAAAAAAATAAAATAAAATAAAAAAAAAAAAACTTAATCCAAAGATAATACATTTCATTACTACAAACATAGACAAACCAGTTAAGTGTTAGAAGGCGATGGCAAGGGCCAATCAATTGATGAGACAAAAACCACACAACTGCTCCCTAACTAACGTTTCTATCAAACTGGGAAAGAAGAAACTAAAGGAGGAAACAGGAAATGATGGAACAAACTCAATCAATTGAGTATATCTCTTTTGTATCCCTGGGATGAAAGGGCGAATGGGTTTCCCCCCTAACATCTCCCAATTTCGGGCTCCGAGGAGGGTGGGGAGCAAGAGAGATGAAAATCTAAACAAACTTCTATGGATATAATAAACCCAAACAAAAAACCCAGAAATCAAAAAAATACTACAAAATCGAAAAGAACCCACTCTGACGTAACCAGCTCAGACAGTGAACAAGAATATAACTATGAAATTATTGATAAAGAAAAATACCCAAGATTCATAGTAATCGAAACCTTAGAAGGAAAAAAGATCAGCGATCTATCTCCATTCTTAATTGAAAAAATTCTGTCTCAAAACAGCAACCCAAAAACAGCAAAAAAAATGAAAAATGGCAATCTACTTGTCACCGTCGACAACTATAAAGACGCAAAAAACATCTTAGAGATGGAGAAATTCCATATCTATAAATGCAAAAGTTATGCTCATGAAAGACTAAACACATCAAAAGGTGTTATAAAAAGCCATGAATTAACCTTGGCTACAGCAGAAGAAACAGAAAATGCCCTAAGAAAACAGGGAGTAATCGATCACGTTCGAATAAACATAAAAAGGAATGGTCAAACCATACCTACAAAAACCTACATACTAACTTTCAATACACCAAAAATTCCCAAAGAAATAAAAATCAGATACACAATAGAAAAAGTAGAACAATATATACCAGCCCCTCTGAGATGTTATAAGTGTCATAAATATGGACATAGCAGAGAAGCATGCAAAGGACAGAAAGTATGCGGAAAATGTGGCTTAAAAGAACCTAACCATAATGAAAGTGAATGCCCAAACGAAACGAAATGCCCAAATTGCCAAGAAAAACACCCAGCATACTCTAAAATATGCAAAATCTACACAAAAGAAAAAGAAATAGCTGAAATAAAATACAAACAAAACGTGCCCTTTCCTGAAGCAAGGAAAATAGCAAGCTCTCGAGAAAAAATAAACACTTATGCAGATATTACAAAAACTTCAAACCAAACAAACCAAACCCAAAACCAAGACCTACTTAAACTAATCTCCAAACTCAAAAATCTAATTGAAACTTTAAAGACTAACCAAAACGAAAACAAGAAACAAATACCAGTATCTTCGAAAACTCAGCCAAATGATCTAAAACAAGTCCCAAAGAGCAAAAAAGAACCCGAACAGCAAAAACCACAAATAAACCGTGAAAGATCCAAATCACGTACAAGGACAAAAGCAGAAGATAAAAACACAATATCTGGAAAGATGGAAACAGAACGGGGAAAACACAAATCCTCTTTCCAAAAACCAAAGCAAACAAAAAACAGAGACAATATTAATCGAAAATGAAAACAAATTTGAATTGATTGAAATCGAGAGTCAGAGGAAAAAATCTAGCTCCAAAAACAGAACTGATCAGGAAGAGAAAATGGAGACTGAGGAACCAAGCAGTTCAAGTAAACACAAAACAAAAACCACTCAAAACACAACAAATCAATAGAATAATAGATATAAAAACCTAAACAAAAACCAAACAGAAAAAAAAGGAAAAAAAATAAAAATAAACGAACTTACCTATGGAAATGAATAAAAACATCATACAGTGGAACTGCAGAGGCATAAAACCAAACTACGAAGAAATCAAACATATAATAGCACAATATGACCCCAGCATAATCGGCCTACAGGAAACTCTTCTAAAAGAAACGGACACCATCAACTTCAAAGGATACCACATCTACAATCAAACAACCAGATCACAAGCAGATAATCGACCCACAGGTGGCACTTCAATTATAATAAAAAAACAGATACCACATATAAAATTACAACTCCAAACAAACCTTCAAACAATAGCAATTAAAGTTACACTTCACCGACCAATAACTATTTGTTCAATATACATTCCACCTAAACATAAACTAAACAAAACCGAAATTGAAGATCTCATAACACAACTCCCCATACCTTTTATATTAATGGGGGACTTCAACGCCCATAACAAAATGTGGGAAAGTGAGAATATTAACCAAAATGGGAAAATCGTTGAATCATTACTGGAATCACCCGAAGTAACTATATTTAACGACAAAACACACACATACCTTCACCCAGGCACAGGAACGACATCAGCTATCGACCTAACACTATGCTCCCCCACAATATTTATGGACTTCCAAAGGGAGGTACATAACGACCAGTGCGGCAGCGATCACTTCCCAATTTTTCTCAAAACCCAAGAACCTACAACAGAAGAATCAAAACCAAGATGGCGAATTTATAAAGCTAACTGGACTGAATTTAGCAAACTTTGCACAAATCTAATTAATCAAGAAATAGTTAACAAACGAGATCCTATGTTAGCTTTCACCAATACACTAAACAAAATAGCAATCAAGACAATCCCAAAATCTTCCACCAAACCACACCCAAAATCAACGCCATGGTTCACAATAGAATGTAAGCAAGCAATAACCAACAGGAAAAAAATGCTAAAACACTTCAAACAACATCCTACAAAACCCAACCTTCAAAAATACCTACAAGCACGAGCAAAAGCACGCTATATTATAAAAAAAAGCAAAAAAGAAACCTGGCAAAACTACATTTCCAAATTGAACAACAACACGCCATCAAAAAAAACATGGGAAATAATAAGAAAAATAACTGGAAAAAAACTTGGAACACCAATAAATAATATAAGTACACCAAATGGTAGACAAACTATAGACAAAAAAGAAATAGCAAACATAATCGCAAATGAATTCAGCCAAAACTCATCATCCAACCACTACTCCCCCAAATTCCAAAAATACAAAAACAACGCAGAAAAAGAAAAACTCAATTTCACATCCAATAAAAAAGAATACTATAACACCTCTTTCACTATAACAGAACTAAAAAATGCAATTCATAAAAGTAAAGATACAGCTACTGGTCCAGACGACATCCACTACCAATTTCTAAAACACATGCCAGACACATCTCTCAACATTCTCTTACAGATAATTAACAAAATATGGTGGACTAACAATTTTCCAAAACACTGGCTCGACTCCAATATCATCCCAATTCCTAAAGCAGGAAAAGATCACTCCAACCCTACCAATTATCGTCCTATCGCCTTAACAAGCTGCATATGCAAAACAACAGAAAGGATGGTCAATACAAGACTAATGTGGCATTTAGAAAAATATAACCTCATTTCTACACACCAAAGCGGATTTAGACAAAATCAAGGTACTAATGACCAACTTATTCGGCTAGAAACATATATTCGTAACGGTCTAACAAGAAACCACCACGTGGTCTCAATCTTTTTTGATATCGAAAAGGCGTATGACACTACGTGGAGATATGGAATCTTGAAAGATATTCATAATATGGGAATCAGAGGAAACCTAGCAAAATTTATCCAAGAATTCCTATCCCACAGAACATTTAAAGTATGCTTAGGAAATACAATATCAGATCAACACATACAAGAAACAGGGGTACCACAGGGTAGTGTACTATCTGCCACCCTTTTTCTAATTAAAATCAATGGTATAATTGAAAATGTTAACATGGGGTTCGAAAAAACACTATTTGTTGATGACTTTTCAATAACTTGCTCATCACCAAATATGCCAACTATTGAAAGACAAATGCAACATTGCCTTAACAAAATAGACCTTTGGGTTAACCAAAATGGATTTAAAATGTCCAAAAGCAAAACCACATGTATCCACTTTTGTAGGAAACGAAAATACCACCTTGACTCACAGCTCAAACTAGATGGACAACTAATACCAGTAGTACAACACACCAAATTTCTAGGGATCATTTTAGACAACAAACTAAACTTCAAGGAGCACATTAACAAATTAAAACAAAAATGCTTAAAAGCAATAAATATCTTAAAAATAGTATCAAAACTAGATTGGGGAGCAGATCAAGCTACAATGCTCAAAATATATCGCTCACATATCAGATCCAAACTGGATTATGGTTGTGCCATATACAGCTCTACTTACAAATCCTACAAAAACAAACTACTAACAATACAGAATCAAAGTTTAAGACTTAGCCTGGGAGCCTACCGAACTTCTCCAATGGAAAGCCTTCATGTAGAAGCCCAAGAACTACCCCTGCACTTAAGATGGAAAAAACTAGCGTTACAATACGCAACAAAACTACAAACCAACCCCGAAAACCCAACATACAAAACTACCTTCAAATTACAATGTACAAACTCTTATTCAAGGAAACCAAAAAGTATAACCTCCTTTGGGCACAGAATTAAAGAAATAATACATCAAATCAATGAAAATCCCGACAATATAATTACTCAGAAAACAAACGACAGACCCCCATGGACATTACACAAACCAGAAACCGACATAACACTTACTACTCACAACAAAAACATTACAAATAATATAACAAACAGAAGCAACTTTGGAGAACTAAGAGAAAAATATGCAGAATACATAGAAATATACACCGATGGGTCTAAAACTATAAACGGAACAAGCGCAGCATGCACAGAAGGACAAAATCAATATCAAATAAGACTGCCCAACGAGGCTTCAATATATACAGCCGAACTGCAGGCCATCAAAATAGCTCTCAAACACATCAAAGACATCAACGAACAAAAAGCCATAATATATACAGACTCGCTATCCTGTATCATGGCCCTTGAAGTAAAATCTAAACACCCTTTTATCACAGAAATTATACAAGAATACAATGAAATAACCGAAAAAAACAATAAAAAAATTATAATAGCCTGGATACCAAGTCATGTCGGCATTCCAGGAAATGAAAAAGCAGACAAACTGGCTAAAGAAGCCACAAACCACCAAATGGAAAAAATTAAAATACCACACACAGACCTAAAAAGAAAAATCAATGAATATATAGAAAACATGTGGCAAGAGGAATGGAACAAATGCACTGCAAACAAATTGCATGAACATCAACCAATAATTAAAAACGAAAAACAAAAACTTTTTAAAGGAAGAAGAGAAGAAATTGTACTAAACCGAATAAGAATCGGACATACAAAATTAACTCATTCCTACCTAATCAAAGCGGAGGAAACACCAAATTGCACACTCTGCAACCAACAACTAACAATTAAACATTTACTGACAGAATGTAGAAAACACAAACACACTCGGAAGAAATATTTTAAAACAACAAACATTAGAAAAGTGTTCCAAGAAGTGGAACCCCAACAAATCATAAACTATTTAAAAGAAACAAATGTATTCAAACTCCTATAAAGTAAACAAGTAAAATTCAGTTTAGAAAAACAAATCTCTTACAACTAAAACAATTTTTCAGAAAACCTAAAACATCTTGTTTCAAAAGATAAACTTTTTCAAGAAACTTAAAAATTTTTTACAAGAAACTGAAAATCTATTATATCAACAAAACTTTTTTGGCATTAAATGACTCTTAGAGGTTGAAATGCCGTTAAACAAATACACTCACTCACTCACTCCTTCACAGAAAACAAAAATACATTGGTTTCAGCATTTTCCAATACTGCTTCATTAACATTTCATATTTCCATTGAATGTTTGGGTTAGATGATTCGGAAAATTATTTTTTTACGTGAGATTAGTGTGTTACAAATATGTTCATTTATTTAAATCTGTTAGTGAATTTGTATTGTTTCCTTTTTCAGGCCACTTTTAGCAGCCAACTTTTCTGACAACCTCATGACAATGTTTTTATTGCATATTCTATCTGTGCCTGCTGTGGTTTATCATATCACTATTCACACTCAAGAGGTAAGTCAACTCCTTTTATACAACTATATATTATGCATTGAAAAAGGCACACAGAAAATAGGCAAAAGATTTGGGACTTGAAAAAGGTATTCTCTGTATGCCCTTTTGGTGTTTCTACCCTATTGGGACGAAATTTCGGAAATCGTAGTAACTGAATTTCATATGAAAACAATGTTATCTACATATTCCTCGTATTTTTAAGATGATTATATCCAAAAATTACGAAAATCGATAAGGTAAGAAACTATTTATTAAAGAAAATAAAATTATTTATTAAAGAAAATAAAAATGAAATTTGATGAAAACGATCATAAGACACAGAAGAATTTAAAAGGGAGGTAATTTTCTGTTTTGATTTAAACAAGATGGCAGCAATTTTTCACCTGCTAACATGATTAAAACATATTTATTCAGCTTGAAAAACATACAGTGTTTACCGATGTATTTGAAAATTCAAGATGGCGTCTCACACCCTCTTTAACACCGTAAGTATGGAAAAAGGTGTTATAAATAAAAAACTATACAAAATACTATTAAATCTATGTCACGGTAACATATATTGAGCGAGTTTTTAACAGTATTTTATCCGGTTTTTTATTTATGACATCTTTTCCCACACTTACCGTGTTAAAGAGAGAATCAGACGCCATCTTGAATGTTCCAATACATCGGTAAACACTGTATGGTTTTCGAGCTCAATAAACATGTTACATTGAATAAAAACACGAAAAATATATCCAGTTTGGTAGAAAAGTAACTTATCTTGCCTTTGATAACATTTATTTGTTATATATTTCTTTTTGGACAACTTTTTCGAATCTATGTGTACAGTAATACAAACCCCACAAAATATTTATTAAAAAAAAAATTAAAAAAAAAAGTTAATAACGAAAGGGAAATAATTCCATTTTTAAACGAAAAAGTCAGTTTACCTAACTTACTGTATTAATGCTATTTTTTTTAAGCAAGAAAAAAAAAGGTAAATATCCAGATATGCTACTACAGAACACCGACCACTCTAATTTGTTTTTTTTTTATAGGTAATTGAGGTCGCTGACAACGAATCTGATAGTCAAACTTGGGGCAAATTTACTGTTTGCATGGTATTTACCCCTGAACCCACAAACTTCTTTCCACCATTTTGCAGCTTCTGTTTATGCTACGCATGCACGCTGTAGCATAAACGACGGCTTTACCAAGCAAACTACGTTGGGGGGGAGGGGATTTTTTTTTCCAGGACATAGAATTTTCTAATTTTCAAAAATACATTATAGCGCTTTTTGGGTGCCCCAACATCACATCCCCCCCCCCCCAACAAATTAGAGTGGTCGGTGTTCTGTAGTAGCGTATCTGGATATTTACCAAAAAAAAATATTTAGGTTTGGCTATAAATTCCTAAACTCATTTCACCCTAAATAATTTAGGTGACTGAAATAGGAATCTAATTGAATCTTTAATTTTTTGAATAGTATGTGAGAAATTCATTTTTCTTCGAGTTATATTGAATTCATTAATACGGACTTTAGGGTTTTTTTTCGTAATGTTACTGTAAAAATTATTTTTTATTGTTACAAATTACGATGCTTTAAAAAAAGCAAAAATAAATTCTTGCGTTTTTTATTTACTACTGAAAACCATAACTTTAGTAAAGGTATTTTTTGTTTAAACAAAATAAAACATTTTCACTAAGAGTTAAGTAAAAATAATTAGTTCATTATATTCTGTGATCATTATTTGAAAAATACTGCAATTTTCATTAAAATTCGTTAATTTCCTGATTTTTGGTGAATTTTTAAGTAAAGGGAGGAGTCAAAATGTGTAAACACTTTGAGCGCCGGCATTCATTTTGCGACCACGTGTGGTTAATTTAAATTGAAGTTCAATCACATGGTTACATTATCAATAATCATATAATTAAACCCATTGAAAATTTACCAATATTGTAAACACATTCTGTTTACATTAAGCCTGTAGTGTTTTTTTAGTGATGCAATGTTGTCAACTGAGATTTTAAAAAAACCCGCGAGATCAGGAGAAAGAAATGTCCAGAAAATCGCTAGATTTTTAACTTATCGTCTGAAATTTTAAAAAATCGCTAATTCCCCCCCTGTTTTTGCTGTTGTTTCTTGCTTTTTACACTTTTGGATCGTATTTTAAACTAAACTTCGGAGGTTGGAATGCCCCCCCCCCCCACCTAAAATGTACTTGGAAAAATCGATTTTATAGTGAGATTTAAAAATGGTTAGTCGAAAAAAAGGTGAAAAACAAAACAAATAATCAATAAATAATTGTTACCAAAGGCAATAAATGCTACTTTTTTTTACTTACATGAATGAGCAAGTGCTTTTCTTTATTTTTTAATTATCTAATGCGGGTGTGTGGGTGCCAAATACCTCCAGATTTTCTAGAATTTCCCGCTAGATTGTAAACGAAATCTCCAGATCTAGCAGGAAAACCGCTAAATTGTAACACTGGTCACGTGACAGGAAGCGGTAATAAATAATTGTACCTAAATAAAAAAAATGGCCTCTCGGTACAAAGAAATCCACCTATTTATCATAGAAAATTTAAGTATAATGTTATAATTAAAAAGAAATATATAAAAACACACATGGATATAGTAAACATATTATACCAAAACGTGGAAGCCATCCGTCCAGTGGTTTTTTAGACAATTAATTCCGAACGAACCAACAGTTACATTTTTATATATATATATATATATATATATATATATATATATATATATATATATATATATATATGGGGTGATAATGCATATGTAAGGGAGGAAACATGTATATGTAATGGAAGGCAACTCTCCAAGGCTCAGGAGAGCTATTTATACCAATGATACAGTTATTGATAAAAAATAATAATAAAAAAAACATTTAAAAAATTACAACTATTATCATTTTTGATGTCCATTGTTTGTTTTTGTTTTCTTTTTTATTGCTAGTTAAAAGATGTAATTCGAAACACGATTCTTATTTTCCAGTGCATGAACACCTTGATTACTCATCGTATTTTCAAGCGGTGCCTTGATCTCTTGACAAATGAACAAAGTACCCGCATTGTCTTCAATTCCCTTGAGGGAAACTATGCCCTGTGCCTTTTAGGTAAGTTCAGTGCTTCCTTTATTTTTCTTTCAAAGATAACAAAAAATTTAAATTCAATTTAGTTCAGCATTAGTTAATCTCTTTTTACAACCCCTTTCCCTCCCATTATTGTACTTTGCTTATAGATTAACTATTTTTCATATTGATTTTGAAAATGTTAATTTTATTGACTATTTGCTTTTGTTTTTTAATTTAATGATTGTTTTTACTATAATGGTCCTTTCTCCAGAGAAACCTGCAAGTGAAAAGGCAAATTGGTTACTTTTTTTACTTCCGATCACAAAAGATAAATGTTCATGTTTGCAACAATGATGAATGAAAAGTTTTTAAAAGAAGAAATTAACAAAACTATTCAATGGTGCTTGACTTGACAACCAGTGCAAAGTAGCAACATCCGACCATTTTTTTTCTCTTTATATCCAAGAAACTAAAATCAAGCATTCTTGAAAAGAGCATAAAAAACAAAGAAATATGGTCTTTAGCTTTTTAAAATCGGCCAATTAGAACTGGAGTTATGACCATTCAAAATATCGGAAAATGAATGGTTCACTGGGTGTTTTGTCTTAAGTCAGTCCTATTCAAATGCATATAAGCTTGTGGCTGAAGACAGTAGAAAATTTGTACAATTTACAGATCTACCCATCTTTAAAAAGCTGTATCTTCGGATCTTTTTAAGATATTATGATGTCATTTTGAACATATTATTGTAACACCATGAAGCTTCAGATGGCTGTACTTACAACTATTTCGCTTGATAACTTACAGACTAATTAGCATATTTAAGTTTCATTTTAACAATTTTAAGTAGAAACATCATAAAAACAGCTAAAAAATGGTAGGTGAGGCTTTATCATCATGCAAAATATTATTCTGACGAACATTATCATTTTTTTATCATCACACTGTGCAAAATTCAAGGTGGCCACCATGACACAGTTCATAGAAATTAACAAATATGCTTTGTAACATATCAAATTAAAGGAAATTTTGTACAGATTGCAATCATACTGTTTTCAAGCAAATACAATTATGTCACATTATTCAAAATTGCAGCATTGTAAGTATTTTTACTTTTATATATGAATTTGAAGGGACATCATGATTGAAGAATATAAGCTGTGAACTATTATCAACCACCTTAGTGGTTTATAGCAAGCATAATCTCAAAATACTGGGATTTATAGGAATCATAGACATTTCGCTGTTCATTGTACAATGATTTCTTTTTTATAGTTCCTCCATTTTAACAATATTTCTTAATTTTGCTCTTTTTCTAATCAGTCTATAAGTTTTTATTCTCAATGTATCCAATTGTTGAACAGAATATTGTGAAATTTCCAGCATATTGAAAATTTTTTAAACTGAATTATTTGTAGTAAATTTTTCTGTTATTTGAAGAATTAATCCATTTGACAACTTTCTGGTTTCCATATCCATGCTTAAGTCAGTTTGGAGTGCAAATGTTCCACCAGCTAATGCTAATATTTAAATTTTGAGAATTACCAGAATGTAAGATTTCACCTGCAACAAAATAACATAAGATATTTAATTTTTATTCTTTGAAAACATTTATTATAAAGTAATGGGGATTCATCGTTTGGTTTTCTAGCATTATGAGATATAATATTAATACATTTTAAAAATAGAGTTTGGTATAATTTCACAGTTAATAAAAGAAAGAATAGTGATTAAAAAATAAAACAAAAGCTTTTAGCCGAAAAAAATATGTATAAATATATACCTGAAAAGTATGTCTGAAAATCACAATATCTGAAGGCTTCAAAGAAAAATACATAAAATTATATTCCAAATACTAATACTGATATAAAAAAGGTGTTTATGCTAGGAAGGTACCATGTAGTTTTTTTTTGATATTTTCAAGTTAAATTCAAGTTACTGTAGCTTTTGTTTATTAAATTGTTAGGTGAAAGTACAGAATACTTACAAAACACCCTCTCCTAGCCATGTTTAGAATAGGTTTCTAAATAATAACGTTATTATTTTAGTATGGTACCTTTTCTGCATAAGTATTGAGAAAAGTATTTGAAACTTTATAGTGTTTTAATATTTTTAGAGCATGCCAATACATGATAATATAGAAAATAAAAGAATGAATACTTTATTGTTGTTTTGAACATGCACAAACGTTTTATTATGAATTTTTGTGTTTGTTATGGCACACAAAAAATCCTATGTTATCTGTGCTTGTCACCATTTATCTCGATGTGTACGTAAAGTGTTCAACCAATTCTCTTCAAATTTTAGGACAAAAGAAATTGTTTATTAAATACCATTTGAACAAAGTTTCGATCTTGACTTGGCTTTTTACTACAAAACCTCAACTTTGAGATGTCCTAATATTTCCTTTTCAGTTCTCAAAAAAAAAAAAACAAACAAAAAAAACGCTTATTGTTGGTCATTCTTTTTCAAAGAATTTATCTTTTTTAAAAATATTTTTTTACTCTTCATAATCAAAAACTTATAATAATGTTTTCTAAATAATAAAAAAAAATGAATATTTCATTGTTGTAAATTAGTTTGAACATACATGAACGTTCTGTTATGAATTTTCTGTGTGTGTCAAGACACACAAAAAAAATCTTGTGTTATCGGCTCTCATCACCATATCTATCGATGCGTACGTAAAAAGTGTTCAACCAATTCTCTTCAAATTTTAGGACAAAAGAAATTAATATATTAGTTATTAAATACCATTTGGACAGAGTTTCTATCTCAGCTTATCTTTGTACTACAAAGTCTCAACTTTGAGATGATTTAACTTTTGACTGGAAAGATGCCCATGTTTTGTTCAAAATCCTTGGCAAAAACAATTTTCTTGTCTATGATTAACTAAAAAATGAAACGTCATTAACTAGTAGAACTTTCGGTGCTTGTTAAGAGACAGTCAACAGATCGATTTTTAAAAATATGTTGTTTCAAGCAAAAACAATATTACGTACTTAATTGTCATGTTGAAAATAGTAATATATCCAAAAATTATGAAAAATCATCAAGTGGATAAGTTATTTCTAGTTAAAAGTAATTTTTACTGAAAATTGGATAAAATCACATTTTTCTTAGCTGTTATAAAGTAGGCAGTAAGAGACTAAATGCAGGGGGTATAATTACAAAACAAATGTTTTAGATTACTTGTATCATGGCTGCAATATTTGTTGCTATAACGATAGACATGTTTTTTTTACTAAAAACACAATAGCAGTTCTACTCGATGAGTTTTCATAATTTTTGGATATATTACTATTTTAGATATGACAATTAAGTATGTAATATTGTTTCTGTTTAAAACACTATATTTAAAAAAAAAAATCGATTCGTCGACTATATCTTAACGAGCATTGAACTTTCGTATTGAGTGTTTATGAGAACAGATGTCTACCACATAGTTACGAAAAGTCATCTACCGCTAGCAGGCATGTTTTGTTGTTAATAGGCGAATTTAAATAGTAATTTCTTGGAATGTACAAAAATATTAATATACTATTTTAAAGAAAAATTTATTGTGAATTCAGTCATCTAAGCTTTATTTTGATGGACGTAGGAGAAAATCTATTAATTACTGATTTAAAGACCATGATTGTTAGATTAAGTAGCAGTGTGTTCCTTGCCTATTGCTGAATGGTATGTTTTCTAGTATTGCTACTTGCATAGTTCAATAATAATGATGCAAAGGAATGTTTAGAAAAAGTGTTAAGCTTGTGTGACCACACGCTTCAAAGACGCACTGGCATGTAAGAAAGACGTAAATAGGAAGACGTTTTTTAAGGCTTTATTTAACTACATTTACAGCAGTAAACAACAGGACAAGAGGCCAAGAACGCTTATAAATAGGGAGAAAAAATGTATTTAAATATGAAAGAAAGCAAAAGATGCAAATGGCAAAATTACGCAAGAGAAATATGCAAAAATAATGTCACGTGAATAAGAACCTTAACATATTTCTTTTAATGAAATCGTAACAAGCAGAAAAACTGTTGAATGTAACACAGTTATAAAAAAACTGTTGAATGTAACACAGTTATAAAAAAAACTGTTGAATGTAACACAGTTATAAAAAAAACTGTTGAATGTAACACAGTTATAAAAAAAAACTGTTGAATGTAACACAGTTATAAAAAAAAACTGTTGAATGTAACACAGTTATAAAAAAAACTGTAAAATGTAACACAGTTATAAAAAAACTGTAAAATGTAACACAGTTATAAAAAAACTGTAAAATGTAACACAGTTATAAAAAATTTTAGAGCTTCTTTTTTACCTTTGTAACAATCTACTATTGTACTGAGTTCTCAGTCTCTTGGGAAAACTGCTTCTTTTAGGATCTGATTTGCCATGTTTATGATCATCTATTTCAACTACAGCCTTCTACATTTCTTCAACAACCCGTAAGAGTCCTCTGGCTTTATCCTTCTACATCTTATTCATAGCTCTGTTCATACTTATTTAAACATGTAACAAATATCAATAAACTTATTTTGCTAAAATGAAGCTTGTATTATTTGAGACTACTATTCTCATCTTGGTTGTTATTTTCATAATATTTTGGCTAATGTAACTGCTGACCTTCTTCAGCTTCATCTTTTCTAACGTAGGAAATTTTATATAAAACTCTGGAACTTGTGTGAAATTTGGAATATCGGATAAAATGTGACTACAATAGCCAAAATGAGAATAGTAGTCCAAATAAGATAATACAAATAATCAATCCTCATCTAAAAAATTCTGTTTGTTTAATGACAGTAAAACATTCTAGACACCAATGATGCTAAATTATTTTGGTATTTTGTCAATACTGATGATCATTAGTATTTCAGTATATTGTCCATTTCTTACCACCAATGTTCTTAAAGAATGTTATATTTAATGATTTTATTTTCATTATTATATATATGTTTGCATTTATTTGTTTCTTTAAATGATTATTTCTTCAAAGTTAATGAAATTTATTTTTAACTTACAGCAAACTTGGTACACCTCGGATATTCTGAAGTAGAGGTATGACTTCTTTAATTCAAAAAACTCTTTTGACATTCTCCCAGATTAGTAGAATTATCTGCATTTATTTATTCTCAATATAAAATGACAAAAAATGTTAAATAATAATTTACAACTTAAATTTCTTTTTTCACACTTTCTCTTAATTAAAAAGATATTCAGAAGATTGAGACGATTTTTCAAATGGTCTTAACTGTTGCAATGTGTTGGGCATGGCTGATTAACCTTTCACTCAGTATCAGTAAAATCCCATTTATTTAAGAATTTAATATTTTAAAATTATAATTTTGCTATGATGTAATAGAATTCCTGAAAATGTAATGCTTATTCTTCGAGATAAGGACATGTTCTCACATTGGAGTTTTGCTGAGTTTTATGTAAAGTATTGCACTTTTTGCCAATATATTATATTATATATTTATGTGTGTATATATACAGATAATAAATTGTATTATATATTTATGTGTGTATATACAGATAATAAATTGTATTATATATTTATGTGTGTATATACAGATAATAAATTGTATTATATATTTATGTGTGTATATACAGATAATGAATTTTATTATATATTTATGTGTGTATATACAGATAATTAATTGTATTATATATTTATGTGTGTATATACAGATAATAAATTGTATTATATATTTATGTGTGTATATACAAATAATAAATTGTATTATATATTTATGTGTGTCTATACAGATAATAAATTGTATTATATATTTATGTGTGTATATACAGATAATAAATTGTATTATATATTTATGTGTGTATATACAAATAATAAATTGTATTATATATTTATGTGTGTATATACAGATAATGAATTTTATTATATATAATTATGTGTGTATACATAGATAATAAATTATAGTATATATTTAGGTGTGTATATATATACAGATAATAAATTATATCATATATTTGTGTGTATATATAGAGATAATAAATTTTATATATTTATGTGTGTATATATAGACAATAAATTATATTATATATTTATGTGTGTATATACAGATAATAAATTATATTATATATTTATGTGTGTATATATACAGATAAATTATATTATATATTAATGTTTGTATATATAGATAATAAATTTTATTATATATTTATGTGTGTATATATACAGATAAATTATATTATATATTTGTGTGTATATACGGATAATAAATTATATTATATATTTATGTGTGTATATATACAGATAAATTATATTATATATTTGTGTGTATATACAGATAATAAATTATATTATATATTTATGTGTGTATATACAAATAATAAATTTTAGTATATATTTATGTGTGTATATACAGATAATAAATTATAGTATATATTTATGTGTGTATATATACAGATAATAAATTTTCTTATATATTTATGTGTGTATATACAGATAATTAATATCATATATTTATGTGTGTATATATAGAGATAATAAATTTTATTATATATTTATGTGTGTGTATATATATAGACAATAAATTATATTATATATTTATGTGTGTATATATACAGATAATAAATTATATTATATATTTATGTGTGTATATACAGATAATAAATTTTATTATATATTTATGTGTGTGTATATATAGATAATAAATTTTATTATATATTTATGTGTGCATATACAGATATTAAATTTTATTATATATTTATGTGTGTGTATATACAGATAATAAATTATATATTTATGTGTGTATATACGCATAATAAATTGTATTATATATTTATGTGTGTATATATACAGATAATACATTATATTATATATTTATGTGTGCATATATACAGATAATAAATTATATATTTATGTGTGTATATACAGATAATAAATTATATTATATATTTATGTGTATATATACAGATAATAAATTTTATTATATATTTATGTGTATATATACAGAGAATAAATTGTATTATATATTTATGTGTATATATACAGAGAATAAATTGTATTATATATTTATGTGTGTATATACAGATAATAAATTATATATTTATGTGTGTATATACAGATAATAAATTATATTATATATTTATGTGTATATATACAGATAATAAATTTTATTATATATTTATGTGTATATATAGATAATAAATTTTATTATATATTTATGTGTATATATAGATAATAAATTTTATTATATATTTATGTGTGTATATACAGATAATAAATTATATCATATTTATGTGTTTATATACAGATAATAAATTTTATTATATATTTATGTGTATATATACAGATAAGAAATTATATTTATGTGTGTATATATACAGATAATAAATTTAATTATATATTTGTGTGTATATATTCAGATAATAAAGTATATTATATATTTATGTGTGTATATATGCAGATAATAAATTATATTATATATTTATGTGTGTATATACAGATAATAAATTTAATTATATATTTATGTGTGTATATATACAGATAATAAATTTTATCATATATTTATGTGTGTATATACAGATAATAAATTATAGTATATATTTATGTGTGTATATACAGATAATTATATATTTATATGTGTATACATAGATAATAAATTATATTATATATTTGTGTGTATATATACAGGTAATAAATCTATATATCTATAAAAGTGAATGTGTCTGTGTATCTTTCTGTGTGTGTGTGTGTGTGTGCATTTCCCTATGCAATAACTCTGTCAATTTTTAGTCTACAGATTCGAAATTTGATATACAGGGTACTATGTGATCAGTTTTCGGCCAGAAATTTGGTTGTTAAGGAGTCCAAGTTCAACGATTTAACCTTTGAGAACTCTACCAAACTCCTTCGACAATTTTGGGTCTAAACACTTGAAATTTTAGATATAGGCTCCTTGGACATGGATTTAGATTAATAACTTCATTTGAGCCCAAAGCAATAAATTTTAAGGGGTCATAATAGGGGTCAAATTTTTTAAAAAAATTGACCGTTATTTTATTTTATTTTTTTTGTTGCTCAGCATACACCTCCGAGCACCCATGCTAGTCTATATATCTATAAAAGTGAACGTGTCTGTGTGTCTACATTTCCCTACGCAATAACTCTGTCAATTTTTAGTCTACAGATTCGAAATTTGATATACAGGGTACTGAGATTTGGGAAAATCTATGTGATCGGTTTTCAGACAGAAATTTGGCTGTTAAGTGGTTAAAGTTCAATGATTTGACCTTTGAGAACTCTACCAAACTCCTCCGACAATTTTGGGTTTAAACACTTGAAATTTTAGATATAGGTTCCTTGGACATGGATCTAACTTAATAACTTGATTTGAGCCCCAAACAATAAATGTTAAGGATCATAATAGGGGTCAAAGTTAAAAAATTGACCGCTTTTTCTTTTTTTTTTTTTTGCTCAACATACACCTCTAAATACCCGGGCAGCGCCGGGCACCCATGCTAGTTGTATTATATATTTATGTATGTATATACTGATAATAAATTATATTATATATTTATGTGTGTATATACAGATATTAAATTTTATTATATATTTATGTGTAAAGATCTTTTAAGTTCATTAATGGCCTGAGTAGATTTGTGATTGAAATATAATTACATTATTATTATTTGTTGTTGTTCATCATCATCATCATCATTATTATTATTAGTTTAATACATGTTTTACATGCTGGCATGTGTTGGACAGCTTTTAGAAATTAACTTCCAAACTAACCTAATTTGAATAAATTTGTTTTTTTTATAAATGTTGAAGTCACTTTCTATTTATTTGCCTCCCCATGAGGGTAGAGTTAAATACAAAATTGGCTTTTAATACTAGGAAACCCAACCTCCAAAAAAGGAAACTCTGGATTAGAACAAAAAGAAAATTCCTTCAATGTAAAAGGATTTCTCTTTCACTGACCAATCACAGAGAATGTGAAATGTAGCATCAGAACAGATATTACACTTTGCTCCTAGTCAGAAGTGAAGATAGTTATTATTTTATGAAATTTTATGTATAAATTACCTTTTCATTTCAATAATGATAAAATATTTTAAACTTTTACAGGGTTTGGTAGAAAATACTCTGAACTTTATGGTAAGTATATACTTTCAGTTTATAGGTGTGTACATAGTTATCAAAGTATTTTTCTACTAACATTTCATTGGTGAATGGAAAAGTTTGAGTGACACCTAAGGGTCAAAGGTGACCTCAGTAAAACTAAAGTCAGCAAGTGTTTCTTGAGAGAGAATTCTTGGTCTTCTTAGGAACACTTTAAATAAAGTGGATACATAAAAGGTATTATTCTAATGGGATGATGAGCACCCACAATCTAGTTACAAGATGAACTATATATCTGTCTATCTATCTATTTGTTTGTCTTTTTCTTGCAAACACAAAAGTAACTTGTCCGTCTGTTTTGTTTTCTATAACTGCCCCTTTGTGATTACAAAACCTTAAAAATTGAACATTGGCAACAAAGTGATTGTATCCATAGACAATCAAGAAGCATGTTCCTGACAACGACAACAATGTGTGCGTAATGATTTATATACGCCAGAGGTCAATTACTACTTGGAGCGTGGAGGAGCAAAAAGCTATGCTGATTATAGGAGAAGGGTCCAACAGCTTTGGCTACATTGTCATGGAGGACAACAATGTTATTAAATATGTGAATACATTATCTCTGCATTTGAAGAAACCAAGTATTAAATATAGTATGATTATATCAAATAAAAATTTGAATTTTGACATAATGTATTTAGTCTCTCAATTGTCACTGTGACTTGGTTCGTTTATATTTATATGTCCTGAATAAGGTAGTGGGCCAAACAAAATTCACTCGAGGGGCTGGATTTGGTCTATGGGCCGGAGGTTGCCAATCCTCTGATATACAGATATTTATTTAGTTTTATTTTCCGTCTCAGTCAGCTTTATCCTGTGTTTGGTTGGGACCTTGAAGTCAATTATTCCGATTTTTTTTTTCTTCTTGACTATTGTCACGTATATTCATGGATGACTTTGTCTGTTTATATTTCAAAATCCCAGCGCAGTTTCTTACCACATTCTATCTTTTTTTTGTACAAATAAGTCCCAAAGTTCAAAGGTCACTTGAAAATAAAATTTAATTAGTTAATTAGTTTGTTAGGTGAATGACAAGACAACACAGCAAGGGTTTGAGACAATGGTTCAAACTGGGCAAAATCTAATTATTTAAGTGGATAAATGGCAATAATTTGTTAACATTGGATGTGCACTAATGAGGGTCGAGCCGTTACACACACTATAACTAGGTGTAATGAGATGAACTATCTGTCCATAACACAAGTAACATGTCGCTTTAAAGAGTTAGTTTCTCTCTCTGGTTTTCTCTGATTATTCTTTTTTGATTAATAAATCTTTGTATAAAAATTAAACATTGGCGTCTGAGTGAGTGTTCCCAACAACAAATATATAATGCACCATGTTTGGATTGTTCTAACTACTGTTCTCATCTTGGGTGTTATTCTCATGCCATTTCAGCTGATGCAACCCCCGACCTTGTTTAGTTATATGTTGACAATAGCTTGTTAGAATTCATGATGTGTGATGTGCTTGGGTGTTATTCTCAAAATTAATACAAAAATGGAAATTTAAAGTAAAACATAGTCACACTTATTTGGAATAAAAGTTAAATGGGAAATTTGAAAACTTAGAAGTGTCAGAAATAATAAAATCATTTTTATTTACTTTTTTTTTATTATTGTAAGTCCAATATTTCGCTAAAAATAGCTTCATCAAGGGAGGAAGTCCGGTTTGTGATTTTTTTTTCTTTTCTTCATTTCGATGTTATGGAGGAGGCAATGCTTTTGAGTAGAAGAGAAATATATATGCTGTTCCGGTAGCTCCACGTGTGTTTTGCTCCAGTTTCAAGTGGGAAATTTAAAGTAAAAAATGGTCACACACTTTTAGAAGACACTTATTTTGAATAAAATTTAAATGAGAAACTTCCTACCTCGATGAAGCTATTTTTAGCGAATATTGGACTTACAACAACAAATATAGTAAATAAAAATGATTTATCATTATTTCCGACGCTTCAAAGTTTTCAAATTTCTCATTTAAATTTTATTAAAAATGGAAATGTCTCAACTTTCTTTCCATTTCATTAAAACATCAGGATACACCTGACAAACAGAAATTACTTAAGCTGAAATGTGAGAACAACACCCAAAATGAAAACAGTAATCCAAACAATCTAAATAATACAATCATCTAAAAAATTCAGAAAGGATATATTGTGGTTTAATGGACAACCAGAAATGATACATTTATTATTGTTCTCTTTGGTTTGTTGAGTTATGTCACGTTTTTCAAACTTTTTTTAACGGAAAATGACAATGCCACTACCAAATTCCGACTTAATTTTTTATTTTTATTAAGCATTAAAATCTCATTTTTTTTTAAAGATGTTATACAAAAATACTCTAATTAGCACAAGAGAAATAAAAGGATCCATAGAAAAGGGGGTAACTCTTATTGGTGCTTGCACAGATTATACAGACAAGTAAAAATCATATTCCAAATAAAAACTCTTTGATGCACTTATGTATCAGGCAAAAATGAGTATCCTCACTAAAAACATTATCCAAAGTAAAAAATCAGTTTTATCGCATTTTACATGAAGTATCCATTTTAGAAAAAATCTTAACATTTGCCGAAATAACAGATTAAATTATCTTCCTTGTTTAGTTGATAAATTTTCAAAATTACTTAATACAATAAAATTCATTTTTTTCTTTTAATAAAACTGCTATTCTATAATTTTTCCTAATTTTTGGTGATGATTCTTATTTTCACCTAATACATAAATATATCAAAGCGTTTATGTTTGGAATACAATTTTTATCTGTATAAGCACCCTCTAACTATCTTAGAGATTTTGTCATATAGATCTAATAATTCTTTCAGTTTTCCTAACCCGCTAGGTAAAAGGTTCCCTATAATCTTTATATTAATAAAATTGTGTGGCCACCTCTCATCAGATTGTATGCATGTTTCTCATCTCCACATGACATATACAGGATTTAAAAAAAAATTGCTATTAATTGATTATTTATTGAAATAAAAAATCAGTAATGTGTAGATACAGCAGCCTAAAAAGAAAAAGCTGCCGAGTTCTTAGAATGTGTCCAACAAGTTTTGTAAATGATTTTTATGACAATGATTTCATGCAGACTGACGAAATAACAGTATCCCAACTTGTCATGGAACTGGCTGACAATTTCAAAATCATTTAATGAATTTCCAAGCATCAGTTAATAGCCAATTCCTAGGTGTATAAAATCTTTAATTTACTGTGTGCACCGAAAATTATTCACAGTGAATTGATGATTGAGAAGCAAACTGAACAATTACATTTATTATTTATATATGGAGTAAGAATTTCTTTCAGTTTTAGTTTTTACATAAATCTTGAACTCAACGTTGTTTCAACAATATATTCTACATCTTATATCCCTCTTTATACATCTGTACATGCAATTTACATCAGTTGTAGACAGTGATTTTATTATTTTAAGTAAAAGTTATTTCCCCATTTAAAGTAATGGAAGTAATTTTTCTTTGAGAGTTCCTGTAAATAAAAGTTATTTCCCTTTCAAAATCTCTTAAATAAGTTATTTCCCTTTCCAAAGTCTCTTAAATAAGTTATTTCCCTTTCCAAAGTCTCTTAAATAAGTTATTTCCCTTTCAAAAGTCTCTTAAATAAGTTATTTCCCTTTGAAAGTCTCTTAAATCTGCAAATAATAGTTATTTCCCTTTGAAGGTTTTATGTGATATGCATACAAATTGTTTAAATGAAACTAACCCACCAAAAATACATCACTGTTTTCTTTTTTTCCCAGGGAAATCTTATTTTTAAATCCAGTCAGTGAATTAATTTTATCCTCTTTCTGCACATTTTGAAAACCATATCATCTGTATAACCAAATTGTCCTTTTTCAATTCAGAGTTAATCGTCGATTTTGATTTGCTCACATTTTTTCAGTTACCGTGTTAAACTTGAATTGTTTTATATCTTTCTTAAATATGTTTATCTTTTAAAGATTCTGTTTTTCAACAAATTTAATGTTAACATTTTAGGATGTAATGATTTACTTACTTAAAAGCTGCAAAAAATATGTGCAAAGTAAGAAATCCAATCTGACCTTGTGGCATCCCGTGTTAGGATGGTTCTCACAAAGCACTGACCAGAGGTAAGTCTTTAGTCTTCTTGATTCATTTATTCAATTTATAAACAACCTACGTGCAAGTTCATAACCTCCTGCTTAAGAGAAAACAAAAAGAAAAATCTTTATCATATATACGTACACGTGATGGAAAAAAAATATTGTAACCATAAAATCAAATAAATTGATCAAATAGTTTCATTTAAAAAAAATAAAAACAAATTGTATCTCTAAACTATAGTGGACAACCTCTCGACACCATTTGGCAGGACAAGTAAGATAATTTTAAATATTTAACACTTTTGTGCTTGACTACAACTTGGATGTCTTCAAGTCCAACGTAAATAAATTCCTGATGAACCGCCCCCTTAAGTAGACACTTTAAAATATCCACACTAACGTACTGTACTTACAATAACCCTTATCCATGAGTTGCTTCCGGGCCTTGATAAGTGGTGACCACCTTTTAAAAAAAAAATAGAAAAACATTCAACACGAGGGAGTCATTGAAAAAACTCAAATTTGCTAAAAATTATGTTCTTTATAATACATTTATTTTTGTTATTTCTTGTGTGTGAGGGGGTGTTATGGACTAGCTCTACAACCTATTATATTTCAATGTCCTATTTCTTTCTATTGGGCCCTGTCGGTGGGGCATTAGAATACGCCGACTGTTCCCCTGCAGAGGGTAAAAGTCCCTCAATGGGGGTCCTGGATATGACCTTAAACTATATCCAGTGGTGAGGCCCCAGCTTGTGGGCTTTGGGGAGTGTGGAGCCACCCTTTAATTGCCATTGCTCCCAGGTCCACTCTGACCCGGAGTGGTAGTACCTGTTAGGGTCCCAACTATGGGTTAAATAGAAACTGACGTGAAAACAACAAATATACTCTATTAAAAAAATTTTTCTTCAAAATCTTTGGATTCAGCATTAAATAACCCGAAAAGGGTTGATATGCCGTAAAACAAAAACAACCAACCAACCTATTGCTTTACTATTTGTACCTATTTGGGAGTCTTTATGTTATTTCACGCATTGCTCTTTATCCATTCTGCCTTTTCTCTTTTTTTAAGAAAATATATTTGTGAAAAGTTAATTCACAGAAAAAAAGATATTTAGAAAAAGTTAATAAAAATAATAAGAAAACGAACTGAAAGGAAATAAATGTTTTTTTTTTTTTTTTTTTTGGCTTTAAACAGACTGTAAAAAAAAAATGTGTTATAAAAATAAGAAGCAACCGGCCACATCAGACATTTAATTAAAGCAAATAAAAAAAACAAAATCGATCAAGCCAAAATAACTGGGTTAATATGAAAACATACAAACCTAAACAATAACAAATTATGTGAAGTTTGTTTAAAGAACAGACTTTACATAACCAACAATATTATAATTAATTATAATATAAACATATTTTATATTTAATCAAAGCTACTATTTTTTTTCTTTTTTACAAGGAGAAAATTTATAAAACCAAAAACAATTATAGACATGAATGGATGTTATCATCTGGATTATACTATCTGCCCTTTATTGTTTTACTCTGGTCATACAAATTTAGCTTTTCTGCCTTATTACATTTGAGTTTCACTAAACTCTTCGGAACAACGAATTCTAATTTCAAATCTCTACTACTTCATGTGTTGAAGCCAATTAGTCCACTATTGATCTTTCATATGGGTCTCCATCTAACCTCAAGGTTTATCATTTATACCATGTGAATCCTCGTATATGTGGTGTATCACTGCAACTTACCAAAGAATATTATATCATTATGACTTGCATGCAATGATTCAATTACTGGACATTTAATTAAATCAATATTCATTTGAGTCCTAAACTCATTAGTACTTGACAAGTTATTTTCCTTTTATTGCTTCTTTGTTGATGACAAATTTGGAGTTTAGCAAAAGAATGAACAAATCGACTGTGGTGTTGCCATTTCTGTTCTTTCTTACATAGGCATCACCACTTGTCAAGGGCAAGAGGCCACTCGAGGTTAAGGGTTAAAGAGTGTACAGTAGTCAATTGGACAATGTAGTAATCGTTAGTAATGAAAATTCGGAAAATTTGTTAACTTAATTGGAACGGCTCATCAAGAACTTGTTTAAGTTGGACTTGAAGACAACCATATTGTAGTCAGCTAGAAACCAGGCAAACGGAAGACAATTCCACAGGCGTGCAGTTCTAAGAAAGAAACTTTGCACATGGAATCTATGTTTAGGTTTAGGCATAGATAAAGAGTGGGGGAAATTATTGATAGTTTGTTCAGTTTGAACGAAAAAATACGGAAGAGTTTATCTTTCTTCAATACGTTGCCAATTTGTCCAGTGCTTTGAATCCAAAGTCAGTAACAACAGCTTGATATATCTGTGTTATTGGTGTCTCTGTTTGTCTAGCATATTTTTTGCATAAACTTTGTGTGAGTTGTTTTCATCTTAGGTATCACACTGTCCATCTCTCCATTTGAGACCCACTCTGTTCTGTTTATTTTGCTCATGGGCATGTAACAGTCAATTCGGTCAATCTTACATCAGTCTTTTGTCTTTAAGTTTTGTAACAATATTTTTAATTTAAGACATTTGAATTGTTTCAAAATTATTTGGTCAATTCATAATTTATATATATATATATTTTGTTAAGTTTAACAATCTTACATCAGTCTTTTGTCTTTAAGTTTTGTAACAATATTTTTAATTTAAGACATTTGAATTGTTTCAAAATTATGTGGTCAATAAATAATTTTGTTTGACTATTGACATCAAATCAATGAAATCTTGTGGTTTGCAATTTTTCTTGCATTTCAAATAATTTTTTGATTTTTTTTGTTAAAGTATTTTTTCTCCTTGTGTTGCTTTAAGTTAAGATTCCTTCATCCATGTTTTCTGACCTCAGCTGTCCATGTCTGTCACATCTTATTACAATATTCAACAATGTATTTGTAGGATAGTGCTATTATAAACTTCCTTTCATGTTTTTTTTTTTTAATATTTGGTTCTTGTGCAGAATTCTCCCATATTAAAAAAACAAAAATAAAATAAAATTTGTATGATGTGCATGCTTATAACAGAATGAAAATATCATATTCCAAAAATTATGTAAATTGATCAAGTAGTTTTATTTTGGTACTTGTTTAGTTTAATCAAGATATTAAAAAAATGAAAATATTGAAAAAAAAAAGTTATATTATACGTACCCATTATGGAATTAAGTTCTCCATAAAGAAAATTTCACTTAATTTGATCAAGTAGGTTTTTCTTCTTTTTTTTTTTTACAGCGGAAAAACAATTTGTTATTACAGCGAGCAAAAGGTAGCCATGTTTGTATTTTTAGACTATGAGGAAGGGAGAGAAGCTATTATTTAATATGAGGAGGGGGTGTCAGCACTTTATACTGAGTTATCTTCCCATGGCGCCCCCCCACTCTCATTCCTAGTGGTCTAAAAATCCAAACATGGCTACTTTTTGCTTGCTGTCATAACAAATTATTTTTCCGCTGTAAAAAAGAAACTACTTGATCAAATTAAGTGAATTTTTTTTATGAGAAATTAATTCCATAACGAGTACATACAATATAACTTTTTTTCAATATTTTATTTTTTAATGTCTTGATGAAACTAAACAAGTACCTTTATTTTTATAAAGAAAATAATTTATCTTCCATTTGTTTTTTTGATTTTTTTTTTAGATTGCTTTTAAAATGGCAGACAAAACAACTGCTCTTCTGTTACTTATAAAATTTGATTTTCTTATTTAAAAATAAAACTGTTTATCAATTTACATGATTTTTGGAATATGATATTTTCATTTCGTCATGGGTACATATACAGATTTTTCTTTATATTATTTAATATAGTGTGAATTCTGAACAAGAGCCAAATATTTTTAATGAGTTGTACAGCACCAGAGAACTGTACATAATGATTTCATTATTATTTATTTTGTAAATAGTCATTTAGGCTTTGTTCAGCAATGCTATTGTTAAAAATATTACAAAATTTGATAATGTATTTTATTGATCATATTTTTCTTTTAAAATTCCTCATTTCCTTTTGAAAGTCTGCACGAAGCGATGCCATTTGTAGTAAAACAGTTGCAACTTCTTTGGAGCAGTAAGATGATAAAATTACTTTTTACTGAATTGCTTGAGTATGTTGATGCTAATAAACAACAAGCCAACAAGAATAGTGCCTCATCACCAAACAAAGGTGAGTATAACTAACCTATATTTATATCCTTGACTATCTGTGATCTCTTAGATCGGGATTCGAGATATATATATATATATATATATATATATATATATATATATATATATATATATATTTATATTATTACTATTAAATATTTATTAAAACCTTATAAAAATTCCAAAATGTTTATATAAATATTTGGAAATATATAAAACTTGCAGTGTTGGAAGACAAGTTTACATCTTTGTGATGTTATTGTAGAGCTTTCCTCTCTCTTCCTTCTTTGCTTCTATTTCTTGTCTCTCTTCTCCTTTGTGGAGACTCTCCATTCCATCATCTCTCCTTCTTTGTTTCTTCTGTCTCCTTTGTCTTCTCTTGTCTCTCTTTTCTGTCCCCTTGTCTTCTTTTCTCTCTCTCTCCCGTCCCTTTGTCTTTCCTTTTCTCTTTCTTCTGTCTCTTCCTCTTCCTTATTCCCTCCCCCATTTTTCCCTAGCTCTCTCTCTTTTTTTCTCTTACTTTCTCTTCCACTCTGTTTTCCCTGTTCTCTCTCCCCTGTTCTCCTGTTTACTTACCTCTGCTTTCTCTTTTTCCTTCTATTTTTCCTCTCTCTCTTTCTCTTTTTCTTCTATTCTTATTCGTTTTCCTCTTTCTCAGTTTTTAATTATTTACATCATTCCATTTCTCTCACAAATTATCATTCACCTGTTATTTACATTAATCACTCTTAATTTCACCACCTAAAATATTCAGTTGAAGTGTGTATGGTGACAAGATAACAAATGTCATCAAAGTCTTACATATACATATCATATATATATATATATATATATATATATATATATATATATATATATATATATACTCCTATAAATTTGTTTTATTTTGTGTATTGATATTCATATTAAAAACCCTTTTTTCTATTTATTTAAAAAGAAAATACAACTTTGTTATGTATTTTTTTTATTCCATTTTCACCCCCCAAAAAGGCAGAGTGCCACTTCGATGTAGGGGGCTACTATCGAGGACAGTAGTTGCAGGTATGTTATGTAGGGAGTCGAGCAGCAAGATGTCTATTCACATTACTCTTGAACTCCTGCATGTCAGTACAGTTGGAAAAGCAAGAACCTTTAAGGAAGTTCTAGAGTCTAGCAGTTCTGGGGAAGAAACTATTGGAGTAGAAGGCTTGCTTACATCGAGAGATCACTACTGTGTAGGGGTGGGACTTGGCTGCTTGTCGGGTTTGTAGGAGGTATTTATATCGAGGGGGTACTAGGGCTTGTAGTTTGTTAGAGCATCCACCATTAAAATACTTGTAAAACAGGCAGAGAGATGCAACATTTTGTCGATAGAGCAGTGGTTGAAGCTTGGATGAGGACCTATCAGGTTGGCAACTCTCTTTTGAACCCTGTTCAGAAGCAAAAGACTAGTAGCAGGTGCATCAGCCCAAATGTGACAACTACACTCCAGACATGGGTAAATGGTGGCCTTGTAAAGGTACAGGATACTTTCAGGTGTAAATAACTTTCTAGCACGGTAGAGAGAGCTCACCTTCCTCACAGCGGCCCTGGCAATGCTCACAATGTATCTGTTCCAACTGGTGTTCCCTGTGAACATTAGGCCAAGCAGTTTGAAGAAGTACTTTCAGGTAATGTATCTTTAGCCATAGCTATTGGTGGTTGAGAAGATTTCTTGTAATTATTGAAGGAGACAAGCTTAATCTTGACAGCATTGAATGCGACCATCCACTTGAGATGGGTATGCGGAATTACAATGTTTAAACATTGTTTAATCATCTAAGCTCTATTTGTTTGCACAAAGTGCATTACTTTTTGGGCTAGCAGCAGTTATTTTGCTCCCTAATATGCTCAACCCTAGATAGGGAGCATTTATAGTCATCCACATACAGTACTGTTTCACTGTATCACAGCTCATTAGTGTGGTTAGGCTAGCAACTACCTCAAGCCAGGATAAGTGTGACAAGCATTTACGTGCAATGGAGGAAACTTGCTACCACTTACGTAAGTGAATATTAATACATATGCTGCTAGTATTGCTGATAAAAACAGCAACAAAATTAGCTATATACTAGAAAAATATTTGTCCCAATATGTATAGTATTAGCTTTAAATTTTAATGTTTATTTTTTTTTCTTTGGGAGGTATGGTATGATATGGTTTCAGTGGCACAGTCTCTAAATGGTAAAGTTTATAAAAATAGATAATGTGTCGACATTAATAACCTTGTTGTCTAGAATACATATTCCATAATTCATAATAAGTTCAATAGTTTAGGATTTTACTTATTAGGATTTTACCAAACATAATACCATGTTTACAAGAATGCATATTCCAAAATTCATGATGATTAGATCATAAAAAACTTTAAAATTAAAAAAGGAAATCTTATATATATAAATATATATATATATAAATATATATATATATATATAAATATATATATATATATATATTCATCTTCATATTTACAAAAGAAAATAATGTGCGTAGGTTACTTACTGTATTTTCTAGAAAATATATTAAAAAATTCATAATCATCAATCATTAGTTTAGGAGATGAAAGTTTTTATTTGTGTATATTTGGGTGCTACCTCCCTCCCCCAATTTTACAAAAAACTAATGTGACTATATTACTAGCCAGGTTACTGAAGATATATGTCCCAACATTCACAGTCCTGGATATGACCTTAAACTATATCTGATGGCAAGGCCCCAGCTTGCGGGCTTTGGGGAGTGTGGAGCCACCCTTTAATTGCCATTGCTCCCAGGTCTACTTTGACCCGGAGTCGTAGTACCTGTTAGGGTCCCAACTATGGGTTAAATAGAAACCAACTTGAAAAAAAAAACAAATATCGAAATTTTTTTTCAAAATAACTGGATTCAGTATTAAATAACCTAAAAAGGGTTGATATGCTGTAAAACAAAAACAATCAGTCAACCCAACATTCATAATGATTGGTTCATAAAAAAGATTTATATATGCACTGCCTAAATGTTAATATTCATCATCATTTTCTTCATCCAAACATACACAAATAAAAATTTTTATCTCCTAAACTAATAAATGATTGATGATTATTAATTTTGAATATATTTTCTAGAAAATACAATAATTGTTTGGGAGAAATGAAATGCATTAAACTAAAATCTCAGATTTTATTCCCTTATTAAATTTGAGCTCTAGTATTTTAATTACTATTGAGCTTTCAACCCACTTTCTATATGATCTTAAACAAATATATATATATATATATATATATATATATATATATATATATATATATATAAATATAAATGAAGACAAATAACCAAGACTTCATTATAAATTTATTCAACCAAATAAGGCCTTTTCAAATAAGCAAGCTGATTGAGAGCTGCTGTCCGACTGAAAAGATAAAAAAAATTACACACCATTTTGTTGTTATGAGGGAGGGGGAAGAAAGGAGAAGTTGGATAGGGGTGAGAGAATTGAAAGAGGAGGAACAAGAATCAGTACACTTGTTCCTCCTCCTTTCTCTCTGCTACCCTCTCCAACTTCTCCTTTCTTTTCCCCCTCCTCGTAACAACAAAACAATGAGTCATTTTTATTTTTATCATTTTTTTTTTTTTTATTTGGGCAGCATTCTTCAATCAGTTTGCTCATTTGAAAAGGCCTTATTGATTTGAAATAAATTTATAATCAAATTTGGCTACATTCTTTATTTGTATTCAACTTTTATTCTTCCTCTGCTACACATTGAACTCGCCCACTTAAGATTTTCTACAGAAATTGCTCTATCCTTTACTAGCACAACATTCCATAATTAATTAATTAGTTGGTTTATTCCAAAATCAAAAGTTGTAGTCAATTCACACTCATAAGTTTTTATTTTTTTGTACAAGGCCTGAATTTTCATATAAAAAATAAATATATGTAAGTGTGAATTAAATGCATCTTTTGATTTTAGTATAATAACTAATGTTATACATGCTCTGAAAGTGAAAATTCACTTTCATTGAGCTTAATATTTTTTTCGATTCGAAATATCATTTATAGAACATATACCTCAATAGTATATATTTTCTTATAATCATAAGAATATATATGTATCGCCAATCTGATAGGTCCTGAACTGTCATCTAGGCTTCAGCCTCTGTCCCATCGACAAAATGTTGCATCCCTTTGCCTGTTCTACAAGTATTTTAATGGTGGGTGCTCAGACGAATTACAAGCCCTAGTATCCTCTTAACGTAAACCCGACACGCAGCAAAATCCCACCCCTACACAGTAGAGATCCCTAAATGTAAGAAAGCCTTCTATTCTAATAGCTTCTTTCCCAGAACTGCTAGACTTTGGAATGCCCTTCAAGGTTCCTGCTTTACTGACATGCAGAAGTTCAAGTGTAATGTGAAGAGACATCTTGCTGCTCAACTCCCTACATAGCATCCCTGCAACTTATGCTCCCAATAGTAGCTCCCTACATCAGAGTGGCACTGTGCCTTGTTTGGGGTGAAAATGGAATAAAAAAAATACATACTAGCAGGGGGTTCTTGGCTTTGCCGGTTAAAAAATGCGCTTAAATATATTTTAATTTATGCAGATTTCATTTTATTATTACAGAACTAATTCTCTATTGAATATCATATATATATATATATATATATATATATATATATATATATATATATATATATATATATATATATATATATGATATTCAATAGATAACTATATATATATATATATATAGTATTGATTTCAAAAGTTAAAAAAATGATTTGAGTGCCATCAGCTATGATCTAAACCAAAAGATTTAGTGCTCCAGCCGTGTTCTCTCATTTAGCACTTCAATCGCATTTCCTCATTTAGCGCTCCAGCCGTGTTCCCTATCGTTTGAACTAACCTGACTGATAGATAAGAAAAATTTTAAATTAAACCAATTCTAGTTATGATATGATTGAATTTGTGCATGCATAAAACAATTAAAAAAAAATGTTGACCAGTTGAAATGAACATTTTGCATTTCAACTTGCCGACATATTTCTGTACGCATTATTCATCCAAACAAACAAAGATTTTACTTGTTATAAACCATCCTTGGTGTATGATTACTATGATTACGATTTCCTGTTAATTTCAGTGTTATGTAACTAGTTTAAGAATTTGTTGGTTAAACACACACACAAATACACATGTTTGTGTGTGTGTGCATATATATATATATGTGTGTGTGTGTGTGTATATATATATATATATATATATATATATATATATATATATATATATATATAAGGGAGGTAGTATTTGATAACACTGCTGGGGAGCCATGATTTAATATACTGTTTTGTTTTTAAATCTCCAAAAAATGGTAAACAACTAATCTCTGAAATAACATTAGGACTATTGTGAATTTGTGAAAGCAAATTGAATCAGCAATTGCAGGAAATAACTTAGTGGCAAAATAATTTTCCAACAAAAGACTACAAAAAGAAGTTAAAAAAATATTTTTATAGTTTTTAAAGGTTTAAAATCTTCCAATATATTTTTTTACATTAAAAGTATACATGGGGGTTGTTGATTAAGATAAGAGATAATGAGGTATAATGAATAAATTTGAAAAATATTTTTTTTAATTTATCTTTTATTGTTTTCCTGCATATAAAAAAAATTCCTATTAAGTTGTAAAATTACTTTCAATATGAATCAGTGTTTTTTTTAAATTATTATTTTTTTCATATTTCTTCCATTGCCAAAAATGTTTAGTTCTTGTCTTTCTTCTCTAAAAATCCATTTTTTTTCATTTTCAATCTCTTTCATTCTCTGACTGTCTTCAGAATCTCCTTTAGGTTCCTTCTCTCAAATGTATTCTGTCACACTGAACGAGTTTGGCGGTTTGAAGAGATTTGGTAAGTCATCGAGGAACACCTACCCTATCCATAGACTGAAAGGTTCCCCCGTATCCAAGCACTTAGCTTTCTTTGGTTATTTCCACAATTCTCCCATATTACAAACAAAAATAAAAAAAAATCTGTATGATATATGTACCTGGAATGAAACAAAAATATCATATTCCAAAAATCATGTTAATTTATCAAGTAGTTTTATTTTTATAAAGAAAATAAGTTTTAAGCAATTAATAGTAATTTGTAGGCTCAATAAATATCGGGTGAAGATAATAGTATAATATCTTTTTTGTCCTTGGTCAGCGGAGGAGAAATCTTTCATAACTGAGACGACTTTTATTTTTATTTCTATCCAGAATTCCCCTTTTTGGGAACTGGATTTTTCCCTCTTTAAAAACTGACCTTGTGTCTAACTCTGCACTTGTGGGGAGGCAAGTAGGAACAACATAAATATCACAAATTTGAATTATTGTTGAATTATCTCCTTTTTTGGATATTATTTTCGAAATGACAATGCAGGACAGTTCATATTTGTCCATGATTTGAATCAGACGTAACTCAACGTCCGATTGACGTTGCTCGGAACACAACATTAATAGCTGATTATGAAAGCGGAACAAATGCTCCTTAAAAAAAATGAAAGAAACACGTAAACATAATAATTTTAACAGAAGAAATAAACAAAACAAAAAATAAACCAAGAAACAACGACCTACCGTAACAAGTTTTTTGTTTTATTTTTTTGTAATATAATAAGTTTTTACTGTAATTTGATTTTTGTTTTTTTTTGTCCAATGAAAAAGTTTAAAACAAAACAGATAAGTAAAAAAATTTTTTTAAAGTTTTTTTTTAAAGTTTTTATGTAACAATTAAAGAAACTTTTTTTTTTTTCAAGAAAAAGATTAATAAATTATGTTTTTGTTTTTTTCGGTAATGGTGGTTCTTAACATGGGGAGGGGTGTCTATTTAGAAAGCCATTCTTAACATGGGGAGGTTGGGGAGGGATGTCTATTCCGAAAGCCGTTCTTAACATGGGGAGGTTGGGGGTACATTGCGTGTGCGTGCATCTTCATCCACATCCATTCTTCTCAGATCTTCTTTTGGTGATGATGCACTTCTCGCAACAGGAAATGCAGTTTTTTCTTGTTTCTTTTTTTTTTTTTTTCAGCAATTAATTTTTTTTTTCTTGACAATATGAGACCACTTGTTTCGGCATTATCAAATATTTTTCCAAACTGGAGATATTCATTTGTTTTGTTTACACAGTTTTCAGAAAAGGTTGTTTAATGATTTTTATTTCCTTCCAATTTTTGTTTTGAAAAGTTTGTCTGCTACTTTTCAGTGCATTGATTGACTGATCAACGTCTTATGTCACATTGCAATCAAACCCGAGCGCATGACGTCATGTTCCAAGCAAAGCCGATCGGATGCTGAGTTACGTCTGGTTCAAATTATGCACAAGTACCGGACAGTCTGTGTGGTTACTCATAAAATTTGATTTTCATTTATAAAAATAAAACTATTTGATCAATTTATATGATTTTTGGAATATGATATTTTTCTTATGTCATGTGTATATACATCATACAGATTGTTTATTCATTTTTGTTTTTAATATAGTGGGCATTCTGAACAAGAACCGTTTCTTTTTTCTTCTTGTCCATTCTCAGATCCCTTCTCTGGCTCTTGTGAGCACTACACAGCACAGTGTTGCATTACTCACAATAACATAGCCATTTTGTTGTTCTCTAACCGATCCCTTCTGTTATGACCTATTAATTGTGTTTATCTTCTGTGATTTAGAAAACTGTCAGTTTTTTTTTTTTTTTGCTTTTTGTTTAATATTTGCATTTTATACTTCCTATTTTGTCAGAATTGTGCAAATTCTCACCTTGTAAGAATTTAATGATAAAATTGATTTTTTGTATTATTTGAATTATTATAATCACTATTCTCGTCTTGAGTGTTATCTTCACAACGTTTCATTCGATGTAACCGCTAACCTTTTTCAGGTGTATCTTCTCAAACTCGAGCATCTTTCTGTTAAACTTTGGAATCTGCATATAATTTCAAATAGAACTGTTTATCTACTCAAGGAGTTAGCATGCTTTTGTTCCGTCAGCAGGTGATATTCATTATATGATAGTGAATTACTTAGGACTTCTATTCGGTCATGGCTGATGGAATGAGAACGTGGATTAAATAAAGAGTTTTGTTCGCAATTCCATGCAGATTCTTGAGTTTGACAGAAAGATTCTAAAGTTTGACAAGATACACCTCAAGAAAGTCGGAGGTTAAATCAGCTGAAACGTTGTGAAAATAACACTCAAGATGAAAACAGTTGTCCCAATCATTTAAATAATAGGAATTATCAATCCTCATCTCAAAAATTTTAAATACATCTAAAAAAAAAAATCATTGTCCAATCTATAATAAGCACCAATGTGTATTTATTTGTATATAAATAATTATATATCTGTCTTATCACACAAAAGTTAGTGAGTAAAAAAACCCCCAACAAACTGTCAGACAAGACCATTTCAAGTGTTTAGCAAAGAGAGGAAATAAATGGCAAGGTTACTACCTCTTCTACGTCTAAAACAAATTCAGAAAGAAATCCTTCACTTTATTTCCATAATGAGATGTTTTATTTTTATCTTTTTTCTTTTCATACTGATTGATACATTTTTTTTTTCTTATAATCTTTTCAGTTTGAGTTGTTGTTTTTATCTTTTTAACTTTACATATTCCGATGTTATTTTATATATATAGATTACTGCTAGCAAGTATTTTTTCCCGCCATTTTGATCGGGAATGTACAGCCATAGAATTTATAGAAAGACATTTTTTGGTTGTTTCTACAAGTGCACATTTGAAAATTAATGTTTTCCTATGGTTTAGGAGTACAACTGAACCATAACACTTTTGCCTTCAAATTTTAATTCAAACTGCAACTTTTTATTTGGTGATTTAAATTTAGTGCAAAATGCATTTATTTACCTCCAGCGTGGCCTGTTTTTTTTTTTTTTTTTTTTTTTTTTCTTCTTACTCTTATTCTTATTCACACCAAACAAGTATACTGCCATTTGGACGTAAGGGCCTACTATGTGAAACCATGTCCACAAGGATACTATGTAGGGAGTTGAACAGCAAGATATCTGATTGCATTACATTTAAATTTCTACACATTATTACAGCTAGAGGAGCAAAAAGAAGAGAGGGAGTTTTAAAGTCTAACAGTTCAAGGGAAGAAACTATTAGAGTAGAAAGCTTTCTGGCATCTATGGATCTTTATAATGAAAGGAGGGGGGCGATTTGCTGCTTGTTAGGTTAGTCAGGAGTATTTACGTGGAAGGGAGGGGTTCAAGTGCTATGTATTCATCAGAGCACACTTGATTAAAGTCATTGTAAAATGGACACAGAGATTCAATATACATTGATGGGAGAGAGATTGGAGCTTAGTTTATAGCGTAGATCCATTAGATTGGAGACTCTTTTTTGGATCCTGTCTTTACAGGGGAGGGGCTAGTGGTTGGTGCTCCAACCCAGATGTGGCAACAATACTTCATGCATGGGTAAATGATAGCTTTGTAGAGATATTTCAGGTATGAGTAGTTTTCTAACATGATAAAGGGAGCCCACCTTTCACTTTTAACACTCCACCAAATGCTGCATCTACTAAAAAGGTCTTGTATGACTCATCCTCCTTTATGCTTATTAAACTTAGGTAGCTACCATTAAACGATGTATCTAATGTAAATATGTTTGATTTACAATCTTTGATTTTGAATTATGGACCGACTGTATTTCCAACTGTGAGATTCTTTGACTGATTTAATAATTCTAGATTGAAGGAGATGATCAACCAAGTTTCAACCTCTGTCCCATCACCATAATGTTGCATCCTTGTGCTTGTTTTACTAGTACTTCTATGGAATATGCTCCGACGGACTTACATCACTTTTACTCCCTTCAGCATAAGCAATCCAATTAGCAACAAAATCTGCTTTGTGCGTTTTTTTATCTGATTGTATTTGTTTGTATTTTTTTGTACTTATTTTCGGAAAATTCAAGTAAGTTTTTTGTTTTTATTTTTGTTTTTCTCAAATTTTTTTTTTTTTTTTTTTGGCCTGGATATTTGGAACTTTTCACTCACTCTCTCTCACTTCATTTAATGTCACTTTTCTCTTGTCTGGAATGGGGAGGTCACTAAAATACGTATTCGCACACACACACACTTACACTCACATATACACTGGTCTCTATTTTTCGGAAAATATATTTTAAATCTGGAAACATTTGTAACAGAAAAGAGTGTACGTACATATATACATATAATAATAGTAGTATGAAAATATTGTGGCATGTAAGCTACACCAAGGCATCCATGTTTAATTCTTCACAGGAAATAATCATACTAAACAATGATTCCCTGCAGGGCTGAAACATGGACGCCTCTGTGTAGCTTATTTGCCATAGATATATTTTTATACTGCTAAGCTCTACTCACATATTGAGCACTGTTGAAGTAAATACTAAAAATATATTATATCACTTTATATGTGTCTATACATGAAGCAATAATTATATGCATATATAATTATTTTATTCTTGACTTGATTGCAGATATATCCATTTGAAAATTATCTGAATTGGAATTGATAAGGTTTATATGCTGATTGAGGAAAATTATGGAAAGTGCCCAGGTTTACTTTCATAATAGTGATAATAAAATGATATTTTGAAACGTGTGTTCATATGGATAAACTTGAGTGTTCATGTTCGGAACATGATTATAAAATATTATGTCATAAATTTTGTAGTCTACTGAATTATAATATTAAAGCTCTGCTTCATATAACATGCCAACCATTCAGCTTGTTTGTATCTGCAGTATTTTATATCCTGAGGATTCATATCTTATTTCTTAATAAATAAATTTGTATTAAGTAATCTTCTGTGAATATTATAATTATTTTGGTTCTTCAACTTAACCGTTTCCTTATTTTTTTGATCCGTGCTCAATTAACAAAGTAAAATTGGAGCATATTTATTCAGGGCTTCACTGTAAAAGTCTCCAGATGCAGAAAAACTTTCTACTCCAATGGCTTCTTTCTTGAAACTGCTTGTATTTGGAATTCCCTCCCTGCTCCCTGTTTTCCTGACTACCAACATGCCAGAAGTTCAATGTAATGTAAACAATCACCTTGCTATACAACTGTGTTGTGCACAGAAGTGGTATTTTCCTTCTGGTATGGATAACTGAGTCTGTGACTGACAAGTTAATGATTCAGCTTAAGTTTGATTTGATCAAGTTAATGATTCAGCTTTTTTTTGTAAAATTTATTACTGTTGTTTTGAAGCAATTCATCAGCTGAAAAAAACGTGAATATAATAACCAAAATGAAAACAGTCAGAACATTACCAAGTGAAACGGTTGGAACATTTCCAAGAGAAAATAGTCGGAATGTTCCAAGTGAAAATAGTCGGAACGTTCCCAAGTGAAAATAGTCGGAACGTTTCCAAGTGAAAATAGTAAGAACATTCCAAAATGAAAATAGTCAAAACATTTCAAAGCGAAAATAGGTTGACGTTCCCAAGTGAAAATAATACATATTTTGTTAATATTTATATTTTTACTACATTTCAACTCGTGTTTCCTCCCATTTTCTACAAGCATATTTTTCGTTCATGGTAATGTTTTCATATATTTAGATATAATTTTTGTTGATTTTAGCAAATCATACAAAACTGATTGAGCCACGCTGAAGAATAAGAAAAAGTTTGTCCATATGCTGGGTTGTTACAGCATCTTCAATCAATTTAGTATTCATATCAGAACTGTTAATAACACACAACAAAAAAATTTAAATACAGTGTTTTATAAAAATTTTAATATTGTGCTCCATGGGATTGCTCCTGGTGCTACCACATCAAGTTGTCTGAAAATAGTGGCTTTCTAACTTAAAATGCACAAAACATTGAGGTTATTATTTTTTCCTTTCTTTTTGCAAAACTCAATCATGTTCTACAAAGTCAAAAACAAGAACAACAATTTTTCTCTACAAAACAAACACGTTATCAAAACTTTTTTCTAAATTACTGGATTCGGCGTTAACCCAAGAAAGGTTGATATGATGTAAAACAAAACAGCCAAACCATGTGATTCCTTATGTAGCAATAGGTAGACATGTTAATAGCATTTTAAAATAAACTTCAAGATTATTGTATTAATGTATTGAAAAAAAACAATAGTGATTGTATTGGAAAACCCCCAGAAAAAAATTTTCTCATCTCAGTTTGTGAAAAGAAAGTTAGGAACAACTCCATCTTTTATGATATTTGTAAACATTGGATACATAAGAAGTTAAAAAAAAAAAAAAAAGTGCTGTGAAATTATAGTTTGAAAAACGATAACCAGTTTATGTGCAAGTTGTGCAAGACAATGGAGACAGATGAGAAAGTATATTTAGTGAGGTTATTGAGAAGTTTTGTTACCTTAGTGGATGGAGTGAGCTCAGGAAGCTTTTACCATTACTAACCACTGTTGACCAAAGGAAGAGTCTATTAGGCATGTGTACAAAGTGTGATAATGTATGGAAGTGAAACCTGGCCAGTGAGAATTTAGGATATGTGTTGTATGAAAAGAAATAATGTGACAATGATATAATGGGTGTATAATGTGATTCCTGAGGAAGAGCTTAGATCTGATGACGGCAGAAGAAGATTAAATCTGGATAAGATAGAGAGATGTGTACAGAACATTAGACGTCATTGATTTGATCTCAGTGAAGGAATGGAGTAGAGTGTTTCAGTTAATAAATGCAGAACAGTTGAGATAGCAGGGTCAGTTGGCAAAGGGATATCAAGGAAAACATAAGAATGAATCTGAGAGATAAATAAAGACCTGTGCAGAAGTTGGTTAGTTTGAAAGTCAATTTCTAAAAGCATCCAATACATGTCAGCTTGTAAAACAGGTGTTATAAATCGAATATGATGATGAAAAATAATCCATTAATCTCCCATTCAAATATAGGAAAGGCATCACCGTGAATAAATACCAGAAGAGACCTGATTGATAAGGGCAACAGTCCAACAAAATCTATGTAAATTAGGTTCTCTACTTGCTGTAAAGTTTCAAGGAAAGTTTTAAATTATTTGGAATTTTTTTTTTGTTTTGTTTTTTTGTTTGATAATTTGCTCTCCACTCCCAAGCTTTAACCCTTTAAATTATTTTCAAAATGTCAAATTATATTTATGTTTCAGGCCTTTTAAAAAAAGCTCTGGAAAAAGCTTCATCAAAGAATACCGTTGGGAAAATAAAACTTGGAAGTCATGTTGCACGGGCAACGTGCTTACCTTGTGCTCTTTACCAGCGGGCCATTGATACTTTGAGTCAGTTGCGTCTGGATATCTTGGGAGGTATGCTATTTATTTTTTTCATTCATATTTTTACCAAAACTAATACGGTTGAATGAATCTACCAAAGTCCAGTGGTGATAATGTATTCTGTGTCTTCATTTCTACTAGCATATTTTCTTGCTTATCCATGTTTCCATAAGCTAATTTTCCAAATTCATGTCTCTAGCTTCATGGTAAGAAGTTGAGTTTCATAATACTTGGATTTGGAGTTTGAATCATTCAACTAATCAAATGTAGTTAACTCCCAGATATGAATGTTAACTGGTGCTGGTAGAATATTGTAGACTGCCTTTATGAGAAATGTTGATTTTTCAGACTACATATATTTGAGGTTGTACCATGTGATTTTTTCTGCACTTTCCTACTTTTTCCATCCACCATGTTTACTTCAATTGATAGTTGTCGCAAAGTGTATGGTTATTTTTGTTTTTTTAAAATTTTTTTATATTTTCACTCCAAACAAGACGCAGTGCCACTTTGATGTAGGGGCTACTATCAGGGGCATAAGTTGCAGGGATACTATGTAGGGAATTGAGCAGCGAGATGTCTGTTCATATTACACTTGAACTGCTGCATGTCAGTACAGTTGAACAAGCAGGAACTTGAAAGAGAATTCCAAAGTCTAGCAATTCTGGAGAAGAAACTATTAAAGTAGAAGGCTTTCTTACATCTAGGGATCTGTACTGTGTAGGGGTGGGACTTGGCTCCTTGCTGGATTTACACGGTGGTCACCACTTATCAAGGCCCGGAAGCCACTCAGGGATAAGTGTTATTACAAGTACAGTACGTTAGTGTAGAGATTTGATGAAGTGTTTACTTAAGGGGGCAGTTCATTAGGAATTTGTTAACATTGGACTTGAAGACATCCAAGTTGTAGTCAGGTGGGAAGCAGGCAGACAGAACAGAGTTCCACAGGCGTGCAGTTCTAAGAAAGAAGCTTTGTTCATGGAATCCACGTTTTGATTTAGGCACAGATAAAGAGTGGGGGAAATTTTTCACAGTGGATTCAGCTAGACAAGTGTTTTCCGTGAAAGATTGGCGAGGATGGGGGGGGGGGACCAGAGATTGGAGTTCAGACGAGCACCTGCCATGGAAATAACAATAAAACAAGGATAGGCTCGCAACGTCTCTTCTGTGGGAGAGAGGTTGCAGGGTAGAGAAAAGGGCATCCCCCACTAAACCACAAAGTCTATTTTGTACTCTGTCAAGGCAAGATAGGCTGTTGTTAGCAGCTCCTGCCCAGATATGGCAGCAGTATTCCATCCTTGGACGTACTTGGCTTTTATAAAGATAGAGAATTGCATCAGTAGTGAGATATCTTCTGGAGCGGTAGAAGGATCCCACCATCTTTCCAGTGACCTTGGCAACAGACTTGATGTACGTGTTCCATTTCAGATCAGGAGTAAAGGACAAACCCAGAAGCTTGTCAAAACACGGGGCTTCTCCCAGACGAGAGCCATCCATTTCAATTAATGCCAGATGGGGATCAGAGCGTTGATGATGTAAAGATAGGAGTTTGGTTTTAGATGCATTGAAGGTAACCAGCCACGACTTCCCCCACTGAACCACGCGCTTGAGATCAGAGGAGAGAGAATCAGAGAGAACTTTGTCATTTACAGCCTTTGATGTGTTGCCGTAGATGGTCGTGTCATCAGCATAGATGTCAACGGATGATTACGTCAATGGGGTACAAGTGTCTGTAGTCGGTCAGAACATCCACCATTAAAATACTTGCAAAACAGACAGAGAGATGCAACATTTTGTTGATGGGACAGAGGTTTTAGCTTAGATGACAGTTCAGGGCCTATCAGGTTGGCGACTCACTTTTGAAGCCTGTCCAGAAGTGAAAGATTAGTATCAAATGCACCAGCCCAAATGTGACAACAATAGTCCATATATGGGCGAATGGTGGCCTTATAGAGGTACAGGATACTTTCAGGTGTAAGTAAATTTCTAGCACAGTAGAGAGAGCCCACCTTCCTTTCAGCAGCCACGGCAATGCCCTTGGTGTATCTGTTCCAGCTCATGTTCCCTGTAACCAAGGATTTTGAACAAAGTACTTTCAGGTAATGTATCGTTAGCCATAGCTATTGATGGTTGAGAAGGTTTCTTGTAATTATTAAAGGAGACAAGCTTAGACTTGGCAGCATTGAATGTTACCATTTACTTTTGACCCCATTCCACTACAGGCTGGAAGTCTTCCTATAGGGTTTCCACCATTGCCTTGGATAGGATCTGATTTTCATAAGAAGATCATCATGCCATACCCTGTCAAAAGCCTTAGATATATCTAGGGCTACTGTCCTCCCCTCCCTTTTCTTATCCAGTGCATGGTATATACGTTCAGAGATTACAGTTAGAATATCTGCAGTAAAACAGGCTTACCTAAATCCATATTGATGGTCGAACAGAAGTTAGCATCTGTCAGGTGGTGGACTAGAGCTTAATTAATTATGAACTCAAATATTTTGGCGAAAAGAGGGAGGAGGCTAATGGGATGATAATTTAGTGGGTCAGTTCTTTCGACAGAATTCTTGTAAACTGGAACCACAGAAGCAATTTTCCAGCGGTCAGGAAAGCATGATTCATGAAGGCATTTGTTGAAGAGTTTAGAGAGAACAAGAGTAACCTCAGCGGTGCATTTCTTTAATAGTACAGCCAGGATGAGATCAGATCAACATGCTTTTGAGGTGTCTAGGATTTTTATGATATTGTGCACTTGAGAAAGGGTGATTTTTCAGACCATCCAATATGGTTTCTGTCTGCAAAGGAAAATCAGGAAGGGAGTGATTTGCTGGGTTCAATGTAGAGTTTGAGGCAAACCGATTGGCAAGCATGTTAGCTTTCTTGGTTCCCATGCAAGCAACCTCACTATTGTTGGACAGTCGGAGAACGGTTGATTGCTTATTATTTACCACACTTTTGTAGATTTCTCTCAAGTTCTCAACCTCTGTACTTAATTGCATTTTCTGGTAGTTTTGGTGTATTCTTTCTTAGCTATTGCTAGTTCTTTCTTGCAATTACTTCTAGCTTCTATAAACTTTTGTTTGTTTGTATTGGACTTATACCTGATAAATCTGAAGTATACATGTTGCCACTGAGCAATAGCAACTGTGCAAGTAGAAGTAAACCATTGGAGAGAGTTTGCTATAGAACTTCCGCGTGGGAACGTGTGCTTCAATTGCAGTTTTGAATCATTCAGTAGTCTCATTTGCACACTGTTCTGCAGGAAGAGAAAAGATATTTCCCCATGTTGAATCTCTGATGTGATCTCCAATGGCATGCCAGTCACCTTTTTTGTAGTACCTTGTTGTTTTGAGCAATGGCTCTTCAATTTGGGGTCGAGAGTTTAGAGTAATGTCTATCACTATCACCACATGATCAGCATTCCAAGAACATGAAAGAAAAGAAAGATTAAGTTTTGTAAAAAATATTGGAGCATTAAAAATCTTTAAACATTGTCTATATATGGTTATCGTACTGATATTCTTTTCTTGCTTTTAATTTCTTTATTTTTTTTATGTTGTAGGCCTAAGCTACAATGAGGTTCTTTTACCAATTTTATGGAAATTTTTATGTGATCTTGGTCCAAATTGTGGCCTTAAAGTGTTTCTAGAATTACTGACACAAACTCCAAACTCTACAGATCATCCAGTGTTTAGTCTGCTTTCCCTTTTTTGTGAATCGGCTGGACATCTCATCATGTAAGTGACTATTACTATTTTTTTTCAAATTTTGTACATTCTTCTTTTCATTTTCATATGCCTCTACACCAGAAGAAGTAAAAAGAAAGACTCCTTAGAAAAATAAATAAGTACTCCTATTTCAACATTAAAAGAAATTAATTAATTTACACTTTTCCTTGACAGCTCCTCATTTTTTTAACACCTTGCTATAACTTGTGTTATTTGGACTACAGTTCATATCGTGAGTGTTATTTTCACAATGTTTCGGACGATGTAATCTGGGACCTTCTTCAGATGTGTTTTGTTGAACTCTGGGATATATCCGAAGAAGGCTGGAGAATCATTGTGAGAATAGCACTCAAAATGAGAATAGTAGACCAAATAATCCAAAGTATACAAATTATCAGTCCTCATCTAAACAAATCCGAAATTCTGTATAACTTCTAGTAAGTTAAGATTCTTTTAAATATCTCACCTGGATGCTTCCACTAATTGCCATGCAATCCATTCTTTATATCATTATTGTGAAGTTCATCAAGATCCAAAGATGGAGTATGTTGCCCTTTTTGGGGAAATACTACTAGAAAAGAGGCTCTAGACAAGGGCTGGTATCCGGCTAGAGACGAAGTGCAGAGTCTACAAAACCATCGTCCTGCCAGCCCTGCTGTATTCAGCAGAGACCTACACTCTGTATAGAGAACACGTAAGGAGATTGGAAGCCGTCCAACAGACACACCTGAGAAGGATCATGAAATTCAAATGGAATGACTTTATACCAAACACGGAAGTTCTCAGGAAAGCAAACCTAGATAGTGTGGAAGCTACCATTGCTACTATGCAACTATGATGGACCGGGCACAGACTGGAAAAAAACCGAATTCCAAAGATGATCTTCTATGGGGAACTGGAAAATGGAACCCGCAGGGTAGAAGGTCAGAAGCTTCGCTACAAAGATGTAACAAAGCGGCACCTGAAGGCAATGAACATCAATGTCGAGAGTTGGGAGGAACAAGCCAAAGAAAGGAGTGGTTGGCGGAACAGTCTTCACAAAGGAAAGAAAGAAATAGAGAGAAAGATTGGAGAAGCCTTAGAGCTGAGACACTGTAGACAACACAACCCTGGCACCACATATGCAGTGCCTGTGACCAGATGTTTCACACAGAAAGAGGACTATACCAACACCGAAGGATAAAGCAGAGGCCCCGACTAGTCATCGTCAAGACTGACAGACTGCATGATGATGACCCAGAGCACACTTTTTCTTGTCTTAACAGTGTACAAAATCGACTTTGCAATCCAATCTTCTGTTCTCTGCAGCTCCTTACCCTTTTCTTACTGTGTCAAAAACCTGGGAACACCAGTGACAACACATACCTGTACTACTGATAAGTAGTAGCAGTAGTCCTTGTTTTGTCTCTTCAACATGATAAACAATACCAGTCAAAAACACATGCAAACAATATGGCGTCCAAAACAAAATTGAATCTGGAATGAAAAAAATCTGTCTTGTTTTATTTAGCTCTTTTGAACTCTCAATACCGCTTATTTTACATACTCACTCTCTCCTCGTAATCACATGCGTTTAGGTTTGCATCCACTGTTTTCTTGCAGTGGCCGCATGCTAATTATAGCTGCTTACCATTTGGCCTCTCTGCACTGTCATTGCACTCACAAAAGAGACATTGCTGGTCTTTCTCTATTCATCATTATCAGTGGTTTAATATCTGTTTTACATGTTGGCATGTGTTGGACAGCTTTAAGAAATTGATTCCAAATGAACCTATATCTGGCCAGGTCTTTATTCATTTCTCTTTCTCTTAAGTCCATTTTATCACTTCCTCCTTGACCGTCTCTTGTGAATTGGACTTGTTACCTTCTACATCTACTGACCCAAGAATTTTCATCCATTCTTTCAATATTATTTCCGTGTAAGGTGCTTGACTGAGGTCTAAGTGGTAACTCACTAATAAATAAATTATTAAAAATAGTAACTAACACTACTACAATGATGAATGTTGATTAAATATTCTATCACCTATTTAGATATCAATGTGTACTTAAATTCAGTAATCTTGCAAATATATATATATATATATATATATATATATATATATATATATATATAGTCTAAAGAAGCATTGAGTAAAAAAAAAAGTACCTTTGGTACCAAACAGACAAATAGATAAGAGGAAGGAAACCTAGCCATAAATATCTAAAAACTCAATATATGGTTTAAAAAAGCTTTGAGTAAAAAAAAAAAATGTAAAAATAAAGAATGCAATTTAAATTCCTGTGAAAAAACAACAAAAAACAAAAACAAAAAAAAATTTAACCTATCGCAAGCATGAGAGGTAGTGATAAGGATGAATTTGAGAGACAGAGGGATAACTAGAAACTTGATCAGAGATGAATTGGTTTGGAAATTAATTTCTAAAGCCGTCCAACACATGCCAACATGTAAAATGGATGTTAAACCGAATATGGATGGGATTCTCTGTTTTGCGACATGAGAAAGAAAATAACTGCTTGTCTCTCTATTGTTCGACCACTTTTTTTTTCTCTTGTGTGGCCAAAGGGAGAGTTTTGAACAAGCTTTAATTTTTAGATTTAAAAAAAGTTTCAGGACATTAAAAGTAGACATGTCCATGGAAAATTAATTTTTCATGCATTTAGTGAAAGTTATTTTATTTAATTCCTCACCAGTCGGTTAGATACAAGGTAAGGTGTGGATTTGATGAAAGAGTTTTTCTGAAACAAACTGGATTCAAAGTTGGCACACTCAAATTTTCAATCCGTGTCGTTAATTTGGTGGAAGTTGTCATTTTTTTTTTTTTCGATTTCTTGGCTGTTAACTCTATTGCAAGATTACCTTACATTCATTATTTACAGCACACTAGACGACATGGAGATGTATGAGCAACAATTCATGTTCTCCCTTGAAGATTACATCAAGATGGGCGATTTCCTCAATCATTTTGTCTTCAAGGTTATTTGGAACCACTTAATGGGTAAGTAAACAAATGCTTATATACTTCACTTCATTTATTTTCTGTAATAATTGTGATATAGTGTAAACCTGAAAATATGCCACGCATGGAAGTAATTATAATTTAGCATTTTTGTTGGTTTTGCTGGTAAAAAATCTACCAAGTTTGACATGGAGAGCCCTTGACATAACTAAGGTGTCATATAAGTGTTGAAATTATACTACACTTATTAGTTCCAAAATAGTTACATCTGATGATACACGTCATTGGTTCAATACCAAATCAAAAGTGAGCATTAAAATTCATAATGATTGGTTAATTTGCTTAGGCGTGAATCTTGTATATGCAAATATATGAATTATTACATCTGATGATACACGCTATCTGTTCAATACTAACTAAAAAATGAGCAAAGGACAAAATATAGTTTTTAATAGATTTATTCACAAACTTACAGAGCAAGATAGTAAAGGAGAAGCTGTTGGATGCGTGATGATGAAAGTCTGTGATGTGAGACATACTTTGTTTATCTCTCAAACTTGTTACGAGCAGATTCGTTTTTTTCCAAGGGCGATAACTATCTTTTTTCGGTCTAAGGGAAATAACTATTTTTTAGCCTGTAATTAACAGTTTATCATTGAACAGCAATAAAACAAATTCTTGGCTAAAATTTGATGAACTCGTTGGGCATAGAGTGAAGTTCAATTGTACCATAGCAGAAAGGATTATGAATTCTATTAACTGTGATGCGAGATACATTTGTTTACCTTCCAAAATTCTCTTAGTGGATCTCCTTTTTCCCAAAGGCGATGACTCTCCAGTCTTCAGTTCAAGGGAAATAAGTTCATTATTTTTAGGTTGTATCTACATTAAACCTAGTATACCAAATTTGCCATGAAGAGTCCTTCTGATGCCATATGTAATACAAGGTGACCCCTAAAAATGCCCGCACGCAAACAATCATCAATAAAACTGATAGTCCTTTCTACAATCCAATCATATCTGATACAAATAAACTTTAGTCTATGACTGACTTGTCCACAAAGATTTAGTCATGAACATCCAACAGTCTTTGATTTATCACCATTCACTGATCTGCTCTAAATGTGCACCATTGCATTTCAAGTAAACCTGGCTATACCTGATTTGAACTGTAATGAGCTTCTTCAGTTAAAAACAATCTGGGGATTGTTTTGATATAGTTTATCTTTTAGATTAATCTAACAAATAAAAATCTGGATGGGTATTAGGGTTCGGTGAGTATAAAGGCTATTCAGGATTATACCTCTTACTGATGAGACGATCACCAAAGTGTCCCAGCATGTCATTAAATGGCTGGGTTGTAGAAAAGATTGTGAATCTTATTAACAATTCTGTATGTTGTTAAGAGCAATAAAAAGTAATTAGAGTTAATATTCGTCCATTACAGTCATACTTTCCATTGTTGGAAGAGAAAATTAGGTATTCAGTTTTACTTCAATATTTAAAAAACTGCTTGTAAAAATAAAATTAACGAAATGATACAAAAGTGGTATTATTCACTTACGTGTTGGGTGTAAAAAAACGACAGTCCACCAAAATATTATGTAAATTCATCAAGTATTTTTTTAAATGATGAAAAACACACACAAAAAATTTTTTTAACTCTGTTTCTCTCTTACTTTCCCTCTCTGTCCTGCTCTAACCAAATCTATTGACTTGTTCCACAAATCCCAATCCTCAACATGAAATATCTCCAGAAAAATTACACATGTAAACCTAGAACCCCATCCTCCAACGTAGACCCCTACTACCATGTCTCCTTCTCCAACCTACGTTCCAACCTTCCAGAGGTTGAAACCTAATTACAGGAGATGAAACCAGACATATTCTTCCTAAGCGAAACTGGCATAAGACCGACCACTTCCCTTGACGAATTCATAATTAAAGGATACTCTAACTTAACATCTAAATCTGACCCCCCAAGATTGCCATGGACATGGAATATGTGGCTTTCAGTGTGGTAGGGATATCTCCAGAGAAGACCCTAATTTACCTTATATGTGCTTCCGGGTTGCACTTGCTTACACCACTGCATTTATATTTGCTCTCTATCGCCCCCACAACAGCGGAGTTACTATCTTTAAGAGCATATCTGAAAAAATTGACCACATCCTGTCTGCTCACCCTTCAGCTAACATCCACATTTGTGGTGACTTCAATGTTCACAATGGGGAATGGCGGACCCACTCTAACAAGACAGATGATGAGGGGAGGTTCTGTCATGATTTTGTCATTGCCTATGACCTCACCCAGATTGTTCATGAACCCACCCAAGTGCCCGATACTTCCGGTCAGTATGCAAGCCTCTAGACCTTTTTCTCACAACTTCCCCTGAGCTATGTTCAAGTTCCGTTCTATCTCCTCTGGGATCTTCTGACCACTCAGTTGTATCAGTTAAGATAAAAATGAAATGCAATAAGTCTTCAGATGTACCTCACCACCATACTGTATATCGATACTCTATGGCTGACTGGGATAGCTTCCGTACACTTATATCTGATCTACCCCTGCATTCCATGTTTGAAAAGGATGTGTCCTCTATAGTATCAGACCTGACCGAATGGCTAATTGTAGGCAAAGACCAATTCATACCATCCAAAAAATTCCAACAAAAACCTAATAGCCAGCCATAGTTCTCCCCAGAATGTGCTGCTGCCATCGCGCACAGAAATAGCAAACAGGATCCTGAACAGAAGCATGCGTTCTATCCCCACCATCATCAATTGACCTGAGGTCATCTCGTCAGCATCAGATAAGGCCAAATTATTTGCCAAGAACTTTGCAGTTAATTCTACCCTATGCGACGAAGGCCATCAACTCCCCATATTTCCTTCTATAACGGACAAAATGCTCTGCAACATACAAATATCTGTGCGTGAGGTCGTCAAGCTAATCAAGAACCTTGATTCCAGTAAAGCAACTGGTCCTGATGGCATTCCAGTCATTGTGCTGAAAAAGCTTCAACCAGAACTTGCCCCTATACTTACAAAACTCTTTAAGCGTTGCCTTAAAGAGAAGTGCTTCCCAACACCTAGGAAAACCTCATCAGTATGCCCTGTATTTAAGAATTCAGGTGATAAGTAATTTCCCTCTCAGTACAGACCAATAAGTCTCCTGTGTGTCATGAGGAAGCTGCTGGAATCCATATTAAATAGAGAAGTAGTCAACCACCTCAGCAGAAATAACCTTTTTAGTGACATGCAATATGGTTTCCGTTCTGCCAGATCTACAGCAGATGTGCTAACTGTTATATCTCATAGGATTAACAAATCTCTTGACAAAGGCTTCCTCTCTAGAGCAATTGCTCTTGACATATCAAAGGTCTTCGATAAGGTATGGCATAAAGGCCTACTTCACAAGATTTCCAACTATGGTATAACTGGAAATGTTTTCTCGATCATTAAATAATTTCTCTCCGATAGGCTCATAAGAGTAGTGGTTGATGGACAGAAAACAGAAGCCCTCAATATTAATGCTGGAGTCCTTCAGGGGTCCATCCTAGGCCCAACTCTCTTCCTGATATATATCAATGATCTCCCAAAACATATACTTAAATCATTCATTGACATCTATGCTGATGACATGACCATCTATGGCAACACATCAAAGGCCGTAAATGACAAAGTTCTCTCTGATTCTCTCTTCTCTGATCTTGAGCGCGTGGTACAGTGGGGGAGGAGGTGGCTAGTTACTTTTAATGCATCTAAAACCAAGCTCCTATCTTTACATCATCAGTGCTCTGATCCCCATCTGGCATCAATTGAAATGGGTGGCTCTTGTCTAGGGGAAGCTCCATGTTTTGATAAGCTTCTGGGCTTAACCTTTACTCCTGACCTGAAATGGAACATATACATCAAGTCAGTTGCCAAGGTCGCTGGAAAAATGGTAGGATCCTTCTACTGCTCCAGAAGATATCTCACCTCTGATGCAATTCTCTATCTGTATAGAAGCCAAGTACGTCCAAGGATGGAGTACTGCTGCCACATCTGGGCAGGAGCTGCTAAAAACAGCCTATCCTGCCTTGACAGAGTACAAAATAGGCTTCGGGGCCTAGTGGGTGATGCCCTTTTCTCTTCCCTGCAACCTCGCTCCCACAGGAGAGACGTTGCGAGCATGTCTTTGTTTTATCATTACTACCATGGCAGGTGCTCGTCTAAGCTCCAATCTCTGGCCCCCCCCCTTGCCAATCTTTCACGATAAACACTTGTCTAGCTGAAACCACTGTCAAAAATTTTCCCCACTTCTTATCTGTGCCAAAATCAAAACGTAGATTCCATGAACAAAGCTTCTTTCTTAGAAGTGCACGCCTGTGGAACTCTGTTCCAGTTGCCTGTTTCCCATCTGACTACAATCTAGATGTCTTCAAGTCCAATGTAAACAAATTCCCGATGAACCGTCCCTTAAGTAAGACACTTTATCAAGTCTCCAATGCTAACATACTGTACACGCAATAACCCTTATCCCCGAGTGGCTTCCGGGCCTTGATAAGTGATGACTACCTTTAAAAAAAAAAAAAAAAAATTTCAAAAGCGAAATGTCTTGTCCGCCATTTTCTACCTGAAGTTTAATGGCTAAGGAACATAATTCAAACAGCCATCATAATGATACCAGCTAGAAATCTTTTTATTTTATAAAAGCAAAAATAAACAAATTTACGTACATTTTTTTAAGCTAATATGTATCTACATAATAAAGTTTTTGTACAATTATAATTTTTCAATATTGAAAAATATTATTTTGAAAAAATAAAAGAACATAACAATCAAAATGCAAATGTCTGAATAATCCAGAGAATATAAATGGTCAACATTCATTTCATCATCATCAACACCATGTTCTTCAATATTTTCTTGTTCTGGCAAGTGGTGGGCAAATTTTGGAAATTTATTTCCAAACTAACCTATCTCTGGCCAGGTATCTATCCATCTTTCCCTCTATATCATCAAGTTCGTCATCTTCTTCTTTTGCATTTTTACATGCTGGTATGCATTGGACAGCTTTTAAAAATTGACTTCCAAACTAATCTATGTCTGACCAGGTCTTTATTTATCCCTCCTTCTTTCAAGTTTGTTCTCATCATATGTCATCTTTGTTATGTTATCTTTCAGATATCCAAGTAGCTGCATCCAGTGATGTATTTGGGTCTGCCAGAAGTTTACTGATGATTCTCTATGAACGAGACAGCCGTAGAACTTTCACGCCCAAGGATCATTGGTTAATACGGTAAGAAATTATTTTTTGTACAGTTTACGTGAAAGCTGACATATCGTTATTCGTTTATATTTGAGTTTTTGTTTTTTTTTCTTTCAGAGATGTGAAACCATCGACCGTGATATCAGAATTGGAGGCTGGACGAAAAAGTGCTCAATTTATGATGCAAAAAGTGCCCCACATTATTCCATTTAGTGAGGTAAGATTATAATGAGGATTATATGCAGGATTAACCCTTATCCTACCATCCATGGATTCATATTTTTTGGATTAGTCAGACTACTATTATGATTTTCAGTGTTATTTTCACAACACTTTATAACCTCCAACTTTCTTCAGGTATAGCTTGTTGAACTCGGGAATCTCCTAAAATTCATATTAGAATTGTCCACAAGAACCTGTGGCTTAATGAATAAAGTGCTTGGTAAAATTCAGTCGTAAGTTATAGTCTTGTGGAGGCTACACTCAAAAATGCAATTGCGAATTACTGAGGTCTTCTACTCAGTTGTGGCTGATAGAGTGAAAACATGCTGCCTCAATAGATTAAATAAAGGTTCCGTTCACATTTCCATGCAGAATCCTGAGTTTAACAAGAAGATTCCTCAGTTCAACAAGATACACCTGACCAAAACGTTGTGAAAATAACATTCCAGATGAGAACAGTAGTCAAAGTAATCCAAATAATCAGTCTCCATCTCCAAAATTCAGAAACATGATGAGTTCTGCCAATCATTTCTTTTGCCATTTTTTTGTTCACTTGTAGAGAAAAATGTGATTTTGAATATTTGGTTCACTTGTAGAGAAAAATGTGATTTTGAATATTTGGTCAGGGTTCACTTGTAGAGAAAAATGTGATTTTGAATATTTGGTCAGGGTTCACTTGTAGAGAAAAATGTGATTTTGAATATTTGGTCAGGGTTCACTTGTAGAGAAAAATGTGATTTTGAATATTTGGTTCACTTGTAGAGAAAAATGTGATTTTGAATATTTGGTCAGGGATCACTTGAAGAGAAAAATGTGATTTTGCCAAATTTATTTGTGCCACTTACTTCCTTCATTAAACAAGTTCTGATGTAATTTAAGAGGCATCAATGTTATGAGTTAAAGCATATTCCATTAAAGTACTTTGACTTTGGATGCCATTAATATTTTTTAATATGTAAATGTTCCAGACAAGGTATGAAGCCACTTAATGTAATGCTCTAACAAGAATGAAAGATGATTATCACATAGACAGGAGATGCCTATTAGCCTTAGTCTTGAGTAAACGGGAATTAGATCAAACAATTCTGAAAAAAACATACCATAATTGGAGGACTAGTCAACACCAATGTATGACAGAGATGGTTGAAGGGAACAAATGAATTAAAGTGGATTTAGATACTTTAATTTTCATGTAATTTATAAAGCACAAAAATATAATCAGAGTATTAATATATAGGGTGCTCACCCCAAAATTGCTACCCATACAATCATTATTGCAATATTTTCAGCAATAAAACTCCATTTGGCAGTTTTATTATTTGTGAACAACAAATTAACGCACAACAGATGACTCCTGCTGTTTTTGATTTTTTTTCACTGAAAATCTTTTTAAATAATAATTTTTTTTATACAATGTGCAAAATTATCTGGCATGCCTCGCTCTTTGCACTACGATTGGAAGCTTTAGTTAAGAAATAGTCTAGGGATTGTTTTGACATAACTCTACTGATTAAAATCTGAATTCAGTAAGTTCAGAATTACAACTTCTACTGATCAGATAATCACCAAAGTGTCCCCATATATCATTGAACGGTGAGAAAAGAAAGACTGTTGGACATTTCGTTAACAATTCAAGCGTACACTGTAGTTTATGTGATTTTGAATATTTGGTCAGGGTTCACTTGAAGAGAAAAATGTGATTTTGAATATTTGGTCAGGGTTCACTTGAAGAGAAAAATGTGATTTTGAATATTTAGTCAGGGTTCACTTAAAGAGAAAAATGTGATTTTGAATATTTGGTCAGGGTTCACTTGAAGAGAAAAATGTGATTTTGAATATTTAGTCAGGGTTCACTTGAAGAGAAAAATGTGATTTTGAATATTTGGTCAGGGTCACTTGAAGAGAAAAATGTGATTTTTAATATTTGGTCAGGGTTCACTTGAAGAGAAAAATGTGATTTTGAATATTTGGTCAGGGTTCACTTGAAGAGAAAAATGTGATTTTGAATATTTGGTCAGGGTTCACTTGAAGAGAAAAATGTGATTTTGAATATTTGGTCCGGGTTCACTTGTAGAGAAAAATGTGATTTTGAATATTTGGTCAGGGTTCACTTGAAGAGAAAAATGTGATTTTGAATATTTGGTCAGGGTTCACTTGAAGAGAAAAATGTGATTTTGAATATTTGGTAAGGGTTTACTTGAAGAGAAAAATGTGATTTTGAATATTTGGTCAGGGTCACTTGGACAGAAAAATGTGATTTTTAATATTTGGTCAGGGTTCACTTGTAGAGAAAAATGTGATTTTGAATATTTGGTCAGGGTTCACTTGAAGAGAAAAATGTGATTTTGAATATTTGGTCAGGGTTCACTTGTAGAGAAAAATGTGATTTTGAATATTTGGTCAGGGTTCACTTGTAGAGAAAAATGTGATTTTTAATATTTGGTCAGGGTTCACTTCTAGAGAAAAATGTGATTTTGAATATTTGGTCAGGGTTCACTTGTAGAGAAAAATGTGATTTTGAATATTTGGTCAGGGTTCACTTGAAGAGAAAAATGTGATTTTGAATATTTGGTCAGGGTTCACTTGTAGAGAAAAATGTGATTTTGAATATTTGGTCAGGGTTCACTTGAAGAGAAAAATGTGATTTTGAATATTTGGTCAGGGTTCACTTGTAGAGAAAAATGTGATTTTGAATATTTGGTCAGGATTCACTTGAAGAGAAAAATGTGATTTTGAATATTTGGTCAGGGTTCACTTAAAGAGAAAAATGTGATTTTGAATATTTGGTCAGGGTTTACTTGAAGAGAAAAATGTGATTTTGAATATTTGGTCAGGGTCACTTGAAGAGAAAAATGTGATTTTTAATATTTGGTCAGGGTTCACTTGTAAAGAAAAATGTGATTTTGAATATTTGGTCAGGGTTCACTTGAAGAGAAAAATGTGATTTTGAATATTTTGTCAGGGTTCACTTGTAGAGAAAAATGTGATTTTGAATATTTGGTCAGGGTTCACTTGTAGAGCAAAATGTGATTTTGAATATTTGGTCAGGGTTCACTTGTAGATAAAAATGTGATTTTGAATATTTGGTCAGGGTTCAATTGTAGAGAAAAATGTGATTTTGAATATTTGGTCAGGGTTCACTTGTAGAGAAAAATGTGATTTTGAATATTCGGTCAGGGTTTACTTGAAGAGAAAAATGTGATTTTGAATATTTTGTCAGGGTTCACTTGTAGATAAAAATGTGATTTTGAATATTTGGTCAGGGTTCACTTGTAGAGAAAAATGTGATTTTGAATATTTGGTCAGGGTTCACTTGTAGATAAAAATGTGATTTTGAATATTTGGTCAGGGTTCACTTGTAGAGAAAAATGTGATTTTGAATATTTGGTCAGGGTTCACTTGTAGAGAAAAATGTGATTTTGAATATTTGGTCAGGGTTCACTTGTAGAGAAAAATGTGATTTTGAATATTCGGTCAGGGTTTACTTGAAGAGAAAAATGTGATTTTGAATATTTGGTCAGGCTTCACTTGTAGAGAAAAATATGATTTTGAATATTTTGTTCACTTGTAGAGAAAAATGTGATTTTGAATATTTGGTCAGGGTTCACTTGAAGAGAAAAATGTGATTTTGAATATTTGGTCAGGGTTCACTTGTAGAGAAAAATGTGATTTTGAATATTTGGTCAGGGTTCACTTGTAGAGAAAAATGTGATTTTGAATATTTGGTCAGGGTTCACTTGTAGAGAAAAATGTGATTTTGAATATTTGGTCAGGGTTCACTTGTAGAGAAAAATGTGATTTTGAATATTTGGTCAGGGTTCACTTGTAGATAAAAATGTGATTTTGAATATTTGGTCAGGGTTCACTTGTAGAGAAAAATGTGATTTTGAATATTTGGTCAGGGTTCACTTGTAGAGAAAAATGTGATTTTGAATATTCGGTCAGGGTTTACTTGAAGAGAAAAATGTGATTTTGAATATTTTGTCAGGGTTCACTTGTAGATAAAAATGTGATTTTGAATATTTGGTCAGGGTTCACTTGTAGAGAAAAATGTGATTTTGAATATTTGGTCAGGGTTCACTTGTAGATAAAAATGTGATTTTGAATATTTGGTCAGGGTTCACTTGTAGAGAAAAATGTGATTTTGAATATTTGGTCAGGGTTCACTTGTAGATAAAAATGTGATTTTGAATATTTGGTCAGGGTTTACTTGAAGAGAAAAATGTGATTTTGAATATTTTGTCAGGGTTCACTTGTAGAGAAAAATGTGATTTTGAATATTTGGTCAGGGTTCACTTGTAGAGAAAAATGTGATTTTGAATATTTGGTCAGGGTTCACTTGTAGATAAAAATGTGATTTTGAATATTTGGTCAGGGTTCACTTGTAGATAAAAATGTGATTTTGAATATTTGGTCAGGGTTCACTTGTAGATAAAAATGTGATTTTGAATATTTGGTCAGGGTTTACTTGAAGAGAAAAATGTGATTTTGAATATTTTGTCAGGGTTCACTTGTAGAGAAAAATGTGATTTTGAATATTTGGTCAGGGTTCACTTGTAGATAAAAATGTGATTTTGAATATTTGGTCAGGGTTCACTTGTAGAGAAAAATGTGATTTTGAATATTTGGTCAGGGTTCACTTGTAGATAAAAATGTGATTTTGAATATTTGGTCAGGGTTCACTTGTAGAGAAAAATGTGATTTTGAATATTTGGTCAGGGTTCACTTGTAGAGAAAAATGTGATTTTGAATATTCGGTCAGGGTTTACTTGAAGAGAAAAATGTGATTTTGAATATTTGGTCAGGCTTCACTTGTAGAGAAAAATATGATTTTGAATATTTTGTTCACTTGTAGAGAAAAATGTGATTTTGAATATTTGGTCAGGGTTCACTTGAAGAGAAAAATGTGATTTTGAATATTTGGTCAGGGTTCACTTGTAGAGAAAAATGTGATTTTGAATATTTGGTCAGGGTTCACTTGTAGAGAAAAATGTGATTTTGAATATTTGGTCAGGGTTCACTTGTAGAGAAAAATGTGATTTTGAATATTTGGTCAGGGTTTACTTGAAGAGAAAAATGTGATTTTGAATATTTGGTCAGGGATCACTTGTAGAGAAAAATGTGATTTTGAATATTTGGTTCACTTGTAGAGAAAAATGTGATTTTGAATATTTGGTTCACTTGTAGAGAAAAATGTGATTTTGAATATTTGGTTCACTTGTAGAGAAAAATGTGATTTTGAATATTTGGTCAGGGTTCACTTGAAGAGAAAAATGTGATTTTGCCAAATTTATTTGTGCCACTTACTTCCTTCACATAAATTCATAAAGATACAAACTAAACAGATTCACCAAAGGCCTGTCGATTCGTTCCGTTTTACTCTATTTTAGTTTTTGATCGCAAGGTCAAGGCTACTTCTTGGTCTACGAAATGGCAACTGGCAGCCATATTGATTTTTTACTCATTGAATGTTTACGCATTTTAACTGTGCATTTCTCGAGTTTTGATGCGTAAAATAAATGAACTTATACACGAAATGACTCCTCATGTAATAATGATAAGAAACATTTTGAATGCCTTATTTTTCTTATATAACCTGCAAACCCTTTGTAGCGACATTACATATGTATGTGTGTGTATATATATTTTTATTATTAAATATTATTTATGTGCATAAGAGTATACCTATGGACATTGCATGTTTCTAGCTTTTAGCCATCGTCAGCATAAGTTAGAATCGAAATCATGACACCAAAATGTGCCACCATTAGTCACCACTTGAATGCACGATTTGTTGTTGGCATTTTTTTTAGCAATATTAACAACTTCAAAACGCTGTTATTTCTATTTTTTCCGCTACCATAGCATTTTTTTTAAGAGCTATAAGCTCTTTGTGTTATTCATATGTGTATATGAAGGAATCACCCTTATTATTTATGGGATGCATTTATTTATTTATGTGTGTTTATATATATATATATATATATATATATATATATAAAACAAAGGGAAGAGGTAGCTTTTTCTTTTTCTTTGAAAAATTTTTATTTATTTATTCTTTAATTCTTTTTATGTCAGCGAGTTATCCTGTTCCGAAAATATGTGATGAAGGAAAAGGACCTGCTTGGACTGACTGAGTCTGCTTGTGCATCCCCTCAGTCCACGCTGGTCACCATTCATCGTTCCCGGATCGTTGAGGTGAGTGAAATTTTTAAATAATTCTTGCATGGCGCTCTTTTTTTTTTTATACTTTTATTTTTCTAATTTGTTTTTTCTTTTACATACACTGAGAAAATTTGGTACAAAAATTGAAGTACCAGTTTGTTTAAGCAAAAAATGTTTTTTTCCTTATAAGTTATAACTTAAAATTACTCGTCTGTTTACCACAACTGAAAAGAAATTTCCTTTCTTTTTCTATATGCTTAGCATCAGGCAGAATTTCTATGGACAGAGTTTCTTTCCAAGAACTTCTCATATGTGGAACACATTACCATAGGATTGCTTCCTTGCGGGGTGCAACATGGTTATCTTCAAATCCAATGCCAAGAAATACATTGTCATTAACTTGTCATTAACTGTCTTAAAGTTATTAAAATTTGTTCATTTCATCCATTTTTAATCCTCTCATAATATTCTCCATTATTCAATAGACATTTTATCCATCTGATTAAATCCTATCCTTAAGTGATTTTCAGCCTTGATAAAAGATAACATCACATAGCAAAGAAATAAAGAATATGTTAAAAAGAATTGTTGTCTTCTCCAGCTTCATGCCTTGAAGAAAGTTGAAGTCAACTTTTTTTTTTGTCAATTTCTATCTGGATAGAAAATATGAAGATTGAGGATTTGAACAGTTATGTAAATGATTTTTTTGTAAATTTTAAAATAAATCTCCTGCTGTAAATAAAGTAACGTTTTTTTTTCTAACTTCTAGGATGGCTACAGACAATTAGCTCAATTGCCAGCACGCAACTTAAAAGGTGTCATCAGGGTCAAATTCATTAATGAACAGGTAAGCAAAAAGGAATTTCTCAACCATTATTTTTTTTATTTGTAAAACTCCCACACAAGAAAAAAAAAACAAACAAAAGTTATTGTCCAGAATTACCTCGATATTAAAAAGCAAAAATCAAGAAAATCTTTATAATGTACAAACCTGTGATGAAACAAAAATATAATCTTCTAAAAATCACATAAATTGATCAAGTAGTTTTATTTTTATAAAGAAAATCATTTGAAAGAAATTAATGGGAATTCGTAGGTATTACCATATAAATCTATGAAGTATGCATTGTTGTTAAGTTATCTTTGTTTCTTGAGATTTTTTTCAAAATGCCAGCAAGACAGTCACTTCTCGGATACTCATAAAATTTGATTTTCTTATTTAAAAATAAGACAACTTGATCAATTTATATGATTTTTAGAATGTTATTTTTGTTTCGTCACAGGTACGTACATTGTACAGATTTTTCTTTATTTTTGTCTTTTAATATAGGGGTAATTCTAGACAAGAACCAAAATAAAAACAAATCTTTATAGTTATGTAATCGTGACAGAAAATATACATAAAAAAAACATGGAAATTAACCAAATATTTTTATTTAAAAAAATTTTTTTTTGTTGCTAAATTATGATGAATGATCTCTCAACATCATTTCACAAGATAAGGGAGATAATTCCAAATAATTCAATCTTCTACAACGTTTTAGAAAGCCATGGACAGAGAGGCATTGGAAAAACTCAAATTCGTTTAAAAATGATTTTCTTTACAAAAATAAAACTACTTAATCAATTTATGTGATTTTTGATGTACAATATTTTCTTTGTGTCAAAGATCTTTTCTTTATTTTTGTTATGGATTAGCACCAAAATTATCATTTAAATTATGGATTATAGTCAGCAAACATACTCCATAACTTCAGGGGTGTCTGCAACCGGAGACAGTGACAAGGCAAATTAGTTCCTTCTCTTTTTTCTTTCACACTTATATCTCCCCTGTGTATGTACTCTTTTTTTTATTTTTTTAAAGTTTTTCGAATCATTTTTTTTATTTAAATTGAAAAGTTTTTTTTTTATCTTATTTTAATTAAGAATTATTAAAATTAGTTTTTTTCTTTTTTCTTTTAATTAATTAAAACACTTTAATTTAATTAAAACACTTTTTGCTCTCTTTTTTTAAAAGAATTATTGAAAACATTGAACATCTTAAACTATTTTGTGAATATTACGCATTGGATACATTTTTTTAATGATGTTTGAAGTTTATTATTTATGTTATTTTGATTCCAATAATTTTATTTTTATACTTTCATAAATATATTTATATAAATTCAAATAAAAAACTTTTATTTTTAAAATTAAAAAAAAAAAACGTATTTTTATAATTTCATAAACATATTTCTTATAAAATTTCAAATAAAATAAACTCTTAGTTTTTTCTTTTGTTATTAAAAGTGAAAATAAAGACTAATTGTGCTATTTTTATTGTTTATAATTTTTAATATCCTTTTTTAATATTTTATTTCAATACATCACTTCACAATACAAATACTGAAGAACAATAAAAGGGAAGGAACTGATTTGTCTTATCACTGCTTCCAGTAGCAACCACACCGAAAGTTAGGAAGTATGTTAGCTGACTATAACCAAATTATGATTTTGACTTTGAGCACAAAGAATGACTAAACTTTCTGAAGTATGATTTAAAAAATATTCTTTTTACAACAAATGATACTGATTTTTAAATGTAGACATCACATCTCTAAAGTGATATTAGATTAAGAAAACTCTGTTTTTAACATGCAGTATCCAGATTATCTTTAGTTGTGAAACTGCTTTCTAATTTTGTGAATTTGTTTGTAGATTTCAATCTGTTTCTTGGCTAGATAAGGAATTCTCTTCTTTCAATTTCCTCTGTTTTTGAATTTTCACATCATATTCCCTCAGATATATGGACGTGTCATACCAACCAATCTGTACATCGTTGGTAGTTGGGGTTGGTTTTGTTGATGGATTGGAACCTTGATATCACATGGTGGATCCAATATTGGCATAAGATATGATGATGGTGATCGTGTTGTTAAAACAAAATGGGTCTTTGATAAGCAACATAAGTATTTTTTGAAAGGCTTCTTATCCCATTGCTCGCAGTAAACTCCAGCATTGATGTCATGACCATTCAACATAAGTTCAAAATGCAATATTCCATCAAATTGAAATCATAATCTTCTTTTCAAGGTTAAAACAATTAATAATATTTTATTTTGAGACGTTAAAATAAAACTTGGGTTATCTACGGAAAACAAAAACAGTCTCTCTGCTTAAGGCCTCGAAGGCCCCTCTCCCTCTTATATATATATATATATATATATATATATATATATATATATACTTTTAATGTATATTTTCAATGAAATTAATGATGCTCAATAAAAATGAATTTACACTTGCAGAGCATATCACACTCATGCTATTTTATCATTAGTATAATTTGTCTTACACGTCTTTTGTTGAATGGCAGAAATTCACCAAACAGTTTATCAGAGACAGATTTATGGTCGTTGGAAAAAAAAACAGTTAAAAATATTTTTTTCCTTGGATTAAAAAGGATAAAAATTAGTGGAAGAAAATAAAAATCCTTAAAAATCATACGAGTAAAGATGCTTACACTCACGCTCTTTATTCATTTCTGTTTAACATACCCTCACACACATACACATTTCGAGCAGACTACACATGAACACAGCCTGAGAATGATAGGCTGCTGTATCACGGGATATTATAACTTACTGACCTGGATTCTGGTGTGGACATTAATTTTATAAGATCTAAAGTAGTCTGATTTTTCAGTATAAACTTTCGTCTCCAAGAATACACTATTGCCAGGCAACTTTTGGAGGGTCTTTTTTCTCAGCAGACCTGTTATCTGACCTGCTATGCACCTTTCTAAAAATATGTCATTGTGCAAGTGTAAAGTATTAATTTTGGACACTTGAAAAAAACTTTATATAGTGTTTTCATTAAAAAAATTAACACAGACAGGCAGTATTATTATTATTGTTTGTATTCAGAGCATATTCTTTTGAAATGTTTTTCATGTATTACAAGTTTTTTTGTAAACTTCACCTCAATGTTATGTTGATCTTGAAATGTTTTTGTTTATTTTTTTTTTTGTTTTTCTCCAGGGTTTGGATGAAGCTGGTATTGATCAAGATGGTGTATTTAAAGAATTTTTAGAAGAAACTATAGCAAGAGTTTTTGATCCTTCTCTCAGTTTGTTTAAGGTAAAGCACAATCAGAATGAAAAAAAAAATTCCTTTTGTTTTTCTTTTCTTATGAACATGAAATCCATCCACAAAGCTTCATGTTGTGGCAACTTTATAACATTTAGCAGGGAGACCTGACGTCGCCTAGAATTGAAGGATGATCAATGAATGTTTCACATTCCTATATTTTTGATGTCATTGAAATTGGTGAAATCGACCATTTTTTTAATCAAATTGATCGATTGCCTTCTCTAGTTGGGGACCCATTGCAATGCACTGAGAGGAAGCTCACATGCCTCTCCGCAGTGACCTAGTCTACAATACATTGTAGTCTACATTGTACTGTAGAGAACATATAGTTGATTTTATGAAATTATTTTTATATACAATAGCTTGAATTAAAGTTTAAAATGCAAAAGTCAAGTATCATAGTTCAATTGTGCTCTAAACAGAAACATTCATTTTGATCTATACCATCAAAAACTCTACTGTTGATTTTATATGCTGGGCCTTTCTGCTTGTGTGGTAATAAAATTTCTCAAATGCACTTGTGATATTAGGCTGTATAAGGTGTTAACTTTGGTTAAAATTGCCTGTTCTATTTTTTCATCGGATTTTTTTATTGTCAATACTTATCGAAGGCATTCCGATACAAAACCTATCTATAAACATTGCCAGATACATAAAGTACAAAAAATTGGTCCAGCCATTGCAAAGGGGAAACAAAGTTCCTTTTATATAATACAGGGTGGAACGATAAGTGTCGCTCTAAAGGAAACAACACTACAGCTTTATTTTAAAATATTTATTGAAAAAATCAATTCAAGTAACTCAATTATATAGTAGAGCTTACATCTATTCAAAGCAGTCACCTTCACCCTCAATCACTGCCCTGATACAGATCCAGAACTAGGAACATGCCTTTTCCACAAGCGCTGGTTTTAGCTCGGTGAATACTCGGTGAGCATGCTGGCTTTGATGTTGTGGGAGGTCATGTTGGTGATGTTCTCAAGATCATAACCGTGGCCGGAAACTTTGTTGAGCTGTGCTCTCAAGCAGTGAACCATCCGGATTTGCATTTTGAAGGTGCTGGCAGTGGTCATATTGTCATAACTTGGATTAGTAGAGAGCATGAGTTGTACAGCGGCGCATTTCTGATCTCACTCGTTGAACATTGTGTCACTTTTAGACATGATAGAAGGTTCCTATTGCTGTTGGGATTTGTACACAACTGACCAACTTGTAAATAGTCTGCAACAATAAAAGAAAATTGGTTTTCATCAAACAGAAATGGAATCATGTCTTTTCTCAGGCGACAGAAAGATATAGATTACAAATGGAGATTTAGTAAAGTTTGAACCTCAGACATATACTATTTTTTAATAATTAGTTCAGTTTACTATACTATTTAAAACTTATTTCATCACAAATGGTTACGTTTCCAACCCGTTTCCCTGACCAGCAAGAACAACAAGCATCACTTCTAGATCTGTTTCTGACTACAGTTCCCGAGGATTGTACAACAAATGCTGACAGCCCACTCGGGAACGCTGACCATGCAGTGATAATGGTAGAAATCGCCCTAAATTTTAGACCCAAAACTGAAAAGCCAGTGCTCAAAACAACGAGATATTATAAAAAGGCTGACTGGGAAGCCATCAGAGATCTTATCAGAGATGCCCCATGGGGAAATATCTTTTCTCTTCCTGCTGAATAGTGCGCAAATGAGACCACTGAATGGTTCAAAACAGCAATGGAAGCACATGTTCCCATGCGGAAATTTTATAGCAAGCCCCACTCTTCCCAATGGTTTACTTCGACTTGCGCAACTGCCATTGCTCAAAGGCAGCATGCATACCACAGATTTAACCGACATAAGTCCAGTTCAAACAAACAGAAGTACATAGAAGCTAGAAATAACGTTAAGAAAGAAATAGCGACAGCCAAAAGAGAATTTACTGAAACCACTAAAAAATGCATCGAAGCACAAAAATTAGGAAATCGTGACTTCTGGAAAATCTACAACAGTGTAGTAAATAATTGGCAATCAACAATTCCCCCACTAACTAACAATCACGAGGTTGTTTGCTCAGCAACCGACAAAGCTAATATGCTTGCCAGCCGGTTTGCCTCGAACTCCACACTGGACCCTTCCAACCACCCCCTGCCTGACTTTCCTTTGCGGACAGACGCCACGCTAGACGGTCTAAAAATCACCCCTGCTCAGGTACATGCTATCATAAAAAATCTTGACACTTCAAAAGCATGTGGACCTGATCTTATCCCAGCTGTGCTATTAAAAAAGTGCTCAGCCGAAGTAGCTCCAGTTCTCTCCAAACTCTACAACAAATGCCTTAATGAATCCTGCTTTCCGGGCTGTTGGAAAACCGCTTCTGTGGTACCAATATTCAAGAATTCTGGCGAAAGAACTGACCCATCAAATTATCGCCCCATTAACCTCCTCCCACTTTTTGCCAAAATATTTGAGACCATAATTAACTATGCTCTAGTCCGGCACCTTACAGATGCTAAACTTCTGACTGACAAACAATATGGATTTAGACAAGCCCGTTCCACAGCTGACATCCTCACTGTAATCTCTGAACGTATATACCATTCACTGGACAAAGCGGGAGAGGGCAGAGCAGTAGCTCTAGATATATCTAAGGCTTTTGACAGGGTATGGCACAAGGGTCTCCTCTGGAAAATTTAATCCTACGGTATCACTGGTAGAATACTTAGCATAATTAAATCCTTCTTAGATAAGAGAAAAATCCAGGTTGTCCTCGACGGTCGAACATCTAAACAGTGTGATATAAATGCGGGAGTGCCTCAAGGGTCTATTCTTGGACCTCTATTGTTCCTGATATTTATTAATGACCTCCCTGACAAAACTGCCTCTGAGATGGGTATATATGCTGATGACACTACACTCTATAACAGGCATGACAGGAAAAAAAATGAACACATATCTAAAGAAATGGCAAAAACACTAGAGGATGACCTCCAATCTGTAGTGGAATGGGGACATAAATGGATGGTCACATTCAATGCTGCCAAGACTAAACTGGTTTCCTTCAATAACTACCAGAAACCTTCTCTGCCACCAATAGCAATGGCCAGTGACTCTTTATCTGAGAGTACATCTTTCAAACTGCTTGGCCTAACGTTCACAGGAAACATGAGCTGGAACAATTATATTAAAAACATTGTCAGGGCTGCTGCAAAAAAGGTAGGCTCTCTCTACCGTGCTAGAAAACTACTGACACCTGAAAGTATCCTGTATCTCTATAAGGCCACCATTCGCCCATGTATGGAGTATTGTTGTCACATCTGGACTGGTGCGTCTACTACTAGTCTCTCGCTCCTAGACAAGGTTCAAAAAAGAGTCTCCAATCTGATAGGCCCTGAACTGGCATCTAAGCTTCAGCCTCTGTCCCATCGACGAAACGTTGCATCCCTCTGCCTGTTCTACAAGTATTTTAATGGTGAATGCTCTGACGAACTGCAGACACTTGTGCCCCCACGACGCAGACACCCTCGACAAACCCGACAGCCAGCTAAATCCCACCCCCACACAGTAGAGATCCCTAGATGTAAAAGATCTTTCTACTCCAGTAGTTTCTTCCCCAGAACCGCTAGACTCTGGAATTCCATTCCAGGATCCTGCTTCCCTAACTGTACTGACATGCAGAAGTTCAAGTGCAACGTGAATCGACATCTTGCTGCCCAAATCCCTACATAGTGCCCCAGTAGTTGCTGACCCTGATAGTAGCCCCCTACACCAGAGTGGCAATGTTCCTTGTTTGGGGTGAAAATGTAATAAAAAAAAAAAAAAAATGTACTATCTTTCAGTTTAGGATGGTGGGTAGTGTTGTATTTTTTCTACTGTATTGAGACCATCCTCCCAGGCATTATATATTCTTGATGGGTAAGAGTAGTGTTGTATCTCCATTTTACCTGTGTAGTACAACTATACTAAGTTTTTCAGAACACAACCATCTTTTTTGATTTGGTTTTTCACGTGTGTGATCATCTCAATGCCTGTTTCATCCACATCCTTCAACATTTCTGCAACAATGAGTGAACGTCTTGCATACTTACCCTTCTTCATCTTATTCACAGCTTCCCATGTCATTTCTTTCTCAATTCTTACAGCTTAACCAACAACTTCTAAATTTTCGCAGTTTTATTTGTTGCTAACAGTACATTGTCATGTTACATGTGTTTCTCTTCAACAATATCCATATTTGTCATTATCATTTGTTTAACTATCCTGAGTGCTATGTTCTTCTGATCATCCATTTATAATATACTAACATGGGTACCCAGCGTTGTCTGGATGGACATAAAGTTCCGTTTGGATAGAGCTGATAAGGATATTGAGCAACCTCCATAAAAGAATGGAATCACCCCCAAAAAGTGACAACTTCCCTACCAGATATTTCAGCAGCCCGTGTTTCCGTTTTATATGCGTGCGTGACTTGCGAAAATTGTGACGCGAAAAGTGACCCTCCTTGCAAGAAATGGTCCGGCTGACCACCACAGAATAAATCTTTTTTTTAATTTTCACATATCATGTGTCCGAAGGATCGCTCTTTCAGATGCTACTGATTTCGACCCGAGCCAATGTGGCTGACAAAAGTTTTTAATGGACATATGAACACACAAACACACTAATAAACTGATGTTTGAGATTTATATAATAGACTAACCCGGGTGTTTGTAGATGTGTGTGTTGGCTAGGGGGGGGGGGTTGGTAAGTAGGTAGGATCGAACCCGGAACGTTGAGGCGAAGGTGGAAAAGAAAGTGTGAAAAGAACCTGACAACTTACCACTCGCCCACGAAGGTAGAGTAACTAAACAGAGTTCAAATTTAACGATTAAAAAGTTAAATTGACGGGTGCATGATTTTAATAATCACACCATAGAAGTCCCACAGTGAACTTTTACTGCGGGGTAGTTATTGTGGTTTTGTTTCCCAACTTTTTGTTTTGCCAAAATGTTGGGGGAGGGGGGAACCAGCTCCCCATAAAGAGGAGAGTGTCCAGATGAATAGCAATTGTCTGATATAAGGAGTTTACCCTACATTGATCAAATGCCCATTGCTTTCTGGATGTTGCCAGCACGAAGGCCGAGAACCGCACCTTTGCTTCAGATCAGTTTCACTTTTATACAAAATCGCCGAACGAACACGTGAGAAACTGAAATAGCAAGAATTTTATAAAATTTGATGTGAATAAATCTATACATGATGTGTGTTCGCAAATTGTACATATTATGATCTAGGGGGAGGGGTATATAAAGACATAGTAACCCCCTCGAGAAGCCCAGCGAAAAAAGCCTTTCTTGGACATACAAAAATGCACGCACCACATTTGCCTTTTATATATATAGAAGATGTGGGTATCTGGCTTTCTCAGCCTTCTTGGCTTTGTATATTTCTCTTTTTGCTTTTCTCTCTACTTTCATTTATACATCCTTTTTCATTAAGTCTTTTGTTCATTAATTTTTACACTTTTCTTTAATGCACTTCTCAGCTTCCTCATTCCATCAACATGCCACCCACCTGCGAGTCTGTTACCTCTATCACTTGATCCCTAAACTTGTGTTTCATATGTTCTTCATTCAATTTCCACACCTTTCTCCTGGACATAAACTTTCCTTTACCTCATTTCTGCAATGACAAGTGAGCATCCTGCATACTAACCCCTCTTCATTTTACAATTCCTCATACTATTCTTTCCCAAATTCTTATAGGTGAACCAGATACTGCTTCTGCAACTTCTAGATTTTCTTGGTTCTGTGAAAACTAGATCTTAACAATCTCTCATAGTAGACTCGTCTCTCTTATCCTGTTCGTGTGTTGCTAGCACCCCATTATTATTTCAAATGCACCTTTCTCCAACAATATCCACATTATCTTCATATCTGTTCAGATATCCTGAATACTTCATTCTACTGATCATTCCATTGTGTAGCATATCTGGAAAACTAGCTTGCTCAGTTTTCACTTTGTATATTATTCTTCTAGTTTTTAAATAAAATGATACATTGACTGAAGAGCTGATTGAACAGTTTTTTGTAATTTGACTTATGAACATTGTTTGATGTTAAGCAATTATGAAATTCTGCTTGTGAAATTTTGTGTCTTTTTATTGAAATACATTTTAATAATGACGTTTTGTTTTTAAATATTTTTTCAGGCCACAAGTGAACAAAAATTATATCCATCATCAACATCTTACATCCAAGAAGAACACTTAGCCTTGTTTGAATTTGTGGGCCGCATGCTGGCAAAGGCTGTATATGAGGTGAGTTTGATTTCATTTATCACTTCTAGAGTAAATCAACACTTTTGGGGTATTTAATGCCAAAAAAAAAAACAACAATTATATATGATTAATTGAACACAAGTTGACATTTTACAAATTGCTGGGAGGGATGTTCAACACTACAGTCTTATTGATAATATTCTACAAAATAAAAAGTTATCCAATCATAGAATCATTAATAATATTCATAATTTGGAACATAAAGTTCCAAAAGTATCATACAAAATTTGTCATGAAAAGCCCTTGCAATGCCAGATGCAATACAGGGTGACTGCCCCCACCTCCCAACAATGCTATCCCCTAAATAATAAAACTTAGAATACTTTCTGTAATTCAATCATATTTCGTACAAATAAACTTTAATCTATGCCTGACTTGTTCACCAAATTTCACTTATGAATGTCCAACAGGTTTTTTTTATCGCTATATTAGCATATTTGAATAATATATGCAAAATTTTCAATAATTCTGGCACATTCCTTTCACTGCACTGACCCAATTTTGTCTGCACAATATCTGTTGAATATCACCCCATTAGCCTCCTCCTTCTTTTTGCCAAAATATTTGAGTCCATAGTTAATCAAGCCCTAGTCCATTTCCTTACAGCTGCTAAACTTCTGTCCGACCAACAATATGGATTTAGGCAATCCCGTTCTACTGCTGATATCCTAACTGTATTTACTATATAGTGGATAAAGCAGGGAAATGTAGGGCAGTAGCTCTAGATATATCTAAAGCTTTTGACAGGGTATGGCATGAGGGTCTTCTCAGGAAAATCAGATTGTATGGAATTACTGAATGAATACTTAACACAATTAAATCCTTTTTAAGTAAGAGAAGAATCCAGGTTGTCTCAATAAAAGCACTGCTCCCCATCACCTCACGAGGTAGGACAAGGATCTGGTCATAAAAATCTTGCCTCAACTAAGGAAATAACTTCTAAAATAAATTGATTGCATTTTAGGTTACGTAGTTTAAATAATAACTTGAAAGTTTGGAAGTTAATTTCTAAAAGTTGTCCAACACATGTCAGCATGTAAAACAAACATTACATTACAACCGGTCTCATTGCGGCGAGGGAAACAAAAACTGGCTTGCAGCGCAAATCGCATCAAGGTCAAGCATCACGCGACTTAACTTTCAAGCATCTGTTAATTCCACTTTATAAACGATAAATTAACACAGCTTTCACTTCCTCTCCCCTCATGGCCGAGATGGTTAGGTCTGGGTTTTTTTTCCCTTTCGTTTCCACCTTTGCGTCAAGGCTTCGGGTTCAAGCCCACCTTTTTTCTTTTACACCTCCAAACACCCGGCCAACGTTGCAGTTTATTTCAAAAGCAATTTTTATTAATAATTAATTTTCTACTCTATCATTTTTCATGATTTTGGGATATATTACTAATTTTGATATGGCAATTTAGTAGATAACAATGCTTTCAGTTGAAATTCAATTTTCCGATTTTGATTTTTTTTTTAAAAAGTTTTTCTCCCAAATCCAACAAGGAGTGATCAGAAGGGGAGATGACTCATGTTTGATTTGTTTCTTTTGTTCGTAGAGTAGATGTTCAAAATGTTTTTAATATTTATCATATTACCATAGGTGACTTAAATGGTGACTTTGTTTGAAAATATCAAAAGAAAGATGTTTTTTCTCTTTTGCAGGGAATTGTGGTAGATGTTCCATTTGCTCCTTTCTTTTTAACTCAAATCCTCGGCCATCAACAGAGTTCAACGTATAGCTCCCTGGACGAACTTCCTTCACTCGACCCAGAACTTGCCAAAAGTCTTTCCTATTTAAAGGTTGAATATTTTCTACCAAATATATGTGCTCTTCAGTGCAAATATTTAATAGTTTTACAAAGAGATTACTTATTTCTATGTGTTTTTCTTTTAATTGTTTTTGATGTCATCCTCATAAAATTTATCCACAAAACTCTTGCTTATCCATATGCAAATAAAAATAGAATTATAGATAAAACAAAAAACATTATTGATCAAAACCTGTTTTTTTTTTATGTAATATCACACATGCACCAACTCAGTGTGTGTATTTACATGATCCCCATAGAAAGAACGGTTAGAGAATCTACATAAAAGTATATTCTTATGTAAAATTTGCCATGTAAAAGTGTTCCTGCATATCTAAATGCATCCTTAAGGGAGCTATGAGGGCATAACCTCCTTTGAACTTCAAATATAGCCTATTTTTGTGAAATTTTAATCATATGTATAACATTCTCTGGGAAAACCAATGGAAGTGGTCTCAAATCTAAGTGAACTCCTAAAACCATATTTTCTAGATGGTAATCAGTTCCATATAACAAAACTAAAAAATAATACACATATATATAAGTAGATACAATAAAAAAATGGAATTGCTTGAGGAATATTCATGGCTTTTGCTATTATTAATAACGATATTAATGACAGTATGTTAAGTATAAGCGAAAACAGACTATGTACATACTATGATGGCAATAGGAATGCATGCAATATTCTCTCTCTCTCTCCATATATATGTTAACATCAAAGCAGACAAGATCATTTTCACATTAGAATTACACGATATGTAAGTCAAACATTACTTACTGTTGTTAAAATGCTTAATCTCAGACTATATATCTCATTTGCATAAAATATTTTAAATGCTTGTTTTAATAAATTTGGTATTCATTAAAAATTGACTTCTGAACTAACCTATCTCTGACCAGGTCTTTATTTACCTCTCTTTCTCTTAAATTCTTCAAATTCATCCTTATCACTTCCTCCGATGTTTTCCTTGCCTTTCCCCTGCAACTGACACTACTACTTTTATTGTTCTACAAAGTAGTCTAATCCATTTTTTTTTTCAATGTGACCAAACTAACAAAGTCTCTTTTTCTGTATACTGTTCAAATTTAATCTTCCTCTGAGGTTTTTAAAATTCGCATCACACATTGATCATGCGATTTTTATATAATTTCTCTATATGCAATGTGTGTCCTCTGGCCACATTTAATTTTTATCATATTTTGTACACATACCTGATAGACTGTCCTTTGGTTTACAGTTGTAATGCTCTATTGTTAATTATGGCATAAGTTTCATGAACTTCATCCATTTCTCACTTTCGTTAATCAGTTCTTAATTATAGCATTTTTCTCTGTATTCAGTTCATTTCATAGTGATATGACAATGCCACATCTAATGTGGCATTCTTTTTGTATGTATTGCTCTTTCTGTTTTCTCTTTACAAAGTTTCTTACACCTAAGACTGTTCTTCTCTACAAATATACTATCAAACCTTATATGGAGAATCGTTTTCATATTTGGGCTGCTAAATCGCTCATCCATTTAAGGGTTCTTGAGAAGGTTCAATGTGATGTTGCTAGTCTCAATCTTTTCTATAAATAATATTATTACATGTTCTTCACAAGTGTCTGTTCTATTCTCTGCTTTAATTTTTCCAGTTTGTTTGACTCGTGGTCTTCATCAATTTGCTTTGATACCTCATTGTAATACAACTTCTTATTCCAGCAGCTTCTTTCCAGGAACTGCAAACTTTTATATCAAGTGGCTTCCTACCTTGCCTGGAGCGATTTTCATTATATATATATATGTATGTTTCTTCGTTATTTTTAAATTTTAATTTAAAGAAAAAAATTATTTCTTTCACAGCATTATGAAGGAGATGTTAGTGAGCTTGACTTGACCTTTTCCTGTGATGAAGACTGTATGGGTCGATTGGAGACGCATGAATTGGTTCCTGGTGGGAAAGTCATAGGAGTGACCAATGAAAACAAGTAAGCAGTCTTTTAATTTTTCTGCTTTTTGTTCAATTCTCAACTCATTTCAGCTTTTGAATTGCTGACATAAACAATTTTTTGAACCAGACCACTTTTTTGTAAAGATAAATTAAACTTATATTTTGAAGTAAAATATTTTCCATATATTTCATTTTTAAAAAATAATTTTAGAACATTATCAAGGCTAAAAACGAATAGAGTATTGTGGTTAAAGCAATCAAATGTTAAATTTCGACACACTACTGCCAAAAACTCACTACACTTCGCTTCCAAAACTCAACATTCTATTGTCAAAACTCAACTCTAGAATACGACGCACTACTGGCAACACTTGCTACTTTGATATCCAAATTTAAAATCAACCCAGTCTCTGGAAAATCAAGCTTTTTATATCCAACCAAAAGCATCTTATTTACATATTAAGTGACAATTTCACAAGCATATACAGAGAAAAGGCGGTCATTTTTTTTTCATTCTTTTTGTCTATACAAAACTCTACACATAAACAGGTTTGCACTAATTTTTTAAGTGCTTAATTACAAAAGAGCAACTTATTTTGCCTTTGGTAGCATTTCAGACAACAACTATAAAAGTGGATATGAAAAATACATGGACAGTTGAATGATGATGAATACTATGAGAAGATTGAAAATAATGAATGAAATTAATCCTTATCCCCGAGTGGCTTCCGGGCCTTGATAAGAGGTGACCTCCATGTAAAAAAAAAAATTTCATGGAATCTAAGGATTGTTTATGATCAGTGTTTATTGATATCAGATTTGAAAATAACCATATTGTAACCCTCAGAGAAATAATCCAATGAATGTGTTCCATAGATGAGATGTTCGATTAAATAATTTCTGTTTACAGCAGGTTTCTCAAATTTTCATAAACTTTAAAAAGCCATATTATAACAAAGTCTTCCAGTCATTAAGGGACAACAGGTTTGAAATTGCCAAAATAATAAACAGGTGTCTTATTTTTTAAAATAATGCAAAGAAAAAATTAGTTGTTGGGTAGAGTTTAAAAGAGAAATATCTCTTTTACTCTTAATTGGTTCTGAAGTCCAGATTCTGTATTTAAATTGACAAAAAGTAACCTATGCTATAACTGTGAGTACTTGAGTCCTAAAGACAGCTCCCTTTCTTTCTTTTATGCTGGAAATTATTCTAGGAATACACCGAGGAAAGTCTGAGGTTACACCAACTAAAACGTGTGAAAAATGACAACCAAGATGAGAATGGTAGTTGAAATAATCTGAATCAATAAATTGTTTCCCATAAGAGCAGGCGGTATAATGGGGTAGGGAGCTTATTTCTTTTAACACCTAACAGCAGGCTTTTCTCTTTTCACCACCAATGCTTGGATCCTCACTTTTCCCCAGTCGAAATGAATGACTCTCTTGTCAAGAAAGCTCCTTTGTTTGATAAGCTTTCACAGACTTTCATCCCAGACCTGAAATGTAAGACTCACATCAAATATATATATTTCTCATAATCTGTCTGTCTGTTTGTCCATTCGACTTTTTCTCAGGAACTATTGGGCTGATCTGGTTGAAATTTTATACAAACCTTTGTAATGATAAGGTGCAGTGAACTAAGTGTTATGGTATCTATTTGATGCACAGTTAGAGATCAATAGGGATTAGTATTTGATGCAAAAATGATCGCAAATTTAACCATATTCAACCATTTATTTGGCATAAAGCACTCATTCAAAGTCAATAGCCTGTAACCATTTTTAACAGGCTAGAAAGTCTAGTCTGTTGGTAAAATTGCTGGAGAAAATGTTTGACTTATTCTACCATTTCAGAAAGTAGCTCACTTCTAACAGAATAAGAGTCCTGTAATATCTGTGGAGGTGTTGCCTTTTCTTTCTTGACAAATTTCAAAATTAACTGTGCAATCTTGTGGGGGATGATCTCTTCTTGTTCCTACAGCCTCTTTCACACAGAAGAGATGTTGCTAGCCCCCCCCCTCTACTTTATCATTATGTTTATGGTAGGTGCTCAACTAAGTTCTAAATCTTGGTTTCCCACTCCTGTAAAACATTATAGCAACTCATCTAGTTCTAACCACATTGAAGAACTTTCCTTTCTCTCTCTCTTAGTTTCAAAAAATTAAGCCAAGTTTTCATGAACAAAGTTTCTTTCCTCAAACATCTCACTTGTAGAATATGATGCTTTCCAACCATCTACTACATAATTGTGTTCAAGTCGAATGTAAACAAATGCTTGTTGAGCCATTCTCTTGGATAATGAATTTCTCTAAAGTAATCTTCTGCCCATTCCATCCATTGTGTTATTGTAGTAATGATCGTCACCTAACAATCTCTTTGACCCTTATCCTCGAATGGCATTGGACCTTTATATCAGTGATCTATATATCAATCCCATTAAGTCCCCCCCAGGACCAATTTTATGCTTTTATTTTTTTTTATAACTTTGGAAATTTAACTACAAAAAGTATAGCCTGCAAATAGAAGCTGGTATTGTCCCATTTTGAAGATAAGAAGAAATCCTGGTCATTTTTTATTATATATATTATTATTATTGTTATATATTATTATTATTATTTTTATATATTATTATTATAGTATAAATGTCATAAAATCCTGATGTTTTTTTTTTCCAGGATCCGTTACGTCCACTTGATGGCACATTTCCGGATGTACTGCCAAATTAAAGAGCAGACGGCTGCATTTATTCATGGATTTCGATCTGTTGTCAATCATGAATGGTTAAACATGTTTTCAGCGCCAGAACTCCAGAAACTCATCTCTGGGGACAATAGAGATATTGATATCGATGACTTGCGGTAAGAAATAAATTCATGTGTAGTCAGACCCAGAGTCCAACTAAAAACCACTCTTGAAGTTAAAAAGAATATTTTTGGTGTTGTACTGAACTCCATTTTTTTCCTTCCTGTTTGATATTCTTCCACCCTTTTATCATCAAGTGCTAAACAATACACAGATAAAAAATATAGAATAGATTTATTTCGATAGGTACAATAATAGAAGTCCATGTTGGGTAGCAACAACTGGTAAGTGAGTTAACAAGTAAACTGCTAAGTGTTTGCATTCATATTCACGGCTTCAACTGACTTCAACCAGTTTTGCTCTCCTTAAATATACTTGAATCATAATGTATTCGAGTTATTTGCATGGCTTTGTTCTGGATTCTCACATATTAATGGTATCACCATCTTACATTTTCTCCTTGATTAACTAGTTCACATGTCATGACCACAAACAGTATAGAATATTTATTATACTAGCTATACTTACCTGGCATTGCCCAGGATTCATTGAAATCATTTTAGGTTTTAATTTGTATTTGTTTGCTACTTTTCAAATCGGACAACTATTGTATTTTTCAATGCGCATTTTTAACTTATACAGAAAAAGAAAATTTAGTTGTAAAGTAGACAACCTGAATTCCGAACCTTGATACTCTTTATCTCTTCGTCACCTGAAGGTCCTTATTCCAGATCTGCAAAATCACATACCATGATTATAAACAATGTTAAATATTTATATTTGTTGCAGTTGTCTGAGATGTAGTGTAGTTATTTTAATTGAACTTATTTTTTTCACATTTTTAAATTTAAGGTAGACAACACCAATTAGATTATTCAGTTTAAATTGGGATGGATTCATAATACACTAGCATAACTTCCCTAGTGTTACTCAGAATGCAGTGAAGTTATTTATTTTTTTTTCATTCACACATTTTTAACTTAAGGTTGACAACTCCTATTATATTCTTTGATTAAGATATGAGTAATTTTCATTGATGATTTTTATTTTTAGGTGATTATTAAAAAAATTTTTTATATTAGCAATTTGGGCCATACTAATTAATTTTTAAAATAAATTGTAGTGAAAAACATTATATTGTCGAATGAAAACTGGTTAATTAGAAACAAGAAGTGATTTGTCAGCTAAATACTATTTGGGTCTAACTTTGAAAATCCAATAATATATATATATATTTGTTTGTTTTCAAAGATTTTATTTTAAAAATGTCTTTACATTGAAATTAAATTTCATTTTAATGCATTGTTTTCTGGATAGTAATGTAGTTAAACTTAAAGATTGTAATCGTTTTATAAACTGTGATCCCATAATGTTTTTATTTTCAGTCGCCACACTCAGTATTATGGAGGCTACCATAACAATCATCGTGTTATCAACTGGCTCTGGGACATTGTCGAGCATGATTTTAACGTACATGAACGCAGTCTATTTTTAAAGGTATACTTTTCTTTTTAATACTTTGTTTTATCTGAGAAGACATTTTCAAAACGTATCAAATCTTAATCTTCTCAAAAGTAAAAGGTTCATCCAAAAAGTATGGAGATTTAAGCTCTATTGCCGCGAGACAGAGATGATTATTAAATAAAATGTTCATTTAAAAATTTTTTTTTTATTCAAGATTTGTTCAAAAAGATATGAAACTCAAATTCTATTGACAAAGACTACAAAGAAAAAATAATCTTCTTCAAAAGAGAATATAAATATGAAGTAGTCACCCGTTATTAAAGTTAAAAGCAACTAAAGGATAAGAGTTCATGAGATGGCTAGATTAATTGAATCATGCTGAATACTATGAGATGATTAAAAATAATAAATGGAATGAATAAAATTTGATTTTATGAGAATGATTTATGACAAATATTTATTGACATTAGATTTTTAAATTCTCAAAATACTTTAAATGAATTTGTCTGGCAATCTTTTTTACTTTCTAGTCTTTATGACAGGGCATTAATATATATATATATATATATATATATATATATATATATTTGAATTTTACTGTTATTGGATGTTTTACTCTTCATCAGACTATCCATTCACGTGAAATCATATTTTTCTTCCCCCTATTCCCTCTGCTTCACTATTTTTTTACCAAGTAAGAACTATGACTTACTTGTAGTTTCTTTAAATACTTTTGCAAGCAAAATCTGATCCCGCATTTTGCTAATTCTTACCCTCTGATGAGAAGGAAAGTATTTCTTTGAAACTCCGTGGATTAAGGACTATCCACTTATTTTGTGCTTCCTTTTTAAAATTAAATATATTTTTAACTCTTTTTCAAAGTGTTTTTTTAACATGTTTTATTAACTACTTGTTCTAATATATATATCTGGTGACTCAAACAAATTACCTGTTTGCAAACCTAAATTGCTTAAGGAGTAGATAGGTTCTGTCTATCGCCCGGCTTCCATACTCCTTCTTTGCCTATTAGTCAGGCGCAGAGATACTATCACAGTGATTCAACAAACACCCAGTGGTAGATCTTGTTTCTTGTCTAGGGCAATGAACACCGTCTCCCCACTCTCGACACACCCCACCCCTAAAGCTGGGCACTTGAGAGTGCTTGAGTACTATATATGCCTGAGCAATTAGATTGGGTTGACCTTCCTCTGATGGGTTGAGGGTACCGGATTGACAGTTACTGGCTGCTGTTTCCGACTGGTAGTACAGGACCCCTAACTCTTTGGTAGCGCTTAGAGCGGCTGCTCCATCAACAGTTGTATAATATCGGTATGTTTGCAGTGCCATGTCGCGCATGGAAAGGGACCCTGCACTCATCCCCGGTGGGCTTTCCTGAGGCCACAGTCCTAGTTGATGGAGGGTCAGCTGATGGTCTACTTGTGATGCATGTGTGATACTCTGCATAACCTCCTGTTCGGCTCCCCCTAACCTAACTGAAACTCGTTAAAAAAATATGATGACAGTACAATCTAAAAATAAGCTTAAACCAGGCTTAGGGTCAAACAAATCCAACTTGCCTCCTCCCTTGAGGCTTGCATTCACAAATATCCGTGGGCTTAGAACTAATTTAGCTGATGTTGAAGAATTTCTCCTAACAAATACCCCGGATATCTTAGCACTAAGTGAGACTAACCTACACTCCTCCATCCCCTCTAACTACTTTAACATGCCTGGATATCTCCCACTCTGCCGTAAGGACTCTGACAGACATATGCACGGACTTGGAGTTTACATTCGTAATACCCTTCCCTTGACTAGAGAAACAAACCTAGAAACGGATGATCAAGCCTTTATGTGCTTTAGACTAATTATGCAACACAACATTAGCTACTTTTACTTTCTCTCCCGCTCTCCCTCGACCCAAGACTGCACCATAATAAACAAAGTCTCTGACAGCATAGACACAGCACCCTCCTTCGACACTAGCGCCCAAGTACATGTATTTGGTGACTTTAATGTCCATCACAAAAACTGGCTTGGATTCTCTACTTACACAGATGCAGCAGGCAGCGCAACTCATATCTTCTCTATATCTCACTCCCTATCACAAATTGTTACTTTTCCAACCCGTTTCCCTGATCAGGAAGAACAACACGCATCACTTTTAGATCTGTTTTTGACCACAGTTCCTGATGATTGTATACCGAAAGCCGACAGCCCACTTGGGAATGCTGATCATGCAGTGATAATGGTTGAAATCGCCCTAAACTCTAGACCCAAAACTGAAGAGCCAGTACTCAAAACAACAAGATATTATAAAAAGGCTGACTGGGAAGCCATCAGAGATCTTATCAGAGACGCCCCATGGGGAAATATTTTTTCTCTTCCTTCTGAACAGTGTGCAAAGGAGACCACTGAATGGTTCAAAACTGCAATCAAAGCGGGTGTTCCCATGCGGAAATTCTATAGCAAGCCCCACTCTCCCCAATGGTTTACTTCGACTTGCGCAACTGCCATTGCTCAAAGGCAGCAAGCATTCCGCAGGTTTAACCGACATAAGTCCAGTTCAAACAGACAGAAGTACATAGAAGCTAGAAGTAACGTTAAGAAAGAAATAGCGACAGCTCAGAGGGAATTTACGGAAACCACTAAAAAACGCATCGAAGCACAAAAACTAGGAACTCGTGACCTCTGGAAAATCTACAACAGTGTAGTAAATAATGGGCAATCAACAATTCCCCCACTAACCAACAATCACGAGGTTGTTTGCTCAGCAACCGAAAAGGCTAACATGCTTGCCAGTCGGTTTGCCTCAAACTCCACACTGGACCCTTCCAACCACCCCCTACCTCAATTTCCTATGCGGACAGACGCCACGCTAGACGATCTGAAAATCACCCCTGCTCAGGTGCATGCTATCATAAAAAACCTTGACACTTCAAAAGCATGTGGACCCGATCTCATCCCAGCTGTGCTATTAAAAAAGTGCTCAGCCAAAGTAGCTTCAGTTCTCTCCAAACTCTACAACAAATGCCTTAATGAATCTTGCTTTCCGGGCTGTTGGAAAACTGCTTCTGTGGTACCAGTATTCAAGAATTCTGGCGAAAGAACTGATCCATTAAATTATCGCCCTATTAGCCTCCTCCCACTTTTTGCCAAAATATTTGAGACCTTAATTAACCATGCTCTAGTCCATCACCTTACAGATGCTAAACTTCTGACCGACCAACAATATGGATTTAGACAAGCCCATTCCACAGCAGACATCCTCACTGTAATCTCTGAACGCATATACCATTCACTGGACAAAGTGGGAGAGGGCAGAGCAGTAGCTCTAGATATATCTAAGGCTTTTGACAGGGTATGGCACAAGGGTCTCCTCAGGAAGATTAGATCATACAGTATCACTGGTAGAATACTTAACGTAATTAAATCCTTCTTAGATAAGAGAAAAATCCAGGTTGTCCTCGACGGTCGTACATCTAAACAATATGATATAAATGCGGGAGTGCCCCAGGGATCTATCCTTGGACCTCTACTGTTCCTGATATTCATAAATGACCTCCCCGACAAAATTTTCTCTGAGATGGGTATATATGCTGATGACACCACACTCTATAGCAGGCACGACAGGAAAACAAATGAACATATATCTAAAGTAATGGCAGAAACACTAGAGGATGACCTCAAATCAGTAGTGGAATGTGGACAAAAATGCATGGTCACGTTCAATGCCACCAAGACTAAACTGGTTTCATTCAATAATTACAACAAACCTTCTCTCCCACCTATAGCAATGGCCAACGACTCTTTATCTGAGAGTACGTCTTTCAAGCTCCTTGGCCTAACGTTCACAGGAAACATGAGTTGGAACAATTACATCGAGGGCATTACCAGGGCCGCTGCAAGGAAGGTGGGCTCTCTCTACCGTGCTAGAAAACTACTAACACCCGAAAGTATCCTGTACCTCTATAAGGCAACCATTTGGGAGTATTGCTGTCATATGGCTGGTGCATCGGCTACTAGTCTCTCGCTCCTTGACAGGGTTCAAAAGAGAGTCGCAAATCTGATAGGCCCTAAACTGGCATCTAAGCTTCAGCCTCTGTCCCATCGACGAAACGTTGCATCCCTCTGCCTGTTCTACAAGTATTTTAATGGTGAATGCTCTGATGAACTGCAAGCACTTGTGCCCCCACGACGTGAACACCCTCGACAGATCCGACAAGCTGCAAAATCCCACCCCCACACTGTAGAGATCCCTAGATGTAAAAGATCTTTCTACTCCGGTAGTTTCTTCCCCAGAACTGCTAGACTTTGGAATTCCATTCCAGGTCACTGCTTCCCCAACTGTACTGACATGCAGAAGTTCAAGTGCAACGTGAACCAACATCTTGCTGCCCAAATCCCTACATAGTACCCCAGTAGTTGTTTCCCCTGATAGTAGCCCTCTACACCAAAGTGGCAATGTGCCTTGCTTGGGGTGAAAATGTAATAAAAAAAAAATATATATATATATATATATATATATTAGTTCTTCATTGGAAAATTATTTTTCCAGTAAGTTAATTATTCTCCTGCAATTGTTGTATAATTTTTTTGTCACAAATTCACACAAGTCTTAATGTTATTTCAGGGATCATTTGTTGTTTGCCATGAAACACTGTTTCAGGGCTTAAAAAACAAAACAGTGTATTAAGTCATGGCATCCCAGCAATGTTGATTAATATCTTCCTTACTTGTCTCATCTGCTGTTGTCTAAAAAAAAAAAAAAAAAAGAAAGTGCCTGTGTATCTATACACAAATAAATATGCATTGCATTTTACAGTGATTTCAGCATTAAATGACCCAAAATGGCATAGCATAATAAAACAGACAAAACAAACCTCATGATTTTGTATCTATCCAAGTCCTTCAATAGCCGCCGTGGAATGTGAACCTTTCGTGCTACACCCATACTGATAAGCATAACAACGCATGTACATATATCTGTAATGCACTTGTTTTATTTTTAACTGTATATAATGTTTTTTACTTTATCTTTCAATATAGTTTGTTACAAGTTGTTCAAAGTCACCTCTATTAGGATTCTCCAATCTGGAACCTCCATTTTCAATTCGCTGTGTGGAAGTCAGTGATGATCAGGTAAGTTTAGGTTCTGATAGTTTTGCTTATTGCTGGCTATTCCTTATATATATATATATATATATATATATATATATATATAAATATATGAATGCATATAAAATAATCGATTTTCACTTGCTACTGAAGTTTCAAGAGAAAATTAACTGCTAAAACAAATTTTCCTTCTTACCATTTGTTTTGCGCAAATATCTACATTTCATCTACATTTCAAAATTATTACATTTATTCAAATCAAAATGCATCTCATATACGTTTTGCCATAAAGATGGTAACAAACACTTTCACTCTCCATTAAATCCTATCATTAACCTCACATACTGCATATATATATATATATATATATATATATATATATATATATATATATATATATATATATATATATATACATTAGTAAGCTGCATGGCATTCCCCAGGGAATCTACATTATAATATATATATATGATATATAATATATGCTGTGACATCATTGTGAACAAACAGACAGGAATATAGATTTATTATAATAGATATAGACCCATATATATATATATATATATATATATATATATATATATATACTAGTATGACATCATCTACTATAATGTCATGTATGTGGGGGGGGGCAGCACTGCAAGTAGATTCCCCGTGCTAATATATATAGTATATATATATAATAATTCCAGGTTAATATTTTCCAGAGGTAAAGCAACCATAAAATCAACCCGTATGCAGATTTAAGTCAGTGACCTGGTCCATAAAAAAGATTTTAATTGAAAATTAAAATTTACATTATTTTTTACTGGTAATAAAAACAAATGAATTAATTATATTGTAGCTATAATAAAATAATCATAAATAATAATTAATTTTAAAAGTTATTTAAAAAATAGTATTTAATACAAGTTACATAAATAATAAATTCTACACTCAGTGTTTATCTATATATATATATATATATAAAAGTGAAAATGTATGTATGTGTGTATGTTTGTGTGTCTGCTAAAAACTTTCGACAGACACGCCGAAAATTCACAAACGAAAATTCATTTAACATATCATATTGAAGCTCCATCCTTCGCTCGAAAAATATTGAAAAATTGGCCAAGAAACGTTCATTTTTTCACCCCGAAATCGACAATTTTCGACAAGGGGGGAAGGTCAACAAAAACGGTTCTCTCGTTCTACGCATGCGTCAGATGACGTCATGACCTGATTTATTTACTTTAAATAGTTGAAAAACTGACACAATTCATGTACGCCACGCTAGCCCAGTTAGTTAGCGCGTTGGTTCGTTATCTAAACGTTTTGGGTTCAAATCGTGGTGAGATGTCTTTTTTTTTTCGATTTATGTCATATTCCAAACATCACATATCGCTAAACTGCTGATTCCAAATTCTGAAATAAAAACATTATTATTCAGAAAGCCATTCTTAGTATTGGGAGGTTATGTTTTTATATAATCTTCAGTTAAGGAAGAAGGGGTTTAAGGAATTCATATAAAAGTATTATGTACTAGCAGATTACCCGACGTAGGTGGAAATACATTGAATGTTCCCTAGCAGAATACCCAGCGTTGCCTGGGATCGGATAAGATTGGTTGATATATGTACTAGCCTAATACCCGGCGTCGCCCGGGATTGTATTACATAGCTGGATATATGTACTAGCAGAATACCCAGCATCGCCCGGGATTGTATGACATAGGACTAGCATGACATATGTACTAGCAGATTACCCGCCATGGACTGGGATTGGATAAAATTCATGGAACTTTTCCTAGTAGAACACTAGAACATTAGAAAAAATTGGTTGATATATGTACTAGCCAAATACCCAGCATCGCCTGGGATTGGATAACATATGGGAATATATGTACTAGCAAAATACCCGGCATAGCCCGGGATTGGATGAAGTAGGTGTATATGTACTAGCAGAACAGCCGGCGTTCCCAGGGATTGTATGACATAGATGGATATGCACTAGCAGAATACCAAGTGTCGCCTGAGATTGTATGACATAGGTGAAGTATAGGTCCGATTCAAAAATTTTGAAGGTGCTTGTGCAGTATAGGTCCGATTTGAAAAATTTTTGAAAGTGCTTGTGCAGTATAGGTCCGACTTGACAATTTTGAAGGTCCTTCTGCACTACAGGTCCAATTTGACAATTTTGAAAATGGGTTACTACTTGGGAATACCAAATGCTTCATATAGATCATCAAAGTTAAGCAACATTGTCTTGGTTATTATCAGATGGGTGACTACTTGGGGATACCAAATGCTTTGTATAGATCTCTAAAATTAAGCAACATTGTCTTGGTCATTAACTAATGGGTGACTACTTGGAAATACAAAATGCTTTATGTAGATCACCAAATTAAAGCAACATTGTATTGTTCATTATCAGATGGGTGACTATTTGGGAATACCAAAGGCTTTATGTAGTTCACCAAAGTTAAGCAACATTGTCTTTGTCATGAGATTGGTGACTACTTGGGAATATAAAATAATTTATATATATCACTAAAGTTTAGCAACATGGAGTCTGGTCATTATCAGATCGGTGACTACTTATGAATAACAAATGCTTTATGTAGATCAGCAAAGTTAAGCAACATACAGTCTGGTCATTATCAGATGGGTGACTACTTGGGAAGGCAAAATGCTTTGTGTAGATCACCAAAGTTAAGCCACATTGTCTTGGTCATTATCAAATTGGTGACTACTTTGGAATACCAAATGCTTTGTATTTATCACCAAAGTAAAGCAACATTGTCTTGGTCATTAACAAATCGGTGATAACTTCGGAATACCAAATGCTTTATGTAGATCACTGAAGTTAAGCAACATGTTCTTGGTCATTATCAGATGGATGACTACTTGGGAATATAATGTATGTATATACCTAAACTTAATCAACATATAGCCGTGTCCTTATTAGATGGGTGGCTACTTGGGAATACAAAATGCTTAATGTAGATCACCAAAGTTAAGCAACATGGAGTCTGATCATTATCAGATGGGTGACTACTTGGAAATACCCTATGCTTTATGTAGATCAACAAAGTTAAGCAACATGGAGTTTGGTCATAATCAAATTGGTAACTACTTGGGAATGCAGAATGTTTTATGTAGATCACCCAAGTCAAGCAACATTGTCTTGGTCATTATCGGATTGGGGAATACCAAATGCTTGATGTAGATCACCAAGTCAAGCAACATTGTCTTGGTCATATATATACTAGCAGAATACGCAGCATCGCTTGGATTATATGAGGGTGGTAGAAAGTTTGTCCTGGAAATGGCTTAAACAATTTGCAATCTCAAAATTACTTTGTGAAGTCGATTCTGGATATGGCTGAAACAGTTTAAGATCTCAAAATTAGATTAATTCATATATATTGTTGGTTTTCTATGAAAGATTACTAGGCCAATTTCTGTAGGGGGTGATCCATATTTTTTTAATTTTTACTGTTATCATCCGGGAATTATGTGATGGTTGTAGTGGGGGGGGTGTAGAAAGAAGAATGATTATGTTAATTTTAAACAAGCTCTTGAATTCTCTTTTGGGGTTGTTTTGAAGAGAGTAATGTCCGTTTTGGGGTTACAAAGCAATGTCCCACAATGTCATATTCCAAAAATATAGAATATCTGTGGAATCATATTCCAGAAAAGACATAATTTCTCTTACTATTATGTTGTTGGTATGTGGGAGGGAATAACTACATTAATATTGAAATTCGTGGTAAAGTAAAAGTTGCCTAATCACAATCCGTGTCAATGTATTTCTATACTTACTAGGAAAACCTGCTCAGTTATGTTCCAGAAATGATATCATTTCACTTAAAAATATGGCATCGGTAGTCTGGAGGAATAGAACACAGTAATGTGGAATTTTGTAGTGAAGCAAGGGTTGCCTAATCACTAAACTTAACACACTTGTGTATTTGTTTGTAAAATCTACTGAGTAATCTTCAGAAAATGAAGTATTTTTCAAAAAGACATTTGGTGTTGGTAGTGGGGAATTAAAATGAAACACAGTAATGTGGAATTTGATAATGAAGCAAGGGTTGTCTAATCACTAACTGTGTCAATGTATTTATGCATTAATTTGAAAATCCTACTGAGACATTGTTAAAAAATGTCTTCATTTTTCTTACAATTTTAGTGCCAATAGTGACGAAGGAAAAAACCCCAGTAATATTGAAATTTATGATGAAGCAATGGTTGCCTAATTCTTAACCAAGATGATGTATTTATGTACTAATTTGGAAAGTCTAATGATCTACTTTATAAAAATTGTTTCAGTTTTCTTTAAATTATAGTAGCCTTCGTGGTAAGAGAAATTATTTAACATGTTATACAATACCTGTCGATAGTATGTGAAATTGTTTCATGTATATTTTTTAATTACCCGTCCGAGGGTAGGTAAAATTATTTTAAATATGTATTGTATATTACCCATCTCGCAAAGGAAACATTATTTCATATATATGGTATAAATTACTTATCCTAGATGAGGTACAATTATTTGATGCGTATAATACCCGTCCTAGGGTAGGTAAAATATTCTTTTGCTCGAAAAAGCTAATGATACATAGACATTAAAAATTCCTCTATCCGAAGAATAACAAATATGTTCAAAATCAACTTCAATTTTCTCATTGTTTATACGGTCCCGAGCAACGTCGAAACTTTCGACAGAGGCGACAGATTTTCACAAGATCAGTATCGTTTTGAAGCTCAACTCTTTGGATGACAAATATCGAAAAATTGACCAAAAACCCGAACCCGAAACTGTGCAGTTTTCTACAGGGAGGAGTCTCTTTTTTCGCCGATGTTTTCGATTTAAACGTTCATCACTTCTGGTTTGGTGATGAATGCAACAGCAAAGATGTCACGTTTTTTTTTCACATTCTTTTCCTCCTTTGCAGTACAGGTTCAAGCCTGCCTGTTTACTACTAATTTTCTTTTTTTTTGCTCAGCACACCTCCAAACACCCAGGCAATGCCGATCAACGCCAGGCACCCAGGCTAGTTTTAAATAAAATAAACACCACATGCATAAGTAGATACATTCACAGATATATAATGTAAGCAAACTATATAATGTAGATTATATAATATAAATCCTAATAATTTCTAATAAAATAATAATATATAAGTGTATGCAAAGTACATCACTATGAAAAAAAACAGGGAGGCGGAGCAATTTCAACATCTTAAACCAAAAACAAATAAAAAAATAAAGAAATAGTGGTCAAAAGAAATTTAATAAAGATGATGTAGTCAGAAGTTTAGTGGATTTACTAGTTTATGTAAATTTCAGTAATTAGAAGTAGTGCAATAAAATATAGGTGTTGCAAAGAAATAAATAAGACTATTAAAGGGATTAAGTAAGGGTGTGGAGTAAGAAGGAGGTGTGATTTATAGTGCCTATAATTAATCAATGTCTTATTTTTATTTAGGAGCCCTATCATAAAATCTTGTAATAAACAATTTTTCATCTAGAAAACTGAATTCAATGATAAACAAGTTTTAGTCTTTTTTTTTAATTTCCCAGTTAACAATCGGTATTAAATTATTTCTTAGTTTTCTGTAATATAAACCTAGTGATGTTTTATTATAATCTGGATCAACGAAGGAGAATTTATGGCCATTATATTTTTGTTTTTAATGCATTACTTGATTGACCAATATAGTATTTACTACTTCCTGTGCACTAATGTTGGCTTGATAAATGTTTAGGGAGCATTCAGATTATTAATACAACTAGAAGTTTAGTTTTTTGGATTTGGTTAGGTTCTATGTTATCTTTAATGATTTTATTATTTTTTCAAGTTATTACTGTAGCTTTAGTTTAATTTAATCATATTTTTATTAAGAATTTGTGAAAATATTCCTGCGGGGAAATTTAACTAAATAAGATAAAAGCATTTTAAAAAATGCCAAGATTAAGGCATTTTAAAAAATGCCAAGATTAGTTTTAACCACTTGGTTGAAAGGAGATGTAAACCAAATGATTTTTCTTTGACATCATTTTTTTTAGGTTTGTAGCTGCTGTTTTTAAGGGCCTTATAAAATTTCTTTAGTTAAGGAGTAAAAATTAACTCTTCTGCCTATAGGCAGTCTAGGACTCTACAGGCTTAAGCCTGAGGAGTCCTAGAGTGGATGAAACGCGGAATATTCAGTGTAGCTTAATCGCCATATATATTTTATAACTTACTAACTAGCTCTATCTACATATTGAGCACTTTTGAAGTAAATACTTAAAGTTTACGCTTAAATTTATACTTTCGTATATTAATTTTATGTAAATGAAGTAGTTATCTATATATACATATATACTAGTATATACTATATATATATATATATATATATACACACTAGTATATAATATACTAGTATATAATATATATATACACTAGTATATAATATACTAGTATATAATATACTATATATATATGCATATATATATATATATATACTAGATTATAATATACTATATATATATACTTGCATATAATATACCATATATATATATATAATATTCTATATATATACTAGTATATAATATACTATATATATATTTATATATATATTAGTATATAATATACTATATATATATATACACAGACTAGTACATAATATACTATATATATATATATATATATATATATATATATATATACTATGTATATAATATACTAGTATATAATATACTAGTATATACTATATATATATATATATATATATATATACACTAGTGTGTGTGTATATATATATATATATATATATATATATATATATATATATATATATATGTATGTATGTATGTATATATACTAGTATATAATATACTAGTACATATGTACTATTGGGTGTTCATTCGCGCCTGACCTTCATATGTAAATATGTCATAAAGTTTAACAAAGTTTTTTAAAAGGGGTGAGGGTCCACAATAACACCTTAACTTTAATCTTAATTCATGTTAGCTTTTATTTATTTTTTTGAGTTGAATCAGTTTCTGATGATTGTACAACAAATGCTGACAGCCCACTCGGGAACTCTGATCATGCAGTGATAATGCTCAAAATCGCCCTAAACTCTAGATCCAAAACTGAAGAGCTAGTGCTCAAAATGAGATATTATAAAAAGGCTGACTGGGAAGCCATCAGAGATCTTATCAGAGATGCCGCATGGGGAAATATTTTTTCTCTTCCTGCTGAACAGTGCGCAAATGAAACCACTGAATTGTTCAAAACGGCAATTGAAGCACATGTTCCCATACGGAAATTTTATAGCAAGCCCCACTCTCCTCAATGGTTTACTTCTACTTGCGCAACTGCCATTGCTCAAAGGCAGCATGCATACCGCAGATTTAACCAACATAAGTCCAGTTCAAACAGACAGAAATATATAGAAGCTAGAAGTAACGTTAAGAAATAGCGACAGCTAAGAGAGAATTTACTGAAACCACTAAAAAACGCATCAAAGCACAAAAATTAGGAACTCGTGACTTCTGGAAAATCTACAACAGTGTAGTAAATAATGGCCAATCAACAATTCCCCCACTATCCAACAATCACAAGGTTATTTGCTCAGCAACGAACAAGGCTAATATGCTTGCCAGCCGGTTTGCCTCAAACTCCACATTGGACCCTTCCAACCACCCCCTCCCTGACTTTCCCTTGCGGACAGACGCCAAACTAGATTATCTAAAAATCACCCCTGCTCCGGTGCATGCTATTATAAAAAATCTTGGCACTTCAAAAGCATGTGGACCCGATCTCATCCCAGCTGTGCTATTAAAAAAGTGCTCAGCCAAAGTAGCTCCAGTTCCCTCCAAACTCTACAACAAATGCCTTAATGAATCTTGTTTTTTAGGCTGTTGGAAAACTGCTTCTGTGGTACCAGTTTTCAAGAATTCTGGTGAAAGAACTGACCCATCAAATTATTGCCCCATTAGCCTCCTCCCACTTTTTGCCAAAATATTTGAGATTAACCATGCTCTAGTCCATCACCTTACAGATGCTAAACTTCTGACTGACAAACAATATGGATTTAGACAAGCCCGTTCCACAGCAGACATCCTAACTGTAATCTCTGAACGTATATACCATTCACTGGACAAAGCGGGAGAGGGCAGAGCGGTAGCTCTAGATATATCTAAGGCTTTTGACAGGGTATGGCATGAGGGTTTCCTCAGGAAAATTAGATCATACAGTATCACTGGTAGAATACTTAACATAATTAAATCCTTCTTAGATAAGAGAAAAATCCAGGTTGTCCTCGACGGTCATACATCTAAACAATATGATATAAATGCGGGAGTGCCTCAGGGGTCTATCCTTGGACCTCTATTGTTCCTAATATTCATTAATGACCTCTCTGACAAAATTGCCTCTGAGATGGGTATATATGCTGATGACACCACACTCTATAACAGGCATGACAGGAAAAAAAATGAACACATATCTAAAGAAATGGCAAAAACACTAGAGGATGACCTCCAATCTGTAGTGGAATGTGGACATAAATGGATGGTCACATTCAATGCTGCCAAGACTAAACTGGTTTCATTCAATAATTACAAGAAACCTTCTCTGCCACCAATAGCAATGGCCAGTGACTCTTTATCTGAGAGTACATCTTTCAAACTGCTTGGCCTAACGTTCACAGAAAACATGAGTTGGAACAATTACATTGAAAACATTGGCAGGGTCACTGCAAAGAAGGTAGGCTTTCTCTACCGTGCTAGAAAACTACTAACACCCAAAATTATCCTGTACCTCTTTCAGGCCACTGTGATTGATTGATCAAAGTATGATAGGTTATGAAAAGAGGAGGTTGTAAAGAGATAGGTTTTGATACTCAAAAAGTTTACCCTCAGCAAAATATGATGAAAGTAAAGATAATTTTCGCGAAAATATATTTTTTTTATATCAACTTTGTTTCCATTCGTAGTGACCAACAAAATGATGATATCAGGGGCAACAACTACTGGGGTACTATGTAGGGATTTGGGCAGCAAGATGTTGGTTCACTTTGCACTTGAACTTCTGCATGTCAGTACAGTTGGGGAAGCAGGGACCTGGAATGGAATTCCAAAGTCTAGCGGTTCTGGGGAAGAAACTACTGCAGTAGAAAGATCTTTTTACATCTAGGGATCTCTACAGTGTGGGGTTGGGATTTTGCAGCCTGTCGGATCTGTCGAGGGTGTTCACGTCGTGGGGGCACAAATGCTTGCAGCATTCACCATTAAAATACTTGTAGAACAGGCAGAGGGATGCAATGTTGCGTCAATGGGACAAAGGCTGAAGCTTAGATGCCAGTTCAGGGCTTATCAGATTTGCGACTCTCTTTTGAACCTTGTCTAGGAGCGAGAGACTAGTAGCCGATGCATCAGCCATAATATGACAGCAATACTCTATACATGGGCGAATGGTGGCCTTATAGACGTACAGGATACTTTCGGATGTTAGTAGTTTTCTAGCATGATAGAGAGAGCCCACCTTCCTTGCAGCGGCCCTGGCAATACCCTCGATGTAATTGTTCCAACTCATGTTTCCTGTGAACGTTAGGCCAAGGAGCTTGAAAGACGTACTCTCAGATACAGAGTCGTTGGCCATTACTATAGGTGGTAAAGAAGGTTTCTTGTAATTATTGAATGAAACTAGTTTAATCTTGGCGGCATTGAACGTGACCATGCATTTTTGTCCCAATTCCACTACAGATTGGAGGTCATCCTCTAGTGTTTCTGCCATTTCTTTAGATATGTGTTCATTTGTTTTCCTGTCATGCCTGTTATAAAGTGTGGTGTCATCAGCATATATACCCATCTCAGAGGAAATTTTGTCGGGGAGGTCATTTATGAATATCAGGAACAGTGGGGCACTTCCGCATTTATATCATATGTACAAGTATATATATATATATATATATATATATATATTATACTATTTTAGAATATGCTAGTGTAGTATAATATATATATATATATATATATATATATATATATATATATACTATAATAGTATAGTATATATAGCATATATATATATATATATACTATACTAGTAAACAATATATATATATTTAATACTACTATAGTATTTATACAGTATAATATTTATACTAGTATAATATATATATATATATATATATATATATATATACACACTAATGTAGTGTATACATATAATAGTATAGTATATATGTACTAGTATGTATATATGAATATATATACTAGTTTATATGCATATATACACTAGTATTGTGTATATATATACAGTAGTATAGTATATATATATATATATATATATATATATACTAGTGTAGTGTATACACTGGTATAGTATATTTAGTCATACTAGTGTGTATATATATATATATATATATATATATATAGATAGATAGATAGATAGATATAGAGTTATAAGTTAAATTCAAATTTTGATATATCTTTTTTAAATGAAAGTACAGAATAGTTAACCCCCCCCCCATGTTAAGAATGGCTTTTTAAATAGAAAATGAAAATAAAATGTAACTTTTTTTCATTTATGTTAAACAAGCATTCATGACCCATTGGGTAAAATATTTAATTGATATGTTAATAATAAGGTCAATAAAACTAATTAAGACAATGCAGAAATGAACGATATAAAAAAAACAGAAAGTATTAACAATTGTTTATTTGGATAATTTAAACACGGAAAAAAAAACAATTGGGATGCTGAAAACGTACACAGTAAAACAATGTTTTATTGTTGAGTTGATTATTTATTTACGCTGTTATAGGTTTACATGTGCGACCGGAAGTCGTAAACCGGATGTTGGGTTACAACACCCGTTATAAGGTCATTTGAGTTTTATAATTACATAAATTGTAATATAGTATGTGTGTGTATATATATATATATATATATATATACTATACTAGTGTCGTATATATATACACTTATATAGTATACTAGCATATATATATAATAGGATTATATATATGCTTGTTCGTATACATACATATATATATATATATATATATACTAGTACATTACTTATATATATTCTTATATACTAGTACATTATGTATAATATATATACTTATATAAATATATATACCAGTATATTATGTATAATATATATAATAGTATATATATATATATATATATATATATATATATATATATATATATACTCGTAAAGATGTAGACACTAGTATAGTATATATACTAATATATATATTAGCATAGTGTATATATTTATATATAAACTAGTATATTATATATTATAATATAGTATGTGTGTGTATATATATATATATATATATATATATATATATATATATATATATATATATATATATATGGTATACATGCATACTATACTAGCGTATATATATATATACACTATATTAGTGTGTATATATATACTTGTATGTTACGTATAATATATATATATTATACTAACATGTATTTATTAGTGTTTATATACACACAAGTTTATTTTTGTACTAGTATTATATATAGTCTATATATACTACTATATCTATATATCCTTGTATCTGTCTATATATATATATCTAATCAATATCCAAGTTTGTTTAATAAATTCACATTGTAGATAGAAACTCTGACACTGGCCACAATATACCACTCCATACAAGGGTTACGAGGAAACCATAAATTCTTATGGTTTTATGATATCTACCCTCATTTCACCTATTTTCTGTATCTATGCCACCAAAAATATATATTAATTTTTAAATATATTTTCTTTCTTTGTGCTAAATAACAATATTATTTCAAATTAGATCCAATATTTGCTAATGACTTTTCCTCTTAGGACATGAACGTACATC